>NC_054065.1:19527862-20130987 GCF_017639655.2 Falco naumanni
TTGCCAGAGTTCTGAAGCCAGGAGGGAAGTAAAACTTCTTCATTCATGAGAAGGTGAATTTCTGAAAAAAAGCACTGTGCTCCACATGCATTTGGAATAGGAATGTTGATGTGCATTGTGTGCACGAAAAACTTTTTATTTCTTCCATCCTATTACATTTCCCTGACATTAGTGAGAATAAGATAGCATACTTTTTTGATAAGAGGGTTTCATAGTATATTGGTATTTTGGTAACGTTTGGGGCTTTCCAGTTATCAAATTCTTTTCATGGACACAATAAATCAGTATAAATCATGTGTATTGTTTTTTCTGCTTTAGAACTTGGACATATAATGAAGCTGTATATATATAATCAATATATATCTGTAACCTGTGCCTGATAATATGCAGCAAAATGCAGAATTTACTGTTTGTTTAGTTATGAAGGGATACTCAGTTAGCTTTTCTCTGAAGTACATGAGATTTCTTTGACTGCCATCTGCAACTTAAAGCATCGATCCAGGTCACACATTTCAAAAGCTGGAAAAAGGAAAGGAGGACCAGATAAAAAGGGACTCAAATATTTTATTAGCAATTAAATGCAATATTTCATAAGGTTTGTGGAGTCAAATAAATTCCTTCCCTAATCTTGTTTCCTCTCCCCCACCTCCGCCCCTGCTTTCTATGCCTCTATGATTTCCATCACTATTACATGCAAGGCAGTAATGCTATGCCTAGTGTTTGACAGAGACGTGCCAGATGACCAGAAGTAAAAGCATTAGAAAAGAAGGCTGTCTTATAATAACTCTAATTCATGCTTTAGCTTGTTCCCATCAGATTTCCAACCTAACTTGGAAAATAAAAATGGGCTTAGGAAGTTTGAATGAGTGTAAACTTTAACAAAAATTAATTTCCTCTCTACCTCTAAATGCTGAACTTAACACATCACTCACAGAAATGCACCCAAGCTCTAAAGAATCAGTGTTGTGAGGTCTGTGTGGCCTTCTGCAGGCTGCTTTGGTGTGGGAGCTTGGATTGTTTTTGACCCTGTGACACTGAATGGCCAAGAGCTTCCATGCAAGCACAATGGTGCTGTTAGTGCCCATTACTAAAAGCCTTCTTGTTTCTTTCAACTGCTCACAGGCCTCCTAAACAATGAAAGAAATCCATACATCATTAATAAGGAGATTTAATTTAAATTCTGCTCTAAGAGAATTCTCAGATATCCTCCTCGTTTATTTTTTTTTTTTTTTAAGTGAAAATTGCTGAAGTCTGATGTAAGGCAGAATCTTAATTCAGAGAAGTGTTGGGCCTTGTTTAGGAATGCCTGGAAACTAGTGGGAATTGTAATCATAGAGCAAGCTGGAAAGCAGTACTGGTATACCAGTGGGCAGCTCCCATGGAATGAAAGCTTGCTGAGCATGGAGATATGTCAGCTAGTGAAAAGAAGTCTGTGAGCCTTCCTGTAAAATGATCTCTTTTGGCTTGAGGGATTCTATGACTTTTGTATTTCTGATGATGGTAACTTTATTTTTATTGGGACTACTTGTATTCAGAATTTCTAACATCCATTTGTCCAAATGGACTCATTTTCACTAAAAAAGGAGTTTTCTAAATTCCAACAGAAGGTTGACAAAAAAAAAATGAAACAGGATAGCCCATATTCACCTTTGTACTGAAAGGCCATTAATATACACATCAATAATTTTACTTCTAATTGTGAATACAGTTAAAAATCAGCCAGTACAAAAGAATCAGGGTTATCTGTCACATGAAAATAATGTGAGTTAACTTTGCCTCAGCTTTATTTCTACTGTCTTCACTGGAATTAATTACATGAGGAATGAATGCTGATTAGGGATTTCAAAAGGTTTTATTCTGCTGTCGCTTTGAATTTGAAACCATTTAGTCATTTTGACGTTTTTTAGGAAAATAAATATCAACAACAGAAGATTTCAGAGAATCATTTAAGTTGGACTATATTGCATGACAGATTAGTTTATATTGTTAGGATCAGTCCATCTGCCCGAGTAAGGCCAGAAACAACTAATGCTGTCTTCAGTGTAGATAAATGTTAACATCTTTAAAAGTTTAAAACAGATTCTAGTGCACATGTAATCCAGAATGAGCCAGAATACTAATTATTAGGTGGAGAACAATAGTGCCATGCTCATTCTTCACAGGTTCAAATAAACATGCTCAATTCATCGAGTGTGTTTTTGTAATGCAGCAGATATCTGTCTGCGTATCTATCTATGCACGCACACACACAAATATATATGAAAATGTTTAGCGAGAGGCAGAAAACTTGAAAGAGAACTTCCTTTGCCATTACATTTAATTGAATGCTGTTGAATTAGAGTTATTCTGTAGTTACGCTAGACTAACTCAGAGCAAAGTTTCGGTTCTAGCAGGCAGAAATTTTGTTATAGAAACTGAATTCTTACTCTAAGCACATTCCTCGTACAGCTGATACATAACTCTTTTTAAGTTAGATGAATCAAATGGCTCATATAAAGGTTTTTTATATATATACAGTTATCTATAATATATATAAATAAATACAAATTTGGACATATATATTATAGGTATCTCTCCAAGTGTGCTCTCTGTTTGTATTATGGCTTCCAATGAAGGTAGTTGCCAAAAAATTCCAGAGATCTCTTTAAGGCGCATCCAGTGATTCTTTTACCTCAGCCCCCCTGGTATCTGTAAACCTGAGCAGGGTCTTATCAAAGAAGTCACATTCAATTTAAAGATTCTTAAATTCTTTTGCAGCTGCTTTTAACAAGATATGAGGGGAAGACACATCCTCAGGCCTCTGTGGAAACCTTTCTGTTTCTGGGATTCTGGAGCTCATCTCTATGTCAGATTTTCATGCTATAACTTAGCAAGTACATGATTACTTTACAGAGCAGTGAAATAGGATTTCTTTGCCATAAATCAGCTTAAAACAGGGAATTAAGGATACTCTTTTGATTTAATTTGTTTGGGAAATTTAGGATAGGAAAAAGTATATATACTTTTGAGGATTAAATAATTCTTTGGAATTTAGGTATGTCTGCATTAACATTTCAGTGTGGGTCAGGACCGTGCTTTTAAAGTGAGTATCTCACTTGTCGCCAGCTACCATGTGTTGATTCACATCAGAGATACCACAGACTGAATTCTTTTAGGATGTCTTTAAGCCAGAAGATACAAACATAATACACTCCAAACCACCAACTGGCAAATCAATTCGCACTTGAATATTCCTTTGAATGTGTAAATAAGTTCATGTTGAGCATGTATAAGTCCTTTCTATGTTTGTTTTCACAAATATTTGAGCAACTGAGCCTCATTAGCTAGAACAGTATCAGAGCCTCGATCACAAACTCACTTGAATGAATATGCATGAAATCACCATTAGTTTTGCATTTAGAGTAATTGTTCTGCACACATATTTAACCAGGAAATGGACAGTAAAGAAACCACTCAACTCATTCCCTTGAGCTCAAGTGAGAAAGGTATTTCAGGCCTGATTTTCTACTGCCTTGCATTTTGTATATTTCTGCAAAATGAGTGTGAAACATTATCCATTCTGTTTTGAAAACATTTCACAACAATGAATAATGATGTTTCAGTAAGTAGTTACTTTATTCATCTGTCTGTACCTAATTCTTGCTTATGCTTAGAATGTAAACTTTTGAGAACAGGGACATACCATACTGGTACTATGCCGAGCAGAGTAGGATCTTGTTCAATGTCTGGGACTCCTATGCGTTGCTGCAGTATTACAGTGTAGTTTTGCAATGTTCAAGATGCTGGAGAATCAATCATCTCTTATTTAGAATCTTGCAAATTGTAGAGGATTTATATAATCAAACTATATGTTTATATAAGACTTAAGAGAATACTGTTCACTACAAAGGACAATCACAGATATTAATTCCATGAGTAGAAAGAAAGGCAAAATTTACCAAATAAGACAGAAGTTAGGAATTATTACCTATGCTCTGGTAAATACGTATAAGGGATGACAATATGATCATGTAATGCTGTGACCAGAAATGGAGATTCTAGTATGGGAAACATTATTTTCTGCTCCCTCCCTTCCTCCTATCCTTCTCCACCCCCACTCTTTTGTTCTTTGCCATTCAGTGTTTTGGTTCAAGTTAATTAAAGATTCCTGTTGCAGCCTCCTGGAGTGAAATTCTGGCAGCATGCCCAGTGCTGCCATAGTCATGTGTAAGCAGCCCCTCCAGTGAGCTCCATAATGTCTCTAAGAAACTATACAAAGAGGAAGAAAGAAACTGAATCCAGATGGAATGGGAAATCAGATATTTCTTCCATTTGTGCTGAAATCTGTGAAGGCTGCCCCATAGGCTGAAAGAAGGTAATTCACATACTCTGCAGTCTCAGGGAAAAGCATGTTTTCTCCCCCACCCCTCCGCCCTTCATTGAAGATGAATCTGTGAGAAAGCTTACAGTGAGACTGCAAACTCAATAATGCAAAACATGTTTTCTCAACTCTGCTTTACTCTGCTAGCTACAGAAAGGTGTAGGATAGACCTGTCAGGGGAACACAAAAAACAAACAAAAAAACTCAAGAGTGACTCAGGCACACAAAGACTCGTCCTAATGACAGGGTTAGGAGAGAATATGATATCCAAACCAACATTTTGACACACAATTCATATTGAAAAGAGGACTTAAGGCATTTTAAATGTCCATCAGGAGAGTAAACATGTCTAACACCCTAAGCAATAACCACATCTTGAACTGCTTGTTGTTAAAAGGCCCATTAAAAAGATTACAAAAATGTATAGTACATGCATAGTAATTTCTTGTATCTCACAGGCATAACAAAAACTAGAAATATCCCTGGAAAAGCACATATGTGGTGTACTTTGTGCTTGTGACTCTTCATCAACTTCAGTGCTTCGTTCTTAAAACGTAGCATGACACTTGGTTGGTAATTACTGAAGAATTCTCCTGTGGATTAACAACAGTATCATTAGAAATCAAAACTGTGGATATTTGCAAGTATATTTCATATATAAATTGCAATTTGCTTCATGGCAGATTCTGTGCTCGCTAGGGATATTCTGGAATTTGGTGGGGCAAAGGAATAAATCGTGGAGCAATCTGCAGTATTGCTTGGTTTCTGTATGCATTTAATTTTGTTGTCAGCACCATGTGAGTTTGTTGCTCTCTGATGGCCTGTTTAATTTTTCAGGGTTTTGATTGTTTGGGGGTGAGAGGTGTTACATGAAGATTAAACTTTGGCAGGGCAATTATGGAAAAGAAGTCTTAAACTTAACAGCTGATTTCTGTGTTAAAGGACTAACTTTTAATTGTAAAACATCAGAGCAGAGTGATTTCTTGGCAGAGAGAACAGCCTGTCGTAACAACAAGAGATGCCCATTTGAAGTGCAGACTTTGGGCAGAGGTTACGATTCAAGGTAGCAGAGTTTTAGCTGACAGTTTAGAGCAATACTTCAGGTGAAATGAACCCAATAATTGCAGTGCAGATTTCCCCAAAGAGCAGGTTGACTGGAATAGCTCTGGTTCCCTGTGACAAATTGGATGTTGTGTTACCACTTTTTTTTTTAAAGCAACAAAAACGGTCTAAAAAGCTGTCCAGGTGAAAGGGGTAATAGATGTATGCTGATACGTGTGTGTGTTTCTTGCCCTTTCAAACCTTTGAAGCCTGGCTGGGGTCAAATTACTCAAGCAGAACAGCTCTGTTGACAAACATGTGGTCTTCAAAAAACAATCCCAGTATGAGAGGTGCTGCTAATTTAAAATAACTGGGGGGAGGGAAAAAAAAAAGAGGGAAAACCACACCAGCCTACGTGAAACCCAACCCAACTGCCACCTTCCCTGCTAGCCTCCTTTTGTAAGCCTGCCTTCCCTGCCGCGTGAATCAGCCATGGTTGGGGTTAAATGGGTAGCTTTTGTCTCTTCACAATGGCCAAGAGTGACAGGTTGAGCTAAATGATTTACTGGTGGAGATGATTTGAAGGACAGAGTTGGGCAGCCTTGGGAACACACGCACAAGAAAAGGACAGTAGCGAATCAGCCTCTCCTCCCCCTCCTGCTTTCACGGTTTTGACTGAAAGATCACAGAGCGAGACTCTGACAGACACAAGGACCATTGAGAAGCTATTTTTATTACTTATCCATGGCAGCCTTGCTTTGCTGAGAACAGACCTGAGGTTAATTAACCTTTTCTTTTTTTTTTTTTTAAACGTTGTTGTTTTTCTTATTGGGGATGCAAGCCTGTAAGTTGGCAGGGTCACATGCCATGGACAAAGGGAAAGTCTCTGTGTGAGACTTTAGTGCAAGAAACCTCAACAAACCCATCCCCAGCCAAAACAAAGCTCTCCACACAGAAAGGCAATGCAGTGGGGCTGCAGCAAAGGCAGCTGCTCAGAGTGGAGCAGTCCCAGCTGTTGTCAATTGGAATGTGCTAGAAACAGTGCCATCCCCCCCTCACCCCATTAAACTGCCCCAGCGGCGATGGTACCGAGCACTAATATGGATCCCAGATTGTTTCCTGAACGCTGTTTGATCTGGCTGTGTGGGCGGGAATGAACTGGTCTGTCGGGATGCGGGGCGTAGTGGAGCGCTTGCGTGCTGTGTTTCGCCTGTCTACCCACAAGCAGGCCAGGCACTCGGGGACAAGATGGCAGCCCAGCCGTGGGCCCTCAGCACCAGCTCAGGGGAAGGCAGCTGTGAGCCTCCTCTCTGCCTTCAAAGTGGGGAGTGGGGCAGGTCGAGCAATCAGCTGGCAGAGCCCCTAACACAGCTGAGGCTGGCAGGGAAGAGACACGGCAGAAAACAGCTGGGAAGCACCCACTGGCCATCACGCCCACCCTCACTTTGTTGGGGCACCCACTGGGTCCTGCTTGAGGCCTACTGGTCCAGCAGCCCCCAGCACCGTCCCCAGGGAAGCTCACCTTCTCCCACTCGCAGCCCCGCTGGCTGGAAGGGACCAGCTGCAGGGCAAGCACTACTCGCTGTCCAAGGCAGTGGGCAGAATGAGGCCCAATCTATAAAGGGGACCCACAGATGGCAGCCCTGTGGCCTTTCAGTAAATGCGTTACAATGCTTTCTTCAGAAGCTGTCCCTCTGAACAATTGCAAGGAAAAGTGAAAACTTTTCTTAATAGAAAAAGGACCTTTTCAGACAGTTGCAGTGAATTAGTCTGGAAAAAACCCCAAAGGCAGGGCATAGAAGATACTAAGGTTGGGTCTATGGATAAATCCAAACTCATAAGAACCCTATTACTTGAAAAAGGCAATGCTGTCTTCCTATTCCATATTTCATTTGGTCAGCTATTTGTGAGTTATTCCTCAAGTGCAGTGGAATAATGCATCCTGTCACAGCTTGTAACCTGAAATTGCCATGTCATCATTTGGTTCTGAGAAACAGGTAGCAACAACAAAAATTCTTCAAGTACTAATGCAAAAATGTAATCTTTCTAGTGCCTAAAACCTAATGATATCCCAAATCCTGTGAATTGCATCCTGTGAATGTGCAGCAAAGCTTTATTCTGATATATTCAGCTAACTTCAAAAAAAGTCACTCAGCATCTTTCTAGTTAGGGAAGAAGTTTTGAACAGTAAACCCACTGTGGGCAATAACATAGCTTTCTGCTGGCTAGCTTTCAATCATATTCTTATTTTTATAGTAATTTTAATGAAATCTTGTAGTTATTCAAAAGAAACAATAGGAACATGTGAACATGATGGCAAAGCAGCATTTCATATCAGGAAGTCTGAAAGACATGACTTGATTTAATGGAAAAGTGAAAGGATCTATAAAATGGCAACTTTAGAGAACAGAAGTGCTTACTGTTAATCTCTTGTACTGTAGAGTTGCAGTACTGTAGAGTTGTAGTGTGCTGTCACATGATACATTTCTAATGGCCTCTTTAATGCTCTGTTGAAAATAAACACGTCTGTTTTAAAATACAAAGAGCAAAACAAACTAAATCTAAAAATACAAGAAGGAACTATGGTTGGGTTTTGGTTGTTGGTTTTTTTTTGGTTTTTTTTTTTTTTTTTTCTGTGAAAGAGAACAGTGTTCGCAGAAGATGAAGCAACTCTAAAAAAAGCTTACCCGACAGGCTTCCAAATATGGGTTTGCCACTGTAAGGATAATGGCAGGTGAAAACAGAAGAAAACTTTCTCTTCCATATCCTTCTAGCCATAATCTCTGTCACTGTCCCAGTGTGCATGGGGAGTCTTGGGATTTACTTCCTTCTTGATATCCCAGCAGACTAGGAGTACTTCAGTACATGTTGAGTAGTAGAAGGAACGGGTTTCATAAATCTTACTCTTGACCGGCTCTGTATTAACAAATGCAGTCAGAAAGATCTTGCAATTACATTTTGCAACGTTTTCTGTCCAGGCTGACTTTCTGATGTTTCTCCAAGCACTCTTCTCTCTCAGCTTCTGCCTCCCCACCTCAAGTCCTAGAAATGCTGCTATAAGTATCATAATCTCCAGAACAGAGTAGGTTCCCCATTTCACTCCTTATTATCATGTTATGCCAGTAGTATCACAGTTCTGCTGCTTCTCTGCTGTTTGTCCATGCCTGATGAATGCTGTGGCTGACCCCAGCTGAGTGACTAGATATAATCTGTTGGCAAACAAAAAGCATGGAATAGGACTGTATTGAGTCACCTAAGGAGGAACAAGACTGAGTCCCTACAGTCAGGGGGATGGAGGACGGTACAGGCTTCATGGGCTCTGTACTGCAGCTTCCCCCAGGCAGCTGGGCAACAGAGACCCCTCCAGCCACCTGGTGCTCGCCAGTGGCATTGGGTGGCCTCTGATGCTGACATGGGACTTGCAGGTTGGTCTGTTCCCAGCAGGGCATAATCCTGGAGCACTGCTTGGAGCCAGCACTTAGTGCTTGAGTATTACCAGCCACTTAGTTTCTTCCCATGTTCAACAATTATTTCCTTCTAGTAGATCTTTCAAAAGCCTTTCTTTACATTACAATTCTTTCATTGCCTTATAAGAGGTTACGTCACATCACAAGACCAAAAAGCACAGTGCAGCTTAGTGTAACTTGACCCTGATCTGGCATTTCTTTGTGATGTGTCATGTCAGAAATGTAAAGAAAAAGACATTGTCCTTTTCCTATTAGTTTGGGCAGCCATGTCCATTACAGGTTGCCTTACCTTCTGCCTAGAAGATGTGTGTGGTCTATGAGACTAATGAGGATTCTGTACTGGAAGTAGGAGAAATCGTGTTTATGAAGCTGTATATACTTTCTGGAGAGTTGCACGTGAGCTTAATAGGAAGCGGACTCTGAGTTAGCGCTGCTGGGGTGGTTGTGGAGAAGCTGGCAAGAAAGGTCAGCATTTACAATTGTTGCTAAATCAGAATCAAGAGTGACAAAGGAAAATATGATAACACACTGTTTTGTCATTTCTGTAGAGTTTCTTTTTTGGCTTACTGAATTTCAACTCCTTTTGAATACACATTTTCCAAAAGGGATTTGAGGCAGCCAGGAAAGGCTGAAATTACCCATAAGAATTTGAAAAGTAAGAAATTCTAGAGCATCCTAGACCCAGTAACAAAGTTCCTCCTTGTAGAGAGCCTAAGCAGGAGCAGACAAAGAGGACCTGTTATAGCCTAGACCCAGGCCTGATCATATTAAAAGGAATCACATCTGTATTAGTTTTTTCATGTGTACACAAGAAATTATTATCCCAACTCCCAATGCACAAAGTGCTGACCTGTTGTTGTTTACTGTGAGGAGTCTGTCTTTTATGTCCTCATAGCTACAGTTTATTTACATTGAAATATCACACTCTCAAGAGCCTTGCTGCTCCCCCTGCAAGGATCAAGTACTTCTTGTTTTTAAAAGAAGACTTATCACTTTATCACCTTAGGGATGATGAGCACAAAACCCTGTTTTAAAAGGCTTATGTGATAGTAGGAATTGTGGATGGCTTTGCAGATAAAGCATTCTAGGGGGGCCTCAAGTGCTAAGTTTTCAGTCCCGCTACTAACCTGTTGAGTGACCTTGAGCAACTCACTTCACATTGCCGCAGCTTTGTTTTCCCTTTGATTCTTTCATTTATTTGTTTAACTTGCAATGTGTTGGAAGCCTTTCTATAGCATCCTGTGAAATAAGTCCTGATCTTATTTTGGTTGTTAGATGCTGGTACATTAAAAACAGTAAAGATAGTTTTAAGCACATTATTAACTCTTTCCCATGTCCCTCTATCTTAGCAAACCACAGTGTCTTACTGAAGCATGTGGCCATTTTTCCTGAAATATTCTAGCAGCACATCGGTCATTTTGGGTTTCTGCTGACAGAAAAGCCTTAGGTCAGTCACATTCATTATAAAATTATGATGCAGTTGTACATATATTTTACAGCTTGAAGTCATAGGTAGTTGGATCAGTACAACCAAGGTACTAGTAGGGCACTGGCAGAAAGAAGTAGCTGGCACAGGGGAAAGCAAGAATTTCTGTGGAGGTCCTCACAGGGAAAATACCCAAGTAAGTATGTAACAAAGCTGTACTGCATGGGTCTTTAGATGCAAGGGGAGTCGGAGCACGATGAGTTAGGGGAAAAAAACCCCCACATAGTCCATTAAAATAATATTTTGAAATGTGCACAAAAGTGGAAATTGTTCTGAGTTTCCATACTTACTTTCTCTGCAAGGGAATAACTATTCCTATAGTCCAGTGGTCCAATGTCCATAGTCCCACAGGTCCAATGGTTAGCAGTTCTTCAGCTATCGGGTCTCATGCTTTTGCAGAAGAGATTATGCTCTGTATCATAATCTTCTCTTATCATCTATATTTTCTCAGGAAGCTCAGGTATATAAGCGTACGTGAGTCATACCCCAGCTTACAATGGTATTATTAATTGAAATGTCTTGCTTCCAGTGATGTTTGGCCTTTCTCTGTGGAAAAAAGGTGAGACCTTTGTGGTTGCTACATATTACAAAAAGTATTTGAATGAATAGGACTGTTGTTATTTTGAATCTAACATCTAACTAACACCGGGTGCTTTATTTGGTAGCTCTCTTGGCCAGAAGAGGGAAAAAACAAACAACCCCCCTCCCCCCATACCACCCCCCAAAAAACCTTTATATAATGGGTATCACCGCCAAAAAAAATTATGAAAAGCACCTGCCAGATTGCTTGTGAGACCAGGATATATAAAAGGCTGGACTTATGTAATTGGATGTTCAGTGGACTTATTAAAGTTCTACTTTAACAGGTGATTAATGTTACCCCAGAAGTGCTACTTCTCTCCATTCACTATAAAGGAAGAATAGATGGTTAATCCAGACATAGACAGCAGTATTGCAGATGGCTGTGTTTGATCAGATGAATTGACCAAAATACTCATACTTCAGACAATAAATTCCCAAGAGGTGTGTGAATTTTTTGATTCAAAAGCCTGTTAAAGTCTCTAGTCATCCTTTATTATCTCTGAAAATATCTATTCTTAAGTCATTCAAAGTAGAAACGGAGATTTCTTAGTGTTTTTCTACCTGTTTTCTAATTGTGAGTCATTGTCTCCCTTACTCATGGAGTCCTGTCCCCATTTAGCTCATTTAAGTGCATCTATGCATATGTGTACATGTGTGTAGGGGCAGTAGTGGCTCAAAGCTGCCTCAGGATTGTGAACAGAATTGATTGCTTATGCTTTGTGGATGGGGCAGCAAGAAGGGTTAGAGGTCATGCCAGAACAGGATGGGAGATGGTGCCAAGCAGGAGGGGAAAAGGGTTCCCTTTCCTTTCTCAGGTGTAACTAAAAGTGCAGCACCCTTATGCCCTCCTTAATGGTAGCAACAGCCCAGTGACCACTTTTACTGGGACTGGAGCCAGCCTGTTGAATGTGCATGTCCATGGGCTCTGTAAGCATAGCTGTACAGGTATTTTTAGTCCTAACATACTGTTTTCTCTGTTACTCTTGGAATAAGTAAGGATATTACAGCTTTTTCTTAACATTGAAGGATTTTGACATTGATTATTTTCTATATCAGAAGATTTAACATTAAAAATCACGCTGTCTTCTTAGATGTCTGTAATGATGGCCATGGATTGGCACATTTAAATTCTGTCAAGGACAGATGCGCTGGCTGCATATTACTCAGGCCTACCTGGACATAGAAAGTCCTAAGTTGCCATTTTGGGCCACAGAGTTCCCAGGATGTCTAAATACAGATTTGCACTCATGTTCAGAGATGTCCCATTCTGAGCTGGCAGTCACAGAAGTACCCCCTCACCTCTCCTGTCAGAGCTGCCCCGCTGTCTGTTCAGGCAGATAATGCAGAGAATGGAGACAGCCTGCATGGCAGTTGGGATGGATGTGCTTGAAGTGGATTCTACTGAAAAGTAGCAAACATTTCTATGATTCTGGCTTTCAGTTTTCAAGGTGTAATGAGATCCTTTTAGTGTGAATGTGCTATAAATCCCTATGATCTATTTTAGCTGCACTACCAGAGGCAACATTTTAAAAGCTGCAAATCAATCTGAAGTTACATCAGGGATATCAACAGTATATGAATGTGCACCTTTAAGTTAGCATAATTAGAACTAACAGGTAAACAAACAATAGGTTATGTTATTCTTAGTGGGCTTAGAATATCTTTCAATCGTTAAATATAGGCTATTACGTTATTTACAAATATTAAACAGTGATATTTTTAAAAAAGCCTGCCCTTCAGTTAGAAGTAAAATGCTTTTTCTGTATTTTTTTAAATGTTAAAAAATAAGAATGACAAGAGAAAACTGGCTGAAGAACTCCAGGCTGTGCCCTTCTCTGCACAGCTTGAGCTCTCCCTATATTTATCTGAAGCAGATGTTCCAGGCAGGATGCACACTGCAGCCAGAGGTGAGGACGGAGGTGTACAGGACTTGAATACATTTCAGTACAGCTCCCACATCCTGTTTACACACAGTCGCTGGCCTGAGAACAACACAGGGATAAAAAAAGGAAGGTGGGGGGATGTGATAGGAAGGAACGGTTGATTGGAATCACGACACTAACACCACTGCTAGGCATGCATATCGAGAGTGCTGTATATTTGTGGTTCTCTTTGTATGTGCTGTTGCCAGCAACATTTTCTCTGCTACTTTTGCAGCTGCTGATAGGCATGCTGTCTTCTGTCATAGGGAAGGGAAAAGGAGGAGAGGGAGCAATTAATTGAAAAAAACCCGAAAAAACAGACAGGTCACCTGCAGAGAAACTATACTTTCTCTTCAATTCAGCAATGCTACCCAGACTCAAGAAAAAACACAGCTGGAATTCACTGAACCAACTTTTCTGTCTCATTAAAATCATGGACTGATTTTTAATAGTAGAAAGGCACTTACTGAATCACTGGTGGGCAATGAGAAATATTAATAATGCTAAGCCCCATTTAAACAGTTATCCTGCTGGAGGATGGATTTTTTCAGGCTGGAGGCTTACCGGCATTTTGATTTCTACACACATGGAGCTGTTAAAAACTTTCCTGTGCACTGGACATGCATTTTCATTTTATGCTTCATTCCCAACCTACTACACATATCCCACATCATCCACATGTATTCCTGTTTAATGCTAGGGAGATAAGGAAGGGGTGTACTTTCCATCTCACTCCTGCCTGCCCCCCCCCCCCCCATTTAAGCAAGATCACTAAGGGACAAGCTTTTCGTTGGCAAAGATTCATAAAGCTGTGAATGGCAAAAACCCAGCAGTTTTTCAAGGTTATTTTTCACAAAGTTCACAACAGGGTTGGGAACACTGTGTATCTGTTAGATGTCCTGTAATACTATATTCTGCAGAGACTGGCTACTGGCTTCACATCTACACGGTCATGCACACATACAACATGGTGTAGTTTTAGTTTGAAGGACATGTACTTTCCTGTACTTAAGTGGTTTGAACTTATCAACACCACAGATCGACTGGTATCTCATCAGCTCATGTTTTAAAATGCTTGAGAGGCAGAATGTATGTGAGACGTGTTTAATGACAGAAATAATTAACTAATTTGTTTTCTTGGAACAATAGAAAAGAAGCTCAAAACTTATTAAAAAGTCTGGAAATCTATAGTATTGTAGGTTATTTATTTATTTTATCTCCTACTACTTAGAATTTAAAAATGCTAAAATCCCAGCATGGAAGTTTCTATCCTCTCAGACCAGACCATATTAATTTCTTTATCACTGCCTTTTTTTTTATTAAAAAAAAAAAAAAAAGAAGAAAGAAACCATCTTAGAGCTTGAGACTCTTAGAGCTTGAGACTTACTCCTCTTTTTTATACATCAAGTTCCAGCAGGAGACAGAAACTTCTAAAGTATGCACTGAGATAAGCTACACTTCCCTGGATGCCTTGCTTTTCTTTGCCCTGTTATATTTGCATTATTTTGTTATCAAAGCAACTACCATGGTATTAGGCCTTGATTTTCTTATGTCAAATCATCTGAAAGACCTGAAATTTGGGATCAAATTGGAAGATAGAAGGAAAATTTAAATTCTGCTTTATTCTCAAGCATTTCTTCTAAGCTTCAATCTATTTAGCACTTGAAATCCAATCTTCAGATAAGGAACAGCCGTCAATCTCTCAGTTGCTTCCCATTTGTCTTTGTACAAGACAAACTATCAAGTTCCTTTTTCCCTGAAAAGACTATAAAAAAAGATGAATTAAGATCTCACTGTATTATTACTAGTAATCCCAGCTCACATTTACATAGCTTTGTAATTACAATGTTTGTTAAAAGCTTTTCAAGCTCTATGTGGAAAAGGTACCACATCTATGCTAAAAAGCACCTATGTCAGGGTCACGCAGAGGCTGCCTGAAAAGTGATTAGTTTTGCGTTACAAAAAGGTTTAGAACACGGTGAAGCACTGTAATTGCAATCACAGACACTATTTGGGGAAGAAGTCTATTTTATCTTTCCTGATATTTTCTGTTTCTGTATCTTTTACAGTATTTCATTGAAGAATCTGGTCTTTTGCACCAGTTTGGTGCATACCTGCTGGTGTAAACTCATTCTTAAAGTTAATGAAAACTAAAAAGTCATCAAAGAAAAAATTATTACTGGTGTTACTGGTAGACAAACAGCAATATACTATTTTCTAACTTAACCTTTGGCCTTCAACCAGGGGGTATGCTTAGCAGCTTTGTGTATTACTATTGCCACTTGGAAATATTCCCAGGATGTCCCTAAGACAAAGACCTTATGAATGACAACATAATATCAAAGTTGTGTGGCAAATGGAGAATGACAGTCGTATTAATGGTGTAATACTAATAGCCCTTTTAAGTCAAAAAGGCACTAAGAGATGAAAAAGCACTAGGGAGACAACATGAGTATCAGCTTAGTGTTGTAACACAAGTATGAGTTTTAAACCAGAATCCACTTCTATTCATCTTTTACTGGCATTTCCAAAAATGGTAAGATCGTTTAGGATAAGATGCTTAGTAAAGATATGCAAGATAGCATTCTACCTATTAGTAAAAAAGGAAACTCAGCTAGGCAGCATGAACTTTGGAAATGGACATTTTATAATGGTTTTCAGCAACTGACTATCTAAAGCAATCCTCCTCATTTGGAATAAAATAATGAATCGTTGCAAGATCAGAATACAACCATTTGCCATCAGAAAGGATTTCTATATCATTTGCTTATGGCAAATAGAGAAGATAATAACAGCAAGATATCAATATTTCTTTGCTGTTTCCCATTTCTACATTGCATGCCCAGAGGTCCTAGTTTACAAAGTAGAAGTTGAAAGAATTTCAGAATTGGCTTCTATTACTGTTTTGACTTTTATTCTTACCTATTTATACTGAAATGATGCACTATGGCCAGGATTCGTACCTGACTGTGCTGACAATCTTATGAGATATGAGATGGATCATTCTTTTGTTTCAAGAGCCCTGTTTTCTCATGGTTGGAATAGTTACTGAAAAGTTTCCGTAACCACCCTATCTTGATAATTTTGAGAAAGCTTTTTGATTCCAAGTAAGCGTCTTTGTGTTTAGCATTATAGGAAATAACTTTAATATTCATATATACCTCAGGACATCTTTCTCCTTTTTGTATTATTTATCTTGCTTCACCCAAGCTGTGTCCAAACAGTTTCCTGTCTTTGTTTTTATATCCAAGCTGATGCTTGACCTGTTGTCAATTCTCTGTTCTCTCAAATTTTTCTTATGTCTCATACTACCAATAAATGTAATCAGCTGCAGTATCTTCTTGTAACCTCTTTCTCTTTGTGACTCAGTATTAATTTTTTTTTAACATATAAAACCACTTTCAGTCCCTTTTCTTGATCATGATGTTTTTTTCCTTTGTCATTAGGGCTTCACGTCTGAAATCTTCCACTTCTCATACAAAATAAAAAATGTGAAAGTGGTGAGGGAATGTTATATGGCTAGCTCATGCAAAGGGAGGATGAAGTCTTGAATGAGTCAAACATTAAGCTGGACAGTTTTGTTGGCAGAGTCTGACTGGGGTGTGCTTTATGGCCCGCAGACAGTGTATATTCACCAAGAGGTGCATCTCAATGTCTATGGCAGCCTGAGCTATCTGAATCACCTTGATCAGTAGCCCCACTTAAACACAGGATGAATTATGTGAAATAGTTTACGTTTATATTTGAATTGTACAATAAATACTTCAGATCGTAGAATTTTTGAATATTCATTTTGTAAAATCAAACCAAATTGATTGACAGTAGGAGAAAATAAGTTCTTTTACCAAACGGAAATATACTATCAATGTTTCATGGATAAATACTAGCTAATTATTAACTCTCACGTGTCCATATAAATTTGTTCAGTGAGGTTCCTGTGTAGTTGATAACACCACTGAGGTAGAATATAAATATTTTAGTAGTCCAAACAGCCACAAAAGCAATAGAAAATTGGAGGCGATTGTCCCTTACCATTGTTACCCATTTCCTGGGTAAGCTGAGGAATTCTCTTGCTCTTTCTTCAGTAGCTGAGGTGATGAGACTGAACAGGGATAGCCATCACTTTGGTGGAGGCTTAGTAGTTACAAGTTAGTAGAAAACTCTAAAAGCATTTGGCATTCATACCAGTCTGCAATAATACTGAATATTCTTCATTCTCATGAAGGGGATAACTGCTTCAATAATGCTTAATGTTCAGTTTACAGTCATTATTCTGGAATGGGAATAACTCAGAAGTACAAGTATGAATCTAGTGCATCTGATGACAGTTTTAATTCCATTAATAGCGAACTTGGCTGCTGTGAAAATTTCTTATTCTTATTGCATTTTTTCTGCAATCATATCAATTGACAGTGCACTTGACTCAGTTTAAGTTATGAGCAATACATTATTCATATTGCTCACACCCTCTGCTTGGGAACTTTACTTGTAGACTTAATTTCATGGTTAGTGAGTTCACTGTAAGAACAGTAAGGACAGATAGACAAAAGACAGAATAATTTCAGTGTGTTTAGCCTTGAAGAGCATTCTAAAATATAAAGCAAGGAAAGTTAGCAAATGCAGTGCTGCAAGTAGAAGATTACAAGCTCTGCCTGCAAAGTTTTCCTGTTTGATTGTCTTACAATTTTAGTGCAGAAAAGACAGGTTATATTCTCAAAGCAAAAGGACTTGCCACTATATTATTAATTCTGATGAGCGCCCAATATTTGCACTTCATAAATCCAGAAGGAGGGTATGACCTCAAAATATCATCTATTAGTACCCCATTTTCTGCCATTTCAATTCCAAGCCTCTGTCCCAAATGCAGAATAACTAAATGTAGCTGATCTCTAACTTCTGTTAATGACACTTTTGATCTATGTGCCAGGAGCTGCCTTCTCTTCTTGCCTGATAAGATAAACACATCCTGTGAAATATATTAAAGTAAAACTGTTAATAGAGCAAATTATACTTACTATGCCAAGACTTGAACAAAACCCTATCGTTAGCCAAGTATAGGTGCCTTTGAAAGAAGTAAATGCATAGTTTAAATGCACCATTAAATGTAAAGCTGAGGATATATACCAACCAGGTACAGTTACATGCATGATAACATTTTTGAGATTTATTTTAGTAGATTATTTTTAGAAAACTGCATTATAATGCATCAATGACTAGGCATTTTTAACAATACTGATCTTAGTAGTATTTTAAAACATGGGGAAATGTCATAGCTAATGGCATTGGATTACTTAGCTTTTTAATTAAGAAAGAAAAAGCCGTTGGTGGCTTTTGTAAAATTTGCATGGTAGGAAAGAGGAAAATAACAAAAAAACGTTCTGCAGTGGAAAGCTAAAATATCATAAAGAAAGAGGTCTGCTTTATATTTGTGATTTAAAAAAGATTAGTCTGTGTAGAGATTAGTATTGTTCAAAAACCATCTGCTAATTGGGGAATGGTACATGAAGGTCTCAGCCTCCTCTTCTGTGTTTTGTCATGCAGTTTTCCATTTCCATGTCCTCAGTACGTTCCACAGTATCTGCATATTCAGAGGGTACTCAGCCATGTCAGCCTTCAACACACAGCTGAATTTGTCTTCACAAGGTGATCATTCACACTACACACACCCTTGTCTAAATCTGTAACATCCACATCTATCTACCTGTACCTGTACCTAATCTGTCTTAGCTTTCCTTTAGCCACCTTATTTAGTTTTACGGATGAGATGTTACAGGCTGCCTCCTTAGGATGAGGAAGTAGATGAAGCCTTGTTTAAACAATTCAGGAAGCCTCTGTATGACAGACCCTGGTTCTTATGGGGCACTTTGCTTTCCCTGTTATCTTCTGGAAGAGCAACAAGGCAGGTTATGAGCAGTTATAGGTACTAGGTGACCCAAACAGGGATGACACATAGCTGCATCTGCTATTCACTAGCAAGGCAGAACTAGTTGGTATGCAATACTCAGTTGACAACCTTGGCTGTAGGGACCACAAAATAGGAGTTCAAGATCCTGAAAGAGTAGCAGTTTACAAATCCTGAACTTCAGGAGAGCAGATTTAAGCTTATTCTGGAAACTAGTAGATGGGGTGCCGTGGGAGGGAGCTTCAAAGTGTAAAGGAACTTAGAAAAGTTTGCAGATCCTTAATGACAGTATCCTCCAAGTCTGGGAATAGTCCACCACAATACACAGGAAGGCAAGTAGATATATCAGGAGACCAGCTTGTCTAAGCAGAAAACTCATGAAAGAGTTCCAGGGCAAAAAGAAGCGAAAGCTCAAATGGAGATGTCAAAGGGATGCCAAGGGGAAACAAGAATAGCCTTTAGCACTACATTAGTTAGTAAAAGGCTGAACAAGGAAAATGTGGTCTTGCTAAGTAGATGACTAAATGGGTAAAAAACTGGTTAATTAATCAGGCTTTGAAGAGCGTGAATAGTGGACTGGCCCTGCCTAGAGCTGATGTAAGTACATCGGGGTCTGTACTGGACCTGATCTGTTTAACATCTTTAACAAGGACTTGCCAGAGGTGAATGGAGTCCATGTTCACTGAGTTTGTAAATGAAAGCAAAGTGAGTGGACCAGTCAATAAAGTCTAGGGCAGAGCTGCCATTCAGAGAAACCTAGACAATTGGAAGAACAGACCGACAGGTACCTTCAGAAACTCAGCAAGGCCAGATGCCAAGTCCTGCATCTGGAAACAAATGAACTCCTGCAGCAGTACAGGATAGAGACTGACTAGGTGAGGATCATCTCTGCAGGAAGGGACTTGAGGGTCTTGGTAGCAAGATAGACATGACTAGTAGTGCACCCTGGCACAAAGGATATCAATAACATTCTGGGCTGTATCATCTGGAACACAGACAGCAGATCAAGGGAAGTGAAAGAAGTCCTTTGCTTGGCACTTCTGGGACCACATCTAAATACTAAGTGTGGTTTTGGGCCGCCCAATATGGAAAAGCTGCAGTCTCTGTCCTTGGAGGTTTTGAACACCTGTCTGAATAAAGCCCTGAATAACCTGATCTGACCTCAAAGCTGAGCCTACTTTGAGAAGGAAGTTGGACTAGAGATCTCCTGAGGTCCTTCTCAGCTTGAATTATCCTCTAGTCCTATGATTAGGAGGGACAGAAAGACAAGGCTTGGAAACAGAAAAGAGAGGGTTCAGATTTGGAGGAAATATGTCCTCATTTCATGATTCTGCCTCCTAACTTCTGCACCCTAGAAAAAAAAGTGCAGAACTGACTTCCCCAGCTAGGTAAGCAGGAAAGACAATCGCCTTGCAAAACAGCTGCCAACCTAAAACCCCTCAGTAGGGGGGAGGTCCCAGGAGCACAGGGAAGTTCAGCCACAATCCCCACACTAACAAAAGGGAAACGGGTGGAAGTAAAAGCCAGCTACAGCTTTCCACCCAAGAAAGGTGTGAATAATCACTAGGAAAGTATTTCTTCCTCAGATATTCGCATATTAGCACCTTGATAACACTAAGTCTGTCTTTCCTATTAAGGAAATTTGCAAGGTTCCAAAATGCGATTTATTTTTAACACACCGTTTTATTTTGATTTTAGGCTGTTCCTGGGATTATACTAACAGTTTTCTCTTAATTTGTCTTTCAGTTTTGCAGAATGACTAACATGAACCTAGTGGCATCTGGCATAGTTCTACCAAATATAGCCTACTGATGGGATGGGAGAAAGAGATGCAGCATGTTACTGTATGTCAGACTTTCTTGAGACATTTTCAGGTTTATTTAGCCCTTCAACGTAAACAGCAAGAAGAACGAGTAAGTGGAATCTCAAATTTTTAGAGGTAAATTTTCCTTAATATAGATTTTCCTTAATACTAGCAGCTCTGCTGTTATCTCAGCCATGTATCAGAGGACATACTAAATCCTTGTTTGAAAACATATTTTCTACAGCCTAAGTTCAATGGCATAAAATAGAATAGAGAAAGAATAGCAGAAGGTAATGCGTGGCCAGCCATGTGACGCTATGAACAGTGTAGTTGCTTGTAAGTCAGCTGGGTACTTGCAGCAATTTCCCCTGTGAGAAGGGCTATTGGTAAACACTACTAATAAAACCTTACAATAACAGTAATAATATCTTTCATTTTTAATAGTCTTTGATCCTAAAGAGGCAGCTAGTTTACTGCATGTTTTCCAACTAAAAAGGGCATTCATGTTTTATGGCCTTCATCCTATTCATCCTGCTTGCTGGCTGTTTAAGGAGAAGGAATAAACCTGCAGCTCTGGAAAACCTAAAACTGCTTCCCATTTCTATATTCCTTCTTTATTGCAGGGTCTCTGCAGGCTGTCCACACAGAGTGCTGTAGAGTGACTCTGTTTATCTCCAGTCATTGATATGATATGACATGATATTATGTCTCTTAATGTTTGTATTATATTAGATCCTTTTATATTAAGATCTCCAGATAAGTAATCACATTCCATTGTGCTAGATGCTGTGTAGAGGTTTATTGGAATAGGCAGTCCACAGTCCAGAGAGTCCATAGTCTAAACCAGACAGGGCACTGGAAAACTTAGACATTTGATCCGGTGAGGGCCTCAAACACAGGAATAGACTTTAAACAACTTACCAGATTCATACAGGAAGTCTGTGGAAGAATAGGGAACAAATAATTTCTGAACTCAGTTCTGCTTTCACACAGGATAAATTTAGAAAAGTTCAATTCTGTACTTGGGTCATGAAACAACAGAAAGTAAAGCATTGGGCTAGACTCCCTGAATGTCAGGATCATCCAAGGTTTATAAATGCTTGGCTTTAGACCAGAATATTCTAGACTATAGCCATTCATTTTCTAAAATAACTTGAGGAACCAAAAGATTTTAGCCCCAAGTTGATAGATACTCCTCTAGATATTCCTCTAGATAGTAGTTTCTTATCAGGCTGAAGTCTATCCAGTAAATATAATATTTTACGGGAAAAGCTCTTCAAATTAAGCAGTATTTGCCATCTTTTCTTTAGATTGTTCAGCAAGATTTTAGACAAGTATGAATAAGGCTTACACAGTCTTCTCTAGACCATGTTGCAGTGCAAGCTTTCCTGCAGCCTTCACACAGAGGAGAGGCTTCCTATGGCAATGCCTCAGCTTCCCCTGAGTGAAGGGAGTGAAACAGTGACACCCCTTTAGACTTCACTGCACCCCTTGTCCCAAAGTGATACCGATTGAGTCTGGGCTTTGTTTTCTTGGTTTCAGCACCCTCAAAGATCCAAACACTATGGCACACTTCTGTTTGCAAGAGGACCAAACCCAAAGTACATTAAAATGGTACAACGCTGCCTAGCAGTGATTCTGCCAAGGAAGTAACAAATCGAAGAAGGTCAGGAGAAGGTTCTAAAACAAGACTGATTTTTCAAATAAAGTGTATTTAGAAACAAATGGCCTGATCCTTTTGATTAGGCTTTTTGGGGCCCTTGAGGGAGCAGGAGTTTCTTGCTTCTGAGCTGATAGGATGGTAGAATTAGAGAGGTCAGGTGTCTCAGTTGCAATGGTCCATTTAGATATTTAGGTCAGCCAGAAATTAATAGAGCAGATGCCACGCCAACAAGACTCACTTCTCTAAACCATATCACTGCTGCAGAAGGGTGTTGTGCTGAGCCAGCACCGTTATGTTCAGGTAATTCTCCATGCAAAGAAAAGCCTTAAAGTTTTCTTTTGAAATCAGTCTTATGACTCCTGCAGCCTGAAAAAAGACAGAAGATACATACCATAGGCTAGGATCAGATCCCTATATAAATTCAATGTTGAGCAGTTTGAATGCTGACCTAGATCTTGTCCACAGTACCTCAGATTTCTGACCTTAGAAATCATTTAGGCAAACTTAGATGTCCAGCAGCATTCTGATGTCAGACTGGAGGAAGAATATGAAAAAGGAAGAGATCTAAACTGAATTGAACAGATATTTTAGTAAATTTCAAATTTTAATGAGTTCCAATACTGAATTTCAACACAGCTATTAATATTAGTTCAAAACTCTTCCAAGTGGTGCATGTAAAGGTGATACGCCTTTCACCTTTAGAAAAAGTTTTGCTTGCCAGTTTGCTGTTGTCTTGACCTTCCAAATACCAAGTTATACCTTCTCAAATGTTCATGAGAAATGTGTCTGTAGTGGAATTTCTTTTAGATCAGACTTAATACTTGCTCCATCCAAATGAAAACAATCTTGTCTTAAGAAGCTTTTGAATTCTTCGAAAGTGGAGGGCTTTATAAATCCACAGCTGGAACAAAATGAATTGCAAACCTTTAAAAGACAGATTAAGTTTCCAAAACATGAGGACAAGTATGACCTTACTGTAAAACTATGTGTTTTAGCCTATGGGTAAAAGTGGTCATGAGGGGATTATTTATGTTTAGGTGTGTAAATAAATAGTAAGCCTTTGGACACCCTTCTCATATTTCCAGTGGAGCCTGCCAGCAGTCTTTTATTTCTGTTATGGCTTCAGGACGTTAAGACCAGGAACATAGCTCAATTAGATGTTGCAAAAGCAAAAGTATCTGTGGTACCTCTCGCCTTCACATCTAAGGGTCTTGATTCAGTTGAATGTGCTTTACTTAAATATAGTGATAGTACCACAGCACTCTGGTATGCTGCTCCCAGACTAAACCATTGCTCTATGTAAAGGCAGCAGAACTGGGTTCTTGGTATTGTATCTATCTGATCATGAGAGAACTTTAATCCTACACTGGTCATGACTGTAGCTTGGAAAGAATTCTAGGGAAATTGACTTCATTTGTACAAATACTTTGCTTTGTTTTATTTGGCTGTAGAAGGAGTAAAACCATGTTGGTTATACATAGTAGATTTTGTAGAGACAAAATACTTCTGAAATAATTGAAGGTGAGCTGTAAAGACAATCAATCATGAGAAAGGCATATTCTTTTAACATTTAACTTACCCAAATCCCTTCTCTTTCTGAAGTATTTTTCCATTATTTTGAAAATGTTAGAGCAATAACAACAAGAAAGAACGCTATTATATCTTCTGAAATGACCATAACCAATCACAGACCATCATTGTTTTAATGTCTTCTGTGATGAGCATTTTTTTTTACACAAGGACAAGATTAATGCAGTCTGATATATATATGTATAAAATCTTTGTGCTTTGCTGGAAGCTCCCTGCATGTTTGAAAGTGCCTGCTCTAGACTGTCAACCCTGTGCTATGTCCTGCATAGTACTTTTTTGTCCAAGTTTAGGCAGAGTGCCATAAAAATGCCACCTCAATCTTCTATGAAGTTAGATGTGATAGCATACAAGCACTTGGATGCTTCAGTATCCATCCTTTTGCATAATACTCCACTAACTCATCCAGCAATTAGGAGTTTTGTGCTTTCTTCAAGTCAGGAATGCTTGAACCCATATCTTTCACATGTTAGTGAAGTGCTTAGGCCACGAGGTATTCTGGTTAACTTGTTCTCCACTCTTTCTCTTGAAGTGCAGCCAGAAATGCTAGCATCATGGGCCAGAAGGAGTACAGCCAAGAAGAAACCTGACTCTAGCTTAAGGTTCAGACGTTCGGTTAGAAAGGGAAAAAAACCCCAGGTTTGCCAGGCACTCCTCCTTAATATGTGTGCATATAATATAACTGTTAAAACAATCTTGAGAGCAGAGTTAAGAGACATAAGGCAGCTTTCTTGGGCTATTTATTAAGGGAATGCAAGAACACTCATGTTTTATTCTGCCAACACCAAATACGATGCAACATCAAAGGTTAAAATGTGAAGCAAAAGAAGCAATTGTGTAAGAATTTCAGAGTATAGTTATCAGAGTGCTTACAGGTATTCATTCACTGGGATATGAATGCTGCGTACTGTTCAAAGAAATAATTAAAAATAATCTTTACCCTGAAAGAAAAACAAGGAAGATTAGGAAATCAAGGTTAAGAAGAGGAAGATGACTTGCCTCAGATTAAAAAAAACAAACCAAACAACCAGAAATAGAGTTAAAAAACTATCCCACTTTTCTGGCAACCAGCTTAGTGCCCAGCATGCCATACATACTGTATTTCCTTACCTGAATACGTTGTCATGTTTGAGACAAATTCCTGAAACCTCTGTTTAGACAAAGTCTACTCTTTCATGCAACTAGCAAGCTATTAATGTTTTGCCTTGAGTACAGGGCTGCGTAGAGCTCCTCATCCCATGACGAGCCTTTTCCAATGAGAAATACAAACATTTTTTGACCTAGAAAGAGATTTGAGAGTTTAACCATAAAAATCAATGAAAATATGTTTGTGGGAGAATTTTGAGTGGACTGATGGTAAACAAAAGAACTGGTGATTTAAATCTCTAAACAGCTCCTTAGAATGGACTATCACACAGACTTTTAGAATATAGACTATATACATATACATACATATAGATGTGTATATATACATGGGAAAATTCTGCTCTTCATAACTGAACAATATTCCCACTGAACAGCATAGCATTTGGCTTTCTGAGAATACCATTCTCTATGGAAGAAGTTAAATCCTGTCTGAAGTGCAGAATATCTTCTTGGACCTCCTTCAGCTTTATTGTATATGCAGCTAATAATTCAAGATTCAGAAAATAGAAACAAAGAAGAGGAAGCTCACCAAACATGGTTTTGCTTGAGAAACACAGAGAAAAAAATCTCCCTAAGGTATTACTAACATTGAAAGATGATGGAAATTCTTGACCTTTCAGCAGTCAGGATTATGGTTAGACTATACTGTATATGATATAATCTCTTAGTGGGACATCTTTTTAAGGGTCAGCTGCTCAAAGAAAAGGTTAATGTTTACTGGCATGCACAAAAAGGGCCCTACAAAACTTCAGCCAACTGGAAACCCTTGTCAGTTGGAAGTCTAATTAGATTAATTAAGCTTAATTATGTATAATATTTAATAACAGTTAAAGAGAAGCTAACTAACACATTTTAAATATCCTAGTCTTAAATTTATTCTCAGCCTAAAGTAGTCTATGTCATACGTACCAGTTTGAGTACTGCTGTTTCCATAGAATATATTAATACATTATGCCAAAACAGCCTTGTCTAGCATGAAAAATATGATGTGTCAATTGTTTGGTTCAAAAACTGAAAGAAAGTGAAGAGTTGCTATAGCAATTATTACATCACGGATTATTTGATATATTCTAATGATTCAGAACAATAATGGCTGAGGTTTTAAGCATTTTTGTCACCTGTAAAGTAAAAGCAGGGGAGGGCATATTCCTGAAAACTTAGAAACTACAGCCTTCCTGTTAACACATGGTTTGAAATTGAATTCTGGACTGACAGACAGAAAATTTTCTGTACTATTTCCAAACTGAGTGGAAAAAAAATTCATATGGAAAGAAAGAATCAAACACATTTAAGACATATAACTATGTTTTCTAAGCTGTTACGGCTGTGTGAAAACACAGTTCTTCCCAGTTCAACAGCAGGTGTATGAGCTCTTCCTAGAACATTGCTACATTATAGATGTTTGACTTTGAAGTTACCCAATGCAAAGAAAATGTAGAGCAATTTTTTGATCTGCTCTGTGTTGTGCCACACACCTTTGATTGGTGTCATTTTTCTTTATAGCCCACTGGGCTTAGGTAGAGCTTACTGGAAAAACTACTGCATTTTCCCAACTGATAGGTCTGGACCAGAAAGGGCAATCTTCACTAATCACTTGTGAATAAAGTAACTGCTGTGTTAAGTATCAAACAGTCAATCATTCACAAAAGAAGCTCTGTTACTTCTGTAAGGAACAATAATGCTTGACAGGGCTTTATGGATTTCCAAGGATTTTGGCACAAGTGGAATCTAACAGACAAGATGAGGCTCTGACCTGTACTTCTGATGTACTTCAGACCATCAGGGAGTGGATGGACACTGTAGGACAAAACATGACGTTGCAGTTATCACACAAGATAGTTGAGAGGTATTGGTTCAAACCAAGCAGACTGCCTAAAAAACATCTGTCTTCAATTATTTTTATTTCTATACTATATTCAATTGACTAAATTATATATTTCATTTTATGTGTGCATGGAGGGAGAAAGCTTTTTCCATTTTCCACTATTTCCATTTGAAATTAAATGAAAACTTACTTGTTCTCTGGAAACATGCATGATAATATAAATAAAATGCAGCAGAATAGAGTGCAAGAAGTGAAAGTATCAAGTTCTCATGAATAGATGAAACCTCTTGTTCCCCCCTTTTCCAGTTCCTGTTTGATTGATTTATTTCTGTTCCTTGGAAAATTCCTTACAACGTGACCATGAATCTGATCAACATATTTAGCTCACAGGAAATAACAGAAAGAAAAAGACTGAAAGTGATTTCTTGATTAGAAGAGCTATTTCTCTGCCACCCCTACCCAGATACCTTGTCTTCAGCCCATCCTAATTCAATTAGGAATAGCAGTAGGAATGTCTCAAATTACTGCAATTGCTGCAGTGAAAGGGGAGGAAGATGACAGAAAAGTACATACCCCTGACCTGTGTGGGACTTATCCAAAATAACGCAATATACGTTATAAAAATAGCTGTTACCTGTACTACTATGTAGTGGTGATAGCTGTGTGGGAAATGGCATTTATAGAGCACCTTTGACCACTTCAGCTGAACCCAGATCACCAATTCCTCTGGCCTGGGGCGATTTCCAACACTCCCAATCTGTCAACAGTTCCAAGCAGCTGCCATTTCAAAAATAAAGCCAGCCTTTCAGACAAATGTCTTCTTCCTTTCCCCCAAGATGTGACATTATGCTTTTCTTTACTCCTCCTCTCATAAATTCCACTGATGTGATATACGATCAGTAACCAGTCCTTGAAAAGCTGACTGAAGAAGTGGCAGATCCAGTAGCTGATAAACCATCTTAACCTGAGATGAAAAAAGTTTATTCACACTCACGATCTGGGACTCCTGATTATAAAGAAACATGGGAATCATTTCTGCCTGAAAAAAAAAAAAAAAAAGAAAAAAGAAAAAAAAGTGAAACATTATACTCAAAAATGCAAAAAGGGTACATAAAATCTAATTTTAACTTTTTCCCCCCGAGACTTTTGCCTGCATGCTTAAGCAAATTCTGTGGGACGATATTCTATCTTTATTGTAACGCTGCAGTCAGTGGAATTTAAATTAATTTTATATGTGAGAAATGATGACAAGGGACTGTTTAAGTGAGGAAGGGACAAAACACTCCTTTGATGTCATTTGCTCCAAATTTCCACCCACAAAATTTCTGTAATTTTTAATTCAGCCAGGACTATGTCTTTGGGAGTCATCTGGGAGTGAAACAAGATCAGCCATAGGTATGGGATATAAGGAGGTTGTGAGACTGTGGACTTACTTCACAAGGCAGAAGGATTTATATTTATTGAAGGCCACTTCCCTCTGGTTCGGTTCCTCCAGCACATCTTTGAAGTGGGAGAAAGATCCTGCAGCTTTTAAAATGGTATAGTTAGCTTTAGTACAGATCTCTGCTGTCCCTGCCAAACCGTTTCTATGTGTGGAACTATTTAGTTCAAATACTTCTGTATCATGGTCCCCTGCACAACCCAAACATGCCCTGCAACAGTGTCCAGAACAACAGTTGACATCTTATGCTTTCATATTAGCCTATAGTATACTGTTACAGAGGATAAATATACGTACATTCAAGAGAGGAGTTTAAACTCCTGTAGACTCTCAATAGCAAAAACATAAGGTTTTTTTTTCATGAAACAGGTTATTTTTTATTTTCTTCCAACTGTCTGGCATTTTCAACTTGAGGTAAACTGGCTATCCAGTTGCAGAGAG
This sequence comes from Falco naumanni, assembly GCF_017639655.2. NCBI lineage: Eukaryota > Metazoa > Chordata > Aves > Falconiformes > Falconidae > Falco > Falco naumanni. The sequence continues at coordinate 19,556,530 of NC_054065.1, forward strand.
ACAAAACAGCACTACCAATAAAAGTGTTTAAAATATGCTAAAAAGTTTTAAAATTATTTCCCCCGCATTCCTGAGAAACACTGTACTACCAACTAAGTGATGGTTTGAAGTTTTACTTGTATTTATTTTTCTGTTATCTGAATCTTTAGGACATAATATGATCATTCCCAATGAGTGCCAGCAACATTTTTATGTAACACCAGGAATACAGGTAGCTGTAAAGGCAAATGCAAAAATAGCATATTAACTGCCATGGACTTAATCTTACCAGATCTATTTAAATAGTCATTTTTTGCATCTGTGGCTCACAAGGCATTGGATGTGGAACTCTTGCCACAGCCAATTCTACTTACTTCTCCAATGAATTCAGATGGTTTGCAAGTACTCAGCTCTACTGAGGCTGTTAATAAGGACTTAAGCCTTTGGAAGTGGAAAAATTTCCTTTAAAAAGGGAATTATATAGAACTGGACATTTATTATGTAAATTAATAACATTTTAGATAAAGATCCTATAGCAATCAACAGAAAATACAGAGGTTTTGAACCATCTTACAGAATTTAATAGAAAAGGCTATGTTTGGTATACAGCATATAGAAACTTAAAAAGAAACTATACAAAATATTTTTCATATCAAGTCCCCAAAATATGTTATACTAGTTTATGTGGGTCCTCATTAAATGCTAGTATAAATAGAACAGTTTCATTAATGTCATGCTATATCAGGCTTTTTCATCCCCAGGAGACACTATTTAGGAAGATAAATTTTTCTTCACGAACTTTCCACTAAAGCTGACTAAAAAGATTTTCAAGACTTCCCTGGAAACAATCTTTTCTCTTAAAGAGCAATTGATGATATGAGTTATCCCAGACCAAGTCCTCTTCTCACTTCCTAAGCTTTTTAATAGACCTGTTTGGAAACTCCAGTCTGTACTATCCAGATATTGTGCGACTATGTAGTTTATCTTGTTGTATTTATCTAACTAGCTGTGGATAAGAAAACATGGTTTTTCTTTTATCTCAGCACTAGTGAATGGAGTTACTGTATTAAAAAGAGTAATTCATTATCAGTCAGTTAAGTGAAATTACTTTAGTCCTGAGATGCCCCAGTTTCAGAAAGGTCTAGTTGATGCATAAAGTTTTGGTAATTGGATAATCTGTTATTGAGTGGGAAACACATTAATTCACATGGGAGAGCGAAACCAGAAATGGTACAAATTAGTTACTGCTTCTTTATACAACTGCTATGAGAAAATAAAACCTCTGTTTAAAAGAAAAATATCTTTTGATGTTAAATTTGATTCTGTATCAGCTGCGGTAGAAACAGCCAAATTTCTACTGGCTGGAGTATCTCAGGACTTCATTTTCAGTATTTCAGGACTTCAGAATTACAGAAGCTAATACTGTTAGTTATACGGTGCGGCAAAGTTGGCAGGAGGTTTTTTTTCATGAGCAGAGTTGGTTGTTCAGAATTTGAAAGGAGTTGTATATCTAACAGTGTTCACTGAAACATCCTAATATGCGACTGATTTTCAAGAATTCACCAGCACTCAAAAATACTCCTGAGAATTTATTCTGCTTTTAATCACAGAGCTGAGACTATGGGGCTTCCTAAGGTGGCCACTATGATTTCTTGTGTGATAACCCTACGTTCCCTGAAAAAGGAAAAGGTGTAGAATAAGCAACAGTAAGGTGTGGTGATGAGAGCCCAAGTGGTCTGCAAGGACTAGGGTCAAAATGGAAATGGCTTTACTTTAGAAGCTTCTTAGGTGACGAGATTAAAGAGCTGAAAAAAACAGTAATCTGAGAGAATTTTTACACCTCTCTAAAAATATAAGTATAGTCACTGTGGATTTATTATGACAACTTTATAACACCACAAAACCAAACAACATAAGACCGCCTACTTGGCCACCCTTTTTAACCTCTGAGTAGAGCTGATGTATGCTTGATAGACACCAACTATGGAAATATTTCACAAGGGGCAGAGAAGTAAGGTTTTCCATGGAGCTTATTGTTTTCAGAAACTATCTTGGCTCCATAAATAACTCTGGTTCAAGTAAATGTAGAGGATGCTCTGCAGCTATTTACCCCTGTGCTGTAACCTGGGGAGGCTGCTGACTGGGCTGACAGTGCTCCCACACATGCCACAGAAGAAAAAAAAAAAAAAAAAAAATAGTCAAGGTACACAGCACAAGTCCTCACATGAGGAAAAGCTTCTTAGAGGAAAGGGGGCTCAGTGAGTTTCCCACCCACTCCTCAGCTTCTGCAGTTGAGATCATACTTTGGGACACAGTTTGGAGAAAGTTTGTTTTTTGTTGCTGCTGCACTACGAGCAGGTTAAGAGGATGCCAGCACCTCGGAAGTGAGCAAGCTCACATCCACAGAGTCAGCAGAGGCATTATCTGGAGGACTTTTGATGTGAGGCCCCTTTTGCTTCAAACATGGATGGAATTATGAAGGGGACATGCTAATGTTTGCTAACCACAACAGAGCTGCCCCGTTTGACACCACACAAACTGATGAGACTGTAAAAAGTCCTTTGGGGCTTTATGAAAAATAGATCCTTGTTTTAATTCTGTTCTATTAGTTACTGCTTCGTATATTTTTATTTATTTTTTTTTTAACATCCTCAGGGGACATCCACTGATTTAGCTCACAATCCTGTGCAGTTTACAAGTCAAAGTTTACTTGCTGTTAGCACAGCGATACCGCAATGCTGTGTGAGAACTCAAGGCTTTTTGTATTAGTGGTGCATACAGAAAGCTTATTTAGAGTTTACCATGGCTCACATTGTCAAAGCTTTTTTTCTTAGCATTAGATCCACCAAAACATCTGTAAGCCTGCCCCTCTAAATAAAAGCGCCTGACTTTTAGAAGAGAATGAAAGCAGCTCTTGTAGATGCTGTGTTTATAGCATGTCATATGGTACAGCTTGGTCAGAATATTTTTGAAGTTAAATAGTGTTTAGAGAAGTTCCAAAACAAAAATGAATCCAAGAAGAAAATTCCAAATAAAAGATTTCTGGTTTGTAAAATATTGTCAGCCCTGCTTCCTTTGAGTAAGGCTAATCTATAAAAAATGGCTTTGCCTGTGTGACTCTAACATAGGGGATTGATTTAATTTTCTTTTCCAGCTGAAATAATTATACTTGTACAGCCATGGAGGCTTGGTGCTGCCTTATTTCAAGAGCAATCAGTCCCATTTGGGAAGGATAAATGTTAGTACTGCAACTTGTAGGCACACAAGGATACACCCCCCAATCCCCTCGTCCATGGAGGGAAAGTTTCCCAAGTGCTGGATTACATACTGAGATACCTCTACATCCAAGAAGGCTGCTTGAACATGTAACTACAACCTTATTCCAGCCTTGCCACAGGTCAACACAGGCTTTAGAAAGTCAAATATCTTTAGAGGGAGTACTTTGACCATTCCATTCCTCAAGTACAACACTAAGCTAAACAAAAAGTGAATATCCTCATTTAGCATGTTTTAACAATCTGCCCAGGAATGTGATATTCCCTGAAAGCAGATGTATAGTTTTCTCTTTCTGTCCTTCTGTCATAAATTCATTCCCTTTTGTTAAGCTGAATGCTACATGAATTATTTTTAAAAGCTACAAATTCCCAAACAGGCTTCTTATTAATCCCACTAAGTATTGGACACTTGTGCCCAGATTCCCCAGTCAAACCACAACTCACATGGACTTCTGCATCTCTCCTTTAGCGGTGATCTTGGGAGTTCCCATTTGTGTGAGGAAGGGCTATTTATCATGCATGTGACTGATAGTGCTTCACCTGAGGCTCATGACAGTGTTTTAACGAGATAACAGTCAAGATCTGTTTTCCTTAAAATGGCAGAACAAATTTCTAGCTTCTATGATTGCAGGAAATATTTTGAGAGTGTGGAATGTTCCTGAAAACTGCAGAATCCAGAAGTCCAATAAAATACTTTCCTTCTCTTTGTGTTTCAGGGTTTTAGCCAGTTTCTTTCTTTAGCATTGTTTTTTTCTGTAGAGAAGCTGGAGGAATGGAAATCAACTCATTCTTCTACTTAAACATTCTTTATACTTTTTGAGGCTGACAATGAGCTTTTGCTAGCCTAACCTTCTGACTGTAAGTGAAACCAGGGTTGTGCTGATTTCACTATAACTGAAACAAAGGGCAACTAGTCTCCAAACAGCAGCAGCTACCAACCCCTTCCCAAAAGCAAGTTAAGGTCAGTATGCCATGGTCTATCAGAACCAAAGTAACTCCTTCCTTGTAGTGCTGGAGTGAAAAGAAAAGGCTGGGGTGAGACCCTAAGAGGAGACACAGCCTGACTGACAGTCTGGGTAGTGTTTGGTGGATCAGAGGAATTTGCAGTGCACGTGTAAAACTATTTTCCTCTCAGTATTCCGAGAGGGGTGCAAGAGGTTTTCCTTTTCCCTCTTATAAATAGCCCTGCAGCCTGAAGGTAAGGGTTTAGTGCTGGACATCTGAGACTGTGCGTTTCACGTTTAATTGTTAAGCAGCTTGCCTGTATAATTTTAGATGTAATTGTTTTTTTCCTCCTTTTATTTTTTTCTTTCTTTCTTGCATCAGTGGAAACAAAATATCGGAAGTATGGGAATATTGGAGCAAGTGGAAAGAGTGAAAATGGCCATTTTCCTGGAATATAATATTATACCATTGGGGGTCAGAAGCAGATGAAGCTAAACAATGACAAAAGAGAGTGCCTTTATACATACATTTCTTCTTGTTCCTTTTTGAGCCATAAAATGTTTGAAGCTACTAATTTACCGTAAAAACCCAATTATTTTTCTACCCTCTGGGAAGCTGGATTAAGATTTAAGCTACTGTTGAATGATTGGGTTTTTTTCTATTATTATTATTATTTTTTGGTACTGTCAGTATATTCAGTGCCTGTTTAAGTAAAGCTCATGTTGCTCAAGAAAGATTGCAACAGACTTTTCTATTGGGTGTTTTGTACACCCAAGAAACTACTGCTTGTAGCTAGCAGGAAAGATGTGAAGGACTGAGAAGGGAACTTGCTAGTCTGTATTTAACTGTACTATTTTGAAATAAACGTTTCAAGAAACAGTCATTTACACAGTTTACTAGGGACAAGAAATTCTAAAATTAAAAAGGCTTCAAATAAAACAAGTCATCCTCAGAGAACCCACTGGGAATCATTCATTTGAGCTCACCCACGAAAAATTACTTTAGTTATTTACAACGCCAGATTCTTGGATAACAACTTTGAGATATTTCTAGATATTTCTTTAGCAAAAGGTGTACCACTCCCCCCTTTTTAAAAAAATAATATTAAACAAGGTTCCATTTTAAAATCACAGATTTATTTTCTGAAGAAAAGAGTTCCTTACAAGTATAGCAAAGAAGTTAGATTTCTTTTTTATGGAGGAAAAAGGAATTAATACGTCTGAAATATGTATTCATTGCTTTAGTTTTGTGTGAAGTGGTAGCTTGAAGAATCACTCCTGATTAATTGCAAAGGCTAATGAAATTAGCAGGCCTTCTCACATGTTTCAAGTTAAATATATGATCAAGTGATCTGCTTGATCTGACAGGCTGTACTCTTCAGTAGTTCCATAAAACCTCTTTAGCTGGTTTGTCTTTTTGTTGAGAACAGATGTAAAGCCCAGTGAACTAAAGCATTTCATAAGTTCATTTCTGTTTTACCTTATTATTAATGCAAAAACCAAATATTAAGCAGAATAAAATGTTTTGTCTTTTTCTTCTCTTTTGGCAGGTGGGAGGGTGGAGGAAACAATTTTTCATTTAGGAATCTTCTTTTTTTGTAATTGTGACATACAAAAAGACAGTACTTAGCACTCTGAATCACAGGAGCTTTTTGTCTAACTTTGTCAGACATGATATGAATTTTTCCAGGCTATTTGGTTCCTAGAATTGTGTACGCAAATCAAGATGGCTTGTCTGCTCCAATTTTACAGAGTAGTCAGGAAATTTGTTGTTTTCCTTTGTCCAATATTCCTTTTTATCTGGAAAGTCTGTTTTTGAATATTAGGAACCTGATGCTATTTAACAGTGTTAATAATTTACACTTCTTGGATCTTTTTCAGGTAGTTCAGACTTCAGACCTTAAGAAAGCAAACTTTTTCACTATTACAAATAAACTCCAGTTGACTCACCATCTTCAACTTCAGTATTTGTCATTGCAATAAACATTAAACAAAAGCATTACATTTTATTTACCCTACCTTTCTTCCAATACTATGAAAGAGGCTGCTCTGAACTACACAGTAGTAACGAAATTCAACGTTAGCAACTTTCTCCCTAAAAAATGAGGCTGTAAGCAACAATAAAGTATTTACATTATACTTCCTACATATAATGTTCTTCCCTCGCAAGCTGTTTGTGCCTGGCAAGATGCCCCAGTCACCAGCCCATGAAATTCACAGACACTCATTCGTGCTACCACTGAGTAACTTAACTGTTTTATTTTGGCTGAGAAGAGCGAGTTTCCAGCTGGACAACAGTCTTTAGCACTTTACATATACTGGAAGATGCCACATAACAATGTAAAAGAAAAAAAAAAAAAAAAGAAAAAGAATTAAAAAGAAGTTACTGAAACTTTGGCTTGGTACCCACAACTTACAGTAGCTTGTTTTGTTGGTTACAGCACTCTATGGAGAGGAAACAAGAATATGTGAGGTAACTCCTCTGATATTTTTGAGGTCTGAATAAGAAATTACCCAAAATAAAAATGGCCCATGTAAAAATAATAGACCTCTGTGTTGTCACACAGCAGCATCTTTGCTGATCATCCTGTGTGTGACAACAAAGGCACCACCAGACCACCTAAACTGATACCCAGTGATCTTTACCTTCCTCATGATTCAAATCAGCCACTCCAGAAATCCCTTTCTATGCATCTTTTCAACTTCTGCATTAGCTGCAAGTCTTTTTTTTTATGTAAGGCCTGGTACAACACATCGAAGCCTATAATACTGCTTTATGTTTTTTCAGTCTCTTGTGGTTTGAGAGACCTCCTAGTCCCTTTCCATCTTTTTCACATGCTGCCTTTGTACCAACTTATTTACTTTGTGTAAGTTGTTGATTTTATATTCTTTACATTTACAAAACAACCAATTCCAAGTCCTTTTTCTCCGTTCATAAAACTGGAGCTGCTGCTGCTTTCCAGTCCCAGGAGAGCATCTTGCTCACAGAAGTTATCTTTTTTCCCCTAAAACCAGCAGCACACCAATTCTTAGGGTAGTTCCCTTTCCTCTCTGGCCAGGGCGGTGAGGCCAGGGCATGCCTCCCCACCGGACTAAAGGGAACTTGCTGTGTACTTCTAACCTTCCCCTCTCTTGGTGCATTGGGTGCCTGCTTTACTGACAGAGTAGCTGGTATAAGGTTAAACATGGATAGCAGTGGTGACATGATTACGGTGCATTAGAGCCACAGGAACATTATAGTTAAGGTCTGTCATCTTCATTATGCTCTTTCAGCGCCCAGTAAAAAAAAAAATAATAATAATAATAATAAAAAAATAATTCCCGGTATCCTACTGCCACTCGGATCTCAATATTTTCATCCATTCTCATTTTGCTGAGAATTTTTCTTTGGCCTCTTCCTCAAAATATACTTTTGTGACACTCCCATAAAACCAGAAAAGAACGGTCAGGAAGGGCCAGAAAGAAGGAACTTGCCCCACCCTGCCATCAGGCCCGAACAAAGCCAGAACCTGCGGAGAGAAATCAGAGGAGTGAATGACCTGACTGCTAACTCCAAACCCCCAGTTCACCTACTTGCGACTTGCTGCTCGTATGAATATTTTTTCATCTGTACCTTATGCAGTTTAACTCGATAGCAAGTTCTTTGGTGCGGGGACCTCATTTACAGATATGATTTTGGAAACCAACGATTCTGTAAAAACCACTGGCTAGCTGAGGAGGACCTAAAATGGAGCCTGTGGTTTTTATGGAAGCATGAGCATGTATCTTCTGGAAATCAGACTACTCAAAAAATTCATATTTTCCAGTCACCCTGGTAAGTTCCAAGACAAATGATAGAGTTTCTTTCAGGAGAAGATTTTAAAATGCAGATAAGACAAATACTTGCTTGGAATGTCCTGGGTATAAACAGTTCCACTAGTGGTTTCCAAAGTAAGGCTTCTGTCTTTTTCTGTAAGATGACTGCAAGAACTCCCTCATAAATCTCATCCACAGTTTCTTTACTATTTTTTAAATTTTGCAGAATGTCTGAAAAATATGAGAATAGATTACAAGTCAAAAATTGGATAATGTAATTACAAGAGGTGAAAAGAAATTCTGGAAATTATGACCTCACTCATGAATCTGATACTAATCATGTTCAGTAACAAAGTTCTGAGAAGAAAACAAAGTGATGGCTGAGAGATAGTTTAACCGCTACGAACAACAATGGTTTAACATCAGTAACAACCAACAAAAAAAAACCCAACCCCCCAAAAAGGAAACAGAGCTAAAACAATCTCTATTTACAATTCCATTCCACAACAAGTCTCAGTGGAGCCTTTGGGACTGTGGTCCCCATATTTCAGTCAGCCATGTGTTTCTTGAAAAATTTAGATCGGAAGATTCACAGAGTCCGTAACTGTTCTTAGCATACTGGCTTTTGTTCTTGCTTTCATGCCTTTGCCCAGCACCTCAGCAGTTAGATCATTCTTTTGGAACTTGAAAAACCTGGGGTTTTTTTCCTCCCTTTGTCCAACAGAATTCTGGTTTAAAATTTCTCTCCAAAAATTTCTGGAGGGTGCCTTGGGGAAATCTGGGATGAGAGAAGCCTCTGAAAATTTATGTGGAAACTGATCCATTTTGAATGAAATAATTAAATACTTGTTAAGCTGTTGGCCTTGAGGTTAGGGAACTTGCCTGGAAGGGGAGAGATGAATATTTCAGACTGCTCTAATTAGTAGTTCACTACCTAATGTTAAACCAAGCAGGGAACAGAGCTCTAGAATTCTCCTTCCAAGTAACCCTTACTTTAAAGTGCTATTCACACATTTCTTTGTTTTCCTACTTTATGTGCCACCCCGACCTAGGCGAGGGGTATGAATACAATGTAACTCTAGGGAAAGATGGAATTTTGTGCTCCACATTTCCTGTTGCTTGGCATCGGTGCCTCTCCAGGCGCTATGTCAGATTTTGCAAAGCCTATTTTCATGTGCTTAACTCTCCCCACACAGCCTTGGTACCTAACTAGAGTCTGGTGAATTAGGGTATTTCTAAGTTCTTTCGGTGGATTTCACTTCTAACTAATTATTTTCTTACTCTTTATCCAATCTCTATTCAACTAAAAATAAATCCCTTTGCTAATTGTAGCAGGACATGGAAAGCATTTTGCTTCAACAAGGTATATATGAAGATTGGAAGCTGTGAGATTACCTTTCTGCAGGACCCTGTTTGGTCTAAAGGTAGGAAGTAAAGTTGGAATTTTAACTGCATATAATTCTTTGCCCTCTCATTGCATGTCAGTCACATTGTTTGAGGTCATTCAAATTCATTATGTAGAAAATACAATTATATTCTTTCCTGGGGTTTCCCGATTGCTGAAATAGCTTCCACACTACCATCTTCTGCAAGATCTTTCGTAGACACAAAGTATTTGGATGGGCTTTTTCTAGTAAAACTACAAATAGTTTTTCCTTGTTTCCCCCAAAGGCAAGGAAACAACTGTGCCCTCAATAGGTGCACAGTAAAAAGCCACTGAAGATTATTTTCATGCTTTTTTTTATCCCCACAGGTGTATAGTTTTGTGAGATGGTGGATCCATCTTCTAGCCTTTTTTTTTTTTTTTTTTTAAATATATCTATTAGATTACATTGCAGTGGCTGGCACTGCTAATATTAATACTGTTGGTTTAGATGTAGACGTCATGCTATGCAAAATCATTCAGTGTTAGATATCCTATGTTTCCAAAAGTTATGTTGGCTGCAGGAAATCTAAACAAATCTCTTTTTTTAACAAGTGTTGTTATGGACAAGGCAAAAGGACCTTAGAGGTCTGCAATATGTTGAAGTTGTACCCATCAGACTCTGAAAAATAGAGCTATTTTGAACTTCCTGGAAAAACAGAGAAGATACAAGTATGAATTAACATGTTACTTCATTTATCATCTCATGGGAATCTAATACCTGGGGAACATTAGTTATCTAGGCTGAAAGTAATGATACAGGCTCCTTCATCCAGTACTACTTAGTTTATATTGTTGCTTCTAGCTTACAATGTTGCACTTAATCACACCACAATAAGAAATTACCTGTCATACAATAATCTTCATTGCCCTTCCCTGAAACTGGTCTTCCTTGCAGCTGTGTAAAGCCAAAAAGCTTGAGCAATTTGACTCTTGTCCTTGGATATCTCAAAGTTTCTGCTTACCAAGAGTTTCAGTTCCCCCTCAAAGAAAGACACTAAATTTCTTGGGTGAAAACAGCAATAATTATATCATCATTGTGGTCCCATGGGGATGCATCTAGGATCCGCAAAGCCAAGGAATCAAGAACTTTGACTGAGAATGAAAGTGATGACTCACAACAGATTTTGCCCTGTTGTCTACGTTACCTTGTTTACAAAACATTTTTCAAAATTTGCTAAGAAAGCAAACTAAATAATGTTTTAGTGGTGCTCATACTGAGAAAACCCAGGAGCCAAATTAATTTCCATCTTCAGAAGAGAAAACAAAATAAAGATACAAAGAAGAAGGTCTAAGGGTTCCAATATTCAAGCCTTCCTTTTTTTTCTTCCCCATTTCTTCAGTGATTCTTCCAGTTCCCACTGTCTAGTACTAGGTAATCAGTGCTTTGCAGAACTGCTAGCACTTAGAGCAGGGGTCCTCAAACTTTGTAACCAGGGGGCCGGCGCGCAGATGAAGTGGCAGGCAGTCATCTGTGGCTGCTTGGTTCCCCCCCCCCAACCCCCGGCGGTGTGTGTGGGTGTGTTGTGTTCTGTAAATTCCGGGGGCCAGATTGAGGACCCTGGGGGGGCGTAGTTTGAGGACCCCTGACTTAGAGGCTGGTTTCCAGAGAAAAGGATGATCTTCATTTCAGCTGAGGAAGAAGGCAATAACAGCTAGAAACCAAAAAATCTCGTCTGGTTCATTAATAACATTGTGACGCTGACATGAGCCACTAGTTATATGGAAGAGTCACAACAAAGAATAAAGAGGTGGTAGACAAGGAGGATGGGCACAGGACCCAGAAGAGAGTTACTATGCGTGTAGTTACTATCAAGCTAAAGCCAACTAGGCCTTAACATATGCCCAACTGCATTAAAAAATCGTGTTTTCTGAATGGCAAAATTCTGCTACAGACACAAAGCAAGAAAAACAGAGCTTCTTACTAGGTTAAAGTGTCTCCAGATTTCTAACCTCTTCAGGAGAAATGGTATGGCAGGTTTAGAAGTGAAAGTTGAATACACAGTCACAGAAAAACAGTCACAGAACATTGTTTTAAAAAAATCGCTGAAGCACAGGACAGGAATATGTGACCACATCACTTTTTTTCAGACTGTGTTTAAGTGAACACTGAATCTTGGAACAAACCCAGTCAACTGAGGGCAAAGGGTTTCACAGCACTATTCTCACCACCAATCTGTTTCATCTTCTTTTTTTCTTTTTTTGTCTTTTTTTCTTTTTTATTTTCTTTTTTTTTTTTATGACTGGGACATTTCTGTCTGCAAGCTGACCCATTCCTTAAGCATATGTACATGTCACTTAAGGATTTAACAGTCAGAGACACTGAGACACTGTCCAGATCCCTCTTTGACATTTCAAGAGACAACTCCAAGAGGCTGAAATACTACTGGGATTTGAAATAGCATGTGCAAAGAGCCTCCATTTCTTCAGCTAGTTAAAGTGGTTTGTTTCTATAATTTCCTATGCATTAAAAATAAATGTATAACAAGTAATATTTTAAAGTAACTTTCTGTTATACTGCTGGCATCATCTCCAAAACAGTCGTATGTCTTAATGACATTCCATTTATTTAACTGCTTTTCTCATTAAAAACACTGCCTGATGGTACTGATTGCTCAACATTTGACTCTCTAGATTATACAGATCTGCCTGTTCTGAAGAGACAAAAATCCCAGGCAGAGCAGCAACCCCAGAGAAGGGAAGTTCCCTGCTAAGAGTTTATCAGGTTGAGGAAGAATGTGCGTTGCCCGATGTGCTTATTATCCAGGAAGTTACTCATCATTGTTAGTTATTCTTACTGAAAATACTAAAATAATTTCCAGTACTTCATCCAAGAAACTATGTCCTTCAACTAACAGTAGGTCCAGCTTTACTAAAATGGCCATGCATGATTCTGCACATAGAGGATTTTTTTTTTAATTAGAATAAGCTCAAAAGCTGAAGAAGTACTTTTTACTTAATTTTATTTTATTTTATTTAGCTGGAAAGCAAATTTTAGCAGTGCCCTGAATGGGTTTGTTGCAACACAATTTAAAACTATGCACCCTGAGAACCCTTGGTTTTTTTCTCTCTTCATAAAGCTGGTGTAACAAGGCTTTGTACTCTAAGGGCAGGCCTCCGAGCTAGAAAAGAGCAGGAAAAAATGTTATAGAGCTTTCTTATACTCCCAGTATGAGAACACTGTTTGCATTTTAGCTCTCCCCTAGCTAAAATTTCAGTTGTGCCTTTGCAATGAAGATCTTAGGCACCAACAAAAGTTAGTACCCTGGATTGTGAAAAGACTGTCGGGGTACCCTTCCCCACATGTGCCAAAGGATGGTGAGGATGTGAAGGCCCTGTGGTGGTCAGGAACCCTCTGAAAGCCTGCAGTGATGGCGCTGATGAAGAGCTCCCAGCTGCACCACTCTCAGGAGGGCCCTCAGGGGTAGTTTAGAAGCACAATATAGACCCAGTCATAATGCTCCAAAGACGGCTGCCAGGCGGAAATGCCCCTCCAGGGCATGCATTCAAGGTTTTATTTGTGAAAGGTCCCATGTGCTATTAATTTCCAAGCAGTACATGGTGGCCCTGAGGCTCAGTGGGGAGAAGAGCTGCTGTCAGCCCCCAGAACACTCTGAGCATGCCAAAATGGCGCCCCGACTCTGGGGGTCTCTGCTGCATTTTGCAGGAGATGCACCCTGAAAGACGCTCAGCAGAGTGTTTCTATCCACAGAACACACACTGTGTGTCCTGTTTCTTGCGTTCATCTTTCAAGTGGCTCTGCTGTGTTGCACATGACACATCATGACTTCACATGCTCTCTTGTGAAATCGCCTGATGCTGATACAAGGAATTTCAAGGAGCTGATCAAGAAATGGAGACTACAGGTTATTGCCTCATTTTCTGACTTTGTTCTGTTCATGGACCACTCTGTGTGCAAAGATCAGGGTTAAAATACAGTTCAACAGGTTGCCATTCGGTCTCAGTGATCTGCAGACCAGGCAGACATGAGTAACACCCTGAGATTGGAGCAGTACAATAATACAAACACTCCAGTGATGTACCAGGTGTTGCCTGAAGGCACCAGCTTTCAGATGAGACCTTCAGCTCTTTATCTGAGCTCTAGTGTTTTGCAGATAAATGATCATGCTGCACTTTTGAAAAGAGCACAGGGACAACCATAGATTTCTAACATTCACTTTCTTAACACATAATATAACATGCAGGGCTGTTACTGACTGAAGCTTGGCTGTTAATGTTTGCCTACATAGTCACTGTACTTACCAGCACCTAATTCATCTGAAAGCTGTCTTTAGGATTTTGAGAGAGGTTAAATAAAACTAAATTACATTTTTCCATTCTCTCTTACATAAAAATCTCTATAAGAATAAACCAATCTGGTGCGTGCAGTTTGAATGCAAGCTTTGCTCCTGAGTGATTTTAATTGAGAATTTTTCACACCCTTATTTAGATGCAATATCATTTCTGCCTTCAATGTTAATAACATAGTCAAAGGGACTGGAAGTTTTGCAAAAATCAGAGATCTGAATAAGGAATTCAGCTTGTGTACTTCTCTTGCAGCACTTTCCTGAATGTGTGCATCTGTGTGTAAAGCAAAGGCTGTGCTGGCAGCAGAGCTTTCCATGCTAACATTTCTATCCCCGTTTGTTATCATCAGACCCAAATGTTACTTCTGCAAGCGGCAGTTAACAAGCAGTGGTTTAATTCCTCTGGAGCCTGTAGGCTGTTCCCTGCAGAATGCAATCTCACGTTAGGACTTACTTATTTTAAGAGTTTGGAGAACAAAAAGATCTTGACAGCAAGATAAGCATGACCTCAGGGAACTGGGGGTCCCAGTCCAAGTCACTTTCCTCTGCTGATTATGGATTTGGTGAAAACCAGATTTAATTTCTATGTATTATCTTTGTAATATCTGACAGAGTGCTTGAATGCAAAGGCAAATAAAGAGGTTCGTGTGCTGAGTTTGTAGTTTGCTGGGAAAATAATAAGGCCACCAAAAGCCTGTGCAAAACTGCAGTAATGTACAGAAAAGAATAAGAGATGGTGTTTTGAGAAGATGTGTTTCCCAATTACCCAACCATTTATCACAGGGATTATTTCATTTTAGTATGTTGTCTTCCCTAACCAGACCTTTCATTCTCCTGAATGAAAATCTAAGTCATGTAAATCACACATATATGCATAATGTACAGAATGGTCATTAACTGCAAATCTCACTTGTGCGAAATTTTGTGTATCGGTCGATTTTAACATTTTTTTTGATGTTTCATACATTTTTTGCCTAATAATAATAATAATAATAATAATATTAAAAAAAACAAACAACAAGCCCTACAACTTAATGAAGACAAACATTCAGTATTGATATAGAGTATCAGAGAAGCTTGGAGTTTTCAATGTGAGAATATATTGGCCTGGGAGTATCACTACTCAATTATTACTTGTTTCCAAAAACTGCAAGCAATAGAGCTGGGCAGAAAATAATGTTGAATGCATCTGCAGTCTGTCTCAAATGATTTTTGGTAATCGTATCACATCAAATTTTGGAATTAAAAAAACCCCAAACAAACAACAACCAAGAAGAGGAACATAGTACATAGTGATTTTCCCAGAAAACAGGATTTATTTGTAGATTATAAACTGAAAATAATAAATAACAATATGTTATTTGATATAATATATTATTTCAGTGTACAAGTAGGTAAAAATACCTAAGAAACTACTTATAAATGTTGCAAACTTTTCAGCATGTTGAAATGCTATGTGAGAAATGTTCAAAGTAACAAAATTCTTAAAGAGATCAAAAAAGAACAAAGAGATTCTGTAGAAACAATGGACCAAATATATCCAAGGATAACCCCACTGAGATCAGTGGAATTGCACTAGGGATATACTTGGCCCAGTGACTCCAGAAATGATGTTAATGAGGAACCTTAACACTACTGCTAGAAAAATCTCTATTTAAACCATGCTGTGGCAGTTCATGTGAAAAAGTAAATGGGACCTTCACATGAACTGCACAGCATGTGAGTGTGAATCAACAGGCTATAATAAATTGGTTTGGTTTCCTTCTCCCAGACTTAAGCAAATGTATTATATTGTAGCATTTGAGATGTTATAATGAAGGTTATGTCATTATTCCATTATGTTCAAAAAAGCCTGATTGTCTTCAAAAAAAGGCCTGATTTAGAAAAATATTTCTTAGTTCTTATAATAAAGAATCTGTAGATCAAATATAATGAGTGATAAATCCCTATTAAAAATCCCTCGTTTCTCTAAAACTTGATCTCATGGATGTCAATAAGCTCTGGATAAGGAAATGTTTTGTAAAATAAAGGCCCCATTTTTTTTCAATGGAAAGCAAACCTGAATAGGTTTCTAACAAAATTTTACTTTCTTACAGAAAGAAGCAATGATTTAAAAAGTGTGAAGGAATGTATTATCTGACGTCCTATGATATGATATATCCTGAAACTTCTTAAAAACACAGAACTTGAGCTACCAGAGAAAGGAGTGACCTTTTCAACTTAAACTGCTGATCATAAAAAAAAGTAAGACAGGATGAAGGTTATTTTTCATTTAGGGTAAAGTACTCACAAATAACAGAAGCTGAAGCTGCCTGGATTGCTTTGGCCTGCCTCGGACTGAGTGCAGCTCTTACAGAAAGCTGTTCACCAGCAGATTTGAAGGCACTTGACATTTGCTGTTCCTAAGGACAGACAAGCAAAATGAGATGCAGAAACATAAGATGGGCAGCATCCCTGAGATGAGGGAAAGTAGTGGAGACAGGATCTCATGGCACCCACTGATGTGAGAAGCAGAATCCAGGAACAACATCCCCACCCCTACATATAGGTCACCTACATATAACGTACCTGATCCTGCAAGCTGTTTTCTGTTTGAGGGCTCTTGGGCTTCAGTCTCCAGCAAAGAGCAAAATCTTGTTTCCCAATCTAGTGACTGTTTGAAGTGAAGTATTCAAACTTCAAACCCCAACCTGCTCCCCCCCCCCCCCCCCCCCCCCCCCAAATCCAAAAACCCCCAGCAGTCTGTGGGCATGTGAAAGAGATTATAAGATGTAGTGCCTGTGCACTGGGATGAACTTCACTGCACTGTTCTCAGTGACCCCAGACGTCACTTCCAGTCCTCTAGCCCTGTGAACTGTGGTTTCATTCCAGAGATCATTGAAAAAGAAATGCAGCATTTCACAAATTTCATCTAGCACATTCAAAATTATCATGTCCTGACATTTCAGCTGTTGAAAAGAACCAGGATTTACTACCTCACATGAAAAAGACCAGAAGGCTTAAATGCATAACAAAGTAAAGCCGTGATATGAGACAGATGAACTCATTTAGATAAAATAAGACAAGACTCAACCTTCCTCTGAACTTCAATTTGAAACTGAGTTAAACCTCTCATTGAAGGAAGATAAAAAGTTAGCCATTTTATTTGTCTTTCAGTTCTCTTTTATACTTAAGAGAATGCTATTGAAGTGCTAGCTGAGATTTTGGGGAGAGCAGTTCCTGCTGCTGGTACAGCTTCCTGAGTGATACTGAGCCAGGCACTCGGTCTCTCTTGCCTCACTTTCCAGTCACAGTCTGATGTTCGTCCTCCCTCTCCTTTCTGTCTGATGTATGTACTTTAAACAGAAAATTTAGAATGAGAGCTACCTTTTATTATGTGATTACACAGTGCCCCAGGTCCTTCTCTCAACTGTTGTGTCCAATGTGTTTGCAGTACAAATGATGTTGATGAAAATATTTTTCCCTGTATCCCCCCAATGTCACCTAGATGGATAAATGTTTTTGATAGGGATATATTCTTCATGTGCTATCCCTTTGGTTTGACATTCTGAATATAACTCCTTTGAATTTAAAAAGTACTAGGAGAAGAGACAGAAATGTTGCATGCAATTTTGCCTGCACTATATGAACTCCATGGTATTACCATGCCTTCATTCAGAAGTTAGAAGCAAGCAAAGGCATTGACTACATTTTAATCCATATTTCATAGTAAGCAATTATCATTCTGCTATGTGTCATTTCCCTCTATATTGTTGCAACAATGCTCTGGATTTTTGCACGAATCCTTTGGGTTCTAAATGTCCCACAAAATATAATGGAAAATATTTTTACAGAAGAAAATGCTATACAACCCAGCATGATCCCACTCCTCACCATTTGTTCTAGGATTATTCAGAAATGTTAATTTCTCTGTCTGGATTTCACAAATAGCTCAAACACCCCCCAGCTGAGCATAAAAATAACTTACTTTTGATGGAAACTATCTTTTGGGTCCTTTAAGTGCTGTTTCTAAATTGGCTGTTTTGGTCCTGTTTTGAGTTGTCATGTATGGCACAGAAAGGAGCTGGCAAAACACCTTAGTTATTCCTACAAGTCTTCATTTGTGAAACAGTCTTTAAACAAAACCAACAGTATTTAAACAAAACCAACAGTCTTTACCATAGCTCAGGTTATTAGGAAAAGTGAGATCTTGAAGACATGACATCTCTAGATTTCTTCAAAGGAAGGAAACACTAGTTCAAGCTTCTCAGTCTTTTTGTAGGGTTTTAAGAGATCTCTTCACCTTTTCTTTCCAATGCCAGTGTTCCATTTTGTCTCCCACCTCTAAGGCACTTAAGAAAACCCTTGCACTTCTGTCATTCAACAGATATTAAGCTGGTCAATAGACATGTGGCATAATAACATTCCAACCAGCAGATTCATGATCAGATTTATCAAACAAGCTTATTCATACTGCAGGAGAGGAGCAAAACCCAGTAAACACATAATAAATAACAGAATTTACACTCTTCCCAAGCTCCTCAGAGTAGAAGGAACAAGGGCAGCAAATTACCCAGCACTCTTAAGGGATATTAGAATTATAATCACATCTTTTGAACCCCACTTCTATTCCCTCTTCCTGAACAAAAAATATCCAAACACAGACACAGAATAAAGCCGGGTACAGATACTGAGGCTAGATTTTAGAAGAAATGAAGTGACATTTTGCATTCCCTATCAGTATCTTTAGGAGTAAAACAAAATATGCAAGAAAACAAGTCTGAAGATCAGCCTGAATATCACTATAAAAAAATTCAGTGCTTGGAGGCATTGCTGAAACTGGGAAGATAAGGCACAGAAGATCTATTCTACTTAGAATTTTGAATGGGCAAAAAGATTATCTAATAGCACTCATTACATACTCACATGATATATATGTAACAGTCAGTTGTATTTTCCAGAGTCCTACAAAAAAAGCAAGTATTATCAGTGAAAGCCTACTGGAAAAAGTAGTTAAAAGCCTGATGTTAAAGAGGGGGTAAAAAAAAAAGTAGAAAATATGAAAGAAAAAAAGATATTTGGCTTAAGGATCTTCAATAATTAGCATGTGTAGTGTGACACAGTACTGTCTCTGCTTGCAATGAAGTATTTATAGACTTTGACGGGTTTTTTGCAATTGTGCTGAACAATGTTTGAATGCTACCACCATCCAAATACAAGAAGTTATTACAATAACAAAGCGTTGTGAATCATACCGTAATTATCTTCTAGCCTGCTAATAGTAACTGTTAATAATTTAAATGTCTTGCTACATCTCCGTGTTTTATGCAGCAGTACTTAAAAATGTTCCCCTGGCAAAGTACACTGCTGAGTTTGTCCGTCACTATGTAGTTAAATACTAATTTAAAAATGTATCAGAAAATGACTGTAAAGTGAGTAGGTCAGTCACAGTCGTTCATGGAAAGGCAGGAAATATGTTAAGGCAACAGAATATAGATTTTCTCTAACATTTAGGAAAAGAAGCATAAAAACCACTGTAGCACAGCATCTAAACCATTACAAAACTGTCTGAACTGTAACAGCAGGCTGCAGGGCAATATTTACAGCTAATTCTAATTATTGTTATTATGAGTATTCAACTCTGGTATTTTTGTTTCCTTGGAACGACTCCACCAAATGATTGAAATTATAAATTTCTGTTCTTATATAATAATTTCACCTTACACTATTATTAGGATGTCAGCGCTCATTCTTGGTCACTGCTTCAGTTTCTGGGTAGTTATGGGCAAATTAATCCTCACCTATTACAAATGTTTTCCCTGTTCAGTTGAAAGAGTACACTGAAATAGAATTCATTTGTAGTGACATTAAGGAGAATATTTTCAGTTTCTGCTACGTTCTATGCTATATTTTGTTTAATTTTTATTTATTATTGGGGCACTTGGTGATATTGTGCTGAAGCTTCACTCACAAAAGAAGAAACAGGTTTTAACTTCAGGAGAAATAGTAGAACACTACATTAGCCTGTAAAATTAGAGAGCAGTATCCACAAAAGGAAAAGATATTCTTGATAAAGGAGAAAAAAAAATCAGAAATTCCAACCCAGAACAGGATAGAAACTGATCTATTCTGCCAATACTGCAAGGAAAGTGAATAAAGGAGAAACTGGGAAAAAAAATTGCCTTGCTTCTCATAAAATGGTTGAGGTTAGAAAGGACCTCTTGGAGATTGTCTAGGCCAACTTCCTGCTAAAAGCAGAGTCAATGGGAGCAGGTAACTCAGGATCTTGTCCAGCTGAGTTTCCAATATCTCCAGGTACAGAGACTCCAAAATCTCACTGGGCAACTTGCTCCAGACTTTGATCACCCTTGCAGTAAAAATGTTTTTTGTTACATTTTGCTTAATGGAATCTCCTGCATTTCAGTTTGTGCTCATTGCCTCTTGTCCTTCCAAAGGATACAACTGAGAAGAGTTTGCCTCTTTCTTCTTTGCATCTTTCTTTTGCATATTTGTACATGTTGATGAGATTCCCACCATGAGCCATCTCCCCTTCTCTAGTCTCAACAGACCTACCTCTCTCAGACTTTCCTCACACATCAGATGCGCCAGTCCCTTAATCATTTTCATCTCCTTTATCTGGACAGTCTACAAAGATTTCTTACTCAAATACATGTTGTTTATGCATATTGCCTACATTTATATATACATTACATCCATTTTTAAAAATAACCCCACACTCCCTTCAGGGGGAACACTGTAGGGAATGCTAGAATTAGATATGCTTGTACAACCCATGCGGTATACACATTATTATTTTTAAGCTATTTTGCGAGGGAGGGAGCATGAGCTGTCATCCATTCAGTCTACAAATGGGCAAGCCATACATATTTGTTTCCTCTTCACTGTTCGGTCTGTGGTTCAAGGCCCTATTTGAACATTTATAGCTAAAACTTGGTCTGAAAAAAAGACAGGTTTTTTTCCACAGACTTTTCAGTGTAACTGCTTACTAGTGTAAGTAGCTGTGCCACAAATGTTCACAGCACCCCTGTGAGGCAAGGTAGCATCTCTACTCCCATTTTACAGACAGCCTCTGGCCTGAATTTTTAGAGAACTTCGCATTTAATTGCACTTTAAATGCCCCCACTGACTTTGGTTGCAGCTGCCAGTGCTCAGCACATTTGAAAATCCAGGCTTCTAGGACTGCAGACTGGCTTGTCCAACACAATTAGCTTAATCATAAAGCACAATGTTTTTATCTAGCGAGATAACAGTTTGGAATGAGGGAAAATCCTATTCAGTGGAATCTTTATGGTTACAGCTCCCCCGTATAACTGTCCTTTCCACACTCCTTTATTTCTTAACCACTACGAGATAAACAGCATGTGGTAATGAAATATGAAATGCATGCATTTTACTGAGCAAATCTCTCACTGGAAATGTGAGGTCTTTGGTTTGAAAATAAACATGATTCAGGGCTCAGCTATGGAAGTGTATTTGCTGCTTCAACAGCCAGGTCCCGCTACCCTTGCTCAGTCAGCTCTTTTACACAGCGTTAGCCTGATCTTACACTTTCCCTGTGACAAGTTTCCAGAAGTAAGTGTGAAAAGGCAGATCACTTTCCACTACCCACAGGAAACGAAATGACCCTTCTGTTGTCGGCTGGATGATACATGAGCTGTATCCCTGCAGAAGCCAAAGCTAGTACAGACTTGCTCTCATTAAACAAAGCTAAATATTGGAAGCACATTTAAACTGCAATGTAGGAGCTGCATAGGCTCCAGCTGAACTTCCAGAATTAATTCTGTTGGCTTTAAGCTATTCAGCCTTAAGGCTGAGATGCTGGATGATGCCACTACAGGCTTTACTTCTAATTCATAAAAAGGAAAGGAGGGTGAGGCTAAAGTAGCTATAAACTGCACTCGCTTCTTCCTAATCTTGAGGCATGTCAGGGTTTCAACAGCCTATTGTAACAGCTTTAGAGAGCCGTTTGCATTTATGGCAGCCTTAAGACGGCTGCCCACCGTTCAGAGTCCCACCACCTCTGCTGTGACAGCAAAGTGCAGATCTCTGGCCACGTTTAGCTGTAGTCTGTTTGTCCAGCCCACGAGGCTCAGGGCCTGTTGTTTGAGAGGCTGTGCCTTTCCTTGCTGTCACAGCTTAAATCCGTACCAAAGCAATACTTCCAACAAACCTTTCCTGAGATGGGATGAGAGGAAGGGGAAGGTGGTTTTTGTATTGCTCATTGGATGGCCTGCCTCAGCCAGCATTTATTTGACTCCCCAGGCACATGGCAAAAACCATCTCCGTCCTCATTCGCGCACTCCTCGTGCTGCTCTACTCAAGCTATGCCTAGGATGGTATATTAATAGGTCGCCCTTCTGTGTATGTTTAATTTCTGAGGCTGATGACCCGAACATGATATGAACACTGACAGACTGTAATTGTATAAACTTGGGGGGGAAGTTAAATAGTCATAACAAAACCAGTTGTCAAAAATAATAAGATTTTCTTTTTAGTGTAATAATAGTGTCATTAATTATTAAAGAAGAAAAAATAACAATGAATCATCAAGGCTAAAAGTAAATGAGCCTGGAGACTGCAATTCCTTCTTATATAGGAGTGCCCTCTGCAGTCTAGTTCCTGGGGAGTGATGCTGTGCCAGCTCACACAATGCAGTGCCAGGGGAGATCAGGAATAACTTGGTCAAAGCCAGTGCAATAAGTTGGGATTTGGAGCCATAACGAACACTTGGAGTATGGGATTCACAATACTAATACACCATTCCCTAGACTAAATGCTAACCCCTTTCCTCTGATGGAAAAGCAGAAAGACCTGTGCACACTTTAGTGGTATTTTTTCAGATGTAAAAGTTGCAGCTAAGAAGTAACAACTTTTATTGTTGCTGCTTAGACATGGGGCATTTTAGTCTGTGTTTTAAAGCTTAGCAGAAACTGTAAAGTGATCTTCAGGAATGTTCCTCAAAGGGGACATTGTCTGTGTCCTTTCAAGATTTTAAGCTCTAAAGCTGGTCACATGCTGCCATAATATTTTAATGTCATTCCTAGATGGCAGGTAGCAACTTGCTTTTCATCAGTGCCTTATGTAAGTAACCCCAGTGTTAAGATGTGACCTCATTTCTAAACACACAGGTTTCTCCATCAACTGCAAACTTTACAGAAACATCATTTCTGCTTTTATGATGCTTCACAAAAATTACTATTTTTAATTAAAAAAAATAGTTAGTGCAAAAGAATATTTAATTTGGGAGGGGAAAAACCCCTAAGACTCTAAAAGTTTATACTGCCTCCAATTACTTTTCATGCTTGACTGTGTGGCAGGGAATACTTCATTATGCCAGGTCACCAACTTTGACATCTCTAACCTCACAATAATAGTCCTTTTTGTAATGTTTGAAAATTGAAAATCAGTTTAGTTTATGTTCTCACTAGGTTCATGGCTCCATTGCCTAATATATTGCTGACTTGTATGCCAGCATTACTCCCTAGTGAGGAATATTAAATAGCCACGGCATATATTAGAAGGGGTGAAAAGGTCCAGCTCAAGTCTGCTGTGTAGTTCACATTCGTTAGTGCTTTAAAAACTCAGTAAGTTGCATAATGTTTCCACTTATCCATGAAATTGTGGTATGATTCATATCATTGGCATCTTTAAATGATTTGTAGTCCACTATTTAAGTATGTATTCCACATAAATAAATAGTTCCTGGGTTTGTATACACGACTTGTGCTAGTCAGTATCATAAAAGAGGCACAATAATGCCTGACCTTTATTACTATAGCAAGAAGTTCTTCCATCTAATGAAAAAAGCCCAAACAGCCAACAGGAATGGCGTAATACAAGGCACCTCTGTTTGGAAAAGGCATTTTTGGAGCTTATCAAAATGTGAATGTTATTTCCCTCCATCAAAAACTTCTGTTCTTTCCACTCCCAGTATTCTCTGTGCCTTCTAAGACATTCATGGACTCTGTTGTTAATGTTAGTACATGCAATACAGTGTTTGACTGCTGCTATCTGGGTCGCTCATTGATGCTGCTAGTTCCTTAGTTCTATTTGTGAAACACATTAGACTAAAACCCCGGCTCTCCAGGAGACTTGCTTTTCCTCTGAGCATACCTGCCCTCAGTAATATATTGTTTTGTTGGCTTTTTTTCTATGGAGTAATGTTGCAAAAGGGAAGATACTTACAGCCTCCTGGAAGCTGAAGGATGATAGCTACTCAGAAAAAGCCCTGCTATTTCCCCCACCATGTTAAGTTTCCAAAGTCTGGTAAATTATTTACAAGAAAACTGAGGATGCTAAGTTGACAAGAACAAAAGAAATGCTGCAGCAGACCCAACAATAGATGGGCTCAGCCAACAGTCTTCTAAAACAAATAATCTGGCCTGCAGCTTTGGACTGTTCCTGAGGAGCCCTTTGGGAATCACTTATTCTTCCAGTCACATTTTTGGGAATGCCAAAGGAAGTTTCACTGAACTACCATCAGCCAGAGAATTCAGTAGCTACCATGTTCTACTCTCAGGACTTTAACCGACTTTCTGGAGCAAAACATGTCCTTAACACTCCGTATTGTATGTTTGTGCGACCATAGCTGCTGCAGGCAAACCTGTGTGTGCACCTAGCCTGCAACTATAAAATGTGAAATGTGGAGTGAAGCACGGACACAATTTCTTTTATAGAGAGGTACAAGACACAGAATGGTCCAATATCAGGTTTTGGTAAAATAAGATACAGATTCACTGTCTCGGTGTACGTGCATTTTGTGATGGATGCTACCATTATACCATGAGGGTCTGTGATTTCTCTGTGCAGACCCAAGTCATGGAGCACCACTGTTGTGACGGCATCTGTGGCACAAGCCACATGCTCCTCGTGGCACCATTCTGCAGGACAGCCAGCAAGGATCATCTGAGGGCCACCAACAGGAAGACTGAGGGCCTAATGGGGTGGTTTTGCCTTCTGCAGAGCACATGTGGGGCATTACAAGACAGCACTTGTGCCCAGTGGGGTTCCTGGTCCTGCCAGTCAAGAACCAGTTGAGGTCTGTTCTCACTACACAGGTGGGTGAAGGAAGGTCTGTGCTGCGTTGGAGCTGCCAGCTGTCATGGATGTCTGACCACGGTTAGAGTGGGGACACAGCTGCAGAAGGGATGAGGGGAGAGACCATGCCTTCACCTCTGAGACCCCTGCTCCAGCCCCAAATCCTTGTGAATTCCTTACCCAGAATGTGTGACTGTTTCATTGTACTTTTGCTATCGATACACTGTAAGATGCATATGGTATCTACCCTAATGTGGGTGTGATTAGATCTTTTAAAGTCACTGGCACCCTTAGCATAAGTGAAAACACTAACTATGAGATCACAACCTTTTAATTAGCCGTATGTTGTTATAAGCTTGGTAAAAGAATTACTGAGTGAAATTATACAAGCTGATGTATGAGTCAGATGAGACAGTGATCATAACAGACCATCGGTCTCAATGTCTACGAATCTGTAAGAGTCCCAACTAAATAAGAGAATAAGATCTTTTATAGTTCTAATTTCTCTGATATCTTTTGAAAAGAAAAATGCCTACGCTTAAGAAAAGGTACTTTCTGCAGAAAAAACCCGTTGCATACTGTGGGTTTTTACTTCGCACAGGAAGGTTCTTCTTTTTTTTCCCTTAACTCTTTTGTCTCATTTCCGAAAGGTGGAAAGTAAAGCAACAGACAATCCATATACACCACTATTTTGTTTTATCGTAATGATGGTGGTCATTTTCAACTCCTCTCAAAACATTTAAGTGTTTGTTGGAACTCTTTCACTGAAACAGACAGCCTAATTTGTCATATTGACTTTGGTATAGAAATTTATATTGATATAAACTGCATTATGCTCTTGACTTTTGATTCCAGGATAAATACACTGTTTCTTTGTGCTATCTCCTCTTTTTTTTCCCTACCTTTTTTTTTTTTTTTTTAAATGGGGTTTTCCTTTTCTCTGTTGTCCATGCTAAATCACTTCATGGACATACAAGTCATTAACATGCATGTGGGTCTCAACTGAGCAAAACAAGTTGCCTGGTATGCAGGCAGGCTTTTTAGCTCAAGTGTCCCAACTAGATCTCCTCTGTGACATTGTGTAGGCAAACCCTGAAGTCCTGCAGCATGTTCTTCATGCACTGTCCTGCACGGATGACCTTGTTCACTGCAGCTGTGCCCAACTGCGCTTCCCTTGCACTCTGCCTTATATCTTCTGGGTTGATGGCATGCGGCTCTGGCCCCACCTCTTTCGTGGGAAAGTAAGTTAACTCTTCCCATGGAAAAAATTGCCACTTGTTCTAAGTATCCTGAC
This sequence comes from Falco naumanni, assembly GCF_017639655.2. Classification (NCBI taxonomy): domain Eukaryota; kingdom Metazoa; phylum Chordata; class Aves; order Falconiformes; family Falconidae; genus Falco; species Falco naumanni. The sequence continues at coordinate 19,582,584 of NC_054065.1, forward strand.
CCAATTCTGACTTCCTTACATATGCGTCAGAATAATTTCCTTGAAAACTATGATTTCCTTGGTCAGCAAGGTGAGGATATGGTCCTCTCGCTCCCCTTTTTCACCATCTAAAACTTACATATAATACACGCAAACAGTCACAGACCAGACAGAGCAATGGGCTCTACATGGGCACAGCAGCAGCCTTTAAATGACACACTGGTTCAGGATATACGACATGGCAGGCAGAAATGTTCAGATATAACTACAAACAAATAATCAAAATCATTACTGCAATTTGAGAACCAGCTAGAGAGTACTTGGACATAAATCATTCTGTGTGAGCAGAAACACAAAGGAAATATTGCTGAAATGTTGGCTGGCAGCCATCTTAAAAAAGGTCAGATTTTTTTTTTTTTAGGTGAACCATATGTAAAGACACAACACTTCTGGCTAACATCTTTTTTTCCCTTGAAGATTGCAATATTTTCAGTCAACACTGTGGTTTTCCTGCACATTAGAATGTGTATTTATGAGATAGATAACAGCTCAAATCCTCATTACTCTTCATAATTTCACTATTATAGCTGCAGTACATGATTTTCCCAGCCACAACACTCCACTAATCTGCCAGTGAAGGAGTCCCCTGTCACGACGGAGCCCACTGAGCATTCATGTAAGGATTATTTGGGGAGCACATAGGCCTGAGCAAGGGGCAGGACCAATTCCCAGCAGCCTTGGGATTTGGGGACCATGAGAAGGAGAATTAGTCAAAAGGCTGCCTGTATAAATTGGGACCAAAATCGCTGTCTGGCTCCAGGTTTCCCACTTACCTGTTGCACTGTGCACGCTATGGCAACTCACACAGTTGGGCTCAGGAGGTCTGGTCTGCTGCGACGACTGCAGGAGCAGTATTGGTCCACAAAACTTGTTACTTTGCAGAACTTTATGAAGTTCACCATCATGTTTTCTTCTGTTGGCCTCAGGTGCAACACAGGGTTTTGTAAAGGAGCAGCCTAGGTCATTTGTTGGGGTCATCACTCAATGTGCCCCCAGGAAGCTCCAGCGAAAGTGAAGGGCAAGCAGGCATTAGCAGAGGGAGAAGGGGCCGGTGTCCGGGTCAGTCACAGCACGAGGGCGTCAGACCTAAACTGACAACGTTATAGACCCAGTAGCTGCAAGGATATTTTTCTGTGATTAGCACTCTTTTTTCTGCTCCCCCTTGCTTCAAAGGGATAGAGGGGAAAGCTATCCCAGCTCATCCATCCACCCTTCTGGTATCAGTGCACAGGCAGGGACCCCCGCCCCCCCGGGGGGCTGTCCCTGCAAGGCAGAGAGGCAGGGAGCTGACTCCCAGCCCAGTTTGGAGAAGAGGATGTGCCCCAGCACCCTCTTTAGGGCAGGATGGCAAAGTCCCCCCTGGCTTTCAGCTGTGCCCAATATGCACAGCTCAACCCTGTTACTAGTTTGCAGAAGGTGGGATTTTTGCCTTCCTACATTCCTGTAATACACTACCCCACAGCAGAATGACGCAAGGTCCAAAAACCAGCAGTCTTCATATATTTGTCAAAATTAATGTTAAACTATGAAAAAAGTCCCCTTTCTAAGGATGTGGGTATTCTTGACATTTCTTTAAAGCAAACTGCAAAGCACACTGAACAATGTTCAGAGTCCTGATGAGGCTTCAGTAACTTAATTACACTTTATTCTCTTTCTAACCCACCCACATACATGTTTTACCAATTTAAACTTTTTATAGATCCTCCTAAAGTCTTCTGCTGTGCTGAGCTCTTAGCATCACATTCGTTTTGTTTTTCTTGTTTCAGCCCTTGCTCAAGTACAGAGTGCCTTCCTATGTCTGTGTAATACTGTGCAAGACAGTTTCTGTACCTCAGTGTGAAGCAAACCTAAAAGAAGGAGTAGGGAAGGAGAAACACCTCTGTCTGGCTCTTCTGTATAAACCACACAACACTGATTTAGGAGCTCTGGGTAGAGATAAAAGATGCTAATGGAATCATACACTAACAAATTAAAGCACTTACGACTTAAGTAACTTGTCACAAAGCAAAAAGTGTCACAAAGTGCTAATGGTACAATTAGGTCCAGATATACACTCCTGCAACTGTAAAGAGGGGAGCTTGCTTACAGACCAAGGCCATATTCTCTGTGTTGGACAGAGTGATTAAATTAGCATATAAATATTAATATGATTATATAATGTACGAAGATATTTAAAATGAAGCATCTAAAGTCATACCAACTTACCTTTCAAATCAGGAATAATCAGAACCATTTTGAGCCCTATTATTTTCAGCTGTGAGACAACAGCTGATTCCAATGGGCTCTGTATCACTGAAAGCCTGTGCAGTGTTTTGCAAGACAAAGTTCAGATTCACGCTAAGATAATACATTCATTCATCTTTGAGAGCTTCTTCCCCAGCTAAAACTCTCTTTTGTATTTGAGTAGTATAACAAATCCTCATCAACTCAAAAGCATACTCCCTAGAAAAGCACTGAATTTCAAGACTAAGAGCAAAACTTGAAGTCTTAGAAAGAAAAATAAAATTATGAATTTTCTCAGTTGATAATTGCCACCTTCTTGTGAAGAACCTTGTGCTGAGTGGAGCTGATTATAAAATAAAAAGAATGAGTTTCCTGGAAATACAGAAATACTGTCTTAAAGGAAGATGTTTTTGAGATCTAAAATACAAGAGCTGAATTCTATTTTCAGACTGAAATCATAAACTAACAAGATTTACATAGGAAAGAGCAATGTGCAAAATGCGTGAAGTTTTTCTATTAAGGAAAATTATTTCTGGCGGTTGCACCACTTGAGATATGGGGCGATGGAGACATGAGCAAATATCTTGGCATCACTTGGTGTGAGCTTGGATCTCTGCCTAGCGACATTTTTAAAATGAATCAAAGCTCATCTGGCATTCTGCTTAATCTTTAGCTAATGCATACATTGGGGCTCGGGGTTCCCCTATGTATTGTGATGTTACCAATGTACTAATGACAGTTTCACTTCAGTGTGTCATTTAAAGTGGGAAATATTTGTGAAGTTATACCCACAGGTGGAATAATGAACATACCAGGGTGACATTCATTTATGTTGGTCCTGATTACGCCATAGGAGATCAGAATACATTAACAGCTTGGGCATAATAAACAAAGCACACTCCATGCTCTTTCCACCTGAGTACATACACAGCCCTCCACAAACTGATTTCCATTAGAGTTTACCGTACGTTCAGCTGAAGAACATAACAGTAGATTCTGCTGGAGGTAAGTGTTGAGTGGAAGATGTGAATGTCTGTTTCTAGTTTTACGTGGCGTTATGCATTTCTGAACTCCACCCAGAACTGCACTGGGATACAAGGAAATCAAACCCCAGAATTAGCTGTATGGTACTGGATGGAATAATTTGTTCATATAGAGGGCAGATTATTTTAGAAAATGGCATTAGTTTATTCCCTACAAAACAGGAAAGACTCGCTTCAGACAACTGAAGGAAGCAGCAATTGCCCTTTTTATTCTTTCTTCTCCCTGAGGGGATATAAGGCAATGAGTCAACTTTGATTCTCCCCTCAGTTCCACTGTCAGAGAGGCTGCCAAGTATATATTGGGTTCCCAAGGGCAAAAGGCCTTCAAGCAGATATTTGTGATACTTATCCCTGTGGCTAGTGCTGAAAATTAAAGACACATGATGTTCAAACCCAAAACAACATGCAGAGCTTTCCAAAGACAACCAGCTGCTTCACTGGGAACTGCCAGAGCAAATAATTAGGAATTCAGCAAGGCTATTCACACGGCCTCCTTTCTCGTTGGATGGTTTGGTGTTCTCTGCCATGAGGGGGGACAACTCTGATATTTCAGAAAGATGATAAGAGTGATTAATCATCACTGGCTTTGTCCAGCTGGGGAGGTAAGGGAAAGGGTATGTATCTGTTTTGAAAGAAAAAATAACTGAAGCTTCCTCAGTCAGCAAGGCAGTTCATGAAAGACACATTTCCTAAGTACAAAATGTGACTGACATTCTGACTGAGACATTATCAATAAAGGAAAGCTGTTCAGGAGGTTAACCACCACTATCAAAACTGAGAGGAACTGGCACAATACGCTTTTTTTCAATGGTTTTCTAAACGAAACTGAGAGGGATGGACACAAATCAAGTTGCCAGATTCAGCTTTTTCCTGCTAAGCTTCATGTAGGTCCAAATACCACTTTGCTGCTGTGGACTAATCCGCATAATAACTCAATCACTGTAGTCAAATTAACACAGAGGCAGACTGTGGAGTCATCTGTGCTCAGGACAAGCACTCTGGATTTACCTGGGTAAGACTGAGAATTGAACCTGTTCCATAAAGTAATCCATCTCTTACACAAGCATGTGAATGAACTCCAAAACTGACATTGCTAGACTTCCCAAGAGTACAGTATTTCTGTGTACCATCTTTTCAGCTTCAGAAGCACTTGTAAACCGCTGCGCTTCTTCCAGTGAATGTCACTTCTCATGCTTTGGGGCTAGGTAAATTGATTAACTAAAACCTACAAAACTGAAATAATCCTAGAGTTCAACGTACAGTTCTTCACATACGTCAATTCCTTGACAGAAATTATAGAAAATGCTACAGAAAGAAGAACAAAACTAGTTGTGGGACACAGCTTTAAAGCTCCATAAAAAGTGTTGCCAGAAAAATACCATTTAAGCTGAAAAAGACAAAGATTTTTAAAGTGCAGTAGTTAGCAAGGTTAATAACAAAGTGAGTACCAGCTGCGTATCAGATGCTCAAATTCATATCAGTTTCTTCACCTATGGATGGCGAAGTATAAGGATGTGAACTTTGTCTAAACCTCGTCTAACTCTTGACCAAGACAGTGACCAAACCTCAGCAGGGCATGACTTTCTGCACAGTTTCTAAACTTCCTGGTTCTACCTGGGTTGAACACTCTCAGAAAGATAATCCTTTCTGCAAAGTTGTTAAATGCTCCTTGCTGTTTCACCAAGTGCTATCTTATCACCTGAGAAGTCATACTGAGTATTCCACCTCCAGTTTCACAAATAAGTCTAGTGCTTGGAAATGAAAATCCTATCTCAGATCTTACCAGAATATCATCACAGGAGCCTAAATGCAAATTGACAAGAAGAGTGCACATCACCAGATGTTTAGCAAAAACAGCTTTTTAATTTCTAGCCATTCAAATACTATTGGTTTGAAAAATCATCTGAGAAAGTGAGTTTGATGGTATTTGCACATTCCTTCAACAGAGATAAAATATGGGATTTTATAGCTAAGGGAGGGATAGAAAACAAAAATGTAAATGACTGCAAAAAATGTGAAATGATTGTATCTGTATCTACCTATCCCTAATCTATAATTTTATAGATAAAGCTAGATGAAAAAAAGATTAAAAGATGTCAAGGAGAAAACTATATTAACGCTCAAGTTAAGAACAGGCATCACTGACTGCCTGATATGATTCTCCTGAAGACCAAGATTGTTGTAAGAGATCTCCAGTGAACTGCCCACAGCAGAAACTGGCAACTTAACCCCTCTTCAGTGCATATCTGAACCAGACTGTTACTGAGGTGGTTCTCAGTTTTGATCAGAATCGCTGTTTTTATTTCCCCTTCTGCTAATAATATTTTGCATACTGCTGAATAGTTCTATGGAAAATATGGGGTTTAAGTTACTAAAGGCAGGGGAATTGACAGTTCAGCTTAACTACAGATGTTTGAAAACCAAATGCTTTTCATAGAGGTTGTGTGAGAAGATACCATTTCTTAAGTTAGCATCTTCTTCAAGAGGATATTTTTCCTAAGTTGACCCTTCTTAAATAGAATCTTTTTGGTAGTCTTAGAAACTCAGCATATGACCAAACAGGCCTTCTTTTCTTTTCTAGAGTAGTACCTTCTGAGCAAGGGTGGAGAAATATGTAGCATTTTGTAAGGGATCTTTCCTGATTAGTGCAGAAAAATCTGTAGGTGCTGTCATTTGTGAGCAGGCAGGGAATGATGGTTTCTAGCAAAGCTTTCAAAAGCTCTAAATTCACTCTAAGAAAACTTCTGAAACTTGGACTTTTCCTGTGAGCATGTGATACACATGCCTCAAAAACATAAAACCAAAGAACCCAATCAAAATCAAAACCACCAAACCAATAATAAAAAGCCATTCATTTGGAGGTATACTGTAACTAGGATCTGTTTCTGGAAAATGAAAACCAGCTTTGCACTCTTTGTCTGCATGCATAGGCTGCTGAAGCACGCATTTTGGTTGCCTCTGTCTGAATACACTGCATTCTGGCAATATGGCAAGAAACCAATAAGATAAAACACACCATGAGATCACATTTTGTAAATCAGAACTTTCCCAAAGAGTACTAGTGACATAATAGATCTAGAAATTAGTAAAAGGTATCAGCAGTTTCCATCTTTAAAAGCTCCATTTATCTTTTTTACCATAATGTAAATGTAAATGAAATTCATAAAAGTTGTGAGTGCAACAGTTAAAGCAGCGCTCAAGAACTGGTCAGGATAACCGGTTTAGGGATCTGGATGACTAAAGCATTAGATCTGAATACTGATGGAAATGGATAAAATTCTGCCAGTGTTAGGCAACCATAAATCTGGAACAATGCTTCTGAGGCCCTTGGGAATTCTGAGATGTTATAGGAATATGGCACAGCTCAAGATCTGCCCAAAATCACTGTAATGCTATCACTGTTCTTAAACTACATGAGAATATGTATGTATTTACAGGCACAGGAATGGCAACATTAGAGACAAATTAATAAAAATAATAAATTCCTTAACAGAAAAAGAAAACAAAAGGATATTCAAGCTTGAGCGCTTTGGAGTTATAAACTAAAAAAACTAACCACATTTCCATTTTCTTTCAAACGTCCCACACACCTAAGCCTGCAAGCATGTTGTGCTCTTAAATTATCTCTGGGTGTAATGCTCACATAAAGACACAGGCTGTAAACAATGAAACATAATTAAATTGGTTTGAAAAATGCCTGTCCAAGTACTTATGATTAAATTATTTCATCTTTAGATTGGGGCAGCAAGTTTCCCAGGATTGCAAATACCTATATTGTAACATGGATCAAAGTGTTTGCCATGTAAAATGAGAAACAGGCCAGTGCAAAACTGACAGAGTTAATCCATGGTATACACTTTTCCATCATAGTAAATGCTGTTTCTGTGCAGTGAGCCATCAATAATCTCAATTCTTTTTCCTGTAAGTAATATGGCTCTGGTTAGATCAATTTGTTCTTTCAGGGTTACTGTACTTTAATTTGCCCTGTGCTTTATACTTCCTCTGCAAGCTGCAGTTTAACAGGTTTTATGAAGATGCAACTACGTTAGAAGAAAAATATTGTTATGTGTACATTGTGAAGTTCTTGAGACACAGAGCTTTAATCCCCTGTTGGCTATATAGATGAAACTTCACAGTTCCTGTACCGCTTCAGAGCATTGCTATGACATTCTAAAGTCACCATGCAAAAGTGTTCCTTTGTGGCAAATACTTACTCAAGCTAATGATTTTTATTTTATTTTTTATTTAATTATTCTCACTGCAAAGCTCCAAAAACATGATAAGGAAGTAGTAAAATTACCGATTGCAATGTCTATCAATAGTGGACTGATAACTTAGGCCTGTAACTCCTGTGCAAACAGTTTGTGGAGCGAAAAAAATATTTCACGTAACTTTAACTCGGCAAACACTACCTGTAGAAGCCTGGGCCCAGGCTTGCAAAGCTCATTTTAAAAATTAATATAGTCTGTGAGATACTGCACCTGAATTAGCTGTTGCTTTCAGAGCTCAGCAATCATTTGGTACAACCACTTGCACAAGCTCCTGCCAGCTCTTAGGCTTACCAACAAGATCTGCTCTTCTGGATGTGAGAGACTGACCTGTTAACACATCATTAAAAGCCTGAGATTTACACAAATCTTTGCCAATGTACAAGCACAAAATGTGCTCAGTCCTCTGTGTGTGTTAGTACGTGACCTGGGGAATCCAAGATAAGGTCAGTAATTTTTCAGTGTAAGTAGGCTGTTGGGGTGACATTCACCTGCGCCAGTCCTAACTTGGCATACAGAAAGGCTATGTGTAAAACAGGGACTGCAATCTAGATTTCACCATACCTTTCATTATAGACCAGACTCTTCTTCCTCTCCCTATTTATATGAACTGTACAGAACAACCTTGGTTTTTTCAAAGAACAATCAAGGATCTTCCTCAGTTACCCACCGCCTCTCAAATCATATCAAAGTTTTCGTAAGTTGGCAAGAAATGCAAAACTATTAACAACATCCTAAAGAGGAAAAGCATATTTCTTGCCATCCCTCAGTGAGCTGGAGCCCATTTTGATAACATGGTTAGCTTCCAGCTTTACAAGCTATTAAAATTTTTTTGGCTCTGGACTATAATCAGACAAAATGAACAAAAGAGAACACAATTATCATAGCAGTTTTGTTTCTGGAATTCAAATCCTGCCAGCTCCTTCAGTTTTGCAAACTGACACATTTTCAGACTTCTTTGTGATAAAACCTCTTTGCAGTGTTTCCAGTGCCAGCTGAATGGCAAATTCCCACTACAAGAGGAGCAATGGATAATAAAGCTTACTACCCTTCTCCTGCAGCAAACTGCCCACCTAGCCGTGAGCCTCCTCTGCAGTTTTGCCTTTGGCTTTATATTTGGATCTTTATTGCAGTCTAAATACTCACTAAAGATGAAGCATTTTGTCTTGAAACTGGCAGAGCTGTTCTCATTCCTCCACTGGTTGTACAGAAAAAAATATTCTGCACTTTGCACGAAAGCTCAGTACCTCATTTGAAAGGACTTCCTCTCATTTTTGGTTCATTTGCTTTAAATATATGGAACAGTAGAGAGGGAGCGAATGAAGAAGACTGAAGAAAACAGTTTAAAATTAATTAAGACCTAGAAAATAATGAAAAAAAAAACAAAATCACATTAGAGATGGTTTTCTGGACATAGCTTCTGTTCGGTCCTTCTCCAGCCTGGATTCATTATTCCAACAGCAGCCCGGTGGCCATTGACTGTCTGCTCCAGCGGCATTCACCCAGCTGAGGTGCCCAGTGCTCCCAGGCCAGCTTGCAGAAAAGGCTGAAACTCTGTGAGGATCTGAGCATTTTTGCAAAGGTCTGAGGATCCTAGCAGACTGGGCGAAGCCAGAGTCTCCTGTCCTGCAACAGCAATAGATTCATATGTTACTCGGGGCAGGGAAAGATCAAAAGCAGTATCTAGGCTGCCTCAGGAAGAAGGAGACTAGATTAAGAAGATGCCAGTCCCTTTTAAATTGCTAGATCAGGGTGGATGTCTTAGAATATTCATAGGACATAGGGCATGTTTTGCAGACAATGTATATTGAAAGCGCTGTCTTTTTCTGAAGCTTGAAGAACGTGGGGGTAGGTACTTAAAAACACAACATGCAAATAGCAAAAGCAAGTAGATCAAACCTAAAATAAAAAAGAGAAGTAGTGTGACTTTCTTTGTATGCGGTCAAAGCTGTAAGTTGCCTTACTGTTATCTGAATGGGATCAGACATTGTTGGCATAGTAACATGCAAAAATCATGTTATTATACACGCACACAGTCTGTTTTACAAGCTAATACGTTGCAATACTACAAATCACCATTTCCCCTCCAAGATCTTTCCTAAACAGTGAGTAATCTAAAAGAGTAGCACAAGGAATTTTACACCAGATGAGGAAATAAAGAGGATTCATGTGAATGTTCGTTCCCAAATTAAATGGGAGGGTGCAGCAGAGATACTGCAGTTTATTCAAGCTGAAACTCTGCTTCAGTCCTGTGTGACTTTTCTTGGGGAATTCACGGTAATTTTTTTTCTTTTTTATTTTACAGAAATAAATCTAATTTAAAGTGTTCTGAGACATTCAGAAGTGGAGCAAACAAAACTTCTGACTTGAAAAGCTCAGAAATTAAAATCTGTCAATCAGTGCTATTAACTAACAAAGTTAGAGCTGTCCTCCCATTCTTTTCTCTCTAATAAACTACTGGAAGGCCAGGTAAAGAAGCGACGATGAAGGCATTTAGAAGTTACTTACAAACAACAGTGAAACCCACAGGCAGGTGTAATCCTGTGGACAAGGGCTCCCTCTGTGCAAAGATATTCCCTGTCGCAGGACAGAAACAGTGTGCCACAGTGAAAGGTGCCAGCAGTGGGAGGAAGCACATAAAACAAATTAGCCCTCTCTCCTTTCTACCAGTAAATCCATCTGGTAACAGCTGTTACCTATCCAGTTTATACAATCTCTTCTCCAAAATCTTTGATGTCCAGAAGACTGGAAAATCTAATCGTGTCTTGGGAAAGAGAATAACAAAAATATTGAGCAAGTAATAAAAACACAAACAATGCTCTTATTGCAATGCTTGCTGAGAAAGAAAGTTCTTCAGATCTGGTTAGTTAGCAAACTCTTTTATAAACCAGTCATGAATGGATGAAATTTACTATTCATGGTTATGGAAATAAAATTAAAAACCAACTTGCTTCATTCAGCAGTCTTGAGAACAATGATGTATTTTAATTTGCTTTGGAGAGGACAACTAGAAAATGAGAGCATTGAAGCTTCCTCTGAGTCTTCAGCGTACACAGCCAGGGCATAGTTTAGCCCATTAGCCCAAGGGCCTGATTCTCCATTACATCAGCTCTAACGGAATGACACTTGTGCAATGGAGATGATAATGAAATAAATAAACAGGCTGCAATATCTCTGCTTCTACTGTACGACCAAACCGGCGGGTTACACGGTATGCCGGGAGGTCAGTGGTAAGGCACCAAACGTGGAGCAGCTTGGCTGCTGCCTGCCGTGTGATGGCTTCCCAGCAGGGAGGTGGCATCCCCAGAGGGGCGTGCACGGAACTCAGCCCATGCTGGGAACACCTAACTCCTCTCTTCAGCGCTGAAGAACAGACTGGAGATGCGCTACCCATGACATATGCCCTACAGTAGTTAAATGAAGAATGAGAATCCTCTTCCATCCCTTTTGCCCCAGGAAAAAAGTGGCAGCATTACGCAAACAGGCGCTGCTCGGGGCATGCACGCAGGCTGCTGCGCATCACCGCTCACTCGTGCGGGGGGTACCGGGCTGTCTGGTGCTGGAGTCAGGCAGGGCTTAGCCAGCTGCGTGGCAACAAACAGTAGCTCCTCCTGGAAAACAGAGGGAGGGGACCAGCCTCCATGCAGCTGTTGGATCAAGAGTATAAGAGTTAGGTTAGGAATGCCAATACGCTTTTCCTGTGTGGATCCTGCATGCACACCTATGGTACCTAGCAGAGGCCTGAACCTTCGTACAGGGTGGACTGCTCTCACTGCTGCAAAATAGGAGTGGCACCCGTACCAAATCTGATATGCAAAGTGAGAATCTGAATTTTAAATATTCATTTTAAAGCTCTCCCTGTATCACCATCCCATTCACCCATAACTCCTGTGCATGCAAACCACCCCAGACAGGCACCTTGGTTACATGTCAGACAATACCCCCAGAGAGTTATTGTTTCTCTATTTGGAGATTATTCAGTACAAACTCTCATTGTCTTATTTTTCTTTTAAATTGCTACAAAATGTCTCCCTTTTTGAGGGGGAGAGAGGTAAAAGGGTTTTTTAATTTTTACACATTTTAATTTTTAGAGGAAATAACCCCTCCAAAGTCCAAAATCTTTCAAAGACTGACTTATGTGGTTTGTGAAACTTGTGTGCAAATGCTCTTTATAACTTGTACCACACTCTGCCTCCTTCACCCTCTGACACGTAGCAATAAAACTGGATTCAAAATGAGACTGCACCATGGTGAATTCATTCCCTGAATTGCATCGTACGTTTCAGCAATACACAGCGTGGGAACACGTCGTTTAGCTCTCGCTTTGAAGAAATTGGATTTGCAAAGGTCAGCAGCGGCTCGGCCCATTTCTCAGCAGATCTTTGGCTTGCTTTTCATCCCGGGACTAGCAGGGAGGAGGTCAGAAAGGAATGACAAAAAGAGCGAGCTTTTTGAAGTGAGCCCAAAGAATCTGATCATGCTCTCAGCAGTGTGGAGGTTTCTTTTGCTCAGAGCTAATAAATAGGTAGATTTTAAACCACATTTATGGGAATAACTTTCTAGGTTTACTTTACGTATTAAACATTTCATTATTTTGGTATAAACTAAGAAATGCTTTCCAGTGTAACTTTCAATCTGGCGAGAGCTGCCTGAAGCTAATCCACAGAAACAGCCTGCTCGCCCTCCCTCATCCATCCCTCTTTTTGTGCAAAAGGGAGCAGCCAGCCTGGAAAAAAGGTGGAAAGAGGCAAAATCATCCCCCAGTGGAAGTGCGAAACCCAGGGAGTCTGTGCTCTGTATTTCTCCTTTGAAACACATTTCCCAGTTGTTTAGCTTGCTCCCTGGCCAGCGTACTGAGACAGAGGTAGCTTCATTACCCTTTCGAGCTGGAAAACTCACAAAATACTTTGGCCACTCTCCACACCTTATTAACATAAACTGGAGTTTCCTCCCACTGCTGGCAGGGCAGGGTGCTGGGAATGTGTGATCAAGGCCTTTCGACGGCTGTCGCCAAGGTTCGCCTTGGGCCGGCAGTGAAGGATTACTCCTGGATCTTGAACAGGGGGTTGCTGCAGGCACTTGCACCGGAAAGCCACAAAAGAGGGAAGGAGGTAGGGAAAAAAGAAATGAAGGCAGGTTAGAAAGGAATCCAAGAATACCAGCAAGCCTGGGCTCATTCACAGGTCCTTCACTTGTAAATATGAAGCATCTCTTGCAGAAATATGGTACATCCAGACCGAAATGTGCCTTCTAGAAAACTGGGAATAATAGACTTACTTCCTCCATTAGTGTATGTTTTCAGCAGGTCCTTTTCATATGCCTTGATTTCTCTGGCTTTAAAGCCGTGTAAGGGCTTGTGGTGTGGGGAGAGAGTAGAGAAAATAGCTCTAGCTGCTGTCACAGGTGTCTCAGCTGTAAAAATTTGCTTTTCCTTGGCTCTTCCAACAAGTAATGCTGCAGCATTCTGGCATAAAATATAATTTAGAAAGTATCCAAATCACAGAAGGCCAAAACGTGATGCCTTGTAGGCTCCTGTTAAGTAGTCAGTACTAATCCAGGTGAATTTCCCCCGTTATTAACCCAGCAAAAGCTGAACTCCAGCCTTTGCCCCAGCTAATTTATTCGACTCTTATTAATTCCCTTTGGAGTCCATCCCAGGGACTCCCAGAGATCTGCCTGCTGCAGAAGATGTCAGCACGAATACTTCAGATCTTGAGAAACCCGCTGGAGGGGAGCATTGGCAGCATGTGTAAAAGAGGCATAGGGCAGAGCGTTTCAGGCACAGCTGAAAAGAGAGTGGCTATCGTCAAAGTGACAGGTGATTGATGTTTCTGTGACCTAACAGGAAGTAATAAATGCCAAGTTTAGGCTTTTAGCGGGGAGAAATGGCTTGTTCACCTACTGCTTCATAACTGCATCAGGTTTCCACTAATATCTAATCATCTCCATGTAAAAATGAGTCTATGGAGGGCTTGCAACAAGGCTGCCAAGGACATCGTGCCAACTCGATTCACAAGCGTCACATTACCACAGACCCAGGCATACCCTGGAGTTTCTCATTACCTCACGTACCAGAAAGTCTTTAGCTGAGCCTTCACTTTCCAGTTACAGATGAGGAGGCAAGTAGGGGATCTGAGTAAGGCTCCCTGGCTAAGGGGATCTCTCTTCAGAAACAGCGCTTTGTTCTAAACATAAGATCCCATCTAAAGGTTTGGTTAGAGAATCCGTTCTAGGAATATAATTTTTAATTTGATTGATTTCCACAAAATTTGCCCTGTAGGAAATTGTCATTTATGGACACACACACATCATTTGCAAAGTCTGCATCTGTGTACGTGCAGGTAAACATGCATCTGACATGTAGCTCTTAGGCATTAGGAAGTGTCTGGATTACCTGTGCGTAGCCATTCACGCTCAGCCATCACATCCCGGAACTAGTTTCTTCTTTATGTTTAGCATCCTTTTGTCTTTCTCTTTTCATTTTTTAATACACATTTACGTGTGATATTTTTATCAACACTTACGTCAGCTTCCTTCAGTGGAGAAAGGTGTCCTTACTGCACCTTTCACATATGAAAAAGCTTTGTAACTGAAAACACAAAGTACTGGTTTTAGCTTTCTTTTTTTCAAAAACAAACTAAAGAAAACCAGAAGGTTAAACAACTACAGTTGAGGCTACCTTGCTGAGCTGCAATAAAAAAAAAGAAAAGATTAGTCTGAACACACATTTTTTTATTAAAAAAGAATGTACCTAAATTACAGCTGCTGACCATGTAGTCATTCTTTTTATGAGGTGTTTCCCTATGCCCATATATGATTTCCACATATAAATTCCCTGTTGGTCTGAAATCTCCTCACATGAAACTGGTGTTTTTCTTAATAAATTGCCCACAGAATCTGTATTTCATCTCGGACGTAAAAAGTTCATTAGGGAAAAAAAGCATCCCAGTGTCCTGGTGGAAAGCAGTAACAGACACTATCCAAGCTAAAAAAAAGATTTGCCTGCTAACTGTATAGCATTTTCCCCCTGCTTTCTACTTAATTATTTTCCATAATTTAATAAGGTTCAATATAACATAGCATACTATAACGGTGCCTGCAGTAACAACCACTTAGTCCAGAGCAGAAAAAAGCAATCCTGTTTCACTGAGGATTTCAGCATGTTACATTTTGTTTCCTTTAAAATTCTCTTGGAGGGGGAATGGACACCTAGCTCTGAAACAATCTGTCTTCAAGTGCAAAAAACCTGGAGTCCCCGGCTTTGTCAGAGCCTGTTTGACAGGATGCCTTTGAACCACGCAGCGTGGAAGGCTTGGAACTGCTCTGGGTCTGCTTACCAGGGTCTTCTCACCAGGGAAAATCACTGGAACCAGAATCAGATGTTCCATATGGGATACTCAGTTGTAAATCTGAGAAAGCATTAGAAATATGAAAATGTGAAAAAATTTCACCAGAGCACACATTGAAAACGAAAATCCACGTTCATCATTACCATTAGAAAGGAGGCAATGCTACGCTAAACCGGATGGTTGTGCATTAAGGGTCATCTGCTGCTCTTACTGTAGAAGTGCAGCTGACTCCTGAAGAAACCAGTGAGTTCAGCAGAGACAGGGTGAAGAATGTGCTCCTAAGAGATTCCTCCTCCTAGAGAAAAACCTTGGTTTGACAAACTGTTGGATGTGTGTCAGAATGTGACAAATGGGGGACACTTTGAGCAACACTTCACTGAACTAACGTAGCAGAGTGTGGTCCCCAAAAGCACAGTTGCTTTCATTTCCATAATTTACTTTCATCTGTCTTTTTCAAAACCTTCCCTAATTAAGCTTAATTGCCATGCAGTCACACATTAGTGCAACATTCTGTCCACTTATGGACCACCCATAAAATGTTTCATAGCACTGATCCTGGAAAGTGGTAGATTGCTTGTTTTGTTTTGTTTTCTAATGTGCATAAGTGCCTATAATGCATAGTGATGGCTTTCTGGGACTGATACTTGACTCTGATTATCATGAAAAGATTCTCCGTTTATATCAGAAAATTAGAGAGGTCAGAAGGGTATTTGTGTTTTGGGAAAAAACAAGCATTTGTGATGATTTGGAAACAAATATCTTTGGTGCAGAACTCAGACACAGGGATTCCCAGCTCTCTGTAATATTTCACTCCTCAGGACAGTTATGGGCCAGACAATAACAGCTTGGATACCCTCAGTTTCTGTGAGTTAGCTAGCTTCTCTGCATCACTTAAGTCTTAGTGACTTAGACTCACAATAAGCAGTGATCAGATGACCTAATGAAACTCATGAAAACTTGAGAGATGGACAAAGGTCTAGCCTGGAGGACACCTCTAAATAGTTTGTAGGAGCTGATCCATCACAAAATATTTAGAAATAGCAAAACAAAATAACAGCAGCACAGAGTCGCAGGGAAGCCTACTGAAATACGAATGTAAGCAGCTGATAACTCATTGCTAAAACTATGGTTTATCTGACTGCAGTAGCTCTCATACCTTTGAAGCTAGGAAGTCCCCTGAATTTCTAGGATGCTCAAGTGAAAGCAGCAGGTACCAGGTACCTCAGCAGAAAGCTGCTCCCAGTATGCTTACAGACAGAAATGCTCAGCCAAGCTGGGTGGACTCGAAATTCGCTTGACTAAAGGGACAACAAGCAAAAACACAAGCAGAAAGTAGCGTTAGATAACAAAATCAGAATTTTTGGTAGCAATCAGACAACATCATATTTTCTAGCACAGAGATATAACATGAGGGAATTCCAGCCTCATGCTGGTAAGAGTCGGAGTTTATACAATATGACTAAAAATTTCATTTACCATTTGTACTGGCTTCTCTTCCTTATGGTTTCTGAGCACTGTGGGATGATCCAAATATTTTTGCCACTGCTAGAAATACTTCTCACAGTCCAGAAATGAAAAAGAGGAGGAGAGAGGAAAGAACAAGATTAAGGTCCAAGTTATTTCTACATTATTAATAAGTGATTAAGTTACATATAGTCCTTTCCAAAGCTTTCAAGCTTTGTAGATGTATATGTTGGAAAGGGAAAAACAAAAGTAGAAATACCAAGAACTATCTAACCAGTAAGGACTAGTTGCACATGTAATTTGTTTGCTACATTTGTCCAGACTACACAGTACTAGAGATGCACATTCTTTGAAAAAAGTAGGGCTATTACATTATGCCTGCAAGACAAAAGCAAAATAGAGAACAGGAGATACACACATTATTGCCTGTGAGCCCAGAAACAAGTTCTGGTGATGATTTAATATTTTAAAGTCAGGGAAAATAATTCGTTTCAGTCACACCTTGATGAATTTCAATAAAGAGCTCCCCCCCCCCCCCGCCCCCCTACTTCTAGCTTAATTGAACAATGTATAATTTTTATTTTGTTTAATAAAAGCTAGAAAATTTTAAATGACACAAAATTTCTTTGAAGTTTCTTTCTTAAAAATCACACACACAAACGCTCATCATCTGTGTTGATGGTATGTTTGTCCCTTTATTTACCACCCAGCCCTAGCATTCTTTCTGGGTGGGAAGAGTGCAAGGAAAAGAGTCATGGGCAAACTGAAGTGACAAGCAAGCTAGAAAAACAGAGCAAAGAAAATTAAAAGGGCGTGCTTGCTCTGCCAACTATGCTGCAGGATACCACGGATATCATAGCTGCATTGACTTAGTCCTACAATTTTAATTGGTCATTACAGAGGAAATCTGACATATATTAAAGAGAACCCCCCCCAGCTCAGAAATGCTGGAACAAGTTAACATGTTACAATCCTACTGACACCACCAGCATCATGCCCAGGGAGAAACCGGTGTCATCTTTTGTTTTGTCAAACAGAATTCATTCCTTCAGTTCTGAATTCTCTTTCAAATGTTAACGTGTCTAGATGGCATAAACACGGCAATGCTGGAGACTGCCATACAGAGGAGGCAGGCTTATCTACTACAGGGCTTCTGCACTTTGGGTCCTCAATGTCTGGGGTGCAGCCTAATCTAAAGGGTATAGGGAGTAGGGTTAGGATATGTATGTTGTGGCAACGTACATACATGTATGATACGGCAATCTGGAATGGTCTCGTGGATATTTACTCAGAGGAAGCACGGTGCCACATCTCTCTGATTGTTTCTATGCATCTTTTTCCTTGCCTTTAAAAATAAGCAAAATATCCCATCTCTAAAAATACCAACTACTCAAAAATATACAGTTCCTTAGGGAAATGAGGTTACAACACAATTGCGTTGTACGAATATTTGCCTGTCATCTGTTTGCTCTTTCCCCCCAAGTTTTAACTCCGCGTTACAGAAGGGCAGAGGTCTGAATGAGTGTCCAGTTCTTACAAGTCCTGTGCAAAACGTGGACAGCCCATGACCGCGCATGCAGCGGCGCTGCCCTGGCTGTGCACGCAGCCTCTCCTGCCAGGCACTGGAGGCACGAAGGACAGGGAGGGCTGGTGGCGGTGGGGAGCTGGACAGCAGACAATGAGGCTGAAGAGACAGAAATCCATAGGAAATGAGGCCTCTTTAGTTTGGCTGACTGTGGGTCAACTTGTTAACTGATTTATACCATTTTTCCCTCTCAGTTCTTGAGTTCTGCTGAAAATTATTTTTCTGCCAATGATGCTTTCCAGGAAAAGACTGCAGCACTCACTTCAAAACTGACAGTATCATTTATATGCTGAACAAGGGGGCACAGCAAACAAGCTTTTTCTTATGTTTTGCTTTAACCTTGCTGATGCCTTTTCAGTGAACTATGAGCCAAATCCTTCATTTCGCTGATTTAACAAGTATGTAGATACTGACATCCCCAATCCCACTTTTCCAGGTCAAGATCATGTTTCCTTAGAGACCAACTGAGCCTGCAGACCTCCAAGTCTATTTTCTCATAAGCGCTGGTCCCATGGGTTTTAGTGGGAGAGCATGTGTGGGTTGGGGGTTCGGTACCTACCTGTGTGTGGTACACAGTTATATTTAATTCTGAGATGCAACTACCATTGATGGTTATAACCCTCTCCCACAGAAAGCAATATTAAAAGTACAAGCCCTATTCCTATGGACTCACTTCAAGTGTGGTTAATCAAATGAATTCATACGCTGTAGGTTTCAGTACTCCTCAGAGTAACAAAAATCCAGTGACACCAACAAATTGTGATTAAAAATTCAGGAAGCCTCATCAGGGAATGATTGCAGCTTTCCTACTTTCTTTTGATTAATATGTAATTCTGGTACAGACAGAAACAAGGGTGCAGTTGAGGCTGAAAACCCCATTTGTTCTAATGAAAGTATTTTGCTCACTAACACTGTTATTACTCTGAATAGGAAAGGAGCGGTGAACTCCACTAATTTAAAGAAACCTCAGCTTTTTAGGAAACCAAATCCATAGTCAGGGTCCTAGGCAACAAACATCAGTTACCTGATGTACCCCAGGACAGAAACACACATTGATGGTTACAGACAGTAATATCATCTCACAGTTTGTCTGGATGAAAATTTTTAAGTTTGTCTTGTTGATGTGCAGATCACTGCAATCTAAATACATACAAACCTGGGAAATCTAGTCCAGACAAAGAGAAGCACCTTTCCACCTGGGAGGAAATAATAAATGCTGTCACTCACCCGGCAGGTGTGTGGGGTGAGAAGGGTGGTTGGGATACACGTGGTGCAGACAGCAGTCAGGAGTATGGCTTCTGGGGAGCCAGCTGTGCACCCTCCCTGGCGGTGGTAACTTGCTGGGAGCCCATGGTCCACCTCTATGCTCTGCTGCTTATGGCACCTCAGAAAGGGAGAAGGGACTTCAGTGCATCCATTCATGTTTCTCACAACATCTTTAAATTTTTGCTTTGGCTGTAATGCAAATAATTAATTTAGAGTAACAATGCCTCCAGCCCAGTGACTGCCATCCTGCATCTAAAACTACAGTTTTAGAAAGATCATCTCAAATCTAAAGTCTGAGTTAGCTGCGATAGCAGAGAGACAATTTCTGCCATTGCTTGCTCAAACAACTAGGCAGAGTTACACTTACTGAAGGCAAACTGGCTGACGTAGTTTCTGACACAACTGGAAGTTTCTTTGCTTTCTCCTTGTTTCAAAACCAACTGAGATCAATAAATCCTTTCTATCCTCTAGCAAGGAAAAAACCACAATGAGCTGCTGTAGCTTGGGAAAATATAAACTTTGAAGACCTACTTCTGATACCATTTCAGAATTGCTTTAATGGTTTGCCTGCTGTCCTCATTGTAATGGTTTGTAACACTGTCCAGGAAAAATATACTGCAGCAGTGTACTTATTCGTGATGAAAATTCCACATGAGTAACACTCAGGAATATTAGAAACAGCCCATATGTATATGCACATATAGTTCAAGTTACAACTTTTTAAAAACAAAATCATAAAAAAAACCCTGTCTTGAGCCTCATAGGCATAGCATGCCACCAGACTAGAAGTGTATAATTTTGCATATTTAAATGTATCTTTATAAATATTCATCTGAATAATTTTATCTGCCTCAAGAATGTAAAAATTATTCGAACAATAGGTCTTTGGCCTTTAGATAGACTTCAACAGTTAAAAAAAGGCCAGAATCAAAAAAACCCCACACCAACACTATCAAAAATATTTATTTTTTCTGCTGAAGCCATTACCCAACTTCCCAGAACTAATCCTGAACTCTGCTTACTGCTAGCACTGTGCTGTAAGTACGGCAAAGGGCAGACGAGAGCACCAGACAACATAAACTGAAACATTGACTTCAGTGTGATGGGAGAACCGAGCCCTGCCAGACCCTGGCGAGCCTGAACTGGTGCAGCTTTTACCGGCAGGTCACCAGGGAAGGCTCAGCTGTGGGTACTGCCCAGGCAGAGCCCAGGGCGCCCAGCACCCCAGTGCTGCCGTCAGCCTGGGAGGG
Source organism: Falco naumanni (assembly GCF_017639655.2). Lineage (NCBI taxonomy): Eukaryota > Metazoa > Chordata > Aves > Falconiformes > Falconidae > Falco > Falco naumanni. Next base: position 19,603,071 of record NC_054065.1, read on the forward strand.
GGAAATAGCGCAGTGATTGCGCTGTGTGACTTACAGAAAGAGCAGGCTCTGCTTTGGGAAGGGACAGATCCTCCGGACCCACGGAGCACTGTGGGAACCACTCTGTCACTTTTATGCACGCTAAGCAGGCCCGTTCCCTCACACAGACCCAAACTCTTCCATGAACGCTGTATAAATAAGGTTATAAAGCTACTAATGTTCTTTAACCATGAAGAGATAATACCAACCATGAAACCTGAGGGGCTTTTTCTTGTCTCCTGCACATATGAAAGATGGCATTAAAAGAGATTAGTTTAAACCACTTGCAATTTCCTTTATGCAATAAAAGATTTTCTTTGCTTGGAATTTTCCTATTTATGGTGTGTATTTGGACGCAGTATAACATAATACATCCCTCAGTACCCTGGCTTTTAATGATGCTAGCAGTATTTGAGCCATTCATCAAACATGACAATTGAAACAGCTAGGAGTTAATGGGAGCATGAGCAGTTTGACAAACAAAGTCTATTTGACAAGGCTGAGGTCAGGACCAAAAGAACTGCTCTTGGTTAAACAAACAGAAAAGCAACAAAGTAAAAGCAAAATCTTTGTAGCCATTTATCAGCTTTAAAAGCCGTTTTGTTATAAGAAACATAAAGTGAAGCTGCACACAGAGATGGAAATTAAATGGGGTTGGAAGAATTCATTTGGCTTCTTTTTTAGGTGCAATTAAAAAGCCCAGTTAAAACTGAAGAATTACATCCATAAAACTGACACACAACTACATAATAGCTAAACCTACACTTTAGAGCTACCTGCTTCTGAAATGACATTATTTAAAGAACCCAGCCTTTTCCAATATAAGAGACTGATTCAGGTGGCATTGAAAGAACAATATTACAAGAGACAATTTTCCTAACATCTCTGAAGCAGGAGAGCACCATGAAGGCGTGCTCAGGACCCACAGCTGAGAATCCATCCATTGCTGCTTCAATAACAAATGTACCTGATATTAATCTGTGCAGGGGGCCTTCCAGGAGGGTCTTTGCAAAGCATCAGGGTTTTGTGTTTAGGCACAATATTGCCTGTAGGAAATTCCTGGATGTCAAATGAATCCTGGAAGCTAATAATTAGTGTGCCCACTAACTTCACCCCTTCACTTGGTTCACAGACCATCTTTTTTTTTTTTTTTTTTTTTTTATTTGGGGAGATTAGTTTGGGCTCATCTTTTCTTCTCTCTGTCCTGGCCCCTGGAGAGTCTACGAAAGGTAGAAGCACTGAATCCATTCTTGTGCTCCCTGAGTAAAGTGGCTTTTAGAGCATGCAGCACACATATTAAAATAAATGATAATGTCTCTACCCTTTTAAGTGCATATAAGCATGCAAAATCAAATCTATACTATCTTGGGTTTGGCCTTGCATTTTATATACCAAAGACAGTCTCCATGCGTTACAGTGCTGAGTTCAAGGGGAACAAGACTGACTTTCCCATGGTTCAGCTTTTCTGCTGTTTAAATTTGGGAGTGATAATATTCTCATGACTAGATAAGACAACACAGATTTAGGCACTCACAAATTCTTGGGTATTACATCTGTGCAGAGTACTTTTTAACCATATGCCTACCATCACCTTCTGTAACTGTTGACATAACTGTCCAGAAACCACCACTACCATTAGGGAACTTCCATCAAAAGAAAATAATTTGGCAAAACTCAGTAAGCTTTTGCAGTCCTAAAGTTTCAGGAAAGGCCTTTATGGCTTTTGGGCTGGACATGTTGCCAGATGAAAAATCCCTTTTCTTTTGAGACTTCTCCATCCTTCCTATTGCTTTCATGCTTTTACAGCTATTGGCAGTTTAGAGACAATAAAGAAAAAAGGCATGTATCAAGGCACAAAGACAGTGGAATTACTAAGAATAGTCATAAACTTACAGATTAATTTTGTGCATCTTATGTGTTTCTCTAATAACTTTTCATTTTTTCTTTCATAAAGAAATTTGTACAACTAATATATTTAAAAACTCCTATTACTGTTGGAAAGTCATGAAAGACTTCTTTTCCTGGAAGTGATTGATTATAGTCTGGACAAATGAAATAATTTTCCCTCTTCTCTTCTCATTATGCTTTGAGCAAAATACCCATTACAGGAGCACTGTGCAGCCATTTAGAGCTAGGAAATGTATTCCATTTAGTCTGTCAAAACCAGTTTAACTGCTGTCTTAACTCTGCCTCTTTTCCAAACCTCCTTTTCAAGACTACACTAATATAACCTAATTTTGACAGAGCATTCTGGACGCTGGGCAGCTCTGACTTGAGCTCTTTTCCATCTGGAATGGGCTTTTCATCTGCTTAATCCCAGGGCTTTCTGGTTAGTTTTGTGTAGTTGTTTTGTAATATACAACCTACAGTCGTCTTATAAAATAATTTATAGCACTCATTTGGACCCCTTTTTGGAACTTTCTACTGGGGGGGGTGGGGTGGAGGGTGGGGGAAGAGAATTAAAAATCACCCAAACAGAGCTCAATCCTAGTTTTACTTTTCAATAAAAATGTTTTTACCCAAAATACTGGCATGGATGTCTGAAGACTGCACCCTCCTTTCCAATGTCAACAACACAAATGCCTTTTCTAATGAACATAATATTACTTTGTGTCATGGTTACATTGTGTCTGAGTTTTTCCCTGTGTTCAAAAGCATATAAAAATACATTTAAAATGTTCAAAGTGACAAACATTTAATGATATCATTTTATCTAACATTCAGTAAAGCAGGATCCTGCAACCAAGCATAAGAAGAGTGATGCTAATTTTAAGGTGGAAGTTCTAAGTACATGCAAAGTATACACAAATTACATTAATAACATATTGTTTTACTCATGTAGTCAAAGAATAGCCAGGTCAGAATTCAAAGATTCAGGAGATCCTTTACAGTCTCATATCTCTTGTAATAAAATAGAAATAAAATGAAAATCCGCAAAGGTGGGTTTGTTACCTACTTAAGTATTAGTTGTTTGTTGGGGTTTTTCTAAACGCTTCTATGATCAGTGGTGTGCTAAACTGCTTAAGGAAATCAAGCCCATTCATGCTTTTACCCTTTTCTTAATCAAATTGAGTTGGTGCTGAGAGATTTTCACTGCAACAATAGCAAGTTTTCTCTTCGGTCTAGTCCTGGAGAGGTGGAGGTTTGGATAAAGATTCTACTTTAAACTTTGCAATATTATTGCAATAAAACAATAATAACAAAGTCATTATTATTATTTTTATTATCATCATCATCAATAGTAGTATTGCGCTGACAGCCTACAAAAATCCTTTCCAGAATTCATCTTCACACCTTCTCCATAGCTGGTCTCCAAGAAAGACCGCCGAAGAAAAAGGGAAAAAGCAGTACACGAGGCACAGGGAGTAAGAGGGACAGGAGGACAGAGCAGTTTAAGAGTGGTTGAGGTGAGTCTTGCTTTGGCTAACTCCAGGGTAAGACTGTCAGGTGCTAATGGCCAGGCTTTAATTATTCCCCAAACCAAGAAATAAGAAAAGATAGATACTATAAAATATGAAGTGCATCTTCCTGGTTCTCAGGAAGCAGTATTCCATTTTTTGTTGTATTTTACTTTAATAGTAGTCCTTCGGTGCACACCAAACACACTTATTTGCTATATCTATAATTGAGTTAGTGCATTACTAAAAAACACTACTTTTGTGTCACATCAGGTTATGCTGACTAATAAATCTTTTCTTTGGAAAAAGCAAATCTTTTCTTTTGGAAAAGCAAATATTGAAGGGAGCATTAGAAAACATCCAGGAAAAAGAAGCTGCTGGAAGTTTATTGCCCCTAATCCTGTTAATAAAATAGGGTACTGGGCTCATTCTTCTGCAAATTTTTCTTACAAGGAAGAGCAGTGGAGAGAGGGGAGAAAGTGACCTTCTGATCCGGAGGAAGGTCCTAGCAAACACGTGTTCCTCCAAAGCATTTGACTGTTAGTATTAATGGGGATATCCTTCAGAGAATGACACAGATGTTAGACTTGGGGCGTGCTGCACCATAAGCTCTGCCTTCAACTTTATGCAATTGAAATAGCAAATTTTTACCTACAACCCAGTAAATGGATGTAAAAACTGCAAGGCAGGAAGAAATCAAGTCCTGATATCGTAAACAGAAAAAAAGTACACTTCAAACCAACAAATAATGAGGATTTAATCTTACATATTGCTTGCCTGTTCAATAAGAAATTCAGAATATAATCTGTATTCATAAAGAAATCAGATAGCTACTGTCCAGGTCTGTGTACTTTATCCATATATGAGAGAGAGATTGTGTATATCACACACATAGGCTACAAATATATTTTGCAAACTATTTGCAGGCTGGTCCTCAATCTTCTGCCATATATGAAAGTTACATGCCTGTTAACTCAATGGCTAAAGCTGTATTGGAAGAGAAAATATCAGGTTTTCTATCAGCATTTACATGCCTTGGCCATGTAAGTTCACCACAGTACTAGAGCTGAAAGAAATACCAGTACAAGAGTGTTCTATGTCAGATCTCAAACCACTAATACAAAAGGGTGTAATTTATCAGATCCAAAGGAAAACACTATCTGACAGTGTCCAAAGTACTACTATTCATTACATATCTAAAGACTGCTGATCAATAGACAGCACTATGCTCTTTTGTTCAATAGGTTCAAGCTTAACTGATTTTCATGGCTTCTTGAATGCTTTTATGACTAACAAGGCATGATCCACAAAGTGCTTTGTCACCGATGTACACATAATCTAATAAAGTGACAGTAATAAATCACAAGTATCATAAATAAATCACCAACAAACAAAGCAGCACGCTGGAAGCAATGTGGAAAACACACAGATATTCCTCCAACTACTTTGGTGAGTAAATGGCTTAAACACACAGTATTAGTTAAGAGCTGCAAGTTCAATTCATAGTAAATATATACATTTGAGCTGTTGGAGATTTTGTATTGTAGTTGGCAAACACTCCTATGTTTCTTCAGGGCGGGTTCATAGAGGAAAAGAAAAAGATAAAAGGAGAAAAGGAAAAAAAAAAAAAAAAAGGAGAGAAAACAAAACTCAAATTGAACAAACAAATGCTTGGAATGCAAGAATATAATGCAGTTTGGTGATGTTTACATGCCATTAAAATCACATTTTATGCCTATTTACCTTATCATTTTGTACCTCATAAATGCCTACAGTAGCTAAAGCTGTTAGTGGTGCCACTTCAAAGAGCAGTGCCCCTAGGAACAAGATCTTTGAGGTTTAGTCTGGCCACAGTGTGGTTAAGGTTATCACGATGTCTCTTTAAATCTAGAATCTAGTTGGCATAAGTCCATGAAAAGCACACATACCTTCAAGTACGAAACTCAGGATTCATTTACTTACCCTTCAGGTGTGGATTTAATGAAAGCTGGGCATTTAACATGGTAACAAGCTTCCGCAGACTTCACAGAGAAATCCAGCTCCAAGATACATACAGCAGAAGCAAAGCAGTCATTTTGAACTCATCATCACTACCAAAAATGCATACACTTAGCAAGTATTTACTTGAGGTGGAATCCTAGAAATACAAATTTGTAGCTGTCACACAAGTTAGCTGGTTGGGGTTAATGCTAGAACTCAGCAGCACTTTCTTCTATAGTGAATGGAAAACCAAATTACTTAGCTTTGGACCATCTTGAATTAAACCCAGAAGGCTGAAGTTGTTTCTTTCTCTTTTAGTTCCTAAATTTAACATAGAAGTGGTAAAATTACAAGAGGAAGTCAGCTTCCCTGGAATTTTTGCCCTGACCAAAAACTTCTGTAAATACCACAAAAAAGCTTTTTACTACAGTATTTGCAATTCAATATTCTAAGGCTTTGCTTGTTCTGATAAAAGGGTCATCTGAATTCTTGAACAGGAATGTGAATCAAATTCCAATTAAAATCTGTAGGTGCTTTTCAACCACTTCTCTGGTGACCCTTGAGCAAATAAATGTTTGTGTCAGTGGCTTGAGGCAAAATACATAATTAGAGCCAATACTAAAACCATCTTTCCTCTCACTCAACCTCAGAAACAAAGTCTGATTCAATACTAATAGCCATGGAAAAGAAATAAATAAGGTGGTGGCTAATACCAGAGTGAGTAAGGCCTTTCCCTCTGAAGACTAGAGGAGGGCCAGACCGGGTCTGTTGCAGTGAAGGGTACAGGTATTATGGATGGTTATTTGCAGGCAAAACTCCTGGACTCTGAAGTCAACCATTCCCCTTTCATCTATTATTATACACGAATCCTTAATAAATGCTCAGTATTTTCCCTTTAGGGTGGTCAGGAAAACTGGCGAGGCAGGACGCAGGAGCTGAGGTGGGTGGGGAAGCCACCGAGCTGCGCGTGGGAGATGTGCACCGCTGGCACACCAGTGCGCCCCGCTGCCCCCGCACAGCCACCAGCCTTTCTGTGGCAGCCTCAAACAGCAGCCGCCACATCCAAACGGTGAGATCTGGGAGCTTTAAATGGTTGTCTGTGGAGCTCTCTTTAGAACAGCAGAATGCTGACAGCAGTGGGAGAGGGGCTTACCCCTCCTGGGAAAACGCTGCGGGTGAAACGTGGGACGTGGGGCCATGGCAGCAGCTCCCACAGCCATGAGTTAGACCTTGTTACCTCTGTGTTTGTTTAAGGAGAGCAAAACACTTTTGCTAAATTTAACATGCTTCTACATACTATGAATTTTACCAAAAGAAATTATTGGACAAAAATGAACTACTTCTTGAGAGAAAAAATAAGTAGTATGAAAAAGAACAAAGACATGTCATTCAAAAAGAAAAAAAAGAGACAGACATTAAGGAAGTTAGTGTCAAAAAAACAAACCTGAGGTTTAAAGCCATGAAGCGTGACCATCACTCTCTCCTCTTCTTCAGCATGCGATTTTATTTTTGATCCAGATGTCACTGCTTACTTTAAACATGACTCTGCCTCTTGGGCAGAGGTGGCCTTGCAGGGGCAGATACTCAGCTGAATCACAGATAGATACACGTGAAAGAGGATATTTATAAAACTGCTAAAATGTCTAAACACTTTTGAAGGTAGAGTTAGGTTGCCTGCTGACATTTGGTCTGCATGAACTTCCCATACAATCATTTATTTTAAAGTTTTGTCCTTCATTAGTTTAATTATTCACTTCAGCCACAGAATTACTGCCTGTTTTAATGCTTTTTCTCATATCTGTGTAACAGCAAAGAGCCCTCAAAACCTTACCACTTGCCTTCTCAGGACAAACCCCTCCACAAATGCTTCTGATTGCAGTTAAGTTTGCTAACGTTCGTCTCTTCTTTTTCCTACCCTCATATGCTTGTCCCTTTCCCTTTAACAAAGGTTTAAAATAGAAGATGCCTTTGGTCTCCCCACTCCAAGACAGCCTTTCCCAACACCTTCCAGGCAGGCCCAATATACAAAAAGAAACTTTTTCCTCCTGTGCAAAAGACGCTGTAGGAACAAGATCTAATATAAGCAATACCATCTCCTTTCCGTGCCTCAGTCTCAATATTGCCCTTTGATTTTTTTTCCTTCCAGGACGCTTACTCACAACATGCCCCCAATGCCCGCGCCATCGCGCAGGGAGCCTGTGCTTCGCAGCTGCAGAGGCCCAGCCCCAGAGATGCGGTGCAGCAACACAGCGCTGCCCTCTTTGATCTCCCGCTCGTGCCCCGCCATCCAGCATGACGCTTGCCTTGCTCTAGGGGTGAAGCTCACCCCACGCGGGGGGGGCCCACACAAGGCTTGCAATGCTGTTTAACCCCACGGTTGTGCCGGGGGTGGAGGGAACGGCGGGGGACCTGGGAGGATCAGTGGTGCAGGCGAGCCCCCGACGCCCCTGCCCCATGACACCGCAGTGCTCGGTGGCGTCTGCTCTGGCTCCAATTAAGTCAGTGTGGAGGGGGATCTGAGAGGAGGTTAGGGGAGGGTCTGCTGGACCCACACTCCTGTGGCTATGTTGGAAACGAATTCCTACATACGGGGTGCAGATGGGCCACAGCCCCTTTTCCAGGCTGCAGCCTGCAAATAAACTTCGTAGCAGCTGGGGAGGGGAACCACCAGAGCCTCATGTGCTTTAATGGGTTCTGTGTTTCTGTGTATTCCCCCTCCTCACTAACCCATGCAAATCCTTCTGTAAAGTCCCATAAACAAAGCCGTGGATATAAATTTGAATGAGAAACTTGCCACCAGGGAAAACGGTGATCAGGAAAAATACAACATACCTTTTTCTCCAAGACGTGTGTTTTGGTGTGTTTTCTTGGATTAAAAACAGATTTTACTGGTTTGAGCAAGCAGGCAAACTTCTGACCTTTTTTCACATCATAACCTCCCCCCCATGTGCTGCTCCCTAACCTGTCCTAAAATAGCTGAGCGGAGCATGGAGCCTGTCAGCGAAGGCGACCTCATCGCCCGGCGCAGATGTTTGTCAGCACGGTACAAACACGTCCATCTCCAAGACCTTGTGCCCTGGTCTCAGTCCAATGAAGTAGTCAAATGTGTGATCAGCTTCACGTTTTCAGGAAACGGGACCTGAAATCAAATGCCTCCATGAATGCTTTTCTGAACCAGCCCCACAGAGCTCAGTACTTGCTGGTTTGAGATGCCAGCATGCCCCAGAAAAAGTTTGTTGCAGAGAGCAAGGATCTTCTAAAGCAAAACATGAATTTTACAGCTCCATATGGAGTTCGAAGTTAGGGGAATCTGCATCATTACTTTTCATTTAGCCAAGTGAAATCAAGCTGAAGAATACTTCCTACTTCCAAACCTGCACCCAAATGCAACCTGGGTGCCACTTTCATTAGTGAAATAAATTTAATGAAGTCAACATGCTGACTTCTTTTCAGAGGGATCTGTGCCTCTGAAATTAATCAATTCCAATCTGTCAGATTACTGAAATCTTTGAACCTGGAGTTAAATAGGGAATGCAAAAAATGAGGTACCCAGTATCTGAATTATATTTGAAAAATCATTTTTTAGGCAAACTGGCTGCATTCTAGCCAGCGGCTCTAACAACACGTGCAAGCATCAAGGTATGTCCTTGCATGTGCCTGCAGATATGAACAGGTAGGGACAGAAGAGAGTGGTTTGATGCTGCACTGTCAGTCTTTCTGTGAGAAACTACTTTTTTCTTCTGAATGCACTCAATTCTTGGTGACAACCAGCACACAGATTGATTTTATGTGGTTAATATAGGGTCACCAAGTAGATCTCACTTCAGTTTTTTTATTCAAGTGAATAGACAAATCCATGAGAGTCATCTTTCTGCTGTTCCAGATTAATGCAATAGCCTTAACTTCAAGTTCTTGTTTCTTTTTTCTAGATGTAAATGTAGTAAATATGTTATTGATAGAAATGTTGAAAGAATAGTAAAGACTGAATCCATTTGTTGTCAAGATTTCTTCAAAAAATAATGAATCACAGTAAATTTGAGATATTTAATCAAGCAGCAGTCTAGTACTATTCCTGACAATTATGATGCTGCTGGAAAAATCACATCATTGCCCACACTAATCCTGGTTGTTTTCTCTTTTAGCATTAAAATGAGAAGCCAAAAATATAATTTAATTTTTATAGCTTCTGTCAGTGGTTTATAAACCAGAGTAAAACAAAACTGATGATCCAACCTTTTGTTTGGTAGTTTGGAAAAGTAAGACAAAAGAATAGGAAGGGATGAAACAAAAAACAACTCCCCTTCCCGAATCAAACAACCAGAAAAAAAGGAACAAGAAACAGAAAACATGTTAAGGTAGTACAGAATCTAGGGCCAGGCAGCTGCCCCTGATCCATAAGACTTGTTTTTCTTTTCTTGGTTAGTTTTAAAACCCATTTGGGATTTGCTGTGTACACGGGCCAGTGTCTGTGAGGATGCCAGTGAAATATGAAAAGGACTGAGGAACAAGCCGTTTGAAGCTGTAACTACTGAGCTCTTTTCTGTTTGCTTTGGCTGTTGGAGCTGTGGTAGGTGTTTCCCATTTTTAGCCTTCACACCTTTATTACGTTTGGGTTGCACCCTCGAAATATTCCAGATGCTCTGGATGGAGACTTCCTCTTGGCCAAAGGAAGAAAAGGTTTCAGTCTCTTATGGATTTCCCCTCTACCGTTTGGGAGACTTCACCTACCATCACAAGGGCTGAGCAGCGTGGTGCTGGTGGTCATGCTTCCACCGGCTGCCATAGCCTGGAACCAGCGACCTGTGAGCCCAAGTCTTCAGATCCTTCTTGAAGAAGAAAAAAAAAAAAAAACACCCAAAAAACCCCAGAACTGGTAAAGGCTTTCAAACTGGATGCATGATAAAAGATAATCTTTTAATTTAGACCTGTAAGAACAACCCTCCTGGCTACTGCCACTTGGAAGTCAGAGGTAACTGAGAACAGCAAAACGGGTCCATGATTTTGCCCTTCCTGTGGCTCTGTGAAGCACTCTCTGCTCCATCTATGCCAGGAAACCCTTCCACCCTGCTCTCTGCCCTCAGCACGCCAGGGCAGGAGTCTAACTGTAACACACTTCAGTGCAAAATTTTTTCACCAACTCACCTTCACTGAAGAGCTCGCAATTCACGTTCTAAAATGTTACTTGTTAAAACTGCCTACAGAAAATACTTTGAAGCAGTGACCATCACACCAATGCTAGACTTCTGACATGAAAATATGAGCATAAAGCTGGAGGGAAAAGAGTCTGTTTTACAGTGGAGCTTAAAACTGGAGGGAGAAGAGTCTGTTTTACAGTGGCTGCCTGCAGCTGGCAGCTTACTGTCTGGTTCAGGTTGACCCAGCTTGTCACTGAAGAGGTGGCTCTCCCCTGCAAAGCCACAGCATCAAGCATTAGGATTGTTTATCACCCTCTGCAGCCATACAAAGCAGCGCAAGGCCTGCTGGCCATTTGTTCTGCAAAACATACCATAAGAGCAAACACTACAAGTACTGGAGGCCGAGGTCAGAACTGCAGAATGAATTAGGGATGTCAGTGTCCATACTGTGCCTGCTGCGCTCGATGGGGACCTCCTCGGTGGGGGCTGCCGTTAGTATCTGCATTTCACTTTCAGACACACATTACACGCTTTAAACATTTTCTCTTGGCTCTCGTTATACTTACACTTGTCTAAAAAATCTTGAACAATGTTAAAAAAAAATGGGGAAAAAAGAGACACTGCACCTCTATTTCCATCCTGTAGCCCTAACTGGCATGACTGCCCTGTGTTTACTTCCCTCTGATGTAAGGTAGCAACATGCATTACTTAAACACAACTCTCTCTTGTTTCTTTCCCACACTTTCCTGTTTCCTGTCTTCCATCTCCTGTTTTTATTTGGTTTTGTATCCTTTTATTTTCTCTTTCAGTTTTGCCTGATTAATTTTCCATCTCTCTCTGTTACTACCTTGTTGACCTTTTTCATAATCTCGTAATACTTCTCTGAGGTATTACTACTTCATTTTACTTGTCCATCAGCTCTTTCACCATTTTCTCTCCTTTCATTTTCCTTTTCTTTCACTTCCTTTTTTTCTCTCTCTGACTTTTCAAATGACCCTATCTCTTTCCCACTTTCCTTTTTTTCCTTTCTGTATTCACTAATATGTTTCAGAAAATAGCATTTCACTCTCAGCTTCTTCCCTTTTTCTCTGTGGCAGGCTAGGGTGAACTCCTGCTCTTTTTCTGGGGAAAAAAAAGACAGTCGAAAGTCAGTGAAAAGATTAAGAATGTGGAGGTGATGCATTAATGAAAAATACTGGGTTACCTCACTATCCATGTAGATACTAGCACAGCTTTTTGCAAAAGCCATCTCTATAACATAACGATTCTTGTGTGTATTTTCACCTTTAATTTTGGAGCCCATCAGCAGCTATTTCTTAAAGGATCCTAAACCCACCTTATAATTCATACAGACAGAACAATGGTGTTTTCTATAACAATGGTGTTTTCTCTGGGGTTTTCCTGTCATTTCAATTATAACTGAAGACTGAATTTGGAAGCGCCATTTGTAGAATACAGTTATCTAGAGTGGAAGTTTGTTTAGGACAGTGATAACTCTTAAGTACACTTCGTAGGAATTATGAACTAACTTAGCTATGATTTGTAGCTACTTTCCTTCCTAAGCAGAACAATAAATTGTTTCTGTGACTGCTGCAAACTGCAGAATACAAGAGGAGGCACAGAATCCCTTTGATACGCTTTCTTTCTCCCTCTTCCATCATGCCAAGCCATTTTGGCTCTGTGTCATTCTCTTCAATAACATTTCACAGATACTTGTGTTTTGACCATGGATGGGTAATCATCAAATGTTTTTAAGTTAGGGCAGCATTAGCACTGCAAAAGTGACAAACCGTTTCCCTTCTTGAAAGACTTCTAGTTCCCTTAGGCATCAGACAGTAATACAAGCAGCTGTAGTTCTGACATGATCTTGCCCCTCTGGGGCACTTCTAAGCCTGTCTCCTTGGGATACTTGTTCTTTCTTCCCCTGGTGATACCTTCTTGTAGCGTTTCACCTAGGTTTCAGCAGGGAAGCATTCTAAAAGTAGCCATGGAAATTCTATAGCTTTAAAATGCTAAGCAAACCAGAGACCACCAAGGGCAGTTTCATCCAGTTTAGTAGAGCTGGCTTGTAAAATCACAGCCATTTCCCAAACCAACTGTTAAAGCCACAGACAGCAAATTCTGTTCTACATCACATTGCTGTCCTTAGCAGGTACTGTGCTGCCTGCACTTGGCATGAAAATGCCTCCACCTCCTCCTCTGCCAATCAAACCCCACGTGAAAGTGTGCATGGAGGGAAGAAGATGGACCAGCCTGCTGGGGCCCCATTCCTGACCTGCATCCATGTCTTCTGGCCCCACACTTGGAAACAGCTGATAGGTCTTGGACAGCAGTGGTCCCAACCAAACCAGGGTGCTTCAAAGCTGCAGAGAGACTGGAGACGTGAAATTTTTGAACATACCTGTTCACTTGTTGGTCACAAGCACAAATGATAATGAAGCATCTTTAGGGTTTATTCAGCTCCCACTGAACTCCCAACTTTGACATTAACTTGACTGAGATCAGAATTTAACATTAGCCTACAAATACCTAATAATTCAGTCCCCTTCTCCTTCCCCTCTTCACCAAAACTTGCATCTAACCACAGTACTTGATGGATTGCAATTAAAAATACAGTTATAATACAAATAACATGGGCATTTGATTTTGGGAAATAGAAAATTTTCACTGAAACAATTTCAGAAGTATAGGACAGAATAAAATGACAATCAGTTCTTCTGCAGGCTCTTGTTTAGGCAGGATAGGAATGTCATATCATTGTGAAGTTTTCCACAGAAACTGGTAGCACCAGATTTGACAGTAGACTTGCTTTTCTAGTTGACAGACATTTGTCTTAATTTTTACCCTGTGATGTGTGTTACCAACCAATACAGCAAATAGAAATATTTCCAATTAATTTTCTTTTAATCTACTTAACTCCTAGAAATAAATTCAGATCAAATATGGTGTTGAGGCACAGCAATGTAACAAAGCATTGCTGAGCATAAAAATCTGTCTTTCAAGGTACATTTTTCTTCACCATCTTTTTCTGCAGCCAAAAAATAAAATTAAGAGACTGGGAGGAAAACAGAGTGAGGGAATTAGTACATTTGACTCAAATACAAACAACCCACAAAATATGTTACTAATCAGGCAGATTCCCATCATCCTAGTTATCATCCTGGGCCATACTGCATGTGGCTTCTCCCCAGATGTGCAGGATAGAGAGGAAGCCATTCTAGGACTACACACAATGTTGATTCTTTGAGGACATACAAATGGGACCTAAGGACCATCCTGGCAGGGGCTGTGACTCTCAGCATCTGCATTTCACACAGTGCACAACTGAACTGTGGTACTCGCTGACACGGGATGCTGCAGAGACCAAAGTGGATTCAGAGAAGGATTAGACAATTTGATGAATCAAGGTAAATCTATTCCAGACTATTTGACAGTCAAGATAAATCTGTTTCAGAAACTCCCTCGCAACTGCTGACGCAACCTGGAAGGGGACATAGGTTATATGGTCTGGTCCTAACTTTTTCCCAACGTACCATGTAACATCAGCAAGAGGACTCAGTGCCAGATGGGCTATTGGTCGGACATAGCTCGGTGTCTAAGTAGAAGAAACCAATTAGTCTTTTGTTTATTGCCTCCTTTTACTCACTGCCATTTTAGATTGCACTCTCTTCTTGCTCTGGTTGTGGGAAAGGTTTTGCTATCAGTAAGGGGTTATCATTTCTCTATCAGTTAGCTATCAAAGGTTATCGTACATGGGGCAGAACCTTTGATGGAGGCAACAGAGCTTTGCCAGCAGAGCATCTGAGATAATAGTGATATATGCAGGTTGGAAACCAATTTTATTTATTTATTTTTTTAGGTGCAGATGTCAGTGACTTTATTTAAAGAATTCCTACATGTTTTTCTTCCTAAACTTGAACAAATAAAATTACTGGACAGCACTGATATTAAATTCCCAACAATGAAAGAACTGAAAGCCTTTGCAGAAGCTCTTAAAAGTTTATGTTGTTTCCCATTATAACTGCTAATACTACATGATTGGCTTGTTAATATAGCTAACTCACCAGCAGCATTCACATTAATTTTCACCTTTTACTATGTAATGGGAGTGCTATTTATTAGCCAGACAGACCACTTTTAGTAATATTATAGGAACAAAATGTGCATTACACAACAAAAGTAGGCTACACCTGCAGCTGGCCATTTCTATATTTATGGCTGTCTGACATCTGTAATGAATGGCAAATGGAAAATATTTGTTTTTTCTTTGGCTTTGTAATTATTTTTTTCATGTTTTAAAAACAAAAGCGGAGTGAAATACCTGACATTAATTAGGGGTTTTAAATAACTGCAAGTCTCTTGCCAAGGTGCCCTGGAGAAACACAACGGATCCTTAGGGCAGTGCACAGGAAAGAAATCGTTAGCCAACCTTAACTTTCACTGGAAAACTTGACTGGAAAAGCCCAGATTACATTACAGTTCAATTTGTAATCACATCCAGCCCCTTTCACTTCAGGTCTCAAGCACTACAGCCCTTCATTGTATGTGTATAACTTTAAGATGGGGAATTTACCATGTATTCCTAACAGATGACCAAATGTTTTGCAAACTTTGTAACAATCTGGTGGACTTCAAAGGTGAATGAAGTTAGGTAATTCATGCTGTAATGTTTCATCTCACAGATGTCATCTAATTATTATTAACATGCAGAACCTATTTTTTCTCCTCTTTCCCTCCCACCAATCATGCAACAGTTTCAGTCACCATACAAAGAAATCCTTTGAAAAACAAATTAAACTCAAGCTGAAACTGTTCCAAGTGGTCCATAGTACAAAATTCTTACCATTTAGAGATTTGAGAATTTCTCTTTAATTGTAGCAGTTGTTATGTAGCTAGTCACTGATGGGCTTCACTGAAAAGATACAATGATAAAGAACATGATTTCAAAAAAATTAGATCAAATTGCCTGCAGCATACTCTGAGATGAAGGAAATACATATTGAGATACACTTTTTGGAGCATGAAACAATCAAAGCCAAAACAGCGGTTCAGAACAAAGCTGGAGACACGGACAGTAAGTCTGAGAACAATGAGCCTATTACATAGATGCTCTCCTTCTGAATTGGAATTGGATATTTTCATTTTATCTTAAGGAATCCTTGATCAGGTAGAAATGAAATGATGCCCAGATTTTAAGGAAAAGTCACGCTGACTCTATTTGCTTGATATTATTTTCTTATATTTAATCAAGGACTTTCTATTAAAATTTGGCCCCTAGGCTTTTCTCTGCTCTGTGGAAGGGCAGAATATCACTGTGGAAAAAAGCCATAGTGAGCGTGGGTTTCATGAGAAGCGCAAAAGTCTTTTTAGAAAGACTCTGTTCTTTCTGTGGCACTACCTTTGGTCAGCTGCAGGTAAAGTAATTTCAGGGAGACCAGAAGGAAATTTCCCCATTGTGCTGGACAGAACCCAAAACACTTCAGCTCAATGGAATTTCACATCAGCTCTGCAGTACCAGCTTTTAAAACAAATCTTCCAAAGGTCTGCCTTCAGTTTCACTATTTGAAATTACCAAGATATATTCTTCCCAGAGGCAAAACTAGGGGGATTTCCCATTCCCACATTCTTTTGCTATTCAGCAAAGAGCTTTGTAACTTACTGACAGGGCATATATCACCCTCTGTATAGATGCCAATACTACAGAGATGGTAGGTTAATGTGACCATTGGAATCTTTCAATCACAGCGTGATTTGGAAATATGTGAAATGAAAAAGAACAGAAAAAAATCTAAACATAAATCCAGATTAATTGTTCCTCAAAGTTAGTAAATATTGTGTTTGTCCTCATGCTCTTTGTTTTAATGAAAGACATTAACTGACAGTGCCTTGCCTAGATTTTAATTTCAGCTGTTACTAACCTGCATTTTTAACAACTGTTTTAGTGTGCATCTTCATCTGAAGGATTTTATTGTCATTCTAATGCATGGGAAAAGTATCACTTTCCATCAACTTCCTTTTCAAAACACCACATACGTGTTTCCCTTTGGTGTGTCTGCAGCACGGTATGAGGATTTGATAGACAAGGTATTAGCAAGGCTAATCATAATTTAATGAATGGAAACTCTGCCTTCAGCTCATCCTCGTGGGGTTGGTAGCAGGAGTGGTTCTTTTGTTACTTCTTTTTGTTGTTGTTGAGGACATTCTTGTGGGTGCAATTAAATTGGTGCCAAATTACCTGAAATAATTTGTGGTTATTAAACAAACCAGTCTCTGATGTGGAAAGTGCATTGTTCCCTAGCAGTCCAGAGGCTTGAACTTTAAATTCTATTTTTATTTTTTCACAAGAGATTTTAGTAACTGATCATTGACAGTAATATTTAATCTTAGGTGGTGGAAGAAAAGACTAAGTCGTGACACAAAACTGCAAATAAGATCTGCAGCTGACACATCATTACATTATAACCAAACAAAAACTATCTCATGACTTACAAAAGCTCTTTAAGGAGGCATCACTTGCAAGGTTAACTATAGCGGTTGACAAAAAAGATGAGGTGCAAACTATCATGCGATTTCCCTTAGACTGAATAATGTAAAAGTATTCTGTTTGCCCAATCTGTTTCTCCATTGGGTATTTGTTTATATTTATCTTATTTATAGAAGTGGGATTCTAAAATTGCTAATAATTTCTATTTTTTTCATATACCAAAACATGAAGCCTTTGCATTCAGTTGTTTGACCAACTGTTTTTTTTGTTACATAGGAAGGGCTCATTTCTCCAAAAATATGGGTTTTCATAAATGCAGAGTTGAACTAATAAATTATACTACCCTTTTCTCACAAAACCTGCCTTTCTTGGCCTTTCAGTGCATAAGGATTCTGTGTCTGTACTCATAAGTATTATTCATCAGTTATGTGTGACAGTTGCTTATGGTTCCTACTGCTTGGCCTTTTGAGGTTCTTTAGATATCAGATTTCTTATTCCCAAGGGTTTTACCTCTTCCAATGTATTCAACTGGAGGAATTCTATACTCAACAATTTACATTAGTTAGGGCAAACTGAGGTGTGTCTACATTGGCCAGTTATCCTATATATCAGGACTCATGTCTTTTCTCATTTGTATAGGTCTGAGCCACAAGTAACTCAAGCAATATCAAATGGCATGAAGTCAATACAAAACTGACTTAAATAAGAGAGGAACCAAAAGCCCGTGTTATCCTGTGGTATTCCTGGGGCAACTCCATTAGCACCAGTTATTTGAATCAGGTCTACACTACTGCAAAAGAGAACTGAAAAAATGCCCCACTTGAACACGTTTGACTGCTTGACAAAATTAGCTGGAAAATCCCAGCTAGTCTGTCAGGGATTTTTTGACATATCCCATAGGAAGTATCCATTTAAACACAGTCAATACCTTTCCTAGACACTTGTCAATCTGTTTGGCCAAACAACATTTACACAGTCAGCAAATTAAGACGTAAAAGAAGCTAATCAAGACCTCTCCAGGTACTTTCTTTCCACAAACAATGTACAATGCTTAATTTCCTACCAGGAAATTATAGCGTCTACTGAGATTTCAAGATCTGATTAGTTTCAGAGGCTTGGGTTTTTTTTAAAAAAAACCTGTAATTCAAAATAAAGATATAAACATTACAGCCACCCTATGCCTGAAATCTGGAGAAACCTGGTTACTGCAGCCCCTTTGGGGAAAGAATGGGACCCTTTAGATTTTTACTGATAAGGTATGAATAACATTCTCATAAAGCTCAAAGATTGCCCAGATATATACATTTAAAATAATTATGGTAATTAAATAGAGTTGCAAGCAGCTATAGCTCCAGGCAACACCAGTTAAATGTAAAGAGAAAACATCTTCTGCATATGTTTGTGATTTATGTAATTACATGCTTCTACAAGCTACACACCATTCACTGGCAAACAGCCATCTCTTCTTTCATTACAATTTAGCCACAGTAAGTAACATACTTCATCTGTTTGAAAAGCTCCACTTAATAATGCCACTGAGGATGTGTACAACAACACTGGGGAGTGAATGTGAAAAAATTAAATGTCATTTGGTTGTGTGTGTTAAAAATAGCCTTTGTGGGCCTGTTTCTGATGTAAATCACGAATGACTCCATTTTAGACAACTAAATTACACCTCATGTCAAGAAGAAATGAATAAAACCCAAGGTGTGTTTCATGTATGAGATTATGTGTTTGCTCTTGAGAATTACTGTTTTTCTGAGTGTAGTAATTTTTGAAAATTAATCGGTAACTGGGCCATTCCGAGGCAAGTCCTTACCATGTCCAGTGAAAGGAGAACAAATTAAAATGTTACCTGAACAAGAACGGATTCAAAACTCATGAACCCTCCCTAGTGCACAGGCTTCTCTCTGCCAACAGCAGCATAGACAAAGGATTTCCCTAATATTTCTGAGATCTGGCCTTTGGACTGCCCTTACACACTCACTAGAAAGTTTTAGTTAGGCTTCAACTAACATTTTCAAGGAGTTAAAAAGGAAAATGAAAAAAAATACTTTTTTTTTTTTTCAGATTTCATCAGACTTTCAGATTTCTTACCATTCACAATTGCACTAGAGTCCATGGTGTTACTTATAAAGTACGCTCTTCAGAATAAAAGGCATCAGACTCTTGTGGTTTTATATAGAGCATTTCCTCAGCTCAACTGGTTTCACCAGACACAACTGATATTGCAGTTTTCTGTAAAGCCTGGTTTAAAGTACCTGTAAAGCATAAAAAGGGATACACTGTCTGGTTACTAGAAAAGTAAAAACACCATTGTGCCTGTAAATTTGCACACAATTGATGATAAATATGATGCTCTGCTTATGCAGTTGCTTTTCTATTTAGGTGTGTAATTGTGTGTTCAACTATTTCATATTTTAAATCACACAAAATGTCAATGTTGTCATTATGGAAAATATTTCTTTAGTATGCTCTACTGCCCATGAAATAGTGTCTAAGTACATAGTTAAGAGATACAATATACTCTGTACACAAAATTTACTGTATACATACTCCATACTATAGTGTGATATCCAAGACCAAGCTGAAAACACATTTCTGCTGAGCTAGGAAATATACAATAAGTCATGAATATTTGTCCCCTCCACAACTTTTTCATTTCAATGCCATATGCTATTATTTGTAACGTACTTTCTGGCTCTCCATTCGATCTGTAAAGGATTCCAGATTAAGATGTTTTGATTTTTTTATTTCATTCTCTGCCCCCACCTGACTGCCAGAAGTGAGGAAGCTCAGCACCTCGTGCACTGAAATGCAGGAGTCCCTGCCCCTCTTGACAGACAGTGACCTGAAAACCAGCGATCAGATGACTGAAAACCCTGTTCTGTTCCCACCACTAAATTCCAGAACAGCTCTGTAGAGTCAATCTGCCTCTTTTGCTCATGCAATAAAATAGTTATTCTTTTACTGTGTATAGCATCTTCAACAGAGAATGTGAAAATTTCCCCATGCAACTGTCAGTAGTCTGCCAATTGGGATATTTACCTATGACAGGAAGAACCAAGCCTCAGTTCTTGCTCCACATCACCCTGACATGAGACCCAAACACACAAGACAAAACCAGTTTTAGTTAAGGTAATTTCATAATTTTTTTCCTCTATGTGTTGCTGCAGAACAGCACAGCAGTAGCCTGTGACTGAGCTCTTAATGCACTGATACAATAAAAGAGTAATAGAAAGTCACAACAAATTTTGTTGTAGTCAAATCTGTTACATGTATGCTTGGAGTATTTGTGCTCCTTACCTGCTAGCCTGCAGAACATGATACGTTACTTACAATTTCTGGCACTGTCTAAGGGCTCAGATGTACCAGCAATACCAGTTCTTCCCTGTGGCACTGCAAGACACTGCTCATGCTAGGACAGAAGGATGTGGTGTGCCCAGAAATCATGGCAACTCTGTGCAGCCCAGTCACAATTCTGCAAATTACCACCTTAAAACCTATGGAAAAAGAAGAATTGAGGATGTGAGTCTCAAAAATAATAACAGAATTAGGAATTTAATACGGTTGAGATGCTTAACACTCTTAAAACCTTATGAAAGTCATAGCTAAGAATAAGAATAAAGCTTTGTGACACCTTTCTCTAGATTTGTCACAGAAGAGAAAATGGTGAAGAAGCGTGAGATCGTGACAGGTCAAAGCCTCCTTGAACATCCTGGACACTTCCTAACAAATCTAGCTATCTCTATGTTCAACATGAGTGGAAGTTTCTGGGTGAGGGGACTGGAGCCTGTAAGATGAAGTAACACTCAGTGTTTCAGTTGGCTCCCAAATTGCAGGCATTGGCCAGCAAAGACTCCCAAAGCTGGAGCTCACAGACACCGAGTGACCTATTGTTTTCTTAGCCAAGACCACCCGTTTCTGGATTTTGACTCCAGGAGAAAATAAGATTCTGGTAACCTTGAGGGCACATTGCCATGGTTTTGTCCCTGTTGTGGCAAGAGAAAGGCAGTACTCTATTTTACCTTTTATTTTCTCCTTTGGTCTGCTATACTTTTTTTACCAGATCTCTGGGGATCTGAGTAATCAGGGACTTTTTGTAAATTAAGAAAGTAGATAAATAGAGGCTTTTAAAAAGGCATTTCCCCATCATTCTTTCTAAAGGAAAGCAGGTGTTTGGCTCAAAGGGACTTGTTCTCTCGATAGTGCAGTAGGAGAATAAAACGGCATTGTCCCCTAAAGCAAAAATAAATAACTTCAGAAAACATGAGAACTGAGCCCTTGGTGAGGAGGTGAAATGGGTGTCCACCCTCATGAACTAATTTATAACAGCAAAGATGTCAGGTGACATATGCTGAACGAAGAAATGATTTGTGGCTGAGAAAAGCTTTGCAGAGAACCCAGAGGCTTGGCCAAAGGCAACTGTATCTCCATAGAAGTGATCGACTGCCAAACTAAAGAGTATTGTTAAGAGTCTCATGTGGGAAAAGGGGGAGAGCTGCATTTTCCAACCATGCACCCAGTTATCCATAGCCTTTGTCAGACCGTGCAGCCAGGATGAAAGCATGCCAGGCATTTAGCCTATTCACTGCATGCCCTTTGGAAGGACACATAAATCTTTAGGAAAGGTTTCAGTACTTTAAATACATCGCAAACAGAAAAGTATCAGCAAGCCAACTTTAGAAAGTGTGCAGCAAATGGGCGTCTAGCTCTTCAGGTACTTGGCACAAAGTGAAATTTTACATAGAGGTATTTAAAACTTGTACCCATGCGCTTATCTGCAAAGCTTCCTTACCTGTTTATTCTTCTACGAACTCCAGTTTGCATAGTCAGAGCTTGTCATTCTCGTGGCAGAGGGAAGGCCATAGAGCCAGTTTGTGCAATTTAAATGAAGCATGCCATCTTACACATTCCAGTTTAGTGGTTACCACTTGCTGTGAGATTGCCATGTTTGGGGCCAGATCCACAGAGCGCACAACCAGGCAGCTACACTGCTTTATGTCAACAGAGGATCAGCCTGCTGAGTCAAGGCTGTGTGATGCTTTGTGTCATCCACGTGTCCTCCTGCAATCAGAAAAGCAAAGAGGTGTTGCAACACAGCGTAGAAACACATCCTGCAATTCAGGTTGCAAGGCATGGGCAAAAGATGTCAGTAGTGATACAAAATTGACAGTTTTGTGATGTGATTCTCTACCTATTGTGGGGAAAAAAAAAAAACCAACCAACAAAAAAACCCCACCCAACAAAAAAAGCAAGTTAATATTCCAAATTTAAGGGTCTTACCATTCCGGTTTACAGAGCTATATTTCAGCCTACTGTAACGTGTTGCACACCAGAGGAATTTAGCCTTTGACCTGATTAGACACTAGAATCATCCAGTACCACTCTACGTGTGAAACTTTGCATAGCTCTAGTTATTGAAACCCTGAAGAAAAAGGCCAGAGGAGCTACAGAGCTGTCAGGTGTTAAAGTCAGAGGTATCTGCTCCTTATATTACCCTCTGCCTCCTGAGAAAAAATAGTTCAGAAATCATATACGCTTTCATGGGAAGACTTTCTAAAGGTGAAAGGCAGAAGAAAGAAATAGATTTGATGTCTAAATCCTATCAGTGATTATGAAAATCCCCCCTTTGTCTAGAGTTAAAGCACTCGAAAACCTAATGAAACATTTAATTTTAATTATGATATTTGGGAAATTACAGAGATCTTGTTATTGCTGTTGAGAGCAGCTCATTTTCTAATGATGTTGAACACTAACACGCAAAAAAGGTAATGAACATGAATGCTAGTACAGCAATGAAAGAAAAGCTCAGAGTTAAATGCACTCAAGTCAAGAAACACCAAGACATATCCATACAAAAATGCTGAATGTCCCATACCACTGTGTTGGTACTACACAACTAGAGAATAACAAATGTAGATAGACCCTGTCTTTCAGAATGGGAAGAGTGATCTGAGCAATCGCAGGTCCCATCCTGGGCTGTTACTCAATCACATAGAAAAACCTAGGGAGAAGTAGTAAGAGTAAAAACCATTCAAGATAAAAAGGAAAATTTAATAAAACACACCTGAGGTGTGCCAAAGGTATGCTACACACTATTATATGACAAAGAAAATTATGTGGATTTCAGAAAAACACTGGATATGTTTCCAAAGGAAGAAGTTTGTTTAATATGGAAAAGGCAAGTATAAGTACCAGCATTTCAATAGGTGTAAATCATATTTAAAAAAAAAAAAACAAACAAAAAACAAACAAACAAACAACAAAAAAACAGACAACCTGAAGAACTGGAAGGTTATTAGAATAGCACATTAGCCTGGAGCAGGACGTATTTAATACTTTCATTCATGACTTTGGCAACAATCAATAGAAGTGCTCTAATGAAAGGTAGTAACCACACGAAACAGGGGAGCCTTGCCCATGCTGAGGAAGACAGGAGTGCTGCACAGGAATGATGCTAACAGAACACAGCTGCATAGGCTGCAGTGCTCTATCAGCAGGAAAAAACAGAATCTCTCTTAAAACCTCAGAGACCTTGATTTATGAAACAAAGAAGGAAAACGAGCATGGTCTTTTATTTGATCACAGTCAGCACTTAAAAAGGCAAATGCAACCTCACACGGCTTCAGGCAAAGTAGAAAAGGGAATTACTGAAACTATTGCACCATGCCCTAGTTCTAAGTCACCTGAGGCTGTGCATATAAATTCTCATAACTGACATTCAAGAAAGGTAAAAGGCTGCAAAATGTACAAAGAGGGACTATTTGTATGATAGGAATGGGTAGCCTCTCTTATGAGAGAAAATTAAGGGAACTTGGCTTATTAACTTCGTAAAACGTAGGCCAAGAGTGTATGTGCTCAATTATTTTATCTGTGCAAGCTGAGATAGACAGCAAAGAGTTTGGCACAGCCATCAGCATGACCACAAACTGGGAGAAAATTTGCAACTGCCATAGCAGTGTGCTTATGATACAGCTTTCTGGCAGAGCTGTGAAGGCAAGAAGCTGCCTGGTTTAAGATGGACATTAGATTTATAAACAGGATTAGGCTTATAAACAGCGATGCAGTTCTCTGCCACAGCAAGGGAGTTGAGTCAGTGAGCCCAGACTCACTTTTGCTAGAATTTTCTGTCAATCAGATTCTCAAACTGAATGCAGTGCTGCTGGTCTGTGATCAGCAGCTACAGCACCGAATGTCACCGCAGCTGCCCAGTGTGCCAGGAGCGATTGCAGCAGAAGTCCAGAAACAGAGCAGATCTCTGGTTTAACTCAATACACATCAGACCACAGTATCGGATGACAGTTTCCCCAACTGCATTTGCTGATATAAATTGAATACACATAGTTCTCATGGACTTTGGCTGCACTATAAAGATTTATGCAAAACTGTTTCCTTCACTGATTTTGATTTATTTTCTCTCCCTTGCTTTCGTCCTCCATCATTTTAGCCAGATCTTTTAATTCCACCTTTTAATCACATTCTCAGTAGCACCAGTTTTTATATTGATTTCATGATGGAGAACATAATTTTCCTCTGACATAAGAGATTAGAAATAATAAAGGACAAAAGGAGAAAGTTTAGTATTGAAACCAATATGCAGAACAAACTTTTAAGCAATGTAATTTGTTAAGGCTGACTCAGACTGCATTGTTGAGCATTGCGAGGGAGTGCATTGAAAGATGTTCTGATACTAGGAATTATTCTTCATATTGATATGTCAAAAATGTTGCAATTATATTATTTCAAAAGTATTCATCTTACTAAACTGTTGTGTCATGGCCTAATTGGAACAAATCTATGAATTCTAGCTTTGTTTTTCCCAGTCTACCCTAACAGGCATACAAACTTATTGAAGAAAATAGCAGATACAAAATGCAGTGCCATGACCTTCATTAAAGAGCAGTCTGAATATTTTTGTTCTCTTCACTTTTTCCAGGACCCAAAAGGGCCTGCTGAAAGGAGCTGATGCATTGTGCTGTCTGTGCTTTCTGTAAAACTTCCTAGCAGGGATGAATGAGGGAAAAGAATGTTCAGGGGTGGTTTGGTTCAAAGTATGAACCAGAGGTCCTGCTAAACTAGAGGCACAAATCTTGATCCAGTTATTCGCTTTAACCATTGGTTACATATGATCCCACAGAATTAGTATGATGCAAAGTTAAAGGGGCTTAGCTTAGTTATGTTTTCAAAACTGTCACAGCCTTTGAAACGTCACTGTTTTATTCAAAGAGAGGATTAAGAAAAAGTTACTATTCTTTGTACTGTTTCAAATACACTGGAAAGCTGCTTCAAAGCATCAAATCCCTGCCTCAAGCCTGCTGCTCTGTTTCATATCCCACAGAACTGTCCTATGGCCCTTTGTAAATAATTAGATTTCTTATGATAAAGAATGAGCATTGAAATAAGACACTTCTCCCCAATTATATTGTTTGCTATTTATAAATGTGGCATTATTACTTTTACAGTTCACACAGCCTTTGTAGAGAAGTGAGTTTCATTTCATTTCCTAAGAAGGACAAGTAAAGATAGAGAGTAATCAACAGAAATGGGAGATTATTTGGAGCATATTTTTAAATAAGCTTTCTGATAATTATCATATGACCCAAGGTTAAATAGAGGTTTCCTATAGCATCTGGTTCATTTGAATCCACTAGTTAACATAAACATCATAAACTCCGTAGCTGGTTTACGATGATGTAGTCTTCAGAATGAAATAGGAAGACAGTGTATGGGCAAGCGCATTGTTGCATTACATGCAGTGAACAGGCCAAGTTGTGTGTTCAGGATTTATATTTCTGGAAAACTTGTAGAATTTTGTACTATCTAGCCAATTAAGAAAATTTTACATTTTTCCAGTGAACTGCAAAGAAGAGGCTGGATAGAAAAAGTACTATATACACACAATTACCAATCCAAAACATCAAAACACTTCAGGAGATATTTAATATACCACATATTCATTCTCATAGTCCAAATATAAAAACTCAGACATGATAGATTGTTCTGAAAAATCCCTCTTTTAGTTTCCACATGTTTTTGACAAGTGAGCCCCATGTATGTTACTCTAAAGCAGAGAAGGTAAGAAACTGTGACAACAGGACTCACACTAATTTCAGTATGTCTTCTCCTGAAGCTTTCTTTGTTGATAACGTGTTCTAGAAACAGAAATACAAGTTGTAAAACTATGACAGAAGTAAAAAAAAAAAAATCAGTCTGCTGTGTTAAATTTGTAATTTTCTTTGAATTCTGTCAGCCCTTCAATTTACATTAGTTCCTTAAAAGTCTTTAGCAAGGAACATGTGAAAGGCTTTAGTTCTAGCTTTAAGCCCTTCTTAATTTTACGATGGATAAAAAAGGGATCGTCACTTCAATCTATCCAGATTGAGTGTTTTTTTTTTTCTCAGATCACTGGATTTATTTCTGCCTCTAATTTAAACGTGAAATTTTAGTGGGAAGGTCTTAAGATCTGTTAGGGCAACTAAGTTGCATATTGCTCAGCAGCTCAATGTCCTATAGGCTTAAACAGCATTATACATGCGGATTTTGATTATCTTTTTTTTTTTCTTTTCTTTTTTCTCTATTTTTTTTTTTTGTGCGCCAAAACTGCCATAAGTAATTGTTAAAAAGAATGTTTGAGGACTGTACTTTTTTCCCCCCAGCAGAACCAGAAAAAACAGAATAATTTCTAGTTTAACATTGGAACACCATATGTAATGCTATTTTTAAAAGGTGGAAAAAACGTTTCACCGCAAAAAACACTTTCCTCTGCAAATGACAACACTTGTCACTTATTTCTACTTCAGTGGAAATTCTGTGAAAAGTGACCAGCCATAGACTTGTATGTACATATAATGTGTTGTCTTTTGAATTTAAGGGAAAATACCCTTCATCAGAAAAGCATATTGATTTCTGTGGGTCTTAGGTGTCCCATAAAAAACCCTAATTCTAATATGACTGGCCAGAATTTTCACTATACATTAGCAAGCTTGTACTTCAAGAAATAGTGTTAGAACTAACATCCTCATTTGTAAAAGGGAAAAGGAGACAGGAATCTCCACTACATGCTGGGAATGTGGCATGTGAGCTAAATGATCTTGCCTTCATCAAATACTCTGCTCAGTCCTTTAGTTGGTTATCAATAGTTAGAAGGCAGAGGATATTTTTACTGGTATTCTCTAGTTGGAAACAGTTTAACAGCTGGTGGCCTTTTAAAGTTTTAATTTTGATTTAATGCTGTCTTGTATCTGACTTATGTGTTTGAGGAACCCATTCTGACAATATCAAGATACTGCATCTAACTTTACAGTACATTAATGGTTTGCAGACAACTTCTCCTTCTTTGTTTATTATGCAGGGAAGTGGCTGTCTTCTCATGGGACACTAGCCCATCTGTTAGACAGCCAGACAAGATCAGCAACAGAGCTGTTTTGCTAGATTAAAAATGGCAAGATCTTATTTTCTAGTATTGTTTCCTATACCTTGTAACAATGATTGACAATACTACACCAAAATGGGTCAAAAACATACCAGAAAGTAAAAAATATATATAAAAACCCCGCACAAAACAACTAATCTGGCAAATTAGTAAATCTACTGCAAAACTGTGCATTTGCAAACTCTGCAGAGCAATACGGAGAGCTTAACTGAAGGAAATAATTCATTTATCAGTTAAGAGATATTTATAAAGCACAGCTGGACAAGACTTTAAAAAGAGGGTCACCCATAGCTAAAAGTCTTGAAAGAGTAGTCTTTTGGCAAGCAAGTGGGTTTTCAAAAGCTTAGATTTCTTAACATCAGAGCAGAGCTGCACTCACTCTGTGAAACATCACTGTCTCAAAAGAAATTATCTCCTCCATTTTGAAGAAGAGCCAGTGATGAGGAAAGTAAGGATAACTGAACTCCATACACTAATTTTTTTTCTTTTGTGAGAGTGGGAAAGTTTTCCTCTGTAACTCAGCACATCAGCTGTAAAAAGGCAACACCGGTACTATTTTTAAAAGAGAGATCTGGGGAACTTTATTAATAATTTACAAGCAGCAAGATATCAGCAAGGAATCACACAAATATTTGAGAAGTACCTATTGCACGTGTCTTTGAGATGACACCTATTACCAGCAGAATAAGAAATAAAAAGATGTTGTGAGATCAACTCTGTAAAGACCTATATTGAAAAGCACTTCAATACATGCTTGTCGATTCCTATCCAGAATCATGTTTCATCTTGTGCTCAAATGCTTTTCTTCATAGTGATTTTTTTTTTCAATAAGCTTCACACTTACTAAACGAGTCCTGAAAGTTTTAACAACTTGAAATGCATTTAACATAACATAACTCTCTATTTAACCCCTTTAGAGCAGCATAGATGTGGGTGGGGTGCTGTTGCTGAAAACTTTCTTAACTCTTCCAAGTTTGAATACTGTGAGTACTCAAATGCTTGTGGGAAAGCAGGGTGGGATAAATACCTTCTACTGCCCAACAAAACCACTTCAGGAAAGACCCAGATCTGAGATGTGATCTGCTCTGATTCCCCTACAAAATTTATTCTGAACAATGGTAATTGCTCAAGAGAAAATTAGCACTGACTGGAAGAAGTCAAACCCAGGGTGCATTGGCTGAGCTGGAGGCAACCTCTTACGGTGTTTGCATACAGAATACGGCAATTTCAGACAGTGAAGCTAAAGGAACCAGTTCATGAACAAAGATTAAAATTCTGCAGGGCTTTGAAAGCAGAGCTGGAGAAAACTGCAAGAATATAAATCCAGGACCAGCAAGGAGGTGGGCTGGGTGCGTTTGTCAGTTGTGGGGCCATACTAATCTTATATAAGCTGTGATGTGATGGTCTACAAATTGTAGAATTTCAGCTGAGAAACTAAAATCAAAACCACACAGTAGTCAGAACCCAGCAGGAACTGAAGGAGGATGAAAAGAGTAAGAAACTTTCCCAAAGCCTCCTCTTTCACTACAGACCCTGTGTTCCTGCTTTCCTGTTTCCAGCTAAAGTGCAACTCCTGACTCTTTCACTTGGGGCAGTTCCCAAAACACAGACCACAGCATCCCCTGAGTGCAATGAAGAGGAAGACAAACAAATAGAAGGCACATGATGAAGGTACAGCTCCAAGAGAAATGCAGAAGAGCCAAATCTTAACCAAGAAAGAGCACTGTGCTTCCCCAGACAAGGTCACCAGGTTAGCGCTTGCCACAAGCACTGTCAAAGTTTCATTCAAATCATTATGCAGAAATATTTGACAATGCAGATGTGATCCGTAGTTACTGTACCAAGCAGTAGGGGACATCAGAAATCTGGAACTGTAGCAACAGACGTGGAAGACAGAGTGAAAAACGGGGACTAAAAGTATCCAACTTGGTAATAGATAGCCACCTGGACCACAAAGATTTCTCCAGAACAAACAGCAAGGCCATCCAAGTACTCTACTGAACCCAGGGTTCAGCCTTAGCCAGAGGATCGCAGCCCTGGAAGGTCTTTGCAACAGAGGTTATCCTGCTGTTAGCAAGGGGTGTTTGTGAACATATGATAAACTTGTACTCAGCACCCTTTGCCACGTCTCCTTTCTCAATGCCATGCTCTGGTTTGCATGACAGAGTAACAGTGCGTTGCTGCAAGGCCTTCTCGGTGGTGTGACAGCATGAGCAAACATAACCTAAACATCGCCCTTACTGCACAGACTTCAGGCCATGCAGAACAGCTATCACCCGTTAGCTGCTCTGAGCGGCTCTCAGGGTACAGCAGCGAGAGTCGCAGACTGCTCATGGCACAAAGACATCATTTGTGGAGAAAAATCCATTTCCTAATTGGCACAGAGACTGCCTATCAGCTGGTCACATACGCATCTCATGCCATGGTAAAGATTCCTGAAAGTGGGATTGATACTTCTGCATTCTTTTCTTTTACTATGCAAAAGGTAAGTTGATTTGAGTAACCCCAAAGTGTATCGTTAACCACCCCCACATTGTCGGTGTTAGCTGGAGTTTGAAATTGTTCCTGAAAGCACCGAACAGAACTAGCACAGACAGTAGCTGCTTTAGTATATAAGTACTTTTGGAATCAAGGCTTTGGCATCTCTTTCATCAGAAAACCTATTCTAAGGAATGCTGCTCTTATCTAGCAGATGTTCCGCTAAAGAATTTGCTTTGTCCTTTGCAAAATATGGCTCAGAGCCCACATCCACTCCACAGTGGAGATAAGAGTGTTTTTTTAAGGTAATGAGTGGAAGTCTCTTCCCCCATAGAAAAGCTCTTTAGGAATCTTTGACTGTGAAGAAATAAGCATTTCCCAGTGAGGATCTGGAATGTCATTTGTAAACAGTTCACATTTGTATGCAATTTCTACTACACGAATTACTCTTTCCTTAACTGAAAGAGCAAAGTTGGACATATAAAAGTATAATTAAAAAAATTGCTGGGTAAAATGTTTGCAAGAAATAGCTTGTTTAATGGATTTAATCCCTTTCTCTGCTCAGAAATTATCTACAGTCAGTCTTTTGTTATTAATTCCTTCAGTACTTCTCTTTGTTAGTCAGAAGTTTTGTGCAAACAAATTTCTCCCTACTCATTGCACACTGAATGCTGACTGTAAGTGTTCTCTTTAGTATTTTAATATGCTTACCACTTGATAGGTTCAAGCTGTGCAATTGGGTGTCTAAGTCACATGGCGTTGTTTATGTTCTCAGAATCCTTTTGCCCCTAATGATTTTCATATGGTCAAGACATACATTTTGTTTTATGATTAAATGAAACTTGGCTCAGAGGAGCCAAAATTAATTTTTCAGGAGCATTTTGTACAAACAAATCTCCACTGACATAAACACATTAAAAAAGGGTTGTGAGCACAGCCAGAGTAAAAAAATCTATTTAGAAGATGCCAAAACGCCAGATTTTTTTTTTTTGTCCTAACAGGCCCAAAAGCCATTATTTTTTCCTCATCAGTGCCTAAATGCCATAGAGTGATTGTAAACTTCCTTGATTCAGCATGAGCCTGTACGTAATACTTGTGTTCTACGTAATTTAAACCTTCATGCACAGCAATTTTACTGAAAACATAAAGAATATATAATTTCACACCACTGTTTGTGTATAACTATTTCCAGGGCCAGCTGTCCATCTGCCAAGTGTACACAATAAATAATTTTTTTATTTCCACTCTCCTAGGAAAGCACTTTTCTTTAAACGAAACCTTCACAATATGTGTTGTTTGCTACCATTTCAGGCCTGCTACACTAATGGAAAAGAATGTGCTAAATGTAGCATTATCATGCAGGTCAGGCAGGGCAGCCCGGTACACATTTTCCCACAATCTCTGCTCATTAACATCTAGTTCCCCCATTGTGCAGTTTTTTGGCTCTGTTCCATCAGAGCAGAGAAGAAAAATGTTTACAATATGCAAACTTGGAGGGACACACACAAAAAAGGGGCTTTGAAATGTCAGCCCTTTGGGATGAAAAGTTTCAAAGGGGAAGGTAAGTCAAAGGTTACTAATGGGATGTCTGCAACACCTGCTTTTAGTGGAGGTTTCATAAACAAGCTTTACTTCTCAAGAACAGCTTGGCCTTGACAAAAATACCAGCTAAAATATCTGTGGCTAGCTTGAGCAGGCTGGTACCTATGAACAGAAAGGTCAGGTTTGTTATATCCTAACGTGGCCTCTCACCCTGTTTTTATTGATAGAATGAGATCGTCTTGGTGGCCAACGTTGCTTTTCACATTTTAAAGCGGAAGGCACCCACTGGCTACATCGCATTCTCAGCCACCGCAGGGGAGGAGGAGGAAGGTGGCGTTCAGCATCCCTGCTGCAGAAAGCCCTGCTCTCAGGGGAAGAGCCAAACTGCCACACATGGGAGTGAGTTTTGCAAACTTCAGAAGTTTCCCAGCTTACCTCAGCGGCCCTCATAAGACACTTTCACTTACTGTGAACATTTCACAACCATCGTAACAACTCAGGACCTTCAGTGTTATTTTTCCCCTGAAAGAACTCGTGCACATTTCCAAGATTTTAACATTGAAAAGCATGCAAGAGAAGTGAAATCCTGCTAAATATTCATCGGGTCATTACAGAACCTTAACACTTAGCCGTTACAAAAGTCTTTTACCCAGAGAACATTTGTGAAACTGAAAAGCAATGCCTTCATCTCAGAGGCAGCAACCCAGGAACAGAACTGTGTAAAATGCTTGTCCTACAGCAGAGAGATCATGCAGCAGAAACAGCATTTGAGTCTCCAGAGACAACTTCGGGGCTCTCTGGGAGACACCATCCTTCTTGTCCAGCAGAAAAGTGTGGCAGCTTGTACAAAAGTTCAGAAAATTTCCATTTTAATATAGAAGCAAGGAAAAAGAAGTATGGCAGATAGGGCCACAAACTGGCATTTGGGTCTCATTAGACATAAAAACTATAAGCCATAAAACTTTCTCTTTTTTTTTTTTTTTTTAACCACAGAGTAATTACATTTACATGAAGTTGGTACTGAAACAGCAAAAAAAGATGAAATTTTCCCCACAGTAAAATATTACCTGCTCTCCTGTTATTACCATTTATAATTTCTGACCCATAGCAACTAACAGAACTGCTTCAGCAGGAACTGTGTTATTAACCATTATCAAATCAAGACCTTTTTAACACTGTATTTATCACCAATGTTGAAAAGGAGAAGCACCAGGATGATGAATAAGATGGTGGGTGTACAGTAGATACAGGCACAAACAGGATCCCAGGAAACTTCAGGAAAAATAATTTCTAGGCTTGGCTTGACTTTGAAATCTCTTTGGAGCATGGCTGTTTGCCACAGATGATGGAAAATCAAATCTGTTGTGTTCTGATTCCTTCAACTGAATTCCATTTTTTAAGCTAATAATCCTTGTTTCTATTTGTCCAGAGAACTGTCAGCACCATTAGTTACCTCACATACCATGGCTGGGCACCAGGGACATACCTGTTTGTAAAGGACACAGATGTAGCATGAAGTTTTTAAAAGTTATTGTTAAATTTATTTCTGCATATTATGCATTTCTCCAGGCAGAAAAAATTATCTTCAAAACTTTTTTTTTTTTTTAAGATATAACTGTCCTAAAAAGAAATCACGTACACTAATCTAGATACATCTTTGTGGTAATGACAATTCAGTCACATTATTTCTGAACTGGATTGTATCTGGCCAGCTCAGAGCACAGGCAGAATACAGAATACTTTAGCCAAACAGCCATGAAGAATTTAGTATCTTTAAAACCATCAGACAACGTATGCTTTTAGTAGTTTAGAGATGGCAAAAACCATTTGTTTCACATGAAAACACAGAGCTGGACAGCAAAGTAAACAGAGAGTGGACTCTGTATGACTTACAAATATAATCTAAGTTTATTTATAAATACACCAGAAGCTGAGAAATGTCTTCAATAAACTCTGCATTTTTCATGTTTGCAGATATGCAACTTTAGAAGTTCAACTGGAGAGCTACAAGAAGGTTTAGATTAAGTTTGTAAGGATGACCCTGCTTCTTATTTCACATAAGTTTTCCCTCCCATAAATTCACCAAGCTTTTGCTGTGTTCAGTGGAACTGTTTCTTTTTACACTGGGTTGAGATCAGAATAGTGCCTTTCGTAAATGGTATGTCAAGAAACATGCTCAAGTCAAATGTAAGCCTTTAAAGTAAGGGTTCTGCTTTTGGTTTACCTAATGACATGCTATGCAGAATAGCTTTCCTATTTTATATTCTTTTCCTTCTTCTCATACCACCCATGACTATTCTCTTTATGTACTACTTTGGATCTTCTTGCCATTCCTATTATAAACTACATACCTCTTGCACCCTTTAAACAGCATATCAATATGTTCAAACTTCCTGGTTTTTGGCTGGAAAACCATACAGAATTTCTGGTGGGACTTTCAGTTGGGCAGATGGCTGTATGGAGGCTGAACAGTTCATGTTAACTTCTGCAAAGTGACGGAAGGAAGCACTGAAGAACCAGCACCGGCTGCACCAGTGTCGGTTCAGCAGGACTCTCAGCGTAAGAAATTGCTGCTTTGTCCCAAGTCATTCCAGGGAAGTCAGGTATGGGTGCTAAATCAGAAGATAACCTCCCCAAACAACGATAAACAGAGCAATTACAAAACAATGTTTGAACTCCAGTTTAACCGTAAGGAACTAGAGGAGTAAACAACTAGAGGATCAGCTAGAGGAGTAAACAACTAGAGGATCAGCATGATGTTTGGTATCACTCAGGCCTCCTTCACACCTTCAGGCTTTACACTGGCGTGCATAACAGAAATGCAGCCGTATCAGTTACTTTATGCATGACTGCTCACAACTAAAAATTACTGCTCAAGCAATTAAAAGCATTGTTCATTTTCTTATCACATTTAGCATCCGGGCAATATTCATCTGTATCAGTTCTTTCAGTAACCTGTTTCTCTGTTAAGGACTGGATTTTTGTACCAAATCTCTCTGTAAGGCTCTGGAAATGGGCTCAGCAGAGAAACATGAATATGGGGTAATGGAAGCCCACCCCCCTTAGGGCAAAAATCTCAGCTAAAGCACCTTGGCAGCGTATTAATAGCTATAAAAGACTCTTTCTTTGCTGACCACAAATATGCTGTGGTCAACAAGAGGTCTACTCACTGTTTTGTTAAAAACAGTGATGATTTATTTTGCTTCAGCCATGTGTGAAACTAGTCACCACATTATGAATAATAATATCCTCTTAGCCTCAATGGAGCTCTTTTTATACCGAAAGATCCACAAAGCATTTAACTAAATACTTGGTATAGCAATCTACTGGCTGACCACTGAAATATAGCCATATCTGGGATGGAACAGTGCAGCTGTTTAACAATGCACAGCAGCAGAGGAGACAAAAAGTAGAAAAAAAATCCATTAGAAACCAAAACAAGAGCTGAAGTAAAATATAACTACCTTAATTAGGCATGAGCGTCAAGCGGAGCTAAAATTGTAAGTTTGAAGAGTGCCCTGGAATCTCTATGCCTACAAGAAACAAGTTTACACAGTTCCTTGAAAGGATGAACTCCAACTGCACAGTGCCCTCTACTGTGAAATTCTATCTGCAGAGGCTCAGAGGGGAGAAAATTACGTATTAAATCACTCTGCCTGGTTGGTTTCTGCAGCACTGTCCTGAGGTTATAAAATCTGAGGAGAACTGAACGCAGGTGGTAAAGGTTCAGCCTGGGCACACAGGACCAAGCTGGAAGCTGTGTGCTGAATAGCTTGGCATCTGCTAAGGCAGCTCCCTGTAACCATTTCCAAAATGGCAAGTGGGATGAGTAGAACAAAATTTAGTGATTAAGTGCCTTTTAAACATCTACAGTTTTAGTATTTTTGATATTTAGTGTGATTAACCTCAATACTTAGATAATATGATCCATCTCAATAAGTTTGCAACACAGGCAAAAATTATGGAACTGTACTCTTTGCTACACCTTTAAGTGGCAAGCATTCCCCAGTTGGCTAGATCATGCTATGTGAAAACACACAAGCATGGCTTTAGGGGAAAAAAAATAATAATAAAAAAAACCCCAGCACAACTCATCCCTGATACTGCGACACATTCATGCTAAAATTATCGAAGTGCTAGGGCATATTATTTTGCTTTCTTAATGCATACTAAATACATTCTACTGAGTAAAAATATAGCAAGTTAAACTCAGGGTTTCCAGCAGAGTACATGAAGGGACCCGGGAAGGTTAAAGCACAGGAAACATCTCAGAAAGCAGAGTTAGTTCAGTAGCAAAGGGCAGATCCTGTGACAAATCAAACCTCTATTCAGGAGGCTCATTTGAGCCCTACAGTGGTTTCTTTCCTTTTGCTCCTGCAGTAAACCCTGCCAGTAGGTTTTATTCCTCCCTATCCCCCAAACGCACACATGTGTACACACACACTGCAGCTCGAGAGCTGGGAGACCCCAAGAGGTTTGCAGCTGGTGTAATGTTTTTTCTTAACACCTTCTAGCAACCTGCAGGAAACAAAGCTGCTTCAGGGAGTTTGCTTCATAAGCAAACGGCCTTTCACTCCAGCATAAGGCACATTTCTTTAACCCTTATATTCTTCAGCATGAATATAAACCAAGTATGTGAACATCCATTGATTCCAGAACAGATACCCACATGTGCATGGACAGGACGAAGCTGCAGCAGAGAACACCAGTGCTTAATGTCCTACAGAAAACGTTCAGACAGGACTGTGGTGAGTGTGGAATAAAAACCTGTGCAGAGCAAAACAAATTAATTTTCTGAACGAATCTCGTGGAAGAGAGGAGACGCCCAGAAGTGCTTTCTGTTCCAAAAACCTCTGCTGACCAGATGGGGCAAAATTGCTTGCACATAGCTCTGCGCGGTTTTAAATAACGCCAGGCTGAGAGAGTGACTTGTTGGCCTGGCGTTGCCAGAAGACTCCTGAGCCACACTTTACATGCTGCTAACTAAAGGAGATGCTTAACTTGTAGTTCAGTCCTAAAATATAGTTTTGTGCATTTCTTTGGGCCATGTTTTTTTAAGCAATTATCATGACTTTTCAATTGCATATCAAGCAGAACTCGAGTTAAAAAAGGGAAATGAAACAAAGTAAATAAATCAAAATTTCTGGAAAGCTGTAAGGAATAATTTGGCAACATGGTTGTTTTCTTAGTTGTGAAGTTTTCCTATGAGAATCTGAAAAGGATTACAAGATTTACACACCCTGTAAACTTCAAGGAGTGGTCTTAGCGATCTGACTGTATCTGATGGCAGTGATTTTTGCTGGAGATAGGCTATACATCAGCGGAGATGGCAAACAGTTTCAGTTCTAAAAGCCACCTGTTGCACTCCCTCTCTGAACACACATATACACATTTCTGCTCCTGTCTGCATGCAGAATGTTTAAAATCACTCTTTTTTTGCCCTTTTTTATCTTTGGAAAGTCTTCATGGTCTGGCAGAGAAACACAGAACTGGGGTAATGCAAGGAAAGGGAAATGTGTATATGTTCTGCATATAAATAATCCAAGAAGGTCAGATTTCAGCTTGATTTACCTTGAAAGGAGCAGTGTTTTGTACTTCCTGCTTTTTGAGTCCTCCTTTAAAATGCTCACCCAACATCACTGTCAAAATTCTAGATCATCCATGAGTTTTATATGTAAAGTCACTGTCAGAAATACGAAATCCCTTCTTTATTATACTTCAAAAATATAATGGATACCTTCTTATATTACTATCTCTTGGCTAACCGATTTCATTTAATTTTCTACTAGCAAGGAAAAAGAGAAGGCTGAACAGAAATGCAGATGTTTTATAGTTTAGAAAGGCTTTGAAATAAACCAAACATTTGGTGCATTCAATAATGTACTTTCACTGCTGTTGGCATAACCCACTGAGCACAATAGCAGTAGAGGTTTTGGATAAGTTAAGAGCCTTTTTTTAACACAGAAAAGAAAAACAACTTGTTTATACTTTAGCAGCTGCTTAAAGATAACAAATGAAGCTTAAAAAGGCACATGCTAACATCAACACAAGATGTCCCTCAGGCTTGAAAATAAGAAATCAGAACTCCATTAGGCTTAGACATTGATATTAGATTAAAAAGAAAAATAGTGTTTTCCTCTTGCATTTCTGGAGACAGACATTGTTTGCTGAAGAATGTAAAATTCAATGCCCCGGGGAATGCCAGAGGCTTTTTGGCAGACTCTCTGAAACTCAAGTTGACTCTATTCTGTAACAACTAACATTAGAAAAGAGAAGGAAAAAAAAAAAAAAAAAGAAGGAAGAAAAGGAGGAGAAGGAGACATAATTACTTTCAATGTTTACATGTCTCTGGCTTCTTGAATCTGAAAAAAGTATGACTGCAAAGACTGGACTTAATCTAACTTGATACAATTGACAGGTGGACTTCAACTACTTCTAATTATTCTAAGTGGGTAGTTAGTTTGTTATCTTAACTCTTTTTAGAGGAACAATGGGAAAGAATACTCAAGTTTATAAGAAAAGAAGAAAACATGCTCTCATATTTGTACTTGTTCAAGCTCTGTGCCATCTAACAATGTCAGCTTTGTGCCTAGAAAGACCAGTTAACTAGCCTAACATCAGGGTG
Source organism: Falco naumanni (assembly GCF_017639655.2). Taxonomy (NCBI): domain Eukaryota; kingdom Metazoa; phylum Chordata; class Aves; order Falconiformes; family Falconidae; genus Falco; species Falco naumanni. Next base: position 19,641,166 of record NC_054065.1, read on the forward strand.
GGCATGCATTTTACTGCCAACATCCATCCAAACACCGTTTAACAAATGTTCTCCATTCAAGCTGAACAGATGGAAGAAAAATTACTCTGAGGAATTGCAGTCCTATAGGCATAAATTATACAGATGCTTAGCAATAGGAGCACTCAGGCTCAGGAGGAGAGAGGTTGCTATAAAGCTGGCTTGCTTGCTTGGCCATGCAAGCCAAGGCTCTCTTCACCCCAAGGAACTATAGACTACTAATGCTACCCCCATATTTCTGGGGTATACATAGCCTTGTTGGCAATTTTCTAAATGTCCTCTACTGAAGGAAATTCTGTATCAGTGTCAAAGAAGATTAACAAAACAAAGAGACTCTGATTGCTCTATCGTCCCCATAGTTCTCTTTTATATTTAAAGCTTTGAAAGTAAAATTGTTTTTTCCTGTTCTTCCAGTATACTTTTCCATCCACAGATTTATTTATGAAGACTGGGTATTTAATGTTTTTAACTGAGTAGTGCCCCTCTTTTTCAGTCAACATTATAAATACCTTATTTAAGCTATATAAGAGTAAGAAAAAGAAGCTCTAAAATTATGTGGGCAAAGAGGAGAAACATTGAGGCAAACCTTAGGTTTAGATCTAATCTGTTGTGGCTGGGAGTTCACAAACAATTTTTAATAGATCAGTAGCAAATGCATTTAGAATTCCATCCTTGAAATCCAATTTCTTTTAGTCCCATCCCTGAATCTTGCCCTGGAATCTTCTGCTCCATGTCTATATTTGTTTAATTACCTATCTGTATGCAATACTGTGACTCCTTCAAGCACTGCTTTATCAGAGGAATAAAATATTCTGCAATTCCCTCTTCCTCCACTAGCATCACCTGAAATGCCTTTCATATTCTGTCCTGCTCTTCCAAGCCGTCGTTTTGATTACACATGCCAAAAACAATTGTAAAAAAGATACTGCACATGTGAGAGCAGCTCTACGGTAAAGATGCTGTGGGTATGGAGACTGAGGTTATCGGAGGACCGGATAAAGGGATAGATAACCAATTCAGATCCAGTCCATAGGAACAGATATAAACTGACCTGCCACAATGGCATTAGTGAAAAGATTTGTTCATCTGAGTTTGTTCCCTGGTGAATAGATGGTCTTATCACGTATTATTAATAATTGATTACATACATCAATATGAAGACCTTAGAAACAAGTATGCAAGCATATTATTTCAGTTCACTCTGTATATATAACACTGATATCTGGCTTTACTTGATTTCTTCAGTCAAGTGATTCTTTTGATTTGCAATGGTGACCTAAAGCAAAGCTTTTGGGATTACTTGTGGGAAGTTTCAAGCAACCCCAGCAAGCTTGCTGTTCAGTAATACTGCCTAAGTCACTAGCTAGATTTCAGTAAGAATACCCATCAGAAACAATTAAAGAAAAAAAAAGAACAGCTCTCCATGCACAGAATGAGTACCTGAACTGTCGCTCACAAAATTAAAAAAAATTAAAAATCTGAGTAATCTTTGCATATAGGAGGAGGCGCTACACTGGTCAAATAACTTGCAACAGGTAGTTTGCTGAAGGGCAAGTCAGAGAAACATAAACCCCAGCTGCAACAAACTAGGCTTTTTTGAAAGACTGTGTGATTACCCTTCCAGAATGACCAGTTTCTGAGGCATTTTGCTAAAATGCTTTGCACAAACAAAACAAACAAAAAACCCAAAAACCCAAGGCAACAGAAAAACAGTTGTTTCATTTATTTGTATTTCTTAGACTACTCTGAAGCATCTGTTGCCCAGAAAAGATAACACAGGGAATTATGTAGTTTCACCCATCTTTCATACTAACCTAGGAAGAAAAGAAACAAAAGTACTTTCTGAAAAGCCATACCAATCTTCCTTTTGGACTGTTGTAGAAGTCTGTTGTAGAGGTCCTAGTTGGTGATTTAGCAGCACCTTTTAGCAAAGACAATACAGCAGCATGGACGGGCAACTCAGATAGTAGGAGCACAGTACTAATCTATAGGAAGAAAGAAAAAGGTTTTCACAGATTCTGAGATTACATGCCTATCAGTTATTCTAAGTACACGGTAAAGGTTACTATGCTAGGGATTCATATATTTATCAGTTAATCTGTCCCAAAGCCATGGAAGGTAATTAATGAAAAAGATAGTCAGGCATGGCTTCAGGCAGTAATTCAATATTACTTTAAATCTCTGCATGAGCAAACCTGTGAACCAAAGAGGAAATGCATACTGTACAAGGACACTTGTGTTCTGAAATGTGATCCCCCACGGAGTTTTCAGATGAAGCACTTTTCCAGTGATTAACTCAGTACATTTGAATTTCATTATTTAATGTTTTGGGTGAGTGGTTATTTGTGGTGCACAGAGAGAAAAACAAATTTTCCATGAATAAAATCAGAGTAAAAGGCAGATAATGACTAAGCCATCTCAGGTCACTCAGAGCCCCATTGCTCCTTGCTGACCGTGTGCTCTTATGGCTTTTTTGATAATTGAGACATACTTTTCTTACATTCTGGTGGCAACAGATCCATACTAAGATACATAGAACGTATTTTCCATACTGGTACATCTCTTCCTATAGGGTTCATCAAGGATCAGCAGAGGGAGGCTTTTGGGCTTATCAGAATTTGTCAACGCGTGCGGAAAATGCCCTGGTTACACCAGCTTTTGCAGTGGTACAGCAATCTTCTGCTCCAGGGCCCTGCATGCCAAGTGCAGCCAGGCAACTGAGATCTCATCAATTTCATAAAGGATGAAAGCCCTCAAAGCTGCCTTGCAGGTACAGCAAGGAATATGGTTGGCACACACTTCTCCAGAAGATGACTTATGGAGAGGCACAGAGTTATTTGTCTCTCTGTCAACCTGTTAGTAAGCAAGAATCAGCTAAGATACATCTAGGGTTTTCATCAAATTAAAATATTGCTCTAGAGAAATCCACTGGATTTATACATTCTTTGCCAAGAAATTATTTGTTCTGCCCATGCTTCTGGGAAAACAAAATGCCAAGGATCAGATAATGAGACTAGAAATCCAGCAAAGAAATTCTGATAAAGGTTGGATAAAAAGCGAAATCAAATTTCAGAGCTTTGAAATTGTCCCTTTATTGCACCATAAGTCTCTCTGTTGAATTCACTGGGCCCTGGATTTGGTAGGATACACTCCATCAGAATGTCATTTCACCCTCTATCAGAATGTGGTATTTTAAGCTTGTTTATGTTCTTTTAGTTCAGCAGTATTTTCATGGGCTGTCTTTCTCTCTTAGAGATCAAAGCCAAAATTCAGACTGCACTGACAAACTCAATTCTGAATTACATATGGATATGAAATGGTGTTTCTGTACCATGAAACTTTTTCAGCTTTCAAGAAAAATCTTTTCCTGTTCCCTGTTGGGATAAAAATACGGCCTTTTGAAGTTTTAAGCAAAAACCCAAAAACTCAGGAGACCCCCACGTTGTCCCAGTTAAAAGCCCGGTGGTCAGAGCTGTCCTCTGCCTGATTTGGACTAAAGACTTGTGCCTAAATTTCCCTCAGCCCAGGGAACACTGTTGAATAAAGGACTGATGAAATCTCTGTCAACCTCTCTATTTTTGGCAGAAGAGTCATGTTAGAAGTCTAATCAAAATCAACAAATTTGTATTAAAATTGTTATGAAAGAAAAAATCAGACTAATTGAGTTTTTATCAGGACCCTCATTAGAAGCAAAACATGCATTAACCACAGATAATGAGACACTTCAAAACAAACATCAAGAAAATCCCACTCAAACCCAGAAAAGCATCAGCTACATGGATTTCTGCCAGTGGTTCTGACATTCTGGTGTGTAATACCCTTGGCTTCCTAGATCAGTAAACCAACAGGTAGCAACAGTTATATTTTCACATTATAGATAAAGCTTTTCAGATTTTGGAGGTGAATTTTTCAAAGCATTATTACCTTACCTAAGGGCTTCCAAAGTCTGGCACTTAACATACTTTATGTACAAACAAAAAAAAAATAATTTGACCTTCTGACCTTAACTCCTGAGGAGGTCAGTAATGGAGGAACACCTCTGCCCTCTGCCCATGTAGCCCCTAAGAAAGCCCCTGCACAAGGCTGTGCCTGGCTTTGCCCCCACTGCACTAATGCAGCACAACAGAGATTTTGTAGGATACCGGTACCCAAGCAAGCGAAGGTGAGCCGCCTCTAGATAAGAGCCACATCTGTGTTTAATAAGGCAGTACACAGCAATGTGTTTGTGTTCCACACTGCCAGTATTATTTCAGGTGACTTGGGGAAACAGCCCTATATAAGGTTGTAGGCAAGGGATCATGGTACCTGTGTGGAGACAAGAGGAAACATATGGAGAGAGGTGTATGGCAGAGCTGCACCAAAGCCAGGAGGTCAGGAGACCTTCTGAGTGAAGGTCACTGCAAAACTGAGACTGCTGTGCCTTCAGGATTCGGTTTCCCCTTCTGCTTTGCAAGCTGAGCGCAAAAGCACTGCACAGGCAGACAGTGGAGTTTTGGAAAAGATGGGATTGCTATTTTGTGTTGCTTATAACATGCAAGGCAATTTCTCCATTGTGTCATCCTCATCCCCCGCCCCCCCCCCCCCCCCTTCCCTTTTCCCCTTCTCTCTTTTTCATTTTCTTTTCTTTTTCCTTCTGTGCACTAGATTTTCGAAGCTGCTCCTTGCAGACCACTGTAGAGAGACTATTACACAGTAACGACACCTACGATTTCCCCCCTTATTTTGTCAACAGTGGACTGGGAAAGCTTGTTCCATCTACCTTACACTGAAAGCTGACATCAGCCACAAGGACTACATGGAAACTTTTGATTAATAAAAGATACATTTAGGGCTTTAAAATCTTTAAGGATTTTATACATTAGGCGTTTTGACAGTTACATTCAATTCATTTTTTTTTAACCTTCAATTAGGTACCACATATGCAAGAAAATTTCTATCTTTTTTGAATGAAAGTCATCATACGACACAAGGTATTTAAGCTTTCTGTGACATATTCCAGACCTGGAACCATTGAGCCAAAACTTTTTTAATGCACAAGTGATGATCAGTATCAATTTGTATCATTCAAACTGTAAATAGACCAAGATAATTGTTTAAATAGAAGATTAATTAAAAATACTGCTGCAATTTTAATAAAGGTATTGTTTTTTAATAAAAAAGCTAAATGTCAGAGCGTAACTATTGCAATGACTGTATATTTTCCACATTGTAAATAAAATACATGTGTGTTAGAACAAAAACTAGAACATGCTCCACATACTTCTTCAGTTGCTGCTTAACATATCTGGAATACATTAAAAATCGCATTTGGTTATAACTCAAACAGTGCACACATCTCATGAAATATACACTCTTTGTACAGAGGACTAACGTGTAATCAGAATCACTTTTCCAAAGGGACACATTCACAGTGTGAGTGCCATTGAACCCAGCGATGAACAGACACACCAAATTGTATGTTTGACTTCTACATTAGATGAAAATTCCTTCCCTAAATTCAACTTCCTTCGCTGAGTTGGCATTCCAAACATTATCCTTAGAGTAAGAGTTGCTAAAAGCACAGCTTGCTTTTAATATTTTGTTGTGACAGCTTTTCTCTACCTGAGGTTAACAACATAAACTGGAATTACAAAATTTCTGTGAATTAACGACAGTAGGAGTTTCCCTTGTTCATAGGCAGCTCATTCACGCCCTTCCAAGTCAGTGACAAAGATTTAATTGACTTTACTAGTGGCAGACCTTTACCCATATGAAACACAGGTTTTGACCCCATCTTTAGAATGCATGCATATTCTTGCAGTTAAATATTTCTCCACAAATCTTTGGCAAATAGGTTGTATAAAACCACAAAAAATTATCTGTATTTATCTCTCTGGGGCAATTTCTTCATTTAGATGCACAAAGAGCCACAAAAACTATAGGAATTTGTTTATTTGAATAGGAATATGCTTGGTCTCAATTTAAAATCAGAGGCAACACCTAAAAGAAAATGAGATTCCAATGTGATCAATCGTACCTTGTTTCTCTTTAGTGCATCTTGGCAACACAGATCAGCAACATGTTCCCCTTTGGGCTTTATTCAGCTTCCTCTGAAAAACAATAAAAGAATCCCAGAGACTCAGTGGTGATCTGAGTTTGGTCATATGATTTCTGAGGTACGGCTAAGAAGTTAGTGCTTCATACAGGGTTTGTTTCTTAAATGTGCATTTGTACTAAAATAAAATCTTGCTGCCACTGTATATCTGTTCAAGCTAAGTACACCTTCAGTTCAATCTTGGGAGCCTTTTTATACTCAGAATAAATCCACCTTCTTGCCAATAAGATGCAGTAGAGAATAATTCTCTGATTTTTATCAAGAAGAAAGACTAAAACTGCTACAGACTTTGGAAGTCTGGCATAAATATTTATTTGTTCCTTTCAACCGTTTTATTACTTCCTTGCTATTTAACAGCAAGTTCCCTTAACAAAGGGTGCAAGTAATAAAGCGCATTCGTAATAACTGCAAACTTTTAACATTAAGTTGGCAGAAACAATCCATTTTTAATAACAGTCTGTCTTGGTAACCTTGTATTTTGACCCAAGGTGAAAGGTGAAGATTAAATCTCTTCCACCTTTCTGAATGCAGCTGCTGTGCACACAGACTTTAATTGATGTGAGACTTAGCTTTGTAACTCAAGACCATCTCCCGCCTGCAGCACTGAAAACGTGCGATTCAAGGCTCAGTTACTGCTGATAGCAGGTCCCTCCCAGCTGATAGTGTGGACAGGAGAATGAAGTCTTTGTCACTATCTATTCTCCATCAGGGTGACTTTTTTTCTTCTTCATAACTCCAGTATTCAAGTCAGGCCTATAATGGTGGCCTCTCAGCAAGGAATGATATAAAGTGAAACAAACTGAAAAATGACACAAACAACCCACAGGTGACCAAAGTTGTGATGCTGGAGCAGAGACCCGCTTGACACTCACTAGGCAGGGTGTGTGGGAGTTTTTGTGGGGAGAGGGTTTGCACAGATGTAGTTCTTTTTTCTTTCCTTTCTCTTTTGCATCTGAGCACAAAGATATTCCAAATAATAATAAATAATATCTTAATTTTCTCCCCAACTACAAGTACCTGTACATTCAGGAATTACGTTATTGGCCTTGGAGTTATAACAGGTCTAGTTAAGTTATTCTTTAGGATATTTAACCAGATCTTGGGGATCTAAAAACATAGCCTTGACTACTTGAACAATATTCATACTCTTGAGTACTGGCCTAGAAATCCCTCTCTGAAATCAGGGACCAAATCAAGACACTATTTATAGACTGACAGAATGGATAAGATTCCTTGAGCCTTTTCTAAACTTACACCAGATCTACTCATTTGATAGGGTATCTAAAAGCATCAGGAGCTAATCAAAACCATTTTACAATTCCAACTTGAATTTGAATAAACAAATAAAGGCTTGCTGAACTGTGCTGTGCAGTCTTCTCAGAGACTTAAGATATTGCCCTGCGTGAGGCTCTAGTCACAGATCAGCACCTCTCACACATGGCAACCAAACGCACATGCTGAGTTTAGATGGAGGACCAGTATGTCATATACACATTGCACTTATTACTTCAAAACTAAAAGAAATTGATTTTTTGATGTACACTGGCAATGATGAAAATCGTGCAAAAATATTCCCACAATACCACACTAACTTTTTATATACAAGACTATAAAGTTAACATGCATTATATATGCATGATCTAAACAATCTGCATTGTTTGCACTGGAAAAAGAATTTAAAACACCACCACCACTGCAAAGAAAAACCCCAGAGCAGAACAAAAGAACAGCATGTGCTTCCTATTTAGTTTTCAAAGTCATATCTTTCTGGCATGTTTACTTATTTCAGAGAAACTTGGCTTCTATCACTTTGTGATTTTAATTCCAGTATTTGGCAAAATATAATTTTCTAATTGCTGGCTGACTACTGCCTGCCAGGGCCAGGTAAGAAGAGCAGGTCTGTTCTGGGGTTTCCAGAACACTGGATCATCTGCATAACTAGATAGCATCATGTTTAAAGGCTAGTGCAGTATAAACTATGCTTGAGCTAGGGGGACATTTCTGATGATCTCAAACCACTCCAGTAATCCCCTGAGACTCCAGACGCTTTCACAGAGCAGCATTACCAGAGGATCACCAAGTGCTATAAGGTTTAGTGTATGCAGTTCAGAGAGTGGATTTTTTTTTTCTTCCCATCCTGAATAAAGCATTTTCGTGTGGGAATTACAGACATTTTCAGATAAATCACTCTCAGGTTATGCCTTGTAATTGATTAGCATCTCAAAGGGGGAAATATTAAAACTGAACTTCACACCTCAGAGTTAAGCTCTTGAGACAAGAAAATGAAGATGTCTAAGGATGCTGAGCATTTGCTGAACAGTGCTGGATTTGACAACTTTTTAAGGGCTCCAGGCGATAAATTTGGTTATTTGCATTGTTAATACTTGCATTTTTTGAACAGCAGCAGGAACCACATTGCTGAGGAACCTGGAGGGCCTTGGAGCAAGGTCTGTGCAACAGTGGTAGAAATTGTTTGCAAAACTTCATTCCTGTGCAGCTGGTAGGTATGTATCAGCACCAGCTTGCAGTCACAGCTGGAGCCTGACTTCTCCCTGCTGTCCGCTGCTAGTTAGAGAATCATAATTATGACATCAAAGTTATTGCTTCATGAGAAAATATACTTTGGGTTTTCAAAGGCTGTGGTACTTTTTGCACAATTATCTCCACTGCATCCTCAGAGCTAACTGCTAATCAATACCTGACAGAATACAGCTATGGATATTTTTTTTTCAAAAGGAAAAACGGTATCTTTCTAAAGGACTCTCAGAAGAGTATCTTATATGAAATGTAGCTTACTGTATATATTGATTCTGAATGACTCGCTAATTAAGCGCCAGGTTATCTGTTAATAGAATTAATTACAGAATTCATTACACACCTTGAATCATATTGTTATTGGTAGCCTGAAATCTGCTATCCTCCTACATTGCACAGTTGATGATGTAACTGTAACTTGGTCTACAGAGGCTAGAGATGGGGGTGGAGTGGGAAACTTAGCATCACTAACCTAGTCCTAAGTTATCACCTGAATCATTATTGTATTAGCTAGTTTCGGGGGGGGGGAAGGAGGAAAAGGAGGAGAAGGTGGCAAAAGTAAAATAACTAGGAATAGCTCCTATTTTAAAACAAAAGCTAATCCAGGAAATAGGCCAAGTGCACAGAGACGTTAATACATTATTGTCCTGAACTCAGGGTCAAAAGGCAGCCAGCTACAAAGAAAAATTGCGTACCTATAGGATATAATATAGTCCATCTGTCACAGCAGTTTAGCATGTAAAGCCACAGCCCTCTATAGTGTTGTTACGTGACACAAACTAGCTACATTCAGATCAAAAAGTGCTTTTCCCTTCTGTTTTCCTGGGGATATAACACGTTACATGACAAGATTTAGCTCACAAGAGCCCTAGATAATTGTGGTATGTAAAATCAGAATCAATTCACTTCTCCTTTTACTCACACCAAATGGGTCTGCCTCCTGTTTACTCCTTAATTCACCATAGGGAATTAATTTTAGCAAGGAAAAAAGTATTGAGAAAAAAAAATGGACCATCAGCTTTTCAGCACAAAAACTGTTGCATGAAATGGGGGGGGAGGGGGGGGGAAGGTATTTTTACTATTCTGATTGTACTAACTGCAGAAAATTGAGGCCTCACTTCAGTTTCCATGGACTTGCTCGATTCCATTTCTCCTGATAAGGATCCAGCGATGTCTGCTATCAGTTTGTATATACGCACTATATGTTGCCAAAGAGCAAAATCCCATACAACTTAAATATAACTTTCATATACCTGCCCCTACATCTGTTTATTTGGCTGAGAACATTTGAATTGTTCTTGTAGCTTAGACTATTTTAAGCAACTCACATCATGTCTGAATACCAAGGGCTGTACCAAAACACTGGTACAATGAGACAGCAGTTTTGAAAACGTTAGTCTTGTTCTCTCCAGAGTTCCAAGCCCCTTCTCTGAAATGGGAATGTTTGCTTAATTGCCTATACCTAAGAAGAAAAAGCACTACTGGCAAGTGTGCTCTTAAACAGCTTACAACCCCTACCGGGAGCATTTCCCAGAGCAGCAGACCATACCACCACCTGGTCACGTGTGTTGCACACAGCCTAAGACAGGAGTATTTGGACCTTGCTGCTCATACACGCTGCATTTGCATCAGTAAGTACAGGAGATACTGAGAAAAGAGGTACATTGCCATCTGCTCCACTATTCTGGCCGGTACAGCCAGGTTTATAGGTCCTACAGAGGCAGAGACGTCTCCCTTCCAATGTGAGCAACAAACAGAGTGAAAGACATTTCAGACAGAGACTTCGAACAAGGCATCACAAAGCGTGGAAGAAGTTGCCAAGGGGAAGGTTAATTATGAGACTTAGGGAGTTGTTATTGGGTTTGATAGGCTAGAAGTAGAATTTGAGGTCCTTCCAACTCATTAAACAATGTCTTCCAAGGAGGCCTAATTGAATAAGATTTGAGATTATTATTGTAGGATCTTCTACTGAACCTTACTGCCTCACAGATCCTATAAGAGGTCAAAAGGACTCAAAGGAAGACAACTGCAATTAAGAGTATTTATTAATGATCAGAGTAGCACAAGTAGACCGTGAGGCTTCAGTGGGACTCACAAGTACCTAAGAAATAAAAAGGTAAATTTGACATTATTGTGCAGATTCAAAGTTACTTGTGAGGCAGACAGAAACAAACACACACTCTCTTTCCCAGGAAAAATCATTGGTGAACAAAAAAGAGACTAAATGTAAAGACCAGATGTTGTCTATAAATGTGGCTCTGTATGAAATAAAATCTGTCAGTTTAACCTAATAAAAAGCACTTCTCAGAATTTCTTAACCCTGAGATAAAACATGTATGATACAGAATATGAAAACTTCCAGCCAATAAAGCATTGGTAAATTTCTGGTATATCAAATTAATTTGGCTACATAATTATTTACTATGCAATACAGTGTGAACTAAACCCTCTTTATTCATCTCATGGACCCAAGTCGCCAGATTAATTTAAATGCTTGTCTCTCAGTGGGAGTTGTCTGTTTAAAGTACTTTTGAGGATCTGGGCTGTGGCTCTCAGCTCTTCATTGACTTAAAAAATGTGGTGTGGCTGCTTTATGCAGAAAGGGACTTTGACCCAAAACAGCATCTTTGTAAGAGGATTAGAAAAATTCCATTCTTTTAATGACTGGCTAGATGTTTGCTCTCCTTTACTTAATACTCTTTGTCTGTTATTCTTAATTATCAGCATAAATGCTTTAAACCAATGTTGTAAGTAATCTGTCATTTTATCCAGGGTTTTGTTAAACAGTTCTTTTGAAATGATCTGATTATTGATTTCTTTAGGAGACCATTCAGCTAAATTCCCATGCTTGCCTGTATAATGGCACCTCTGCCGCTTCTGGGGGGTTCCGCCAGGACCCATGGTGCTGAGTTCACCTTAGCACTGGCCCAGGCAAATCAGGAGCTTTGCTGGAGGGGTAGATATACTTAGGACTGCCAGGAAAGACCGACACAAAACTTATTTTCTGATATTAACGTTACCTAGCAATTTGTGCCACAATTTTTTTTTTTTTTTTTTTTTGTTCTAAACACTAATGTTTTCCTAGTGCCCTGATAAAGATGGGAATTTTCCCCCTTAAATTCCTATATAGGAATCAACTCCCTTGGATCCTAAGTATTTTAAAACTAGGCTCAGACATCAGCACCTAACATAGCTCCTTAAAAATCCTGGCTGAGGACTAAATTTCACCCTGCTAATATAGCCCTATGTTACAGGGTAGTGTGTGACAGCAGGCCTTTTCAAACAGCTAAGATGTATTTTGTAATTTAGAAAATGACTCTGAGGAACCATTTGTCAGTTTAATGAAAATTTGAAACTACAGGTTTACATAATAGAATTAATTGTAATGGCTCTGCTGGAATGATTTCTTTCAGATGGGTTATTTGAAGGATTGAAAGAGGGATTTCACAGCTGAAAGAAAGAAAGGATTTATCCTAAGACCCATGTAAGCAAAACACGTTTAAATTTCATAATACAGTGTCTTTGACTCTGTGGGACTATTGTTTTCACATATCTTGAGATGTAGGAGATACTTCTATTCAGAAGTCTATTCAAGAATACTTTGAAAAAATTTGGTGCTCTCCTAATGCAGGTGTTCATCACCCACAGATGGCAAAGGAGTGAGTACATTTACTTATTAAAACGTGACCTTATAAAGTTACAAGGAGTTACATGGAGTTGTGCAACATCCCTGCCAAGATGGAGTTATAGAGCAAACAGAAAACCTGTTTCTAAAATGGGAATGATTAAGGCATCAAACAGGTGAGATAGATGAAAAAATTACAAAAAAAATTATATATACATGTCACCCAGGAAGCTGCAGTGAACCATCAGCCTCTCAATTCAAAACATCATTTCACAACAGGGATGGTGACTTTACGGGAGAAAAAACATCTTGATAATCCCATATGCAAGTTTGCTCTTGAGGTCCTGAAACAGCATCATTATCAGCAGTATCTTACACCTTTCATTGCTCAATATCAGCTCCTGAGCACACTGTGTCTGCATGTGCCTGTGAGTGGGGACTATGTACAATACTTTGGGTTGGGGCTCCCCCTACCCCCATGATCATTCCCATTCAGTCCTTCAGGTAGAAGGTAATTTCCATTCCTCATTTCATTTCTTTCTCCAAGTTGGAATGATTTCATCAGCCATTTTCTGGGGAACAAAATTATTTTGTATTCTGACAATTCCACCCTAGCATCCACCCCAGCACCAGAGCCATGTTAACATCAGGTCCCAGAAACTGTTTCAGATAAACATTGTTACGAAGCAGAAAAACAAATGAGTTTGATTCCATATGGCTTCCACTCTCACCGGTGACTTCTTGGCCAGTAAGCTGTGCCCGGGACTGGAGAGCGGCTCTTAACAGGCAGGAACAAATTACACGGCCACAGATGCAAAAGCGCATCTGATGCACTGAGAAAAGGAGCAGGTGGGATGAAGGTCCCAAAGCTCTGACCAAAATTTCAACAAATAAACAGCAACAGTAGATAGTGTGACATGTGTAAAGGGTGAGAAGCAGCACAGTTTGACATCTTTGCCATAAGGGCTAGCTGGGCCAACTGACAGCTCATATCCTTCCCTCTCACAGCTGCAGTTACCATATTGTACCCATTCTTTCCCTAAAATACTGCTGAGTATTCAATATGCAAACACTGCCATTTCAAATCATGGCAAGAAGTACTTTTTTAGTGCATGGACTACGTAGGATATTTAAACACAAAATTTAATATTGTTACGGGACTAATTCCCCACCCCTTAGTTTGAAACCTCCTCCACCTTGCATAGACTCCAATTCAACTATGCAAATATATTTTCCAGGATGTGCAGCTATTGCTCTGTGTCCTGTTGTAATGCAACTGCCAATGTGTAAAGTAAGGTGTTTACTTGCCTTCTGCTACTTAGGCTATAATTTTCTGGGGGGAGGTGGGGGGTGTGCAGAAAAAATAAAAGAAAAAAGGTTAACCCACCTTTCTGAACTAGAAGCCTAAAGTGTCATTATGGTCATAACAACACTAGAACTATAAGAAATGTAGCCATCTCCACTGTATGATTTAAAACAAAAACATAATTATCATTGTCTTCTGGTAGCTAGGTAGATAATTATGCATTGCATTTGTGCCACTAGTAATTCTACACAATTTGTTCCAAATCTGTTATTTCACAAGTGTCGGAAAGCACAACCAGCGGCTGGTATTTAAGGGAGTGTCTTGGGAACTGCCATAAGGTAAATAGATGTCAGTGAATCCTTAGCCCCAAAGGCCAAACTACAGAAGCTGAGCAGGGTTAAGTGCCGCACACTTGCCAACCTGCGAGCCACCTGCAGCTTCCTCTCACAGCAGCAAACAGCAGTGCTCAGCAAACCTCAGCTGCACAGAAAGCATATAAATGTCCAACCTGTTTTCCCAGAAGGGTGGAAAATACTGATTTGAAGTAGCATAACAAAGTGATAATAATAAGATGTTATCTCCTCGGCACAGTTCTGCAGCTAAGGAGGGAATTTTCGGTTCAGCTGCCTTCTATGGGAAAAAAAGGTTGCCTCTTAGATTACAATTTACCCTGTAATACTTTGTTTATAACATTTCTCCACCCTCCATGCCACCCAGACTGAAAGAGAGTTCATGACACTTTTGATGTGTATTTTACAAAGAGTGCATTTTAAATAAGCCAGGGAGGTTAACTCAAGATCCTTTAATCCCAGCATATATCTTTGTTAAGGAAACCTAGACCAAACCATTGAAAGCCCCAGCTAGAAAGCGGGTTTGAGTAAACCCCTCACCCTGAAAAAGCCCTCTCAGACCAAATTCAGTGAGGTACATTCAGATTCTTTCTGCAAAGAAATAAAGTCAGTGGCTGCCGAGGGGAGTGTGCCCCTGTCAGCAGGGGCTCTGTCTCCTCTCCCCCGCGCAGCAGCAAAGGGTGCTGTGCCTTCGTGGGTTTGCCGAGCCTTCTGGATGCCTCGGGTGTCCTGCCTTCCTCCTGCTTCCAGCACATTCCCGGTGTGCTGCCCTGCAGAGGAGGGCATGGGATCTGGAGACGAACAGCAGGTCTGACAGTGGAGCATCCCCTCCCCATCAGGCAGCTCTCTGACAGGAGGGCTCACAAAGATACACAGGCACCTTTGATCAGGATTGACTGAAATTAATTAGACCTGTCCCTCTTCCCTATCTCTTTGTAATATAATGTTTTTTCACTTAGTTAAAGGACATCAATATTTATGCATGCAAGTAGGTGCTGCCCTAGTTGACCTAGGTTGATGTTGACCCTAAGCCCTGAAAAAACAACCCATTTTGGTTACAAACGACCTCCCTTACCTTCACTGACAGTTAAACGTATGTCTTCTGTTCACAAAGTGAAAATGACTGGGCTAATGGGCTGCCCTACCTGGCGCTGTTGTATCTCTGCCTGAAGAAGGGGTTTTAGAGCCACCAAACATTCCACTCTAGTTAAAGTGCTCCTTGGATCCTTAGAAATCTCAGTGTTTCCTCCTTCGGTATTTGCCTTCGTTTTGGAGCCATCAGTCCCAGAGCAGAACAAGGCATTACTGCACAGTGAGTGGAAATGTTTTGAGTCTCCAGTTTAGTTACTCTGCAATGTTTTGCTTTTTATAGAGCAAAGTACCATGAAGACTAAAATAGGTAGCAGGCAATGAAAGTGAATAAACACCTGCTTATACAAAGGACCTTGTAAATTTATGTTTAGTTTTGAAAAAGAGGAGTGTTTGTTTGCCAAAACCAAAAACAAATTGGCTTATGCAGAATGGAGACTTTTTTTTTCTTTTAACTAAAACCTAAAACATTTTAATAAAAACATCACCTTACTCGTAGAAATGTTTGTTTTCCAAAAAAGAGATCCAAACCCAGTTTTACTGTCCTTGATTTGTGATTTCCCGCCCCACACACACAGAGGCTTGCTCATTTTTCTCTGAACTATAGTGAAAAGACATTTTAAAGTAAATACAAGTCACAACCCAGAACTGAATCTAGTGATCCAGCACAACCAAACCAACAGCTCATAAAAAGGTTTTTCAGTCCCCATTAGAAAGGCCATTTTTAAAGCAATGACATGTTCTGTTATGTCAACCTGAAAAATCCAACAGTGGAGAAAGCAGTAAATATCTTCAGCAGTATATAAAATATGATAAAGTAGCTGGTGGAGGAATTTATCAACCTTTTGAATGTTTTTGGAAAATGAGTCGAGCTAAAGTAAACTGCAGTCTCTACCTGCAAAGAAACCTGAATTCCTAGAAATATTTGCATGCCTATAGGCAAGACCTTATCCCCTGCTCTGGGCTTGGTAATTTTCTCCATTGCAAATGACATGCTGTCAAGATAAGATAGTAAATTTTCAAGATAGCCTTTTGTGAAGTACTGATTCAGTCTTTAATTAATTAAAATGTTTTTAGTAATCCAATTTACATATCACTGGAAATTCGGCTTGGTCTTTTTACATTTTGTTTCTCCTAAGAAGTGTCACTGGTTTGCTGTGACTTATTTTTTTTATTGGGACAACTTCTAATGAGTTTTGCTTTCCAGTAATTTTGCATTAACATTATTTTGTGGTTTTCCAGAACCGATGGAAAGTGTTTACAGTAACAAAATACTACCCACTTAGAGTTGTTTTTTCTGTCTGGAAGTTGTGCGCCTCATCACATTTCACACAACCCCTAAGATTAGCAAAGGCCAGACTCCTCGCAGAGCCAGGAAACCCAGGAGAAGCTCAGGGTGACGATTCCCGGCGTGTGGCCCTCCTGACAGGTGTGCGGCAGGGAAAAA
This sequence comes from Falco naumanni, assembly GCF_017639655.2. Classification (NCBI taxonomy): domain Eukaryota; kingdom Metazoa; phylum Chordata; class Aves; order Falconiformes; family Falconidae; genus Falco; species Falco naumanni. Next base: position 19,657,630 of record NC_054065.1, read on the forward strand.
GGCCGTGATAACTTTCTCAGGGTTGCAGATTACTTGCTGCCGTTTGCCAGAAGCATTTAGAAATGGCATCACAGTTCCTCCTGCAAACCAAATTAACCTGCCTGCGATGTGATTTACAGGAAGGGTTCATAAACACTAAACACCACAAATATACAGCAGGGCAGAGGACTTCGGTTTCAAAATGCAGAAAAGGCAACAAACATGGACCTGAGCTAAAACAGCTCCCTCCATCCCCTGCCTTCTCAGTCCCTGCTCAGCTGTGGCAGAGCACAGCCTAGGGGAAAAGCAAGAAAAACCAAAAAAAGCCAAAAGTTCCAAGAAATCCTATTTAGAAAGCTGTTCTTTCCGGTGCCAAATACCCAGTTTTAGGAACAAAGCACAGTGGTCCAGCTAAGTTTGAGGATTTTTGGACCCACATGTGGTAAAGTTGGAGAACACCTTGGATGAGCTGCACAGGGCAGGATAGCTCCAGGGAGGAGAAGAATCAGAGGCAGGGAATGGACTATGCCATTTTGATACTACCATGATTTTTGACAGCCACTTCTATCATACCAGACTGAATTTCTTCTGATACAGCATTACTGGAAGGACGGCTCTCTGAGATGTTAGGATGACTTAAAGACTGAAGGAAAAATGAAAATATCTGCATTTCTTGCCATAGTACCTGAATCTTTTCTGCGTTTGCAGTTGTGCCAGGGTTTAGGCTCCAGATGTTCCCGATCTGTTGACCTGTTCTGGGTCACCAAAGTCCTGTGTGCACAAGACACCATTGTGCATAGGTCACCCAGAAACTGAGCAAGTCCTGTTTGGAATGGGCCTTTGCAATATCTGACCAGAGCCACTCAAAACTTGAATCATTGTATCAGATATACATCCTGTATCCAATGATAAAGAAATAGCCCCCCAGATTTCAGATAATGCCTGTGATTCAGTAAGCCTTCTGTCATAGGAAATAAAAGTTCCCAAAAGTCAAATACTCAAGACTAAAGTAAAAATTTTCACAAGAGCACTTACCAGGAGCATTTGCTTTTCTTTAATTTTAGTGTGCCTCCACTTTCACTTGGGGGTCTGCGTGTGGCCTTCGTCTAAGTTCTGCCTTTAGAAATGCAAACAGAATTTAAAGCATTTGTTAGTTAATGATTCCCACTGTCTTTTTAAAATAAAAACACACATATCCTCTGTGGAAAAATGACAAATTCATGTTTGCATCAATATTTCCTCCCTGCCTCACCCCCTCCCCCCTCCAATCCTTCAAGGAATATTGTCTAAATACTCTCCAAGGATTTTCCCTGCTCCTGGCATGCATATGAATCTCCTATTAGTGTCACTGAGAGTTATGTCTGCATATCGCAAGAACAGATACCTAAATAATTCATTAGGCCCTACACCCAAGTATGTTTCCCTTGATGAACAGTTACTATCAACATTTGTAGAAAGGTCCACTTCTAAATATTTTTAGAAACTAACCAACTGTTTCAGTTATTAAGACTGCTTACAGTGCAAGTGACTTAAACCAGAGAAATGCGGGCAGCACTGATTCCTGAAGATTTTCTACAGCAGCATCAGTTACTGATGCTGACACAGGAAAAATATGAGGAAAAGGCAATCAATGGGGCTACATTTTGATTTGACTTAATTCATTAATATTTGAAAACAAGTAAGACTGGTTTACCCCAGGGACTGGTAATAGGATACAAGCCTTTCACCTCTAGGTCAGCAGTTCAAAGCCAACTTTGGTCGGTACTGACTGAAAGTCATTACTATCTATCTCAACACTCTTCAAGAGTATATGTAAAATAAGTTGGTGGTCTCTGTTTATTTCCTAATGGCTAAGGCCCTGATTCAGCAAAGCTCTTAAGCATGCACTTAATGAGAAGCAGATGTTTAAATCCTTTTGAATTTGAACATCTGATTACAGTTAAGCACGTTCTTAACAGCCTCACCAGCATGGGCAGGCTGGAGCATACACTTAGGAAGCTTTACTAAGAGCCTCAGTGTGCCGGCTCATCAGTTGTTTGTGCACGCGCAAACAGAGGCAACAAGCAAGCAAGCCCATTTCTCCTTCCCCCAAATATTACTCACACGCTAGTACTGTGTGCTAAAGATGGCACAGGCATGAGAATAAGACTATCAGCTGTAGAAGAGTTCCCCTTTTCATTCACCCATATTAATGGGACAAGGTGAGGGAAAAAATAAAATATGTTTGAACTGCCATTATAAAGCAGAATATAAGGCCACAGAACTGTACTGCCTTTCTTGCTCACCAACCTAGCAGCTTTCACAAGTATGGAATGTGCTTTAAAAAGGAGTAGAATAGAAACGTGGCATTTGCACAGCCTTCCTGGTGCTTATTCATGCATGCGCTGTGCTAAAAATGTGTGCTTATATGAATCTAGTCTGGAAAAATGGAAGTCTCAAAGCCCAGCCATGTTCAGTATTTATCTATAGATCAAACTCATTTCTTATAAGATAAGGCATTTCAAAGGGGTAAAAAGTTATTTGGGAATTTAATGTTTTCAGTTCTTGTACTTGAAAATCATTAGGACTGGCACATGGGTAGTTTTTAAACACTGCTGTTGAAGCCATCATCTCTCCTACTAGATTAAATACCTTCTAAGATTACCAGTGGATCAGATTTTGTTTTGCTTCTTTTAAAGAGAATTGTATTCTGGGACTTTTCCATGGTGCCGCTGCTTATTGTCTTGCATGATCAAGGTCAACTGCTGTGAAATTAAAGCTAGTGTTTCAAACCACAGCAGGCTGAGAAAACCACCATTTCAATACCATGACTGTGATGTTAGTAAGGCAAATAGAATTTCATCGGTTACAAGCGCTGCTCCCTGTCCCGAAAGACCTTTGCAATGCTCTTAGTTGTACAACCCAGTAAGTACTCTCACAAAGAAGTGATGGTCCCAGTTTTGCCCTGCTTCAGTTGAAATCAGTGGACTGAATTATATCACGGAACTGAGATCAACATCTAGTGCAGCATTTGGTAAATCTTCTGGCAGGTTTTCGCTTGAATAACAAAGAGATAGCCAGCAATCAAATTGGTTCATAATGAAATGATCACACCCAATTTCCTGCAGCTTAAGCAACAGTTTGCCAAGTATCTAATCTCAGAAGATTTCTATCTCACAGAACCTTGGGTAAGGTTTTGATAAACATCCTTTACTATAATGAATGAAACCACTGAACTCTATTAAATTTACCCATTGCTAGTGGAAAATCAGCCCAAGAAGTCATCATTAGCCAAATGTTTGGCATGACTAAGAACTCCTCAGCCTGCAGGAATTCTCAGAAAACACTTCCTAGAGCATGAGTGCTTGCTCTTCTTCTGGAACAATCAGAAAAGGCTATTCCAGAAACCCTTTCCTCACTTGATAACGGGATGTGCCATGATGATCCCAGTACGGGGACTCTAGTGCTTTGTTAGGCTCTCCAAGACAAGCCTTGAACTCTTGTGTTTCAAACACACATGCAAAATTAATTTGCTTCTTTCTCTAATTGTAAGGTGCCTACAGTTTTGATTATGATGACTATATAATTTAAACTCTGATTTCAAAAAAAATTACATTGGCTGCTTTTTGGTTTTTCATTAGTTTTTGGTTTTTCTGCCTGTGATTAACCACTGAGTTTTGTAAAACACGTTTAAGTAGAATGCAAGTAGGTGCCTGCCATCATGACCGAACTGAGAAACAAATCAATATTCAGCCAAGCGATGTAACAGTTTTCCTTACATTTTGCACAGTTCTGTGCTGTTTACTAGGAGAGCTCCATAACTTTGTGAAAGGAGTTCATATTTCTCTGGGATATTATTACTGTGCTCTGGGGCCAGAGCTCTGCTTCTGGTCCTTTGTTCCAAGAACTTTTTTTTTTTTTTTTAAGTCATAGTAGCCACAGGAAATTTCAAGTACCACCAAGACACACTGATGATAAATAAATGTTTGGACCTGCCTTTCCTTTTCCTCCCCCATTTATGGAAGAGCTTTATCTACTATGACAGTAACCACTAGCAGAACCAACTTCATTCCAGTTGTCTAGTGTACATTCAGCTTTGCTGAAAACAAAGGGGAGGTCCTGGTTCATTATTTAAAATGCAGTGACTATAATTTAAAATAGAAAAGAAAGCATAACAATAGGTGCTCAATAAAGGAAACACCTGCTTTTCGTTTTCCTGTAACATTCAAATGAAGCAAATTAAATAGCCTAATTGAGGACAAAAGTTTAAATCCAGGTTAGAAATCTGAGCCATGTTACACTGTCTTAGACTGACAAGCAGGATAACTGCACGTTTGATTCAATTTTTGGTGGTTCTAATTAAGTTTAAGAACTTGAATGGAAAGTATGCTGTTACCTGTTAACAGTCCCATGATAGAATTTCAAGTGTCTCACTGCAAGTGTATCATACCAAGGTGGTTTTGTCACTTGTGTAACAGAACCGCCACTTAGACTAGATGAAGGACTTACCGGATAAGGTCTATGTGAAGATCTGTGTGGCACAGTGGAGTGCTGCAAAACACATTCAAGCACATTGAGAGAGGTGTAGGCACGGTTTGGCCTAACCAGCTATGCTGACAAATAGCATGCACCAGCTTGATTCCAGCTTGATGCCAGCAGGCTCCCCAGGAACAAGTTTAGTTTACCTACACAGCTCTATATGGCATCACTTAGACAGCTTTCAATAAGATGCCAGCAAGAGCTGTACCTTGGGGAGCTCCAGCATCCTTAAACACGGTTTCCTAACACCACCAAAATACCTCTGAGATCTGAGCTTTTAAAGCAGAAGTAAATAAGACAGATAAAGCATGAGATGAAAAGTCATTCAAGTACACACGGGAGCCAAAAGGCTGAAGAACAAAGGAGCCACACTTCCCAACTTCCAAACCAGCACACGGCGCGCTGGAGCAATTGACCTTTGCTGGTATTTCCTCTGAATTACATCCAGCCCATGCCCCAGAAGCTGGTCACAGGGCTGGAGGCAGAGAGAAGTTCATGTGCAGGAACCTCCTTAGCTTGTGGAGGAACACTGGGGCTCCTCTGCAGCTGGGCACGCTCCTGAAACTGCAACAGTGACAGCACAGACAGCAGTGAAGTAACGTGGCAATTAGACCACTGGTTCCCCCAGCAGTTTGCCCCCACAAGCAACGAGTGGTCCTGCAGTCCTGTGGCCCTGGGCTTTGCAGTGTGGCAGGGGCAGCCAGGAAGGTGGCTGCAGCCCTGCAGAGCTGGATGCTTGCTGATGCCACTTCCTTGGCCAGGGAGGAGAAAGAGGCAGACTGAAGCGCAACACCGTGGATTTGTGCAAACCTCACAGAAGACTCTTGCAAAATGCAGTTTGCTATGCCATTCTCAGGGTTGAATGCCGTGCAGTCAGAAAGTTACACACTTATGAGCTAATCCTTTGCTGTTTGGCGATATGGTTTCATGTTCTCTGTGCTTTCCTTTCTGCTAAGTGGGGATGGCGAGAGAAAAACTATTTTTACCTCAGAGAGATGCGTTTTTCATGTTTATGAGGGGATACCCCAAAATTGGCAAATTTCCAACAACAAAAAAATAATGTACATCAGTAGTCCTTCCCTCCCTCCTTCATAAAATTTGGACAATTTTCAAACATAATGAAATGTGGAAAAGATTTAGGTGTGAGAAGTTTTGCCTTTCATTAAGAATATCTTGCATGACATTAGCTGGGAATAACACAGTTCTGTGTGTTTTTCTTGGAAAGCCAAAGTTCATTTACTACAAAACCCTGAAGACAACACCTGTGCACTCTCCCACCTCACTCCTATCCTTCGACTTCCTCCAGAAGTTTCCAGACCCCAAATTCTTCTGTTGGACGTTTTTCACAGGGTTTCTGGGACCTGATTAGAAAGGGACTCCCCTTGCGAGAAAGTCTTTTGGGGATCTATGGAGGGTTGGCCAGCATGCAGGGACTTCAGCCAAGGCGTTAAAAAAAACATCAAGCCAATGTTGCAAGCACAGAGTTGTTCTCTGATAAGAATCCATGTTTCTTAAGCAGGAAGGCACTTATGAAAATGACACTTTTATGCAAGTTTTCTATTTGAACACTTAACCAACAATATTTTACAAACAGGCACTTGTAACTTAAGCTGACAGCCAGGGCTCGGAAAGAAATCTCTTTCATCTGTTTCTGCCAGTCTTCCAAGTAATATCTGCAAATGGAGCATGGGGACAACATATATTTCAAAAGGTTTTATTTCAAAGCTCTTGCCTTTCTCCTGCCTGTTGGATCACCTTTACCAATAAAACAGGCTGGATGCACAATGACTATCAGTACTGAGAGAGTCAGGCAGTTACCATACACCCCCATAAACCTAGATTTTTCTGATGTTTGAGTATATCAGCAAAGAATGGTAACCCCATTAAATAAAAGCAATGAAACCCTAAAAAAACACCCAGCAAAAACACAGCATTAGATTTCATTCTCTGGGTTCTCAGAAAATAACAACTTCCTTAGATATATTAATAAATTCAAAGAATCTCGCCAGGCTCGCTTTGTGTTCAACATTATCAGAAATCTCTACATAGACCAGCTCTAGGGCTGCAATCAGCTCAAGGGATACAAGCAAGTATGACTACACAAGATTTCCAAATCAACTTTGAAGATTCAATAAGGATCTCATCCAAAGCCTACTGAAGTAAATGGAAAAAAATAGTCTTATATCTTACTTCAGACCTATTCAGTTTGGATACAGTTCAGAGAAGTACTTTTATTTGGCAGCTGATGTAAACTAAACACATTAACCTATCATTAGAAAAAAAAAAAAAAAAGGTGCCAGAATAGATCTATATAAGGCTAATCTATGAAGTATTGCTTTATGGTCTGTCTAGCTGAACACCTTAACAGCGAGGTAAAAGAAATTTTTGGTTGATTTATTCATATAGAGTGGCAATTAAAATCTGAATAAAAATCTGATCTTATCCTTTTTTTCATTTATAGCAACAGATAAGTGCAAGTCTGCAAATAAGTAATGACTCTAGTGAAATTAATGAGGTTACACATAGTGCTGTTCCCAACACTTTTTTTTTTTTAATTGCTATTCTGTGACACTTTTCTTCTGTTTGTAAAGGAACAAAGAATTTATCACATTAATGAGATAAAACTCCATGAACTCATTCATACCTTACTTGAATATTTGTATTTTAATGGCTAAGTATAACAGAAAAATTATTCTTAAACCACAGCACAGTATTAATTGCTAATTAGTTTACCATTATGACTGGAATGCTTTCTAGCATTTTAAGTCAGTTTTAATCCATATAAACAGCCAAGGAATGCTCTATCTCAAAACATGTAATTATAGGGGATTATATTATACCTCCAGCATTTTGGTAAAAGCTTGTAATACCAGTCTGCTTGGGATTTCATACAAACAAGAAAAAAGAAAAAAAAAGCAGCTCATTATCACTACAGCACATTCACCATTTAGTGGCTCCCATTTTATTTTTAGATTCAGAGATACAGGCTTTATGTCACACAATTTTTCTCCTACCTTCTCCTTTGCTCAAGTCATTCCTAAAATAGATAATTTAGCAGAGCTGGTATTTATTCTCAAAATGTCCAAGACAATTCCTGTACATCACTACCATAGGTGCTACTTTTATTTTAAATAGGGTTACAGGTAAAAAGAAAACCTAAATAAACCAACATAAATAAACCAACAACACACAACTTTGGTTTTGCCAAGACTTAAGTGGTTGTTATATGGATTGATTGCTGGCTAAAGGACAACAGATTTAAGTGCTAATCACGCTTACAAGTACCATGATTCTTTCAGACTGAGCTCAATTTAAATTGAAGAAGCTCACTCATTGGCGTTCACCTTCGTTTTGAAGAGAAATAACTGTCTGAAGCATTTATTGTAAGGGATCTCAGACACAGAGCTATAAACAAGCAGGAGACTAATTTCATTTTCCTTTCTTGGGAGCATTTACTAGCTTGAGATAGAGAGATCTCCTCAAATATCTGAAATTTTTGGGCTCTGGGCAATCTCTGCGTTCCACCGGGCTGTTCTCAGTGGGGGCAGGTGGCTGCATGAGGACCCCGAAGGAGAAAAGTGAGACAGGGCAGGGCGAGTGGCCACTGGGGGACAGCAGAAAGGAGAACTTCCCTTCCCTTTTGTCCTGCAGCCACTCAACCCATTCCTTTATTTTAAGATTTGTAACAATGCAATTTCCCTTCAAGTTGAGTCCTGGATTTGCCTAAGCCGATGGTGAACCCATGAGCTGCTGACCCTGCTGACAGACCAGCCAGCAGCTCCTTCCTTGCTCTGGTGGTGGCCTCTAGCTTCCAGCTGCACGCCACAGCACTCGGTGCCTTGCTTTTATACACCCTCTTCTGCACACCCGGAGCTGGGCTGCCTTCCACCATCTCCCCCAGGGTTCACAGTATTTCTTTACTCTGTTTCATGCCTGCAGGAAACAACCAGGGTTGTTCTTGCTTTTCTGGGAAAAGCAATAACTCTGTTTTGCAAGGGAAGTAGACTTAGCCCGCATCGATCCTAACAGGCTCTGCTGCCCTTTGATGGTTGCTAGATGCTCCTGCAGGCTCACGGGAGCATCCACTTGCTTCCTGGCTGCCTTTGGACCTTCTTGAAATGGTAAACTGGATTGCCTTTCTCCCCAGCCAGCCCTCAGGATTCTCAATGACCCCACTAGTGAAAGCCTTGACTTCAACATTCACAGCTGGATCAAGGCTTTTCAAGAGGTCTCTTTTTCCAAGCCCTTTAGAAGGCATGTGTTTGACAAGATAACGACAATGTTTTGCAATAAATGGATACGGTCACCTTTTCCTACAAGCTGACCAGTGAACGAGCTGAGATCGTCTGAATTTTAGGCCCTGTTCTTTCCTTTTCAATTTAACCAAGGCCATGGAAAAACTTCCAGACCGATGGTTTGAAACACAGATTTCTGGTGGAGATGTTTTTAAATCCAAGTCTTTTGCACTTTGGCAACACATTGTCGTTTTCACTTAATTTTCCTGACAACTTGCCAATAAAGCCAAAAGTCTGTGTAGCAAAAGTGAGTTAAAGTGCACCTTTCTCATCTAAAGAAATGACATCTGCTGTTCTAAAGATAACTTGTTATTTCTCACAGGAACAAGCTACTAAATATCCAAATCTTGTTTGTTGTCATCAAAACCTTGGAAAACAACAATAAGCTGACTTGGAAAAAACAGTTTGTTTTTGAAGCTCATGCTTAAAGAAATGCAAGATCCTGCCCTCTCTGCTCCGCTTGTCACAGAAGTTTTGATTTTGAATCTATAAGTAATTCCAGCATTAAACATGACAAATTTAATTCCAAGTAGTTTCTTTATCCTGTGAGTCATTCAGTTTCTCTCATGAAATGAGCTTTACTGATTTCAAATTTTTCTGTTTCATAAACATGCTCATCATTTTCCTGTTAAAAATCAACACTCTACAGATGGATCATACAAGGACTACCTGCCAACTGACTCACATCCCAAGAAAAAAAAAATTAGAATGGTTTAGGTGATTTTTTGGGTTTTTTTTAATCCATTAAGTTAAACCAGAGGAAAATCCTTACAATCTAAATCAGTGGAGATTTAGTGCAAGTCTGTGAATTTAGTTGGAAAGCATTTTTTTAAGCATTTAACAGATTAAATTTCTCAATATCAACAAACCTTTAATGTCACTTAAGTACTGGAAATAGGGTTTATTTGTCTTACGGACGAATAAAGCTCTCTCCCAAGCACTGGATTTCATTCTTTGTCAAATCAGTGTCTTAGCTGTACTGAGTGGATAACAAGGCATGCATTTAATACATAACAATCAGAGTCATGAGACACTGAAAGTTAATTATAATGTAGCAGAGTTTAAGGGTCAGGATTACCAGGCTAGGATTACTTGTCAGTAGGAGTAAAAAGACCAGGGAAGAAGAGGTCCATCACAGTAAGGTAATAAAGGAGGGCATTAAAAGGACATCTGTGGAGACTATGCTTCCTCTACTTTTTGGGTTGTTTTTTTTTTTTAATACAAGGAAAAATCTGATTTTGAATATTGGTCCCGGGTATCTAAAAATCAGAGAAAGTTATTTGATTTTTGAACTTCAAACTTTGTGTTCTTTAACTTAAAAGCTTTAACTTTGCATACTTTTCTTTTTCTGGTGTCGGTTAAGCACACTTTCCCTCTCACATTAGTTCCATTCCAGCTTTGTGCTATGAAAGGAAAAACTCTATGGAAAGAACATAGTGCCTTGACTGTCCCTATATACTGCAAATAAAAAAACAGAACAAGCTGAGTAGCACTTGGGACTAGATACAAACTGAATACATGTTATAAAGAGAAACAGACCGTACCAACTATAGTCTGAAGTGATATATCTATCATTTTCAGATATAATCCATTTCCATGCCGTCTTAGTTGCATTTATCATATGAATTGCTAAAAATTAGATTTTGCCAGCAAAGAAAAAAAATCAGAAGAAAGGTATTTGTCTTGGCTTACCCAGAGACCTTCAGCTGTTTGTGCTCAGGGAGCAAAACTATTTAACATGGGCCTGGTCCTCAAGACTGTCCTCAGTTTTATATTCATTCCCTACTCTGGAAAATTTTCCAGTTGACTTCAGTGGATACACTTTTGCTGAATTTTAAGTTTAACTGAGAGCCAGTGCTGAAACTCTTCTGCACATGATTACTGTTAGTAATCAACCTCCTTAAAGGCAATGAGACTATTTACTTGAACTGTCTTGACTTTTCTTCGTAACCTTGAACAAAGTTATTAACCATGAGGTCAAGAGCCTTTGATAATTCATCAAAGAGGAAAATATATGCTTCAGAAACCTTTTTACCACCCCCAAAACAAATAAAGGAAATGTAACTGGCTATGCACTAGCTACTTTAAAATATCTGTCATGGTATCCCTGAGAAATGTGGGACCAATGACAGCCTTAAAAAATAAACCTTTCTTGCATACATGAGATATGCAGAATCTCTGTGATTTGTTGCTATTTCATCAAACCATTCTCTAAAGTACACACATGCTGCTATTCCTATTCCTAGCCTTCATGGTTAGATTGCCGTTAGCCAAGTTTCCAAAATAAAATATGAAGTTCCTACAACAGACAGAAGTGTCCGGTAACACAGTGCAGTATAGTTAGAGATTAAACTAGTCAGTAAATAAAATAATACATTGCTTATTAGTTACAGGACGGGTAAAGCCAAGCGCAAGAGGTAGGTAGGATCAGCGCACTGCTGGCAGACACCGTTAAGCTAGCGTACAGCGCTAAGTAGGACAACAGCAACTAAAATCAAAGGTTCACAAATTGGCAGGACACATTCTTTTGTTGCACAGAGTCACTGGTTTTCGAAGGGTGAAATCCAAGCCGTGTTGAAGTCACCAGGAAAAGTCTCTGTGAGCCAGGACTTCACCTTAATAGAAAGTAATTAACCTCACTATTCCTGCCAAGAATTTGGGTCTGTGGGCACCAACCTATTAAGCCACAGAACTCGTCTATGCTGCAAGAACAGCCGTTGCAAAAATGTGCAATGGCAGGAAGAAAGGTTGCCCTGGCGATGTTTGGACACTGTTGTTTTTGCATGATTATATAGGAAAGCGTCTCCTTTTCCAAGCCAGTATCACTGATAATCAGCAGTGATGTGAAAAGGGATGATGAAAAATTACAAGATGGCATTTCAAACATAGTTTTGGTAGTAGGCAAAATTCCCAGCTTCCAGGCAGCTTCCAACAGCTCTGTCTACAGTATGGAAAGCAGCCAAACTCATCGCCCTCAGATCTGACCATGGGCTTGAAACTTGTGTCACAGCATCACAACTGAGTCATTTAAAGTGTCTGCTGTCTATACCCAGACACTCTGTAAGTTTTAAGTAGAGCCTAAATTGGGATGACTTCAGGGAAACCTCTAGTTTAGAGCTGCCCATATTTTAGGCACGCAGTTTCTCCCCTGCCCCTTACATCTATGTGTTTGCCTAACTCCACTCCTCCCATCCTATTTGACAACTATGGTAGTGGTAGCCAAAGCAGGAGAAAGGAGCAATGACAAATCACACCTTACACTTAGCTGGTGAAAAAAAACAGTAAAAGCTAACTTATCATATAGAACATTGAGTTTATTTCAAGATCATTTTTCTCTTTGTTAGGACAACAGAGTAACTTTTCAACCTTCGGAAGCGTAAACCAGAGGTCGACTGGAATTGTGCCCACAGCACCCACTGACAAAGGTATCACTGAACTGTCCTGTACACTGTTACTCACCGCAAAGAGGTCTTTATACCGAGCCACACTGGAATAGCTAAGATGGGTAAGGAAATTCATTGGGGGAGGAAGAGTTCTGGCCTACATTAGCCTGGGCAAGACTGAATTCGTGCTGATTGAAAATGCTAAATGTCCACATGCATGGAACTAGATGATGTCTCCTCCGCCACTGAATGACATCTTCGAAAGGAGTGGTATGAAACCTTTATTTGGATTGCTGGGTGGCAGTAGCATTTCAAAAAGATTTTTATTATTATTATTTTTTACTTCTAACTTTAGAGAGAATATTGTCACTTCTTACCAGATAAGCAACCAGCCACAGTGACCCAAATAAGCGTTGATTACCATAACTGACTGTCTCTGGAGCTGAACATGAACATCATGCATTTCAAGCTGCCAGAAAACGACCTTGCTCCCTCCCCAGCAGAGACCACCATGTCTCCACCAGGGCCACATGCCACTGGCATTCATCCAGCTTCCTCGTTTCAGTGCAGCTATGCAGTGCTGCATTTCAGTGCAACCAGCAGCCTGCTGTTTGCCTTAGAGACCCACTTAGCTCAAGGGCACTGTGAAATCTGAACTCCTGTGATACACACTGGATCACAAAACCCAGTAGAAAGTACACAGAAACACTAGAGAAAACATTTCTGACTCATTGAAATCAATTTTCAAAAGTGTTTAGACAGAGCCAGGTTTTGGCCACTCAGAGGAGACTACAAAACTTTTCCTTTCTGATTTTCCCCCCTCTTAAATGTGTTACCACCAGAAAAGGAAACACCAAGCAACCAGTTAACCTTAAAGAAAAACAACATATGTATGTATTACCAGCTTCAAAAGAAAATCATAACTGAAATTGTAAAAATCCATCCCAAACACCAATAATTCCTTGCCCAACAGAATTCCAGCCCTGAGGACATTCATGTATGAGAAGCTCAAAGGACAGCAGCAAGGGTTTTGTCAGTATTAGTAAGGCAGATAGGATGTTAACAGGTATAAGCATAGAGGGCAGATAGCTGTTGCAGTGGGGGTTTGGGTATGGTTCTGGTTTTACAACCACAGTTACTGCTGTGAAAGCACAGATTTCTTTGGCCCCTGTAGAAGGATGACACAGAATATTCTCCAAAGTCATTAATGTCTAAGACCATATTGAAAGACCCGAGGTTAGCATCAGACTCATGTCATCAGCATTATCATGAATTTGTTTAACTCTTAAAGTTTCCCCTAGTTCAGAAAAATACCCTGCAAACTGTTTTCTCTGAAGAGGATTTGTGAAAGTGCTTTTATTCTTGTTCAAAAAGTATTTTGATGCTAGGACTCAGTGATTGGAAGTGATAAACTTTCATAACAGACTTTTTCTGGTTCAGTAAGAACAGATTATGCAGTACATAGTCAAACGAACATTACTGAAATTGGCCTGATATTAGATACCCAGAGCATACGTTTGCAGACTTGTTGGCTCTGATTGTAAATAGGTTTGTCTTCCATTTTAACTACAGTTCATTTCCAGGGAGCAATTTCTACTGTTTTAAAACCAGTCTGTACATGCTGTACCTAAAAGCAAATTAAGAACATTTAGCAAAGGGAAGCAGCATGTGTATATTTCCAGAGAAAACAGCCGTTTCAGCAGAAAACAGTGCCTGACAGTAAATACTTAACCGTAAGCAGCCTGGCAGCAGAGAGCAGAGATGTTACATGGCATGGTAGTGCATATCCCAATTCCACCTGTTTTATAACTTACTGACACTTCTCTTATCCATAACAAGGGTGCAATGCCTACCTGAGACTTGATCTGCTTACTTCTTTCTTTGATGTTCCTCACTTTGCCTCTGGGGTCACAGTGCTGGCAGACATGCCATGGGGTATGAATGATTTAAAGCAACAGGTGAAAGTCTTTAAATGAGTGTATTTACTACCACCTTTCAAGGACTCTGTATCAGCTATGCTTGATCGTATTCCATGAGTGTTCTCAGATGCACTTTCCATTGTGTTGCTGTTCAGTGGCATGGTCATCTTTCATGTAAGATTGCTATTCCGTGAATTTCACGTGCTCACCTTGTAAAGCTGGTCTAGTGTGGCTGGTCAATCTCCTGGGCTTTCATCACTCAATAAGGGGCAGATGCATTTCAGTGTTAAGCGGACTAACAATATTTCCAACGTTTCTCATGAAAATACTTCTGCCTGCATCTCATCTACTTACACTTACCTCCTTTAACATTGATCTCTGCTGCCTCCTCTCACTGCAAGAATCTGAAATGGCTCCTATGCCTTAACTTGTTGTTTTCAAGGTGTTTTTACCTTCCTTCCTTCCAATCTTTTTCTTAAAGACCACTTCTACAGCTATTTTATTCAACAGAGCTTTGAAAGCTCAGCACCCCCTGAGGCATGACATGGCCTTAAGCCAGAATTCCAGCACCAGTCTCTGATCAGACACTCCTCTACACAACTGTAAATTAGAATCCCCACTCTTATCTTCAACTGCTTCCCAAGATGTTACAATCGCATGACAGCTGTAATGAGTGCAAACTTAATTGTGCAAAAAAATAAATCAAAAATCAAAGAAATCAAATGCAAAACCTGCAAAGTCCCCTAATACAAGGAGAAAAATACTGAGGAGTATGAAGTGGAAAGAATGTCATTAGAGGTCATCTGTAAATATTGCCCTACTCACTAAAATAACAAATGCAAAAGCAACTGTGAGAACAGGCACCTCTGATCTCCCAGTATTTTAAATTTATATATTCGGCTAGGAAACCAAAAATCTTCCTTTTCCTTCATACTGTCCCTTCATTTATCTCATAGCAAAATGATTGTGGTTATCATGCAAAGTAGAGATTAAAGAAAAATAATACTTTTTGGTATAAATTATTCCCAAATTAGAGACTGTCAGCCAGGGTTTTCTTGCTAGGCAACATGGTATTTACCGTACACAGAACAGCGAGATTGTCTCCTAATGTTGATAATAGAAAGCAATGCAGATAAATGGCTAGAGAATATATCAGAAATTAGAACTCTGTTCTAATCCAGGCTACACCACTCTTTTGTCGTGATGCTGACCAGAATACTTCACAACTCAATACCTTTCTTCCCACTGCAATGTGCTTCTACTACATAGCGTTTTAAATACTGTAAATATTTCCCTAATATTTCCAGCAGCCTCAGAAAAGATGATGAAATCACTCAAATGTGTCCTTGAGTTCACTGCAGCATCCCGTAGCACATCAAGAATTTACTGGGTTTGAGTGTTTAAATGTACCAAAGTACACTTAAAAAGAAATACTTGTAATAAAAATGATAATTTTTAAAAAAAAACATTAAAAGCTGCAGAAATTAAACATACACTCTGCTTCAGATTCCATTTGCAGATTGATAATGATCAGCACCTATAAATCCTCATGGGCAGTGAAACGCTGGAAGAGAGAGCGAATGTTTTCAACAATAGCTGATGTCTGCATCAGCAACAAAAACAGTCTCTGAGCACTGGCATCAAGGAGCATTTGATGTGAACAAAGTGACATCTTGTTTCATCAAAGGTTAATGAGTACAGCAGCTCTGTCAGCAATACATTAAGACAGCAGTGTCACTGTTCGTCATACTTGGTGAGTTCAAGGCAGACTGCAGGCATCACCATTTGCCAATTTGTTGGGGTTTCTTTTCCCTCGTGGTTCAGTAAGTTTAATGTGACAAGTTAGTATTTCCCCATAAGCAACTCTTTATGCCATTTTTCTGCAGAGCAAAAATGCTTTTGTAAGCCTGGTACTTGTGCTGACTAGAAAACTAGAAGCTTTTCTCAGTAAATTTAGTTTGTTTAACTAGAAAGAAAAACAGAAAATGTAACAAAACATCATTAACCATAAAAACCTTTTGATGGGTTGTTTTTTTGTTGGTTTTTTTTTTGGTAGAAAATGCAATATTGCACAGTTAAAGACCTTCTTTGCAAGCAAAATTTTGCTTTTCTGATAAAATTCATAACTGTCTTTTAAAATAAGTGGAAAAGTATATAGTAGCAACAACAGGGAGATAAAGAAACAGCAGTGGTGAAATGCTGCACGGCCAAATTTCAGCACTCTGCACAAATTCTGCTGCTAGATCCAGTGCCACTGGGCAGCACTCAAAGATACAACCTGCTTTAAGCTGGTAGAGTTTTCTGTCAGTATCTCAGGAAATTATTATGAGGCTGAAAAAGCACCTGACTCCAAGACAGATTAAATAAAGGCTGCACGTATGAGTAAGGCGCTGGGATCTGGGCCTTAGATGCAACAGCACTCTCTACATTCTGTCATCCAAGTTCATAACAAACAGCAGCTTATTTCCCTGGTGGATAATATTTTATCTTTCCCTAACTGTGGACAGGATATGGATGACACTTCATCTTCTCACATGGTATTGGCTTCCAGGGTCCATGACTGAAGCCAAGGACGGGAAACTTCTTTCTGCTTGGGAGCTGCCCAGGTGAGGTATAAGTCCTTGTAGCATTTAGCAAGTCAGTAGTGTTACGTTTACTATGCAAACATTTTATGAGTTGTGCTTATATTGTTGCTGAAAGTGCTTCTGAGTCCTGCTGCTATTGGCAAGTTGTGACAATTTTCAAAGGCTTCAGTTCTCCATCCTCTGAGGACTGAATGACTCATTGGGACAATTTATTTCTATGAGCTTGTTTGTTTTACACAAGCCAAACTTCCAGCTCTGTCAGTCTCTACCTAGACAAACCTTACCTTTAACAGCCTACTGCACAAAGGTCTAACTTAGATCATTACATATCTGCGTTGCACAAGGAACCTGTACTTCATAGAAGAATCACAGAAAAGGCGGTTCAAATGGAGCTCAGGAGGCTTTGTAGTCATCAAGTTCCTCACAAGAACTTGTGTAACAATCAAGAATTCACACTGTTCCTGACAGGTATTTGCATAATCCTGTTTTAAAAACCATGTAAAGGCAGAGCCCCCACCTATTCCCTGCACAATCCATTCAACCGTTGCATTAGAAAGGTTCCAACTTCCCAATAAATTATTTACCTTATCTCTCTCGGTGCAAAGACTTGAATTCATCACCATGAAACATGGAAAACACGCTATCCCTCTCCTTTCTGTGGCCCCTGAGAAGGCTAACCATGCATTCTTCTGTCTTCTCTGGGCAGCTCAACAACTGCGTGGAACCAGGAGCCCTATATATAACTTCCACTTGTTTCTGAATTCACTGAATCAGATTACTTACCAATGAAGATTTTAACTGGTATCTTACCTGCTAAATTCATGCACAAGGAAGCCCCATTTGTATTGTAAATTTTATTCTTTCACTTTTTGGCTAGCATCCCATCCCATTTGCTAAGGATAAAGATAGCTTCGAGTTTGGAAATACTGTTTCGGCAAGCCCATTCTCTGGTTTTCAAAGCAAATGGAATGACGGCAGGCATGACTTTTGCCCCGGTTTCCTGAAGATACAAGACCTATGCAGGCATGGTACACAAGACTTTCTGTCCACCCATCCCACCCCCATAACAACTCCTGATCCTGTAGGTCAATGTCAGACTGATTTGACAGGAAGTAAGAGTTCAAAGACTGAGTTTCTGCAAGACTAGGGGGAAAGGGGGGGGGGGGGGGGGGGGGGGGGGAAGACAACCAACCAAGAACAGACACTATCTGAATCAGAATAAGCTGATAACATATCAGTTATTCAGAATCCTTTTAGGAGAGACACTTACAAATTGTCTGTTTTGCAAGTCAAGTTTCACTTGAAGAGCTGGTCTAGCCTAGAGCACATATTGGGTTTCCTGGTTCCAGAACTCCTGGATCCATTTGCACTAACCTGGAAAACAAGTTTGCCATGATACGAAGTTCTTAGTGAATAGGGTTATTGTTTGTTTCTGTGAAGCTCCTTTCATCAAAAGATCTGAAAGCATGTGACAAAGAAGGCCTTGAGCATTATCTCTGTTTTATGAATTGGAGAACAGAGAAGGGATGCACCTTGCCTGAGGTCAATGGATCAATGGCGAACCCAGGTGTCCCTCAAGCAGCTCAAGAAGTTGCCCATGCCGCTTCAGGCATGCTTCGCAGAATCAGCTAACTTTTATTTTGCTATCCTATTTTTTTCTGTTACAGACTTGACGTTCAGAAACAGTGGTCTGAGCTACTTTTATTTTTACCTGACAGACATGAACCTATAGAAAATGAGCCTGGTTTTGCACAAAATAGCACATCCTCAGGTTTTTAGAGATGTATTCAAGTGTCCAAATATTGGGGCATTCCAACACACAAGTTAGTTGCTTTTGAAAATTAAGTAATCTGTGACTTTGCATTATCAAAGGCAGTTGCATAATCACCTCCAACCACAACAGTTCTCATGCAGTTTGAAAGCAGAAATTCTTGCTGAATTCTGGGTTTGGTTTACTACAGTTCTCCAGAGAAGTGCCATTTACTCTCACTTAAAAATCATGTAACCTCTGTGCATTCAGAACTGTATGATTTGCTTACCTTTAAATAGACTCTAGGAGATTATGCAGCCTTAACTGTTGCATTCAGCTATTCTAAATAACTCTGTTCCATAATCGGTGCCTATCCACAAGCAGTTTCTAAAAATCAACCTATATGAAAAATTTTTGATATGACAATCAAATTTAATGGGGGATCCACGCTTATTTTATCAGATCCTGTTTTATTATTCCAGACAAATCCATTCAATGTCAGCGACTGAGGATAAAATCACAAAACTCTGTTCCCTCTTCTAAATATCAACAACAAAGAATGGATCATTTGAAATAAGACTTCCAACTGCAGTTATTGTCTCAATAACTAAATAAACGAGGTGCTAAAAGCACTGAATCCCAATGATGTCTGTAAGTTGTCAGGAAAGGGAAAAAACCAAAACCCTAGCTTTTACCACACAACTGTATTTAAATTATCCAACAGCCTCCCTCACCATCACAAGTGGTCCTTCTCATGCCTGCACTTCCACCAATGCAGATGTGAAGAACCTTAAAATGTTTGGAGATGGCCACTGAGGCAGGTTGAGAATAGTAATTGGTACTTGGCTTTTAAATCTAGTTACAGATACTTCATTCTGGCAGTACCAAAATCTTGACATGCCTGTGCCTTCAACAACCCAGGTATAACAATGCTGATGTTAGGATCACTCCTCTGAGCCCCAGGGAAGCAGGTGGCCCTTCTCTCCAAGTTGGGCGTTAATCCCTGTGACTGGCAGGCCTAGAGGTCCAAGCAGCATCCTGACTGTAAGCATGATGCTGCATCACGTCTATTCTAAATATTTTAGGCTTATGTACTTATCTACTTCTGCTTAGATGTGTGTGTTTGACTCTTTTCATTGTAGTTTTGTGCATTGCTCCAGTGAAACACTTTAGCAAATGTTTAGTTTTCATTGTGTAACCAAGCCACCTTCTACAACCCAGGTCTTCTGCAAAGTGCAATCTTTTCCCACCTTAAATGCAAAGAGGATTTAAACACGTTTATGTCTTGTGCTGACCTGAAAACCTTGTGCCAGTGACAGAAGCAGAGCTATTGGTAGCAGCCACCTTCCTGATACTGCTGTATCACTGGGACTCACACCTGATCTAGAAGAGTCCCTTAATGCCAGTGCCCGTTCAGCTCCTGTCTCCTTTTCACAACTGGTAGCGATGCCCTTCACAAAGGACACTTCTCTTTTAGGAAACTGCAGCACAGCTTTAAAATCAGTACAAATATACTAGAAAGAAAAAGGGGGGAAATAAAGGCTTTCTTTCTGTCAGAAGAATCTCTACTGTAAAGTGATGCCTCCTAAAATTAAGGATTGTACCAGACATGGACAAGAACAATATTCTGAAACTGACAACACACAACAAGTTTCTATTTTGACATGTAATATATAGAAATGTTCTGATTTCAATAAAGAACATACACTGTTAATTAGGCCCGAGTTGAAAGTAATATCCAACACTGTGGGGATCAGAGCAAAGTCTGTGAGCATGCACTTAAACTGAGGGTTGGTTTTAGTGAGGGTTTTTGTGGGTTAAAATTAATGAAAGGAGAGAAAGAGCCAATGGAACATGAATGGAAACTAAATTATTTCATTAACCCCAGTGATTTTTAGATGTATAATCAGTTTCAGAGCCTAACACTTATTGCTTTCAATAGCTAATTAAAACGCTACTTGGGATGTTAAGGATTATGTGTGTGCTTGAATGAAAGTAAGAATTCAGGATTTGGATTACGACTTTGATCATTTAAGGTATGGCATTGCAGCCCCATATGCACACATCTAAATGGGACAGCTCATATGCGTAAGGTTAGTCATGTGCATGTATGGTGTCCACAGCCTTCAAAAACACAGCAGGGAACCTTAGGCTTGAAAGCATTAAGTCCGCATGTTTGGCTTAAGAGAGGGACATTCAGACTGTGAATTGTTACAAATGAAATAACTCTGCCAGTCAAGCACAGAGGTGGTGTTGCCAAACACTGGGTTATACACACTTGCAAAATTGTGCTTCTAATGTGTATGACAGATATGCTACACATTTTATCTGCAGGCTTGGGTACCACTCTGAAAATCATCTGATGTCAGCAAATCAGTACAGTTGTTATCTGAAAGGAAGTGCACAAACTACAGAAGTCTTTTTGTCAAATCTTTTACCTGCTTTCATGGAATGAGAGAGTTATAGTCACTTTAAAAATTCAGTTGATCCACAGATAAAGTATAAGTTCCACTAAACTGTAAGGTAAAAGGATACTACATAAACCATGCATGTAACACCCACAGCCTTGAAACATCCACTAAAATACATGCATGACGTACTTTCTGGTCTAGTAATTCTCAGTTTTCAACATATTCAGGTCATGGGGACCCTCACGTTGTTTTGAATCATATAATCTGAGATTTAACCTTTGGAAACTCATCAGAATGTAGCCAGCTACATTCCTATGTTCTCTGTGAGCTCCCTTCCAGATTTCCAGATGTCAGAAAGATCATAGCACTGTGTAATATGCTATGTAGGAGAGTTTCAAACTCTTCTATATCCATGCTATCTAGACATCAGTAGCCTATGTTACACACACCCCTGAAATAATGAGTAACTGTGTATTAAGATATCTTAATCTGACTTCCTAGCAGTAAGTGAATCAGTCTTTTTATTAGCAGTCTTCACCTTCTCAGTTCTTTATCCTCAATTTGTACAGATACAATTACAGCCCATGTCCTCCCAAAGACTACAAAATAAGGTGTCCTGCCTTTCATTAAGGCCAGCTCATGCATCCCTAGATTTACTTCTGTATACCACAAATGAACACACACACACACAAAATCTCTGTAAAGCTTTTTTTAATTGCCAGCTTAAAGTGACAGTACAAGGAAGATAAATTTTCTAGTTACCCCATCAAGATAACAACAAAGTATTCAGGGTATAAGTTACCCTGGATTCATCTATGTTGCAGATTATGCTGCACATTCACAAAATGAGTCAGAATGCTTTCAGTACAAATGACAGAAAATAGAGGCTGAACAGTAAGACTGAGTGTACAGTCACCGTGCACATACAAGCTCAATGTATTCCTCTCAGGTATGTGAATCCTGAATGAGAATAAAAATATGCATGATGGAAACACATGAATGCACAAAGTTAACACAATAGCCCACAGAAATGCACAGCAGGTGTTAGAAAGCCATCTGATCTTGCTTCTAGGTCTAGTTGTGACTTTGAGTACTGAATTACATACAGAGAGTAAAGATGTTTTGCTAATGTTGTGTTTCCATGTGAATCTTTTCACAGTATATGAGAAGGATTAGTATATTTCTTGTTCTCTTTGAAAGGCTGATGGGATACCAAGCTTGTAAATTGTGCACAGTGAGGTCAAGGGCAGCCTGAGATGGTCATTTCGTTTGCAGGGGTGTTTGAAAGGAGATTGCAATTGGTTAAATGCAGTACCTGCCGTTTCCACAGTGTGAATTCATGTTTTTTCTAAGGCTCCTTCACCTCAAGAACAGTCAGCATCACCAAGGAAACTTTGCTCTCACACTTTCACAAAATATTCTTTTAGGAACTGTTGAGAGGATAATTTAGGGTCAAGTTCTGACTTGCTGTTTGTCTTACAGACTACTGTTGACTTCTGGGCTTTCCCATAGTGGTCCGTCTGCCTGTCCATATTGGCTGCCTCCTGTCATAAGCTTTCACTAGGATGTGCTCTGGGACTGGATGATCTTGCCTATACGGAGCTTAGCACAATTGAGCCCTGACCCATGATGAAGGGTCTGAATGCTGAACATCATAAGTAAGAGACAAAAACTTCTGGGTGCTATTCTTTTACCGTTGACTGGCTGTGAAGGATCAGGCAACTCACTTCGGTAGTTCTTCTAAAAATAGGGTAAATGCCACCATTTATAGAATAATGACAATTATTTGATTGATATTCTGCATTTTAGACCTGTGAAGAAGCTGGAGCAATCAATTCCTATTAAAAGAAAGACTTTTCTTTCTCTGTGGATGCCAAAGAAAATAAACACTTACCAGAGGACAGAAGACAGATAGATTATGTAGACAAGACACACATCTCCAAATAAGCAAGGTTTCATGAAATCCAGTCTTGACTGCTTCAGAAACTAATTAAAATGTCTTTGAACAATAGGAAATCACCTTTGAAAGTATACAGAAGACAGGGATAAAAAGAAGAGGAACGAATCACAGAATGATTGATGAAATCCCAAACCACTCAAGTCTTGGAAAGGTTCTGAAGCAAACGATTAAGCAAAAAAATATTTCAACTACTGGAATATAACAGTGATGAAAAGAACTAGAAAAAAACCCTATAGCAAGTCAGTCCAATTTCCTTCTTTGATGGATTAATAGGTTTAGTAGATAACAGGAGAGTGGTAGATATATTTTAGCTTGAATAAGACTTTTGACATCATACACAACTTTATTTAAATTAATGAAAGAAACAGTTCAAACGCTGAATACCATAGAGTACGTTCACAACTGACTGAAGAACATCTATCAGTGATTCACTGTCAAAACAATTCCTACAGAGGAACAGGTAGCTGAAGTATTCATCATGGAAATAATTATTTAATGAACGATTTGAGCAATGGAGTAAGGCAGGCAAAAAATGTGTACATAGCCATCAAGAAAGGAGATACCGCAAGCATATGTTCAGGGCCTAATCCTGTCCTCCAGGGCTTTGGACTAGTATGGAAACAGTGGAATATAATAAGGTGATAAAACACTTCAGAATAATCAATACATCCAAAACTAGAAGATGAACTTTGGTAAAAATAACTTTGAAGTATTACACTTCGGAAGGAGAAAACAACTCACAGGTACCCACAGAACAGCCAGCGAGGCTGTAGCACAGTAGAAAAGATCAGATTAAACAGGAACATACAACGTGACTGTTTAAAACCAAAACATCTTATCTGGGTCTTAAAAGGAGTGCTATAGGACACAGGCATTGCAGGGGAAACTTAAACTCATCTATCCCATCATAAAATTACTTGACATATATTCACGTACAGAGATTCCCTTTAGAGTAACTTGTTCACTTGTGTTTGCCTGGGAGCCAGCCTGGGAACCAGCCTTGCTGCTGTTCTGGATGCTCATGCAGCAACAGCATCACCAGCAGCCTCTCTGGCTGCTTATACTGTGCTCCACTGAGAAAAAAGGAAGGCCCAAATATTTATCATGGATTTAGGAACTGAGAAGTGGAAGCATGTAAGTCTTATCTGTTAAACATGGATTAAAACTAAGTTCTGGTGCCAAAAAACTTCTGAACAGAGGGTCTCCCCATCTCCAGATCTTAGCTATGGGCATATTCAATGCCCCTGCTAATGGCAAAAAAAAACAGCTCCTCTGGTAAAGTCATTGAAGATTACTGTTCACAGCAGAACTGATTTATTGTTGGTCAAGCAGGTTCTTTAAAAAGCTGCAAGAGGCTGCTTTTCCTACAATATAGACAGTAAAAACTTCTCATGAACACTGCTTCAGCAGTTTTAGCAAGGAGGAGTCTGGGGCTCAGAGAGGTTTCTAAACCATGCACGTTAGGCTGGTAGCATCATGACAAAGTGGCCAAGTGCTGTGCCAAGCACAACTCTTGCTGTGCCTGCTAAGCTGAGCTATCAGAATTACACATCACTGGTTTTCATCATGAAGACAGCAACTACGAGAGCTGGCAGAGCAGTAAATGCCGCATGCTTTCCTCCTCACATTAATTCCTTCCTCATTTCTGCTCCTCAGAGATTGCTGTTATGGTATCACTGACTCTGTAGGCAAGCAGCTTTTTAACTGCAAGATAACCAGTAAGAGAAACACAACAGCACCTTTTTCCCCTAATGACAATTTTAAGCAACTGTGTTAATGACAATTGCACATATGTGGGCAAGTGAGTTTGGAGATACTATATACATAGTATTGATGGTCTGTTGGCCACCCATAGGTTAAGAGCTGTATACAGAGAACACAAAATACCTCCAGCCTTCCACAGCCAAGGCAGCATAATATCAGTATATTGCCCAAGAAAGCACTTCCCCATCCCCACCTGGCATAAAAGCACGGACTAAAGAAAGATAACCAAGATACACAGCACGGCATATAGAAAGAAAACATTTCTACAGCAATTAAATTCATTCAAGTAGAGGCCCATTTGACTCTGTAGAACTACCTAAAACCCCCCACAAAGCAAACTTTCTACACAATTAGGCTTTGTTTTCTCTGTTTGGACATTCAATCTGTCCTCACAACATTGTTGAAGCCTTGTTTACAGTGAAGACAGGTTACAATGGAGCATGTGAGATAAAAGCTGGTGACAGACAAAGTCCAGAAAGGGTTTTTATAAGCTGGAATCAATTTCATCTAGGAAATCAATGAAGAATCACTCTGCAAAAATAATTCAAACCATACATATATATTTTTTTCAAAGGTTTTGGAA
This sequence comes from Falco naumanni, assembly GCF_017639655.2. Classification (NCBI taxonomy): domain Eukaryota; kingdom Metazoa; phylum Chordata; class Aves; order Falconiformes; family Falconidae; genus Falco; species Falco naumanni. Next base: position 19,682,777 of record NC_054065.1, read on the forward strand.
TGTTTTGGAATAAAAGGAATAGTTTTGGGCATTAACACAAGTAAACTGAAATTCTAGTCAGAAGTTACAGGACTACACAAAAATTATTTCTTTTGCTATTTACTGAATAATTTACTGAATTTTCTTCTCAGATGTGCATTGCCATGTGGCAGGAGAAAAGCCAAGGCCACGCCGGCTGACTGGAAGTTTCAACACAGGGCTGCTTGTGAGGCCACATGTGAGAAATGTAAGTTACACTACGCTTTGCTTTTGGCATCTAACAAACTTGTCTGAGTGGACCTACCCGCCAAAAATTACATTAGCAACAAGGTATCTTGTGTCTGTGCCAACACATTTCCCTTCAAACATGGAAATAACTTACCCCACGTGTCTGGCCTTCACTGATGTCTTGAAAGCAGAGACATATCTGTTGAAAATTAATTTGAGTTTTTGCTTTGGATGAAGGGACCAGTCTGCTGACTTGGTGGGATTTGGAGCATATAACACAAGAGGAGAAGCTGAGAGAACTGGGTTTGTTTCACTCTCAAGAAAAGAAGGTGAAGGGAGATCTTATGGTTTTCTTCATCTATATAATGGGCACTTTTAAAGAAGACAGAGCCAAAATTCTGAAGGTGCGCAGTGGAAGAAAAGAGGCAATAGACACAGGATGCAGCCAAGGAAATTTCAATTAAATCTTATGTTGGTTTTGTTTGGTTTTTTTTTTCACCATGAGAGTGGTCACAGACTGGAATAGGTGCTTAGTGGGGCCAAGGAGCCTCCATCCTTGGAGACGTTCAAAACCTGACTGGACACAGCCCTGAGCAACTCAAGTTATTTTTGAAGCTGGACCTAACTTCAAAGTTGGATCTGCTTTAAGCATGGCTGTTGGAGCAGGCAGCCTCCAGAGGACCCTTCCAGGCAGAGTTATTCCCTGACTTTCAAGGAGAGCTGCTGCGAGACTGCTCTATTAGAATAGCGTCTCACAAGAAACAGTCTGATCTTAACAGCAGTAACAACAAATAAAGGCACACCATTCAAATGTTTCTCTCGGGGCTCCACGTGCCAGCAGGGCATTAAGAAGTCTTATTGGATTGAAATTTGCCCCAAAACTTGTGTATGCTGTCAACATACAAACATATTCTTTACTTTTCCTGTCTCAAATGGGAGTTGCTCCTTCATGGGATGCTACTTCAGAGGAGAAAATTTTACAGGAAAAGGAACATGCAAGTCTTGGGTTTTTTCAGTGTACTGATGCAACTGAGACCCCCTCTTTATGTTCACAATGGAATATAACAACCCCGAGTTGGCTGGAGGGTTTTTTTTTTGTTGTTGTTGTTGTTTGTTTTGTTGTTTGCTTTTCTTTTAAACATTCCTAAAAGCTTCCTAGTGTTAGAACTAAAAACAAGCAAACAAACAGAAAACCCAGACAGGATCTGAGCTTCATATTACATTTGCAACCAACATCTGCAATCTGATCTCGACAAAAGAGGGGGTTTGTTTAGAATTAGTTTGAATTCTAAACAAACAAATGAAGAGTTAGAAGATACTTTTAAAGCACATACAAACAATGAGTTAAATAGAGCAAGATCTCCAAGTCCAGTGCAGTGCCTAATACCCAGCTCTTCACAAATACCCTGAAGGACCTTGGTCAAGACATTTTGCTTTTCTCTGCCTCACTTTTCCCCCATAAAAAGGAGATTAGTATCACCTTTTTTGCTACTTTTTGCCTTTCTAAATACACAGGAATTAAAATCTCACAGGAAAGGAGCTCTGTTCTACTACAGCATGAACTACAAAGCAGTCAAGTTATCAAAAACCTGAAAGTATGGCTAACACGATGAGATGAACAGAAATAAAGAAAAAAAGCAAGTACTCCCTTGCTAATATGTTCTGACTTTGCTTAATTGAAAAGATGGTGACTCTTAGATAGCCAAGGCTTTTCTCACGTCCTTATGCAGCGCTGTCTGTCAGTTAGTTGTGCTGCCCAGACTGTCCCTGAGCACGCAATAAAGGTCTCCTTCCTCTGAGGCAGCTTTTCACAAGAAAAAATTCCCACCTCTCACTGAGATCCAGATTTTGAAACACAATCCCATAGGACCCGTGTGAGGAACCTGATGGAATCTAAGCTGGTAGCACTGAGGACAGAAACCTGACACACGAGGACAGAGCACGGTCTTGTGTGGAGCCACATTGTCAGTTTGTTTCATGACAGTTTGCATAAATCTGCAGAGCTGGCTTTGGCTTATTACACCTCGGGATCGCACACGCAGATAACACGTTGCAGCGTGTAAATGTAAGCATTTAAATAAGCGCGAAAGGCAGTGCAAGCACGTTACGGAAGGGAAGTTTTCTTGATGCTGGTTTGGTTTCCAGCATTGCTCTTGAGAACATTCACACTCAGGCCTTCAGGTGAAGAGGTTCCCCCATCTCCCCTCACAGCAAGCCTTCTCTGTGCCTTTGTCTGTACATTCCTAGACATTTTATAATCCAAGCTCTGACACACGCTATCTGGAAGCAATGGCCACAGGGAGGGCCTGCCTGCCAATTTGTCCTGACTAACATAAGAGAACAAATCCTCCATTGTTGCCGAAGCTCCGTGTGTCAATACAATAAAATCACTGTCTTCTGTACTCAAGGTTACATTTGTTTATGATTACAACGTTTATTTCTAGCTGTGAGACTGTAACTGTGCATGCTCTTTCCTCTGTTAAAATACATTTTACCACCCCCACCCTGTTAATCTTTTTCCTGCCCCCCACCCACTTCTGTAGCCAGAGGAGGAAAATTCTCTTGCACATATGTAAAACAGTATTATGTTTCTTTTTTAGAAGTATTAATAATCAGGTGATAATGGCATGCCTGTGGTGACAACATCTAAATGTGTTTAAGTACTTGCTTTACCTAACTTTAAGGAAGTTAAATAACACCAAGGTGAACAGCTGTATACTTTTTTGTTGGGCTGGGATGCTACTGAAAGCACCACAAAGACCAGGAGACTTCCGTTTCATCCCAGTTTCTCCCACTTGCCCTATAGTTCTGCAGCAAGTCTCCTTTCCTGCTTGTGCCTTCCAACCCAAGACAAAAAATACCATGTGATATTTTTTCAAAAGTGCTCTGAAATGCAAGGATAGAGCAATTCAAATACATTATTCATTGTAGATTAAGTTGTCTATGATGCTCTAAAGTTTGCAGGGTGCTGGCCTTTCTACTTAAAGGACAGAGTCTTTGCATGGGAGAACACAACTGCTTTCAAATTCCCATCATGGAAGAGTCTTTTTTACAGTTTGGTGGTACCCAGCAGAGCCCTGCAGGCAGGCACAGCAGAGCAAGCTGCAGAAACCTTCATCCCATGGGTTGCTTTGCCCAGCCCTTGAACCTGCTCCTGTACTGGGGGGCTCTCCACCAAGAGGATGTGACTGCAATCTCACTGCTTAGTAAGCATCTTTTTGCATTAAATAACACAATGCTGTACTACAAAAAGTGAGGCAAATCAGCACCACCCCCACCCCCAGCAGTAAAGTTAATCCTGTAAGAAGTGCTCTCTAGTGCAATCAGCTGCTCCAGAAAGGATGCAGGATGCAGTACTGTCAACACCTGTACCAGTGAAAATCTACCCTCCATAGACTCCTGCCAGAGCAATAATAAAGAGTTTTCTGCAGTTTCCCGTGGGAGTGATAAGTCTCGCCTCCCTGGAGTGGTTTTTGATAAAAGTCTGACTGGGGTCGGGATGAATGAAGGTAGCCAGCAGGTTCCACCCACTCTCACAACATTCACTTTGTCTAATGTGCCATAGAGCAATACAACCTACAACATATCTAAAGTAAATATTTGGCTAGTTAAGTAATTACGCTGAAAAGTTCTCCTATCTTTATTATACCAGAAAGAAATGCATAAATCACCTGATGTTATATCTTTGAAGAAATTTCCTCTAACTGGGGCACTGGGAAGTGATTTTCAGTTTGTAAGTCGGAGTAAAGAGGAGGAAGGAAAGGTGGTGAAGTACAGTCTTTTTCTTTTTAAAAAAAAACAAAACAAAACAAACAAAAAAACCACCAAAACCAGGCAACAACATTAATTTTTTGCTGATGCTAAAAAGATTTCAAACAGGTCAAATGCAGTTGCATTTAAAAGGACTGCCGTACTGCAGCTCTGAGGGATCCTTTAATAAAGATAACGTCTTTACTAGAAAGGCACAAAGTTCATCATTTCCTGTTAAGATGCCCATACAATACCAGTGCAAATTAAATAATCATAGCTAAATATTAACTATTTGTGGAACACTTTTATAATTCCTGAACTGTGCACATGAAACTCCTGTAACACAAGACTGCACTGCATCAACTGTCAGACACAAGTCTTTATGCAGAAGCAGGATAACATTCTGAGTTCTTGTCTGCCTTGGCTTTTTCTGCCTCCATTTACAAGAAAAAGTGGAATCACAGTTTAAAAGACAGACACTACTCTGTGGATAATTTGATTGAGTATGCGAAAGAAAATACTCAGTATCTGCATTTCTATTTTTCCTGCCTAGCTCTTGATATAAAAAACTAACAAAGTAAGGCAGGTAAGGAAAGGAAAAAAAAAAAAAAAAAAAAGAGACAGCACAGAAACACAAAAGACTGACCCAAACCACTCAAAGGCTTTGTGAACAACAAAACAACAGTTTGCTTTCAGAAATATTAAAACTCCTGAACAGCTAGGGAACCATGACTTATGCAGACGACATTACTAATTTGCACCACCTTGTCTGATGACTTTGTACTGATCATACAGTTAAATTCACGTCTAGAAAGACTTGGACCTAAAGAAATAAGAAGAAATATGAATCTAGACTTATAACAGGTTGGAATACATAACCTTATTGCAGCAGGAAACAAAGCAAGAAGTGCAGCATGCTAAGCTGTGTTTCAGTTCCTAGTTACAAACAACGAGATCTAATACTTGATGTTCTCTCATTGCTACATCTTAGTTCTCCAGCCTGGCCTTCTCATTTTCAGATGGCATTGCCTTTCCTGTTGCCTGCTGTTTTTCAAAACTATCTTTGAAATTCATGCTTCTCTAAGACTAACTTTCATTACTCATTTATTATTTAAGTGTAGGCTATTTCTGCTGATTTTTTTCTTCTACACTGTCATTTATTTATCCCCCCATGAGCAGTCTTGAGCCATCCTATATTTTATGTCCTCTTGTTCTGCCTTGTGCTGGATTGCAGTTTCCATATTGGATCATTCTGCCACGTGGTGTTTATTTTTCATGATGAAGCAAACTGACAGTCAAAAATGCACCTAGTTTTGAGTTAGTAAAAATTCATCTGTTTGCATTCCTAGGGGTTGAGTTTGGGTTTTTTTTTTCATTCAGTATACTCTTGGACTGCAGTGTCATACAAGTCATTTAACTGTATAATATGCATTTATTAATCTAATAACTGAAGAAACCTTCCTGTAGAGGAAACAATGCCAGAGCTACGTACAGGATTACTGTCAGGATTTGTTCTGTTGCAGAGATTTGAAGATTACTTGATGTAGTCAAAGAACACGAGTGCTAGCGTCCATAACTTTCCAGGTCAATGCTAGGCAAAGTCAACTATAAGGAAGCAGCATTCTAACACACTGTGAACTATCAGACATTTAGGCAATAGTTCCTCTTGTTAGTATTACGGCTGGCCAGAATCCTAAAAGAACGTGATTTTGTAGCTAGTAGTGAAAGGCAGTGAAAAGAGCAAACTATGCAGTCTTGCTTACACCTTATCTGAGAGAGCCTCAATGGAAACAGCCAGTGCAACAGAAGGATAAACAAAGTCACCAAACACACAGACATTAAGACCAGAGATAGAGGTAACAGGCAATATCAATTCAAGCATCAAGTCACAGCACATAAGCAGAGAAGCGTGTCAGAGGTATTTCTGGTGCATTTTTTCATTAACTGCACTGTCCTTAGATGATAGAAATATGGATAAAAGACAGGTAAAAATAATAGGAGACGAAAATCATGGCTTTGTTTTGATCAGAGGTTCTCTTCCATTGTTGAATTTCAGTTCATTCATACAACTGTATTCAAACTCACCATTAAAACAACTAGAACCATGACAGGATCTATTGACCACTGCTTCCAAAACTTAGACTTTTTGTAAGTATGTGTGTACATCAAAGCTGTTGACAGGAAAATAGTGCCATTGAGGAGAATGTCAACGTATATATGAGGATTGTTCTTATATAAAACCAGAGAATAATTAGTTTGAAGATCTAGAGGAAATAAATTCCCTTTAGTTTTCCAAAATCATCTAAGAGGCACCCTCCAACCCTCATTAGACCACACTCAGGGGCATGTAACTGCGGGCCATTTAAAAAAATCACTGAGTCAGGAGTTCCATTAGAAAAGAAACAAAATTGGAACTGAAAATAATTAGTTTATGGACTTTATTCAAAATTTTCCAACTCTTTACTGTGGAAAAAAACCTGCATGGAAATGCAGTAGCTGTGAATAAAAATGTATTAACCTCGAATATAAGATTTATCACCTTGCCTTTTCTGGGGCCGTAATATATGAACTTTTTTTTTTTTTTTTTAATTTGGAAAGACTCACAGATCATTTACATGTAGCGCACTAACAGGAGGAGCTGAGTGCTGAGGATTCTCTTAATATGATTGAAATTTCTTAGCACTTCAAGTACTTGCCTTAGTGTATCCCACTCCAGCCAAGAACCGAGGTAAATCCCTCGAAGTACAAATTGTCTAACGCTCCTAATAACAACACACAGGATCTCCAACCATGACGAAACAGTCTGATGGATGGTGACTTTAGCAAGCAGGAAGGAGGAAGGGGAAAGACATTTGAAATGTCGTGCTTTAATATCTCATATCACACAGTTGTCACTTACTCTGCTTATCTTCCTGTTGCAATTAATAAGCTAACTGTTTTGAGGGTTTAGAATATTCAACAATTTTCATTATTAACAGCAAATAATTAGGAGAAAATTTCAAAGGCAAACAGCAGCATAAAAAGGCAAGAGTAACTATTCCTGGCAGTTCCAGAGCCACAGTTTCAGTGCTTAACTCAGTCTGTTCCCTGAACACACACATACATGGCATTTCTTTTGGGAATTTATTGAGCTGATGGATTATTACTTTCTGATGTTGAAACAATTGATTATTTTCCACATATTAATACAGTGTTGCTACACACTTTTTGCAAACATCATACAATACATAGTACATAATAAAACAGATTAGCATTTGCAGTGTTGTTAGCTTATTAAGAACAACTTTCTGAAGGTTAGAGAGTTGCAAAAAGGCTGCTCTGTGTTAATGGTTTCCTTTAAATTGTCCTGCACGTAACAGAAAAGGGAAATCAGTGGAGACCAAATGGAAGAAGGGGCCCAACCTCTGACTTAAGGTCAACTACTTCGTATTTGTACTCCAGGAAGCTGAGTACCTGGGAATAATACAATACAGAAATTAAGCAAACTCTGCCTAAAAGATTTTGTCTTAATTTGAAAACACATGGACTTTGGGACGTATAGGTATGACTAGCTTGGATTACTTCCTCTTGTAAAATAAAATAGAACTTTCACCAATGTACCCATCATTTTTTTCAGGTACAAAAAAAAGAGAAGAGTTGAGAAGGAACTAATCCAGCTGTTATGAATAATTATGGAATAGTTCACTCCCAAAGCTCAAAAGCCTTGGATTACATTTCAAAGGTAGGTACTGAAACTGTTCTCAATATATATTCATGACTGGGATGGACAAATGAAACATCTCTGTGCTTCACTGATGCAACCTGCAACCTCAGTCTACACATCTGAGGCAGCGTTGGAGCTCCTACATGAGTAGAGGGGGGAAGGGGGAGTTAAATTGCTTATTTAATTTTGCTGATATTATCAGCAAATTACAAAAAATAAACTGAGCCTCCATTTCAACTATCTTCCATCCAGTTGGAAAATAAACCAAACTCTTGTTATTGTTGAAATAGCCTTTTATATGGAACAAGTTACATGCAAACCCCGAGTCTGCATGAGCCAAAGCAGGTGTTTCTGGCAGAACACAGGAGAGCTCCTACCACCAGCAATTCAAGTGCAGATGTAAATGGTCAAATAAAAATTTGATCAATCTATTCTCAAGGTGTTAATACTTTTCTCAAATAGGACTTTGTTTCTTATATAATTGAATAGCATGCTTCAGCATAAGCAGGCCCAATATCAGCTTTCACATCTTAGTAGAAACTTAAAGTTTATGTATTTTAGGGGATTGGATGAAGCAATCAAATACATTTGGCCTCTTTCAGTTACATACTCGCCTAGTACTTTTATTTCCCTATATTGCAAAAACAGGTTTGCTTTGCAAAAATTTAATCGCAGCAAAGCTGCCCACAAAACTACACCCACCATGCTCTACTCCATATTCCCACGCTTTTTAATATTTGTCATATTTCATCTTTTAATGCAGTCCTAATGAGAGCATATTGGCACACCACAGAACCAGGCTTGTAAGAATGTGGTCTTGAAATAAAACATGGAACAGAAGGAGCATTGTATTACAGCCTCTGTTAATGTTTTAATGGTTGAGAGGTTTCCAGCATGTTGGCAGTGTCAGGACAAGCCAATTTAATAAATTATTAACACTAATCAAACATTTTTATGACGGCAGTCAAAACTTCCTTGGAAGTTAAGGTTAATTCTGTTGAAGTTTGACAAAGATGTTACTGTTTGATGGAAACCACGTTTAAAACTACAGCCTTGCACTGCACTGAGAAGAAATGGTTAAGCAACACGTCTCGAAGCGCATAAAGAAACAGCGAAGGCAGGGCTACAGCCTCCATCAACAGCACAAGAGCTGACAAATGGTAGTGAAATGTAAATTGATTACAGCGTATATAATATGCCTGCCACTACTTGGGAAAGGGTAGAGAGAGAGTGTTATCGGGAAGAGATAAAGCTCGGGCTGTCGAGGAGAGAGCGCTAAATCAATATACAAAGAAAATCTAGGAATTCCAGGCACTTGACAAGAGGGCTAGAGAGGAAAATAAAGAATCCTGCCAGTTTTGATGTATTAAACTTTGGAGAAAAGGTATTTTAAAACATCCTTTCATTCAAAAGGCAACTAACAATAACAACGCCAGACAACGCCACATTCTCCCTCCAACTCCTCCAGCCCTGCCAGCTAGCTGAAATCCAGCACAGCAGAAGCTAATGAGGGGTATGGATTAACAATACAATGTTTCTCAGGCCTTTCTTGGGCCTCCCCTGGGGCACCCACAGTCTATACATCATCAATCTACTGCAAATTGATGTAGTCAGCCTGTGACAAGGGTCAGGTTTCCAGGACCAGCTACCAGGCATGATCTAGTCATTTTGAGTTATCAAGACAAAGCTCTGTTCTGCTGAGCTCTGGCCATATAAAATCCACAGTTCCCCAGGCTTTCAGTGAGCTGAAATCAAACCATAGAGCCCTCTCTGTTCTCCCCTACGCCCACTGAGAAAGCAGCTCACCTTTCTGAAGCAGCACTGATATTATTTTGCACTCTCTTACAGATGATACCATCACCACAACTTCAGGCTCACAAACAAGAAAAACATGTACCAACCCATCAGTTTATTATTATCAGTAATTAACATTCTTATTTATTGTATGCTCATTATTTCAGTCACATATAAATAAGAAAAAACATACATATTTATGTTCAATATAAGAGCGCAATGAAGCAGCAAAAAAAAAAAAAAAAAAAAAAAAGGGCTTGCTGATGTAGGCTTCTAAATAAGTTTTAATGGAGTACTACAAACTTTTGTTTGCCCGCAATCTTTTTCCAGAATATCACACATGGGATGTTGCTTTTATTGAACAACTCATGTGCCACAGTTTTTCCAAATACTCTGTGGGATAGTTTGACACATGCACATTTGTGCTGACATCCCCTTAGCTTAGCTGGAGTCAGTGGATTTCCCCAGAAGCGTGGGGCCAACAAGCATGCCTTGGCTCACAGCACTGCAGCCTTGCCAGCTGCACCTAAACGCATTCGCTCAGATGGGAAGAGTCACAAGCAATCGAGTATACAACACTGAGAAAAGTGAGCTATTGTGTCAATAAGATACATGCAGCCCAAACTAAAGTAGATTTAAATCACTAGAAAGGTCCTCTATTAATTTCAGTTGTTTGATGGCATTCCCGCTTCTACAGAAACTGCTGCAGGTAAGATTTACATAATATCTATAGGTTAGGCACTACCTAAACTTGCAATTAATAACTCTTCCTGAAGGTAACTTTCATGACTGTTGATTTGCCTCAGAAGGATTGAAAAAACCAAGCTGCCAAATAGAAAAAAAAATTGGATTATTGGATCCCAGCTACCTAAAATATGGCAGATTGCTGAGGCATCCACTATACTCAAGTGAACTTTAAATCTTCACAGCTGCTTGTGGTCCAACACAAGTGTGAACTACTGGTAGAAAACAGGCTTTTTTTATTCATGAAGGAACTTCAATGAAATCCAATGTATTTGTTACTTGTATTTTTACCATATCCCAGTAATATATTTTGAAATGTGTGTGTCCATAAAAGAATCCTTGTGAACTTAGGCTTTTATTAACAAAAAGCCAATCGTCAAAATCATTTTGTGATCTCTCTGCTCTGAATGGACAACAAGCTTTGAAAAGCAGGCAGGAGAACTGATCAAGCCACTTGCGGTATGAACATGTGATGAACATTTGCTCATATTTATTCATGCAAGCTTTCTGGAATTTCTCTGTCATGGACAGTCTTCCAAACACAACGTCATGCATATGAATGTGCACGAAAAGCAAATAAAAAGATGCACTAATACCTTTGAAGTAACTTTGTGGCTTTTATCTGATGGATGCTGCAAATACTTTGTTTCATCATTTCCTCCAATTTTTCACACTGCCAGCAACAGGGAGGAAAAAAAAACACAACAAAAAATCCCCAAACCTCTGAATTGCCTGGCATCTTCAATTCTCCTTTTCCACTAGCCCCTCTGTGCAGTGATACGGCTTGAGTAAATTTCTAAAACATTACTTGTACATCTTCAAAAATTAGACTTGTGCTCAAAAAGCTTCCATGATCTCTCACAATTAGCTCCTGCCACTGGCCTAGCCAGGCATGACAAGTTCTTCTCTTCATTATACTTGTTAACTTTTACACTGACTGGGACATAACCAAGACACTATTTTTGCAAAGGGTTGCAAGGAACTTTAAGGGAACCCTTGTCTGTAGCAGCTGGCCACTACATACACCTTTTTGAAGGACCAATACTTAAGCCTTTTGAATTTCTCAAAAAAGCATGCTCTTCAAGCTACATTTATTTACCTGATTTTTTTTTACGTATATTTGTCTCAGTGGGTGTGTGCACATTCAACCTTTAAGTGCCTGTGTAGCCCTTTAGGCGCATATCCCGCCAGTTAAAAGCGAAGTCTTAATCTAAGCTGATACAAATGGAAGTTTGGACAGAGAATGATTGCGGGTCTTTCTTTTAGTGTATTACCACTCATAAGTGATTTTAACTAATAATTTTGAAGGTCTTTTGATTTATTCTGTGCTAAAGACAAAACATGCATTCATATTACTGTAGCTGACTACTATTAGTGATATTATGTGGAGCAGGTATTATTAGAACAGCTGACAATAAAAAACAAATATACATTTCAAAAGTGAGCATCAGCACTTTGTAGAAATACAGGTTCATTTGAAGATACCTGTAATTTTAAGTTGCCATCTATTTACTTTTTCAGTTGCTAAAAACTACAAGGAGGAACACATCTTCCCTTCAGTGGAAGTATATGCAAAGATGTGTTTGCAATAAAAAAAGAAAAGGAGACCCTTTAGAAATGGCTTACAGAAATCACGCTAGTTATCCATCTAAGCACTTGACTGTGTATCATTAAGATATGCCAGAGGAAAAAATAATGCAGGTGTGTTTCAGTTTGTGGATGCAATTGGTGGCCTGTTTAAATTCTGCCTGTACATCAAGTCCACACAAAAATATGTCCCCTGAATGAGCTCTGCACTGCTGACCTCCATTTCAGTTCTCTGCTGTAACTTCACCACAGCTGAGAGTGCTTGCTAGCTTTGATCAGTAGTGACAATCAAGGCTAAAATCCTGATTCACAGCTGAAGGAAATTTAAAATTTCATGTCTGGATGATGATTTACCTATCATATCTGGTACCAGAGCACATCACCATCACCACCAAACATGTCCACCACCTAGAACATTTGCTTCCACTCCTCTTCCCAGCTGCCACAACTCCTCCTACACAACTCGTCCCTACATGGAAATGGAATGGAAAATCTTGCGGCAGCTATTCCCTTGAGAAAACCTGATAAAAATCTATCCTCAAACCCCAAGCCAGGCAGGTTTAGTACAGGACAAAGGCTGGCTCTGGTCTGAGGACTCTCTCCATCTGCAAAACTGTTACCACTCTCTTCTTGCTATGCTAAAGCTAAACCCAAATGCTGTTCAGTGTAAGTCAGTTTTGTGAGCAATAAATCAGAGTAGCTTGCCTGTGCAGCACACTGGAGAGGACCTACCAACACTGTTTACATGAAAGTTCACTATTCCCCTCCCAGAACAATGCAGCTGCTCTTCCCACTTTAAAGGCTTCCGCCCATCCTTACTTCTCTTCCCACTTATCTTTATTTGGCTGCTTTTCCAAGGGTAGACAAAAACTCCATGCAGTTCTCTGTATCTCCTGTTTTCAGGGAACAAAACACATTCCCCCATCTAAGAGAACTGATGCACTCTGCTGGCTTCAAACTTTAAAAATATCTCTTTGCTGAAGCAGCTGTTGAATAATTTATATTTCTTAGAACTAAGCTGAGTATATGTACTTTTTGCTTTGATATATACGGTATAGTTGTTTTTCCTCCCTTTCCATTACCTTCTTGTTTTTCACTTAAAATTTCAATGTAGGAAATTCTGAAGACTTCAGAGGCTGGGAAAATGATTTGGGTTTTGGAGCAAGAGAGAAGGGGAGTGCAATTTATTTGTGAGTTGTTTTTTTTTTTTTTTTTTTAATGAAAGGAAAAAATCCTGAACAGCTTGCAATTAGCAGCTCTGCAAAGTTATAGTTCCTTCAATGGCACACAGCATGCCAAGTAAACCTACAAGAGATTCCTTAGCTTAACATGCCTGGAGCTGGATACAGTTCCTCTAAATCAAAGCACAGCTCACACTAACAGTTGCAGCATGTTAGCGGCTGGATGGTTGCTTTATGAAGAATTATAAAGTGACACAGCAGTCTGGTTGAAAAAAACACACCCCACGCTTTGATGTTTTTAACCACTAACTTCAAGAGGACCAACAGAGACCTTCCTGTTTTTATTGCAGCCTCTCTATCATCCCTCCCCCTGCTCCCACTGTTCGATGGGGGACTGTTATCTTTCAGTCACTTTGTAAGCCTGACTTGTTTACAGACTGAATGTCTCTGTTTATAGGCCTATATCAGAGAACAAACAGGGCAAGTGTGACTTCCTAGGATCTGAAATGCGATGCTTTTTCCTCTCAGGCAAGCAGGAGTGGCAAGGGCTGGGGGAAGGAAGGGGAGAAGAGAAATCCTGTAATTGTCCTTTTCTGTGTCCCTCTTCCCTCCAGGTTAAACATACACACCTGTATGGTCCCAAGGTATTTTAAATGAACCAGTTGCTGAAGTGTTACCTTGCCAAAGCTCCGTGAAAATCCACAGCAATTGTCTCAGTAAAAACTAGGTCCGCTTCAAAAATCTCATCCACCAACAGTAAAATCGATGATAAATAAAGGTTTCTCTTAAACAGCCTATTTTTAAAGTTTTACATTATAGTTCCATTTAGATGTTCGTTTGGGGAAACTTATAAGCTTATATCACATTTTACTGGAGACATTTAAAGGGTGTCAATGGGGTAATTATAAGCATACACTCTGTAATGATGAAATTTTAGAAACCATTAATGGCGTGACTTTGGATATTCTTTCTTATCTTGAATAATATTTTACCACAGACGTAACCTCAGTCCAGTCAATAAGAACAGTCCTTAATAAGGTACTCAAATGACATGAGAGACAGTTTGCTTATATTGCTAATGGCAGATTTCTTTTCAGTTCTCCATCACATTTGGGTTATAAACACCCCAGAGGAGGTACGGTTTTGTCTATACTAAGGGTATCTTACTTTTACATTGGCAATTAATTGTAGGATTCATTTTTATAGGTTTCTGGTTTCAAAAGGCTTGCTTTTGCACAAATGCACACTTGGGAGCACAAGGGGTTTTTAAGGAGGGTACGGAGAGGCATATCACATTCGCTCTTACAGTTCTTTATGGCGAGACACTAGGCCAGCTAGTTTTGAGCTAGCTCTGTCTGGGCTTTCCCTTGTAGTTTACTCACCAAAAGAGACTGAAAAGTTTTTGAACCAAAAAAAAAAAATTAATATGAATTTAAACCTAGGAAGTTGACTCTTTAAGCACAACCTCTTCCAAATAAATAGATCAGACAGGACAGAAAAGGAAAGGTTTTTACGCACAGCTCTTCCTTCAACAACCATGTCCATGCAGGCAGGACCTTAGGGCACTGGTGCTTGGTTAGACACAGCCCAGTATAGCAGCAGTGCCTAGTCCCTGCTGGGTCCTCCCATCTGCTCTGAGACCTGTCTGCTCCTCTTTCCTCACCACTGCTCCCAAGTCAGAGCTGGCCAGGTGGGCACTGTGGCTTTCTGGTCCCCATCATCCCTTCCAACATGCTCAGCAGCACCCAAACAGAGAAGCAAGCTCCTCTTCCTCCAGGGATACCACCGTACCTCTCTGCTTCTCACAGGTGGACCACATGCCTTTGCAGACCACAGACAGGAACAAGTGGTGCCTGCAGGCACTGCTGCTGTGCAAAGGGACAGACAGCCCAGGAAGACCTGGCTCAGCTCAAACGGCTGAACTCTTGAAATAAAAGTGAGAATTCAGGCTCCATTAGAGTTCAGGTACAACTTAAACAGTTTAAACACAGCACTCCAGAGGACATTACCTAAATATGTCCTGGGGCCACTCTGCCTGCAGCTGGCCTAGTGTAAGACAACCAAAGGCACTGGCCTTTCAATTTTCTCCTGCAGAGACCCCCGCGTCCTCTTGCAGGCAGCCAGGCCCACCAACTGGCCATGTCACATCTCCCCTTTCAGGTCCTCCTTGCAGGAGGCACAGGCTTGTGTCCTCGCCTGCCATTTCACACCTATGGGTTCCCTTGGCAGGGACCGTGCAGCACGCTGTGCGAGCCGTGGGCTTCTCCCCCTGCAGCCGCCTTACTCCGGAGGCGGCGGAGACCTGCGAGCTCAGCACACACCACTCCTGCCAAAAAGCAAGCAGTGAGCAAGGAGACAAACCAACCCTTCACAGAGCGCCAAAGCCTCCCAGCACAGCTCGGCGTAAAGGGGAGGCAGAGATCTGTGGCTGTTCTCTTTGTTTTAAACTAAACTGTTTGGGCCATCCATGCCCCTTCCAGTTTTTGGTCTCATCTGAAGAAAACAGAGGAAATTAAACTATATGAGTAGAAGGTGGTTTTTAATCACAACCACTTTTTCCCCTAGAGACTAAAAGCATATGCTTGAATTAATGGACTCTTTCCATTAATCACAAAGGGCCCAGGATAGATGCAAGAGAAGTTAGGTTTTCCTCATCATGCATAAACCTCCTCCAGCTTTCTTCAGTAGTTTCACATGGGGATGAAGGCATTTAGCCTAACAAAAGACCTGGCTTGAATCCTGGACCAGAATTCACATGCACATTAATTTCTGGTTTTAGCATTTAGATACGTTTAACTCCTCTTCTGTCCGTTTTTACATGCTCCTCCTTTAAGATGGCTGAAAAAAAATTTACTAATGTTCATTTCTAAGTACAGAAGTGGGGCTAAATTTGAAACACATGTCTCTCTTCAGCATGGCCTCCCAGGAGCCATAGATGACTCTTTCCCCTGTACCTCAATATTGTCAGATACCATTCTGACACATATAATTCTGTCTGCACTAAAGGCACCAAACTTTATCTTATGGATTCTACTATGTAGGAAACACCTACACACAATGTGACAGGCTACTTAGCCCTTTTTGCAGCTCTGATCTTTACCATGGGAGTCTGTGGCAAATCAGACACACAAATTTTTTCTGCCATGTCTGAAAGTAAAGTCCTCACAGCCCTGCATAGCTGGAGAAGAGATGATCACATGTTATCCTCGTGGGTTTAAGGATAATCAAGACTGAACTTGAAGACATGAAACTATGCAAGATTTACACACATTCACAAAGGATGTGAATACACCTATATAATTTTCAGAATAAAGGGAATGAATATTTTATGTTCAGTCTTGGAACAGGTAGTATTCAATCAACATTATTCCTGTAGCTAATAAGAGCTCAAAGGCATCTCACAGATGGACAAGAAAATTCATGTCCAAACCTACTTTCCCACTCATTCTGACAAATTCTAGCTAGATTGCCTTTCCACATGAATTATCACACTACTCCCTGTGGGAATTATTACCTCTTTGAAAGTACTAAGATGCAGGTATAAATACCAGCATTCACTGAAGAACCATAGAAGTCCCAGAGCTGATACATCTCAAGCGGTGTAAAGGTGTGTGACTTAGGGTGATGTTTGAGCTGGGTGGGCAGGCTGACCAAACACGGGCTTCCTGAACTCTACTCCTGTTGATGGATACTGTAAAACATCAGGTTTTTCCTCTTCAAAACTACTTCTGTATGCTTGCACACTGTATACCACAAAGTAAGGCTTGCATGCAATTATGTTTCTAGAGCGTATAATCATGTCACAAGAAGTATAATTTTCTTTATTGCATGATTTCCTGAGTTCCAGCACAAACAGAGAGAACCCAGGACTTGAGAGATCTTCCCAAGAGCTCAGGTGCCAGCTGTTGTTTGTGTTCCTGTGCGTATATCTGTGGTGATATTCAAGATGACAGAGAGGATCAAAGCTTTAATGCCACTAGTGGGAAATAGCTGACAGGGCACCAGGCATCAGAAATGCGGGTTCCTTTCC
Source organism: Falco naumanni (assembly GCF_017639655.2). Classification (NCBI taxonomy): domain Eukaryota; kingdom Metazoa; phylum Chordata; class Aves; order Falconiformes; family Falconidae; genus Falco; species Falco naumanni. The sequence continues at coordinate 19,699,773 of NC_054065.1, forward strand.
AAAGAATGTCTCTTATTTGTCCCAAGACCTTTATGGATGTACCGTGCCCTGCAAGACCCATTTTTTCCCCCCACATCTTGTGGGCCAAAGCCATACAAGTTCTAGAGCAGGGGACCCCCCCCCCCCCCTCCCCCAGCTCTGTACTGTGCCTGGGACTCCACAGCTCTATTACAATGTGAGCACTAATTAACAGCCCAAGCAGGCTTTGTGCAACGGTTGCCAAGCCAAGTTCTTTGCCTTGCGCTGAATTGCTCGCCCTGCTTAGCTTTTTAATTCTTTAAGTTCATCATTTACTGCAATGTGCTAAGTTATATCATAGAAATTTTAGAGGCATGACTCCCCTCCACAAGTTAATTTTGAACAACAACAAGTCATCATATGCTTGTTCCTGTGCTCTGATGAGCTTTGAACTTTAATAAATGATTAATCCTATTTAGAAGTAACTTAACACTGCCTTAACTGCATCTTTCCATGAAGTGTCACTTTGACATCCTCTGTTGTGTGCATTCATTGCAACTTTCACACGCTGTAAATTAAGAACATTTACACATGCAATTAGTGTTAAATAAATGCCTGAAGAACTCCTTGGGGATTAAGCAATTAGATGGCATCATGGAGTACCCTTTGTACTTAACGCTTATGAAGAAAATCATCTACCCGTTTTGCACAAATTGCATACTGGGGTAACCATTGTGCTGGCAGGAAGTGCTCGGAGGAATTGCCAAACACAGCCTGGAGTTCAGGCACACCGCCTTCTCCCCAGCTCTCCCACCCCTCCCCCACAGGCTTAAGAGATATATTAGTATAAATAAAGTGCTATCCTAGTCACAAGTTTATGACTACGTTACTCCCTCCACAAAAAAAAAAAAAAAAAAAAGATTTAAAAATCTGAATTTTTAATGTCTTAGCAATTTTTTTTTTTTTAAATATCTGTCTAGAACAAAATGCAGCTATGTACACACTGGCCACTGACAATAGAGATTTAACCCTTTCATATCCTATACTTAATGGTGCATGAAAACTGTAGTTAGTATTTATGTCAAAGTATGGAAACGGTCTTGGAAGGAAGAATACTTGGCACCATAGAGCACCTTGCAAGTGGGAGCATGTGTTTTATGTATATACCATGCACGCACCCCTAAAGCATACTGAAAATAACAGCAGTCATTTGCCCTGCAATGTATAATAGTCCGTACTCACCAAAATAATTGGTTAAATACCATAACTAAGGTATTGGGAGAGAAAAGGACAATGAATTTTTATGCCTTGAAGTTCAAGGTTAAAGTGAATCCAATTCACTCTCAGCTTTCATTAATGCCTGTCACATGGCCAGCCTGAGAAGAGGGAACACCTCACCTTGACGAAGTTGTAGCCAACACATGGAATTACAGACAATGCAGCAAGAGGTGGGCCCAAAAATAAAAAAAAAAAAAAGGAAATAAAAATAAAATAAATAATAAAAAAAAGGTAGCTGTAAGAACAGAGTGAAGTTTGAAGTTACTCCCTGAGCATTTCAGTCAGCAAAACTACAAAACCCCCGCGCTGACACCAGGGGCGGGGTCCCCCTCAGGGCACGGTGTCCTCCACCCTACCAAAACAAACCACCGCTCACAGAGGTCACCCCCAAAGCCACCACAACCCCCCTTACAAAGCAGCCCATCGTGCCCCACAGCCTCCCGGGGCTGGTGAGGGCTGGGGTGCAATCCTGGTGCTGTGTGAGGTGGGCTAGCTGAGGCGGCATGCCACAGGAGAAGAGAGGACCCTGTTCGCAGGGGAGCAGGATTTCTAAGTACCAGGCATTAAAAAAAAAAATAAAAAAAAAATCGGAACAAAACCCCCAAACAAACACAAACCAAAAAACACCAACACATACACACACAAAAAAAACACCAACAAAACCCAAAAACTACACCCCCCCCACCACCACCAAAACCCAAACAAACAAAAAACCACACACACAAAACCAACCCCCCCTACCACCATCACCAAACCCCAAACAACATAAAGCAGCTGCAGGGAAGTTGTTTTCCCACTTGCTGCAGCCTATAGAATCTGCCCCGGAGGTGCCCCCGGCCGCGCTCCGCCGCCCGCAGTCCCAATCCCGGAGCGCCAGCGCCACCTCCCTGCCGAGGCGCCTCGCTGCAGCCCCGCGGGCGGTCGCCTGTGCCAGCCCCGCACGGCTCTGCGGCCGGTCCGCGGCAGAGGCGCGTTGCGCAGCGACCCGCACCGCGGCCCCGCCGGGCAAACAGCGCTTCTGCAAAGGCGGCGGCTTAAAATCCAGGGGAAGCCATTTAAATTTCGGTTTAACCCAGCCTCCTCCTCCCAGGTGCACTGTTTTTCTTTCTACTGGGGAAAAATAAAGTGACTTCACTTCTCTTTGACACTACAAAATGAATTTTCCCCGTAACTTTGTTCAATCAGAAGCAAAACTTTTCTCTCATACAAGTAATTTTTCCATAGGCAAACATTCCTACAGCAACGATTTAAAAAAAAACTCCCAAGATATTAGTGGGTGTTAATATTTTAATCATATTTGGGTCTGGTAGATCATCATATTTGGGGGATATAAAGTTTTATAGCTCTTCCCTACTCAGAATCAGCAAGTCAATGCACTGTTACACCAGCAAAGAGAAGACCAAACCAGCCACCAGGTTCCTGTTGGACTTAGTTCCTTGCTAATGAACCCTTTGGCCCACCAAGAGGCACCACAGACAAGAACCCATTGGGAAACCCATCTCCTCCTCCTGTGCCAAAAGACTCATGCCTGCGGCGTGTCAGCAGAGGGGAAGATTCTGTTTTGTAGTCTGAAAATATATTAAATGTGACCTGAAAAGACACATAGCCCTCAAGGTGTTAGGATAGCTTCCGAGCCTCTCCAGTTTACTTTTCTGAAGCAATTGTCACAAGGGGTACTCCTGCTACAGTCTTTAATTAAAATAAAAAAAAATGAAAACCAACAAAAAAAACTCCCAACCCACAAAACAGTAATTCCCTGAACCATTTTGGGTGCTCTGATCATTTAGTCCATATACCGTCAGTATAATTCCACTTCAGTCACCAGATAGCACAAGTAATAGCCTAGACATTTTCATAGAACTTTTATTTCTTCAGTTTCTACCTGGAATGGATGTGAAAACAGCAAAGTTCCAAAGCAAAACATGAAATATTTTTGTTCTGAGTGTAATTAATGAGGAAACATACTCCAAAGGGCTCTTCTTTTCCAATATAGTTTTGCCTTAAATGATTCAGATAAATATCACTGGATATTCATCCAAAAAATAAGGCACTGAACATTCCAAGACTTACTCCGAACCTGCAGTCCTGAGGTTAGAAGTGGAACAGCGGCAACTGAAAAGAGGATGTGACCTTTTCATCGCACCTAGGAATCTGGAGCTTGCATGTCCTCACTGCACCAGTTGAAGAATTTGATGAGCAAGGAAGAGAAGAAGCAGAATCAAAAGGAAGCACATGCTGAGGTTACCATATGCATGTGTAACAGGGGAAAATATAGATTTCCCAGGGTAAATAAAGAAGTCTGCATTGTAATTCATAGCAGTTGGCTGCATGTGGTGTTAAAATCTGTCTCTTACCTATATACTGAACCCATGCCACCTTCCTATGAATACAGGCAACTTCAGCAAAGCTGTTCGTGTGAGAACCCACTGAGACTGCAGCCAGATAGTCAATGTTAGATTACTCTTTTTATATAATAAAACTTGCGTATACATACATGCACCCCTGCAACTAGTTGTTAACCACAGAGAGAGAAAACAGACAAATGGAAAAATAAAACGGCAAAGATAGAGGACACTTGAAGAAAAAAACCCCAACAGCTGAGTATTTGTCTAATAAAAAAATAAGATAGTCTTTTCAACTTTTGAAAAGTCTTGAAAATGTTGATTATTGTTGTGAGACGACAGCATTTCACATGCCCTGCCTTGATCTCAGGAACATCCAGCCCTAACACATTTAGCTGCCTAAGAAGAAGTATCAGTTAAGCTCTCCAGTGAGCGTGCACACATGCCTTCCCTGGGACTCCGCAGCTACTGACCGCAATACACTATTCCCTTGCAGAACACCGACTAGGAGTAGTTACAATGCAAACGGCCAAGGTAAATTCATGCAATACAACCTGGAACAGCACCGCTAGACCTGGTGTTACTTTCAAAGTGGAGCAGCAGTGATGCTACTGGTAGGGCACTGGGGCAGGCACTGACTTCCCCTCTCCCATTGCTCCCTGCTCACCCGAATCGCCCTCGCCACCCCTGGGGCAGATGTCCCTGGGGGCAGTTGCCCTTCACAGGGAGCTCCTCCTCTCTGCCCACAGCATTGCTCCTGTGGCTAGAGCTGAAGCCTGTTTCAACCCTGCCGGTTTCCTGCTAGGAGCCTGTATACATACACATATATATATACACACTATACATATGCATATTTAATATCAATTACAGGGAAGACAGGGGCAGTCTTTCAAGCTTCCAATATGTCAACATGCTGTACAAACAGGAAGCGGCATGGCAGCAACAGGTCATTAAAAAGACTTCAGACCAGCCAAGAATCAGGAGAGTCATCTGAGAAATGGGGGGTGGCTGGTAGAAGATCAGGCCTTTTCCACCACAGTTGGCATATCCTAAGTCTCACATAGTCTCATACCCCCACAGAAGAGGGATGTGTCTTTCAAGGAACTGCCCAAGCAGGCAGTGTTTTAAGTAATCACGTATTTTCATGCTGCCTTTTCCCATCACACCCTCCCTATTGCTTAATTACCTCTGCTCTCTTGCCCTCTCCTCGATACACACAACACTTCTGTGGAGGGTGGGTAGAGATGCTCAGAAAGCGGTCCTCTCTCCTTTAGCAGGAGTCTTTCCATGGCAGAGGCACCCCAAAAGCAGCAATCTGCCTTCTCCTCCTTGCAGGCTTTAACCCCTTCCCTCTCCCTGCCTTCCATTTTGAAATGGCATTATAAGGAAAGTCACGACCAATTCATTTCTCCAGAAGTTGATGATCAGCTGCCAGCTAAAGGGAATCCAGGAGGGGTGGGGGGGGAGCTCTGACCTACCCAAGTTCTTGTTCATGACAAAAAGGACCTGCTGTAAGACAGAAAAGTCCAGGATTCGCAGTATTGCTGTAAGCACTTTCATCTAGAAAGGATCCTCATTAATATTTTCTATCCCGTCAACAAGCTGAAGGGGATATATTCTAGTTTACCAGTAATGTCTGCATGGCAGCTCTATTTCCTTTATACATTCTTTTTTAAAAGGTAACATTAAATCCACCCTCCTTCCCCTGAGTATTCACCATTTTATAATCCAAGCTGTCCCAACACAGCATAAGTATCCACATAACCAGCTATGTTTTTTGACATCTGCTTTTCATTTTCTTAACAGGAAACCAACACAATTTCCATGACAAAGGAGGATTCTGGTGTTATACTCTCATTTATCTGTCATGTGTACACTTGGCAGCATTTGATCTTTATTCTCTAGACACTTAAGAAATAATCTAGGAATTACTGCTTCTTGACAATACAAACAAATAAGGCTATCTATAAATAAACCGCAGCGAGGATGGGGCGGAGGATCGCTTCGCACCGCAGAGGGACTGCCTCAGGGCTAGGTCTCATTTATTTTTTGGCCATCGCGGGGGATCAGGAGGTCACCCGCCTTTCTGAGCCCTTTTGTGCGAGCCTGCGTGCAGGGAAGAGGGGCCCTCACACAAAGCACCTCTGATGAAACCGGCTGACTTTTTTTTTTTTTTTTTTAACTCCGCTTCTGGTCAGTCTCCCTGATGGGGAGCTGTGTGTCGGTGGCACTGGGGAGGGCAGGAGGTGACATCCCAGCAGGCAGCACAGCCCCGCTGCCCCCTCCCCATACCTGCAGTGCTGGCAGCCAGGCTTCACTTGCAAAGCGCTGCTCAGTGGAGGGAAGAAAAGATTTTGCCTGAGCTATTTAAACTTATCTCCACTCCATGAATCTTAGTTTGAAAACCCAGGAAGTGTAGCATTCTTTAAATAAATTGCAGGCACAAAAGAATTATTTAGTTTAAGTCATACCCAAGTAGGGCAGTCTTGCTAGCACCCACCAGATGCTGCTCAAATTTTTTTCTTCCGCACCTCCCCCCCCCCCCTTTTCCTTCTAAAATTTTACTGTTTGTAGCATCTCCCCATTACTATTCTTGGTTGCCTTGGGCCTGATCCAAACAGCTATGGAAGGAAACAGTCAGGAGGACGCCTATTGACTTCTATAAAAGCAGAGTCAGGGCCATGGGCAGTAAGGGATAAAACCCACTGAACCTTTTTTGAAGGCTCTGAAATTAACATCAGCCCCTTCATTTACGTTACTAATACAACAGGTATGTTTTAAAAAGGACAACCTTTTTTTCCTCTCTTTTGCCTTCTGTGTGAAAATGTTGCTCATTGTAGAAAGATACATTTGTAAAGAAACCAACCTTCAGATTCCATCAAAGAGAAATTTTATAAGAAAAAAATTTTGAGATAGAAAATTAAACACACTCGTTAAGATTGTTCCAGTTTAATATCTTCACTGTCAAATTGTGAGACTGACCCTGCAAATGCTTCATCACAGCTGGGATTTTCTTGGAAGCAAGGAGCACAAGTCAGTTGAGCGCATGTTCCCAAGTCATTTTTAGACAGATGCAGTTAAAATAAAATGGCATATTGCCTACCTCCCTGTGGCATCCAGAGGCTGGAGATGTCTCAGATTTCTATACAGTTAATGAAAGTTAGGAGCCTCAGTATAGAAGTTAATGCAGCCTTTGAACAAGGAGACACAACTGACATAAGTGTGTTCAGCATGCAGCTACTTGAAACCGCCCAAGAGAAAATGCTGAATGCGGGGCATTGCCCCAGATATTTACCCCTCCCAGGGTTTCTGCCCTTCTCTCCTTGCTACAGCGACATTGTCCTTCTCTATTTGAGATCAGCAGCCTGGGACATCCCTTCACAAAAGGCTGCCTTCTTTTTCAAACACTCAAGCAGAAGTTACCCTTTCAAATGACATTTGGTACCACAAGCCATGTTTATTGTAATAACTCAGTGGTTGCAACATTACACTGGGAAGTGGGACCTGGGATCTAGGTCTTTTTGAGCCTGGGGTTGTCCAAATATGTAAATCATCAAAAGCTAGTCAGAGATTAAGTGCCCAAATGAGAGTACTCTCCAGACATAGACTACAATAGCTCTATTTTTATATGCAAACATATTTATATTCATCCTACTTCAGCTCGTTTCCTTATTAAAAATAAGGCTATTTTAGTCCAAACAGACCTGCTTGAGGATTGCCAAACCATAACAACTAAACTTTTTTAAAGCAGAGATCTGATGCCAGAGGTGGTCTTAAAAAATAAAGTTAAAACTACAAGAAATCCCTCACTTTGTAACCTCCCTAAAATTAGAGAAACAAAAGACTTGATCAACTTGGGCCGTTTAAAAAAAATGAGCATGCTTTGGCTCAAGGAACCAACCTCACCCTCCGAGTGTGAAAATAAGCAACCTCATTCAGGATTTGCATTTATATTTCAGTTAATAGAAGAAAACACCCAAACCCAGGACACAAAGAGTAGTTCTAAGAGTTATTTTTTCCCCTTTGTGACTGAATCACACAAGAAACCTCACTAACTCTTCAGAGTACTTCCGTTAATAAGTGCTTTATATTGTAAATAAGCGATACATAGACCTACAGACAGCATAGCAAAGACAACCCGGGGTGTGGGGGGAGTCCTTCTAAGCATACATACTAGTATTCGTGCCTTTATCGGCAAGTTTATCATGTCAAAAACACACCTCAGCAAACAGTTGGTACCATGTGAGGAGAACAGTAGAGAAGTCCTAAAAAAGGTTAGAACAGTATGGTCAATTAAAAAAGAAAAAATCTAAAAAAAATCTTTAACCTCCTTTTGCAATTACTTTGTATTATTTACATATCCTTTTTATTAGTTGAAATAATATTCAGCAATTTGAATATGCTGTGCAGAAAGAAATAGATAGAATAGGTGGAAAGTGACAGTACCTGAAAGGCAGTTTTCCAATTAAACACCCTTATTATTTACAGGAGAGATTATATATTTTTTTTTTTTACTGTTCACCAGGAAAATTTTAACAACATATGCATTTTTAGGTGAATCCAAGTCAAGCTATTTCAGCTGTCAAGAAGCAACAATTTATTTGGGGTCAGTTCAGCAATAATTTGCCCCTGACTGAGATGCCACAATGATTCATGGAAAACTATAGATTGGATGTCTCTTTCTGTTCTCTTCCATGGGCTGGCTCCATACTAGATTTCACCTCCAGTGACCTCCACAGCCTTCCCTTTAGCTGAATCATAAGTAGTGGACGATGGAAATCCTACAGGCATAGTATATTATGGGAAATGCAGTCCAGTTGTGAAGAATGAGCTACAGAAAGTGACTTCGGGTCAGTATTCTCCAGTCTTCAAACCTTGTTTTCCCTTCTCTCAAGCCTCACACAGCCACTTTTCACCTGAATAAATGAAACTGCTTTTCAGCTATGAGTAAAATGATTGAATAACCTGACTAGTTTAAAAATAAGTCTGTGCGTGTTGACTAGTCTTCTGACCCAAGCTGTATCTTTCCTCTGTGGCCACTCCTAGTAGTCTGTGCAAACAGAGCACAGCTAGCGATCTTGGTCTGGGAAAAAAAAGAGATGGTGCTTTATGTCATTATTTCTGTCTTACACCAGCCTTATAAACTTTGTGTTTGTTGGCTCAATGCAAGTGGTGCTACCAGCAGCAATCCTGAAGTGCCTTTGTCCCTTCAGACCTTGTGAGGGGGTTCCCGTTAGGGCAATAAGCAATGGAATTAAAAAATTATTCAATCAGTTCCTCCAGGTCCCAATACTTGTGCTTTTATACAGTAGATAAATTGCACTAGGTCTACTCCAACAAATAGAAACTTGGAACAAAAGCAAGCCTACAGTGTCATTCCATTATCCTGTCTCTATCCACTGCCAAAGCAAGTATTACATCAGTTATTTTAGGTGCATGTGTGTGTGTGCACTCTCCGCACACATTTACAAATGCACCTTTTTATAGGGAATGTATGAACATATGCATGTGTGTATAGAAAACCAACTCAGTTAGCATGTGGCTCGCAGACAGCCTTTCCTGCCATCTAACTATGGCTATAAATGAATCATAACTTTAGCAAAAAATTCTGCTTTCAGACTCATGGAAAATGTTATGTTATTTTTGGCTTGTGTCGAAGAAAAGTGGGGTGATAAAAGAGTGGGTATGGTAAGGTCCAAGTTCATCTGCATTTTCATCTGTACATGTCTTGAGACCTCTCTAGGTTCTGTTTACTTTCATAGATTCAAGCAGCATACTTTATGTTTACATTTATTCTGTTTTAATCACACTGCAGATGTAAAGAACCCATTTAGGAGGGTGCAGCTTACATATATTATATACAAATAGTAAGTATAATGATCTACGATCTGCTTCTGTGATCTGCATAAATATTCATCATTCAGACTTCAAAAGCAGCAAGTTTGAGCAAATTATATAGAAACCTCAATATTTTACTTTAATTTTGTAATTTCTTCATCCACAGTCAAAAGAGGGAATTTAATCCTTAAAGAAAATCTATGCGAAAGGACAATTACCCATAGTTTATCACTTTGCTACCATGAGAATGAATTCTAATGATTAGCATAAATTTTGTAATCTATCCCATCGCCCATTCTTCTAGACAAACAAATACCTCAATAGTGCCACCACCCAGAGGAGCAGAGACACATAAAGGGCAGACAGTCAACAAAACGAGAAGTCTTGCCCACAAGATCTTTGCCCATGATGATGCTTTCTCTGAAGCAAACACAAGAAACTCTAGTACAATGTTTTTGCTCCTGAATTATATGCCATTCCTTCATCCAGCAGTCTGGCCACACTGTGCATTCAGAGCTGGTGCTTTCTGGCATCATTTTACAAATCCAAAATACTAAAGAGAAAGATTTTAAAGACAGAAAGATTAGATCCAAATACTCCAGGATCTGGGCAAATAAAAATATGAGATGTGTAGCTCATGAAAGGGGCTAAATGTTTCTTGCTTGTCTCCGAATACCTTGCTTTCATAAACGTGCTAATGTTTCCTATCCCTGCCAAAAAGTCCAAAGACAAGGACTTGCAGCTATGCTAGCCTTTTTTGTTTGGTTGGTTTTGGGTTTTTTTGTTACTAGATGCTAGCAGTGAAATGACTGGCTTAAGTCTCAGCTGTTGTCACTTCCTGTCCCAGCCCTGGACCTCCAAATTACATGTACTCCATCCTACCCCACATCATATTACTTCCCTCACTCCCTTCCTTCCAAGAAAAGGCTACTGATGTTTACGCTGGATCCAGTCAACCTGTGAGCACCTGGGAGTGGTGGCAATGCAGACTCAGACCATGTGGATCCCTTCCTGAAGTCCCTTCTGAGGTTTCTGGACATATCTCCTTAGATCCAGCCTCATGCAGGAAGACAGGGCATGTGTATCTGAGGAGAGGCACCCATGAGGAAAGCAACGCCCATTACCCTTGTGATGGACACTGCCTTGCATTTTCAACAGATGGTGCTCTAGATGCATTATGGTATCTAAAAACTGTCCAAAGGGGCAGCAAAAAGATTATCCTAGTACAGGAAAACCTTCCAGTTGTGGAAGGCGGCTCCAGCGTTACCTCACCGAGCCTCTTTCTATAGGGATTAGGGAACAGAAGTCATTACTCAAGGGTGGAATAGCACAGGAGCTAAGAAATACTTTCTTTCACCACAACGTTGCTGCTTGAGACAGGGCATACACTAACTTACAATTAAGCATTTTTAGTCCTGCTGCCTGCTCAAGACTGATGGATAGAAGCTTCTCTTCCCCAAGACCCAGTTTGTTCCTTAACCTCCTTTTGAATGCTGATGAACTACAAAAGCAATACATCTGCTGTAAGGTATGATGCATCTAAGCAGTTCATGTGAGGATGCAAAATTTCCTTAACGATTCAGACATCTACCTGGTCTATAAAGGTTGTTTCAGGAAAAAAAAAAAGAGTCATATGTGAGGTTATAATAATTAACAATTACTAATTATGAGACTTCAGGAGTAGAGAAGGATAAATAAACTATGAATCACAGCTAGCACCTCCTCCCATACCCACAAACCTCTACAAACTATACATCTTTGACATACTTTAATATCAGATCACGTACACGTTTCCATGCTTTCTACCCCCGCCCATTACTACAGCAGGGTCACTAATTTTTCATCTTTAAACCCCAGTCTGACCACCCCCTTCTATGAGCAAACACCAACAGGCTAGCAGCTTGCACCACGGAGTAGGTGTGCTAGATCAGATGGCACGATGACCTGATCAGCACTAACCTTTCTGCTTTATGCCATAGGTAATGAGGAAGACTTGTTACGGCCTCTGGCAAAGAAGAGTCCTTTGATGAATCAGCTTCAACAAAGGAGACTCTGACTTTCAGTCTTAAGATATCCCTGCCTTTGTGCTAAGGTTTGGGCAACATAAGTGTTTCTCTTTCTCTCCCATATGGTTAGAGTAAAAATAATTCCACACACGGGCACCTTTCCTATTTTCTTCATTGAAATTTCAGTCTCCTTATCCCAGAGCCGAGTTTGGTCCATGGAGTGCAAAAATAGATTTGCTCTGCCAGTTTTCAGCAGTGTACCAGCCACCAACAAAAATGGTTCCTATTAACGATTAAATGGGAAACTTTACAGTTCCTCTCCCACACAGGTCTTTGCAGACCTTTTTGGCATGCATTGGAAAAAAAATAACTGCACAACTGCAGCTGCTTTTCCTTTAGACCAAGAACTATGTTTTCAGTTAGCTATGTTTTCACATTTGGATTGGAAAAAAGTTCAAACAGAGTTTCACTCCAGCAACTGAGCCAATATACAACATGCTCCTGCTTGTACGGGAGAAATAAGCATGCAAAAACCTACACCGAGAGCTTGCAGGGCTAATGAATGTTTGCTTGTAGAATCTGCCAGGGGGTGGATGGTGGGTAACAGAACTCGCCTGCAAACTACCTTGTAAGCCAGTTGTATCACTTCAGTCCTTGGATTATGCTCTGCCTAAGGCTGCATCTCGAGCTGCAGTGCTCCGTTGGCACGGGAATGCGGCACTCTCAGTTACAGCTCGGGCACAGCTATAAAGATATTCAGTACTTTGATAAAACTAAACCAGCTCTAGCATTACAGAATAATTTGACAGGGCAGTTGTGTCCCTATCAGACAGTTCAGCTGGGATTGCTGTGCTGGTCAGGAATCACACCTATTTGTATGCAGACTGACACAGCTACGCTGGCAGACATCCCTAGTACAGAGCTGGCCTCAAAGGAGATGAGGACAACTCAGAGGAAAGTTTATGTTTGAAAACTGTCCAGCAAGAACTAAAGCGATCTTACAGAGTAAAATCCAAAGTGTTTTGTCTATTCTGAAGGAGCCCCAAGAGCAAGTGGCAGGACACAGTTCACCTTCCATATAGCTAAAGCTTTCCCCTACCCTAAACGCGTGCCCGCCTCTTACTGCCTGGTGGGCGTTGCCCCTGGCCTATGCCGTTCCTTGGAGCTTGCCCAAGGACTTCCTAGGAGACTGCCAGTTGGTATGGATCAAAATTGTGCCAGGAAACATGCTCACAATTTAAACACTGCGGGGCACCTGCAGAAGAGTGCTCAAGGCCATGAGCAGGACCTGTTGAGTTTCCTGGTATAGTCTTAGCCTTTCCATGCAACACTGTAATAAATGTATAAACTTTACATAGCATGTAGTTTATCTTAGACTTCTATAGGAAATATAGGCCACACTTGATTCTCAGACACATCTGCATATGCTCAAAGGCCTGTAAGCATTGCACTGCAGTTCTAATTGCACATGAAGAGCGACCTACAATGAGTTATTTTTCTGTTGCCATACAGACACAGAAATAAAATACATGAAAGCAGTAGTGAATCACATGTTGTCTGAGATAATCTTTATAATATTTCACTTACTTTGCAAATAACATTTCAAACAGCCTGCTGATTCAGATGCTACAAGAAATGCAATGTATCAGCTTTGCTTTTTCCACAAGAAATATTTTTCAAATTTATCTGGTACAAATGAATTTTTCCCTTTCATGGAGTTAATGAATATTATAATCGTATACCTTTCACAAAATCACACTTTTGGGATAAAGAATTTTCAGGGGTAGAAGATGTGTTCTGTAGATGGATACAGTCCTAGAGAGCAATAAGAGTGACAGGTGGGATGAGGATTTTCACAGAATTAAGCTGGCTAGGGAAGCAGTCAGTTGACCCCACACCTGCATGAAACAGTCTAACTTCAGAATTACATACAGGTCTCCATGTCAACTGCATTTAGTTCTCGGCCACTTGTGTGACTGCACCACCAAAACATGCCAGCTATATGTTGTAGCACAAGTGTCAGTACACAGTTACCCGCTAAGGTCATTTAACATGTTGCTTAAAAATCATCACTGCCTGGGTATCAAAGCTTATAAACGGTACTCCTCTGGGCCAAAAGATTAGCCTGTGACTCAAAAGCACTAACTGCAGATGTAGAGCACTTCTTAGAAAACACAGAAACACAAAGTAACTGAGACTGGGAAAGATTTCTGTTTGTCTGCCTAAGCCCTCAGTCGAAGCAGAGCCAGCTTAAGAGTTACATTAGACCAGTAAGTACCAGCAAAGTTTTAACTACCCAGCCTCCAAGGACAGGGATTTCACTGCGTTTCTGAGAAAGTCTTCCAGTGTTTAACCATCCGAAGTCCCAATTATCCAAGACGCTTGTTCTCAACCAAGCCACATAACTTCTGATTAACCAAGTGTTCAAAGATAACACTTTTAGCCAAGATTTTTCTACATAACTTCTGTAAGCAACTTTTTACTGTGATAGGCAGAGTATAGAATTACTCTTTCCTTGTATTTCCACAAATAGTATTTCAATCATATTAGAATGTTTTGATCCTATCAAATTGAAAGCAAGAGACAATTAATATCAGGAAACAGTTTACATCAGTAGTATAGGTCTGTGAACGTGATACATTAAATGTGCGGGAACACAGGTAATATGGTAAGATAGAAGAAGCAAAGGATAAAGTGAGAACGCTACAGTGCTCACAGAGCCCAACCAAGCATAGCAGTACACTGTTATAGTCCACTTGCACACTAAAACAAAGCAAAATGTTTTGGCCCAGCTGCGTCCCAAAAAGACACAGCAAAAATGAGATCATGCACTTGTATGTTGATAGCAGCTTTCTCAACAAAAAGCAAACAAACAGACACACACACACCCCCCCAAAAAAAAAAAAAAAAAAAAAGAGCATTATTTGCTTTGTTTATTCATTGCCAGGGTCTGAAAGCCACAAATGGCCAGATTGCAGTTGTGCAACCACCTCTGATTTTCCAGTATCAGAGGTAACAAAGACATGGGAGAACAACCATATGCTTTAGCAAATAGTTGTATTGTGCTCCTTTTCCCATCTGAGAGACTTCAGACTTTTAACTACTAAACCAGTATAACACATAGACAAAACACAAAGGAGCCTGATTTATAATCCCCTTTGCTATACTGCAGCTTGTTCAGCAATTCATGGTTATTTTAAGAAAATACAAAACAGCACACAAGCCTATAGGGTACATCTTACCTTCTCTCTGTTTTCCCCATTGAACTTTAGCATCAGTAGAACAAGGCAAGAACTGCTTGAACACAAAAGGAGCAGCCTGCAAGACATCTTCTAAAAAGTGTAATGGCTTCTCCCTAATTAACCAAGATAAGAAGCCAGATTTTCACACAGCTTTGCAGCTTGTGTAGTCATTTACACATTTGTAAATCATTACTAGTTGATGAGGTCACATTTTGCACCCACTTTGAGCAAGTGTAAATGACTATGCAAGGTAAAAGACTTTGGAGGAGGCAGCTCAGGTGTTTCAAATGCTTAATCACTATACAACTACAGTTCAGGTGTTCCTCCCAAAAGTTCACATTAGCTAAAAAGGTTTGATATTTAAAACCAGAATAGAAACACCTGCAACACAGAAGATACTGACTTACCAACCATCAGAGAAATACTTACTTTAAAAAACTGTTAAGAGGTTAAAATTTTTACTGCTATTAGCATATTGCTTGAGTCCTAGTGACTGCATATTCATCTAGTCCCTCTGAGAAAGGACTCAGGACACTAAATTAACAGAACACTAATCGAGAAAAAAACCAACCACCAAATACTTTTCTTCTTTGTTAGCAAACTGAATCAGTCAAGGGATCAGAGAAAAAACAGATGACGTTAATGGGACTGCAAGCCTGAGCATCAGGCCAAAGAGCAGCCAAAAAGGAAAACAGAAGTGAGCTACCAGATCTGCCCTCTCATCAGAGCACCCCGAAGTACAGTAAAAGGTCAGAAAGCAGAGCAGAAGGAAGCACTGAGCTGATGAAACTAGCACAATAGGCAATTACCTTGATTTAAGAGAGGTATTATCCCAATTTCCAACCTGATGCTCATTTATTTATTCATGACCCCAGTGCAGAGGTGCAGGTCTTTCAGTGCTAGAGTGCAGTGCCAGCTTTGTGTACTTGAATATCTCAGGTGATGCACAAACAACATACTGAGGGATCTAAAGTTCTGAAGCAGACACATAAGCTTACTTCATTGATATGCCTTTGTATCTTAGCACAACTTCTTTACTAAATGTGACCATCCAGTGGTACATTTGATGTCACAGTTGTCAGCCAGTCAGCATGCTCTGACCATAGGGACTAAACACCGGCTAGCTGAAAATTTCTGCTTTGAAACAGGGGACAAGCCAAACGTGTGGATTTTATGTAATATAAAATAATAAACAATAAGTTGGGTTTTTTTAATATGAGAGCATTAAAAATGTGCTTACTGCATACAGTCAAAATTATAATTTGTTCAAATCAAGTTTTAATATTTTAATTTGTCTGAGTTGCGCTTCTGTGGTCAACTAGTTTTACCATCTAAAGCTGGTGTTTCACCTCCAGCTAGTTCATGCCAGCTCTTCGGCTGAGCAGTGACCATGGCCTGCCCTGTCCCCATCATGTTGGTGTGGCTGTTTGGGTGGCTTTGTGGCAAACTCTGTGGCAGAAGGCAGAGGACAGGGTGCTATTTTTTAAATCCCTGCTGCTTCACACCTATCTAAATACATGTATTTGTACCTTAAATCTCAACAATCCTCCAAAGATACTCCTTGCCTACCCTATGAACCTGGTTATCCATCACTTTTCAACTTGGGGGCCCATTTACACCGACTCTTGGAAGGAATACTAGCTTAGACAAAGCATGAATATCATCAATTTATACGCAGTTAGCATAGGCACAAATAACTGCCCTAGGGACATGATCACAGTCAAGCCAGTTTGTTGAATTTCAGGTTTTGTTCTTTTAATCTTTACAGGTTCTGGACCACAAATCTCTCTGAGCAGTGTCTCTGTTTTCCTAAGAAGCCAGCAGGATCAGGCCCTGCTTCTGACCAGGATCATTAAGAAGGACATGGGAAGTGGGGAGGAAGTTTTCTCCAGGGAAGAGTAAAAATTATCCTTGGCACTGTACCAAACAGAAAGCCCACGGAGCTTCTCTGGACCAACAGTTACACAGCTGAAACTCTTTTCAGTTGGTCTGGAGACATTTACTTTGAACTGCTATTTTTAGTGTTTTATCACTTCTCCACAAAAAAATCACTTAGGCTGAAATCTGGCAGTCAAAGATAGAAGAGTATGAAGGGTTTTGTCAAAATCCTTTAAAATAAAAAAAAAAAAAAAGAAAGAAAGAAAAGAGGAATACATTGTGTTTAATTTTAAGTTAAACATGCACAAAGAAAAACAAACAGGCTTCCCAGTTTGAACTGCTTTCCTTCCTTGTGCTTGTGTAACTTAAAACAAGCCTTTATTTAAAACATTATATTTTCCAGACCCTTAAGACCTTTGCTTGAATTAAGCATTTCTGGAATTTCTGATTTAAAATTGAAATGACTGAGTAGCAAATACAGCAGAATAAGAACACAAGCCCTGTGCTTTGGTAACTTTTTTATTTATAGCATGTTTTATTGCATGCATCAATATTAAAGTCTCTCTATAACTAAGGATTGAAATAATACTGCAGGTAAGATTACACCCCAAACTGAAGTATTCTGCTGCTTTTAGGCTATGGCACATCACAAGACCAATACCCCATTTTATCATTAAACAGCCAGAGTGATTCTTTGGGCCACAATTCACTAACCTAAGTGTGTGGCTTACTTCAGTTATGCAACTAATTCCATTGGTTTCAACAGGACTATTTACTTGCTTTACATTAGACAAGTGCTCAAACATTTTGCTGGACTTGAGCCCAGCTCAGCTTTACACAGAGCCCCTTCTTTAACTGACTGTTTGATCCACTGTATTGGGAGAATACTGGGCATCCTGGGGAATTCCTAAGGTCATGAACAGATCTTACCAAAAAATGTTAGAGAAAAGAGAAAAAAGAAAGAGTAAGAGGCTGCCTCTTCAAGGGAGAAAAGTTGTATCTAAACCTGATCACATTCATTAAAATATCTTGCATTAATAATGTACCACTGGCCTTAAATTTGAGTTTCTTGGCTTTGGTGGGAGTGTGACACAATTTTAGCTTTGCTCAGACACAGAAATGCAGTGTGGGTTTATTTGTCATGTCCATGTCCCATCCCCCCCCATTCCCCACCCCCCCCCCCCCCCCCCCCCCCTTAATTCATTTAACATGTACTCCCCTTGGTTTCATTATGGAGCAAATTTTGAGAGTATAAATCCTGGGAGTTTTATTACCTAATTAAAAACATATTCCTGTTCCACACAATGATGGAAAACTCATGTCTCAAAGGGTTAATTAACAGTCTTTACACATTCTGTATTTAGCTCAGGGTACAAAGCCAAAAACATAAATAACATCTTAGATGGAAACAGGAGGTGCAGAAGGTTTTTAAATTTGGTTCTTAGTGCATTTTACACTAGCCAGAAATATGTACTGTATAAAACCGAAACAATGACTCAGTAACCATACTAAAATGCACAGTTATATTTAAAGTATTCTTCCTCTTTTGCAACTTCATATCTTTTAGGCTTATAACATAATAATTGTAAGCTTGCTGCAGTCAGATGTCTTTAAGCAAGAAGCCTTGAGACAGCAGTGCGACAAAGATCTTGTAACTGAGAGAGACAAATGACAAGTATGAAACTGCAGTGTTGTGTACATAACAGATAATCATCTGACAAAAACAAAATTAAACACAGGGGTGACAACAGAAATTAGCACACTGATTTACCAGCTCTCCATTTACAAAGCAAACACCCTATAAAATAGCACTAATTTGGCATTAACTTTAAATGAAGCAGAATTATTAACTGAGAATACCAGCTCAAGAGAAAAGTGAGACAGGATTTTTTCAGAGAAGCAAATACTTAAAATTTCCATTACAAAGGCATAAAATGGAACATCAGCCCACACGAGTCCTGCTAGTCCCCCATCACTGGCTCTCACATAAATATTCTGTAGAATCCAAATGGCCAAGGGACCTGGTAAAAGCCACCATTAATTGAGAAACCTGAATGAGACCATTGACTGAAAGGCTGCTAATTGGGTAAAAGTGTTTGCAGGTTTGAAGTCACAAGCAATTGCTATGGGACAGTGGAAGTGAAGGAAGCATGAGATGAATATAGACGTCAGCATAAGATGAATACAGAAGGCAGCCAGACCCTCTCATTACCTGCTGTTACTTGTTATTCTGTTACAACAG
Organism: Falco naumanni; assembly: GCF_017639655.2. Classification (NCBI taxonomy): domain Eukaryota; kingdom Metazoa; phylum Chordata; class Aves; order Falconiformes; family Falconidae; genus Falco; species Falco naumanni. The sequence goes on from NC_054065.1 coordinate 19,718,557, forward strand.
CTAAGTGGCCTTGGACATGTCATGACATTTGTGTCTCACTCTAATGTCTCTTAATGGGACTTAAACTTTAACTAACCTCTAAAGGTGCCATGAAAGTGAGTTAATTTTTAACAGCCATTTTGTAAAAGACCTGTTTAGTCTAAGTTTACAGATTTGTGAAATGCCAATTACACTTGTTCTTGGAGTAAAAATTGCGATTCAGGATTGCAGTGGCCTTGGACAAAAAATACAAGTATTCCTACAACCCCCCTACAGCTAAACTAATACTCCACTTTGCAAGTGCAGCTCCAGCTAAACTGCCTGTCTTCCCACGTCAGAGCATCTGCCTCAACAGGGGGCTCCAGCCTGTGGTTTCAGGGCAGACATTATCATCTATAGTCTTGACTTAAAATTGAAGAGCTCAGTGTTTTTTATGGGCTGATTATAAGCTGCTGTGGTCCTACTAAGTGTTCCTTGCACAGTATGCTGATGGTTTTGGAAGCACCCATCTAATCTACCTGCAGTCTTTAACTCCTTTAGTAAAGAGGCAACCTTGATACCTTGGTATCCAGTATCTAAAAACTAGGATCTGTAGGGCCCCAGCTCCTTACTTTACATTCTCAGGAGCATGTTTTTGTGTGTGTGAACACCCTTCTGCTTCTAAATCACTTAGGCATCATCGAATTTTTGTCTAGCTAGAAAACATGGCTAATAATCTGGAATGTGACACTGAGGAGGAGATTATATGGCTATTACCTCAAATGAAAATGGGGAACATGATAGTCCAGGTTTCAAGCATTTCCAATTTTGCTGTAAGACTTTATGAAGGAACATAATTTGCTAAGACTTCATATCATTGAGTAGCACTTTGCAAATCAGCTCACCTAAGGAAGCCCAGACTCGCTAAGCAGGGTACAACTTGTGCCAAGTACTGTATGTTCCAGCATTAAAGACACATCTGTCAACAAGAGGTGTGCTTCTCCCTTGCAGAATGCTAGTCTCTTCTTCCTGCGTCATCCAGAAAATGATAAAAGCCTGGCAGTGTGCCCTAGCTGGAGTTGGTAGCATTCATTGAAAAAGAGCATTTTCCTACTTCTTCTAAGAGTAGGAAAGCACTCTGGCAGCACAGAGAGGGTAACCTCAGAGTCCTGGATGTCAGGTCTAAGGTCCAGACCCCAGTTTCACTTTAAAAGGTGAAGCTGGTGGCCCAGTGAGTAAGGTTTTTGGTCACCATGCCTCTGATGTGGAGACTTGCACTATCTTTGCCCTGTGTGTGTGCAAGAGGACTACCTGCTATTGTCCTCCTTTTCCCACCTCCCACTTCTGGGTCAGGGTCAGAGCTGTCCCAGGGGAAGCTCAACTCCCTGCCACCCCTGAGATGGCAAAGTTGCCCCACTTGCAGGAAATAATGCTGCAGTGCTGTAGCAACAATACAGAAAATCATGCAAGATCTTGTAGGAGAAGGGAGATTTTATTTTAAAACAAAGCTGATTTCAGTCATACCCTCATACCCCCACCCCCACTCACAAGCGTTAAGGCTTGTTACATGAGTGGCCTGCCCAGCATACAAGCGCCCAGATGCTCATATCCACATGTCCTGTCCAGGCTTCTCTTCAGTATCACATGTTGCCTCATATCTCCTCTTACTCCTCAGTTGGCAGCCCTGTGCTGGTTTTGGATGTGCCTTTTTGTACCCTTTAGGGGATGACAGCAATTTATTTCTCCATCCTGTTCCACCTCTGTGAGTCGTCAGGGTTTACTCACTCTGTCTCCCAGTCTGGATGACTTCAAAAGCTGCATACACTTGTGCTAGGATTCTGATGACCTGCTAATCCAGCTGCCATCAGCACATGCCATTCTTGTAACCTTTCTCTGTCTACTCAGTCGGGTGTTTCTACACCCAGACTTATCCATGTACTCGTCTAAGATACTAATTTTAACATCTCTACTACAACTGTCCACTAACTTTGGTGGTCATTTGTTAAGCAGCATATGAAACTTTTTCTTTTGTAGCCTCTGTGTAACCAAGTTGCCTTGGCCAGCAGGATGCAGCCTTTTTCGTTATGTAAAAGGGGACAGGACCCTGCCTGATATTTTGGAAAATGAAGTCGCCTGCAAAGGATACAGCTGCAGTAAATGATAATCAGCTGATGATACTGAACATGTGGGAAATGAAAAGTAAATTTGATGCACCAGGTAGAACAACACTCCATAGCCAGAACAAGTGAATATAGCCAGAAGAGATCAGAGGTTATGAATACGTGAAAGAAAACAGCAAGCACAGTATACAGCAAGAGTTGTTTCTATTTCAGGTTAGTCCCTGAAGAAGACAAAAGAAAGAAGGAAAGAGACATCAAATGAAGAACAAAGTGTGGAAGTCCTTTTCAAGCAGAAATATCTGTGAGCACTCTGGAGGGAAGCTTAACTTCTCAGTAAGGGGACTGCAAGCTGAAAAAGTCTAGGAAATTATGTTTGTGGCAAACAGAAATACAAGGCACTGCATATCTTGCATATGACATTACCTCATACAATTGTTCTTGGTCAGAATACCACAATAACAGAGAAAGAACCACCAGCCCAGCCCCCAGCCAAAGAGGTTTCCAGAACGAGGACTGCTGGAGGCATTTATATAGGCAGCCACTCACTATTCCACCTGTAGTAACAAACTCCCTTTATTTATATGCTTGTCTGCCAGTAAATATTTTAGGGCTCCATGTGGAACCTCAGTGCACACCTGAAATTTAAAACAAGTGCTTCTCTGAATAATTATGGTCTTCAGCACAAGTCAAAGTCCTCTGCTGTAATGTGTAGAGCAGTATCCAGGTTCTATCTGGGTTCAATATCTTCTGCAAGATGTATAGAAATAGAATGCATCAAGTGTGATAGTTGGTGAGAAAAGGAGAAAAGAAAAAGTACGTCCAGAAAATATGAAAGCAAGATAATGCACCACAAAGGTAAGGAACAGAGATTATGAAGAAAGAGTGCAAGCAGTTCTTTCTCTTAACACTCTGATATTAACCCCATATTCCAACTCTATGTCAGCATATCTCAAGTGTTTTGCTCCATTTTCCCCTTATTGCTCTCCCCACTCCCCAACTACCACTTGAGTCAACTGTTTTCTGTTCCCCTCACCTAGTTAGTTTTAGGAGACTTCACGTTTTTCCAGCCTGTTTAGCTCTCTTGAACCCATCCAACAAAAATATAGGCATATTTATCCAGGATAATATAGACATTTCAGTTCTAAATACTTAATTTGAGGGTTCATTGTTGCTACCCGCCAAACCTTATGCATTTCATACCCTAATAACCAAACCATGAAAATTACAGCTAATTTTGAAGCACTGCTGGGGACGGGAGGGAAGAGGAAAAGAACCCTGGAATTACAAAATTACTAGCACAGTCTGGTTAGAAAACTGATGATTTTCCACATTTTGCTTTCTACAAAGAATACATGTGAACAAAATTACTTTTTTTTCTTTAGGTGTCCATTCCAGGTTGCTGATCTTGTTCAACTTGCTGCTTGTTTTCTTTTAATCCCTTTTTTACCAGTTCACTTAACTGCTGTTTCTAGGACCGTTTGACAGCCTGATCAATGGCAGACAGAAATGTCTAATGTGTCACAAGAGTAAAACCAATCAGTTTTCTGCAACTAATTAACCATTTTTATCCAGTCTAGGGCATGAATCCAAAATATAGAGTTCCGACCCTAGTGTGATTCCATCCCCTTCTGTACTGAAGGCACTTTGTGCCTGATGGAAAAAGGAAGACAGTTACGCAAACTGATTTTTTAAAGTCATCCAGATTAAAGGTTAAATGCAAAATTCCAAGGTAAAAGAGGACGTCAGTTCTGTTAAGTATGTAAGCGAGGATAAAAAGGGAAGAAAATATATAGTGTTAATCATGCAAATTCCTCAAGTCACTTGAACTGTTTAATTATTCCCTCCTTTTTTATATAGAAAATTATTAGTCACCTCTTCCAAGAAATGACTTTTTTGTACCTAGAAATCATACGCCAAATCCTGCTTCTATCCATCTCCCAGTATTTCCATTTCAAGGCAGAATAATAAAAGAATATGTTCCTAGAATGATGGGAAATGATATTATAGTACAGGATGCTGTGCCACAACTTCTCTTTAGCTAGAGAATGTTTAACAAGCCTTGTAAATTAAATTTTATTGTACCAGGAATGCTTTAATTCTGTCTTTTACTTGCTGTGCATGAAATTAGTTTCACCCTCTAAAAGTTCAAATAATCTGATTTCCTGAAGAAAAACAACCTGGGAGTAAGTTGTAGCTCTTCTGAATCAGCAGCTCTGGTTCATGTATTGGAACAGCATCCACAGCCTCTGTCCCTGTTGGGCCATTTGCCTGTTAGGGCCAGGTAATCTCAGGCTGGTCCAAAGACCAATGAAATCAAAGGAAAACCTCTTTTCTGTTTCAATTAACCTTGAATCCAGCCCTCAGGCATTGAGTCCAACTCAAGCCTAACCCCAGCATATGCTTTCAGCTCTGCCTAACCACATACTGTCTTGGCTCCAGGTATTGCAAACCTGAAGTGATGAAGGAGGCACTGAGCTATTCCTCCATGCAAACATTGCAAAACAGAGTGTTTGTGCACAGCTTTCTGCTGGCCTCTGTCCCCTGGTGAATTTCACCTCTATATTTATAGCAGGATCAAAACCTGTACTCAATACTGCTGTAAGGAAATAATTTTTTTGTTTTCTCAAATATCTGGATCTTTCAAGATTTTTGAACTGGGTCAAAAAGTGAATAAGTAACATATGTAGAGTGATGGAAATATCACTTAAGTAAGCTTTTGGTCCAAAGTCTTGGAACTGGGTCCAAAGGAAAACAGGTTTTGCATCTTAATCTTAAGAAAAAAAAAAAAAAAAAAAAGAAAAAAAGAAAAGGAAAAATCAAGTTCAGAATGGATTGTGCTTTATTTCTTGGCTTGCCAATGGAAAAACAAACACAAACCCAGTTAGTCCATTCAAGCACATGTTATGTACTCATTCCGAGTAGTGTGTGTATTCCAAGAACATTTTCTACTATACAATCCTCTTACTATGTATAACTGTATATTTCATTCTGCCTAGAAATAACCTCACAGCATCACACAGTACAAAAACAATGGCCAAGAAATTTAACTACCCACAAATCAACATTGCTGCATGGGCTTGCAAGCCAGAACTTCAGATGATTGGGAAATCCAAGTCTATTTTTAACGTCATATTTGTCCCCCAACCATTGCTACATCAGCATGATAAACATTATAATTTGTGGCTCAAAAAAAAAAAAAAAAAAAGAAACCTACCTGGGCAAAGCCATATTTATGCAAGTCTGTAAACATCCAGAGTGGAAAATGTGTATCCATAAATTTAAACAAAACAGTAATAAACAAACACATGAGTTGCCTTCAGTGTTTTCATTTATGCTTTGCTGTGATATTATCTTTCAGTATTTAGTACAACTGGAGGACACAGGAATCAAAGTTCTTTAGTTAGTTTGTAAACTCCCACTCACTGCTGCAAGCAATTTTGTTGTCTGCCCAATGTATTTATTTTTTCTATAATAAAATACACTGTGTGAGTTGTTGAAGAGATAATTTGTACTGCATTTCACTACTAGTATGTGTAGTGCTTACCTCAGGCTTTCCTAGTCAAGAAAAACAGGCGATATTGAGAGACAAATCTGAAACTGTTGATCCAAGGTTATATGCTTCATCAGCTTAAACAACCACCAAAAATAAACCTGTGCCTGAAGCAGCCAGAAAGAGGAAACAGAGCTGATGAACGGATGGAATATGTAATAGAAATGTCTACACAGAAACATGGTCTAAGTGTTACCAAGGTGATGAAATCACAGCAAATAAGACTCTGAAACATTTACCTTCTTGCTGTCACCACAATCAGCCTGCTGTCAACTGCAGTCTGCTTTTGTATGATATTTGGACTTTTCACGCAGACATTAGCATCCATTATCTATCCATGAGGCTTAGTTCCTTACTGGATCAAGACTATGCTGACTATGAGCAGGTTTTATTTTCCTGGTTTATCTTTCCAGTAGAGAATAATTTGGTAACAGTAAGTTCTGACATTTTCTTACTTTGCAAAGTTGAACAGAAATGGTCACACAACCTTTAGGGAACTCCCTCAGCCAGAGTTTTCAACCAAGACACAAACACTGCACCTCTCCCACTTCATTTCTTCTATTTAGAGACCATAGAAAAGAGTGAACAAAATGGATATTCCTCCTCCTTGCTTCAGCTTTCCTAAAATACAGTGTATCATTCTAAATTCACAACAGAGAAGCAATTCTTCAAAGTCTGAAGAGGTCTTTTTCAAGATAAAAATGTTTATGAAACCATGTGGAGCAGTTTCATGCAGTTGCTACCAATACAACACTGTAATACGTATTTTTTGCTGGCACAAAAGTACACAGAGATAACACCACTGGAAGGACAAACACATTTCTCCATCTTTCTGATATACTCCGGTTACCTTTCTCAAAGTGGTGGAAAACACCCTAGATCTATTATTCCTCATTCCTAAGCTAGTATGTTAAAAATATGATGAAGAAAAGGAACAGAGAAAGTCACAGAAAATCAACAAAGTTCACCAGATGTCCATTGGAGAACAAAGAAAGTTACTTTATAGTCTCTCTCACCCTCTTCTTGTTTGTCCCAGACCCTCTCCAGTTCTTTGACCTGCAGTGGCTTTGGCTGACAGTTTTGGAAGTTTGGCTTTCGTTTGGGAAAGATGGCGGGCCCATTGCTCACTTAGTGTGCGGCATGTCTGAACCAGTGCTATACCCCACCTTCGTTAGGCAAAACCGTGCCAAGGTAACTGCTTCTCACCACTTCTCACCAAAACAATGAATGGCTGAGCAGGCTGGAGGGCTGCAGCACATAGGTGGTCTGATCTACACGTTTCTTATGTGAAAACAACTTCCTAAGGAGAAAGAAATTGCAAAACGGTAACTAAAATCCAGAGCCTCTTCCACCTTCAGCATTTTGAGCAGAGCTTAAATACTGCAAGAATATTCTCTTTATTTATCCTCAGCAGACACCCCCTTACTTGGCAATTCAGCATAAGATCCTGTAGACAAGAACAATGCTGCTGTTTTCTGAGGAAAAGCAAATAATTTGGAAAGCCGAGTGGCAGAAGACCTCTGTGCTCTCTGAGGGGGACCGAGCTCTGGCGGGAGGCCCGGCAGGGTACTGTGTGCGGCTGCGGCTGCCCCTGCTTATTGCAGGGCAATCGGTGCGCAGGGACACGCGTGGGTTTCTGCTGCGAGCTCTGTTAAAGCTGTTATGCCCTTCCCATGGCCAGGTCTCTTTGCCTTATTTCCTCCCTCCAGCTCCCTCGGCAGCAGCGTATGATGATGGTCAAGAATCAAAAAAGAAACATCATCTTTCAAAGTGGAGCAAGAAACATTGCTGGTATGAGGAAAACAGCACTTCCCAGAGAGGCGGTCTGCCTCTCACCCTGCACTTCGCTGCGGGGAGCTTTTCCCTTGATCTCTCCCTGCTCCCATTCCCTCCTGACTAACTGCTCAACTCTGTTTTAAATGTTAAAGAAGGGGTGCTGGTATCTTCATAGGAGAAGGTCAGCTATATTTCCTAAATGTAGCTCATTTTTACTCAGCTTCCAATGAGAAAAAATAGTTATTTCTGAAATCTGCTAGCACCAAAGTTTTCCTGAAAAGAACTAATGATCTTCTATGTCAAATTTACATTCTTCACTAAGTACAAAACCACATCTAAAATATTGTATTTCTTTTAAAGGTGGGGTGAAACTGGGCTGTGCTGAGGTATTTCATGACATTGAGAAGTAAGAATAATACCAAACAAAAAAACCCACCTGACCATGAATTTATAGCACTTTTCTCCCAGTACATGTGTGACATAAAAAGTGTGAAAGCTGCCAAGTCAAACACTCAGAAAGTCAGAAATGACAATATACTTGACCTTACTTTGGTCCCCCTGTGAATATATAATATGATGGTTACACATTTGGTCATTTTTTTTTAGTGTGTCTCATTTTGTGAATTGAAATGAAAAGTGCTCACAAAAACCCAATGTTCAGTTGGCTGCTTTAACTTATTCTTTAGTGTGTGATCACGGCCTTTATGTGCTTCACTTTATTTAAAAGCTGTTTTCAAAACAGCTTTATTAATTTCCTCAAGGCTTTTTGTGTCATATTCAATACAATAGTATCTGAGTGTTTCATATGTGTTAATTGTCTTCACAGTATAGTTTCCATTTTGCAGCTGAAATAATGGTAGACATTTCATTTTTAGTTGTGACACCTGGGACTTAAGTTTTCATAATACCTGTACGCCTGAAGTACAGGTCCCTGTGCTGCTCCTCCAAACATGAGATCCAGAAATAAGAAATTCAAAATTCTGAATCACGTGTGATAAAGCTTCAGTGACTTGCTTAGTGTAATCTTCTCTTCCAATAGTCCTCTGCCTCATTTGGTGCCAATGATGATGCAACTTCTGTATCCACAAATACAACCTCTGCATCCACAAAAGGCACTAGCTGCCTTGACTTCACAGCTTTGGTGTATCCTAAGAGCTGACATGCCTTGCATGCTGAAAAATGCAAGGAATCTACAACTTAGAAACAAACGATAAGATTAAAATGCAAATGCATGACCTGAACTGAAATTGTACATGCAGTCTAAAACTTCACTTTCATAATTACTTGCCTCAAAATCCTTAATAATGTTCTTTTAATGTGGGCTTGCACATGTAGTGCATATGCATAATATTTTTAGTGGAAAGTCTTACAGAATCTTTCAGCCTCACTATTACACCAACTTTTTCAACCAAGCATACAAGAAGGTTGAAACTGTAGTAAAATGCAGTATAGAATAAAAGCAATAGAAAGAATATTCACTAAAGATCAAATTAATCTCTGTAAGAGGCCATAAGTTGAAACACCATATTAATCCCAATGTCTCCTACTTTCTGAGTCCAAATACACTTAACTGATAAAATTATCTTGTGTTGAGCTAGCTGCTATTTTTAGATTTTCTCTATTAATATAAAATAAAGCTTAAAATATTGTATTCATTTAATACAACATGAAATCCAGTTTCACTCCACGAAATGTATCTCTGCTAAGCCAAATGCTGGGGTTTTAACATACGCATAGCAACTGCCATTCACAGTTCATTGCCTAAACTGACTTTCTGTGCATTACAGGGAAATGTACCCAATTAAGTGAACACTGCATTCGTACACTCCCTTCAACTTAAAGAGTTCTAAGTACTACACAAATATGAATTATGATGAGATTTCTTGTAAGGTACTACTGTAGTCATATAAAAATGGATAAAGGAAAATTCTCAAAGGTTCTATGGAGGTACCATTACAGTGGTATAATCCTGATTATCTTGGACTCCAAACTGTCAAGAAAACTTACTAAAAAATACATCCTGGGGGGGAACGAAAAGAAAGGTGCCAAACGGCCCAAAGCTGCAGGTAAGTTTTTAAGAGATTTTTTCAAGGTCTGTAATATTTAGGCAGCACTCAATCACTTGGGAAAGTACAGGAAGATTTCTGTCTTGGTGGGAATAAATCTTTCTCAGAGCTCCTTCATATGGAATACACAATGTGGTGTCCCTGGAGGAGTCGGAGGCTGCATGCAGCTGCAGCCTCCTCCTGCAGAAGGATCCAGGAAGCCCTGTGCAATGTCTTTTCCTCAGTGAAGGCATAACCATAGCTGCAGGAAGTTTCTTACTGTACACAGTAACAGGCATGAACTCATACCAGAGTCTCAGATCCAAAATCATAGAATCACTTAGGTTGGAAAAGACCTTTAAGATCGAGTCCAACCATCTTCTGAACTGCTTAGTATCTGAGCCCAGATCCAGAACTGAATGTTAAAATTTCCCCTCTCTTTTTAATTCGCTTAACAATTCTCACTCTCCTCTTAATGTAAATAACTCTTCAGTTCATTTTTTTTTAAGTTTGAAGGCCAGAACTGGAACCTGTGGATCACTGCAAAAGCCTGCCTACCTCTGCATACCTGAAATTTCTTATGAGGAAGTGTTAGTTAGTTCTCTTTCACTGACAGTAGAAACTAACAGTATACTAATCCTCACTCCCCAGGATTTAAAGAAAAGTCTTGTTTTCCTAATGAACTAAAAAAAATAAAAATTTAAACACCCCAGATTTAGGTAGGAATGGCTAAATATGTATTTCTTTAGCCTGACAAAATGGAAACAACATTTTTGAATCTGACAAATTCTCTTTCAGCTGAAGGAGCAGGGCCTAGGCTGCTGCCCCTACAGTGGGGCATACCAGTACTGGTTGCAGTGGCCCAGTACTTTTGTTTGAAAAAGAAGCACTTTCCAAGAAGGAGGAAAAAGGATTAATAACTAGTCCTTACAGCATAATCCCAAAGCAGCATTGTGTAAGAGCTAACAGCAGGGGCTGAAATTTATTTTCTTCCCATGACTTGACTAGCGCATGCCTTGGTCATGTGATATGATAAACAGCATTCTCCTATCTGAAACACCAAGGTATTAGGCGCACGCGTTCTGCTATTCGGAAAGTTAAGACTCCCCTTTGACATTGCAACATTGCAGCTGTCAAACTGTTGGGCTCTTTCTTCACTAGAATACAGTGCTAACTACCAAACACTGAACAGAATCTACTTCTGAATGAAAAGCTTTGGTATCAATAGGGATCTCTGAGCAGCTGGGGAAAGACAACAAGCCAGTGCGTTATGGTGCATGCTGAGCATTGCACCAGGCTCCAGCTACAAAAACACTGCTGGATCTGAAGGGAGCTGCTGTCAAAATGGGACAGACTAGGTAGGTTAGAGATGACCCCACCAGACAACCTCCCAGATCTTTACTCCTTTTTAGAATCAGTCTGGGACCAAATGTTCTTAAGCTCTTGGAATTTCTGAAGAAGTGTTTTTGCAATTCCACTGTCCAGCTAGGATGGGAAACAGAAGTGCTGAAAGCTACAGGAAAAATGCTGCTCCAGCCCAGTTTTACAGTCTCAGAAAATCTGGAGAGCTTTTATAAACTTTGGATCAGTGACTGCAGCTCTTTCTGAACCAAACCTCTGAACTTTTGAAGTCTGGCCAGGATTCAGATAATTTGTTGACTTTCTCCATGAGACAGTTAAAACACCGAATGTACATGTCTGCGCGGTTACGACCTGACACTGTGTAAACACGCAGAGACCTCTCCCTCCTCACCTGGAGAAGACAGTGATATTGTCACAGGGGTCATTTTCCTATTCCTCAGGGAACAGCCAACACCACATTCTATTCAAGCTCAGTGGTTAAGGCTCCATGTATCCATTTCTGCTGCCATTCCCTGCCAAATGGGAGTGAGTGCAATCCACTGTACGGGGGCCTTTGAGTCACTGAGCCCTGCAATATCTACTGAAATAGCAAAGGTTGGTTAAGACTTTTTCCTGCCGGTGTGCTTGCATCAACAGGTCCTCAAAGCCTGGAACAGTTTGTCCCGGACACCCTTTGTCCTGTCCCTCTGAACACGGGAACATGAACACTTACCTAGAGAGGCCAAGCCCAGTGCTGCCCTCTCCGCGAGGCATGACCAACAACACATGACCACTGAATCACCACCACATGATCCCCGGCTGCAGGCTTAAGAAACACACTGCGATTTTGAAAAGTGAAACAAACAAGCAGCCTAAAACTAAGATCCAGACTTGTACCCGTATTTGCACATTGCTCTTTAAAAGATGCTCTACCAAGCGCTTGCCTTTTTTGTTTACACTTAAACAGACTGATGAAACACAAACAGTAAAAACAGAGAACTCAAGTAGAAACAGTTATCTGCCAAAGTTGGTAAAACTGAGTGCTTATCTTTTTTTCTATTAAATCATCAAGAAATAACTTGAATAACACCCAACAGTTGTACACTTATAGCTTCTACAGTATTCTATTATTTTAATAGAAAGGTTGTTGTGCATAGAGTGTAAACACTAGCTCAGGACAAAATTAGTAATGTTGACTTTAATTGATGCTATTTACTTTTGCAGTCCATTGGCAGCCAGACATTTTTGGTGAATACCAGTCCTCCAGTTAATCATGATATTCCTTCAGCTTGCCAGGGTTCTCTGCAATGGCAGCTGCTATGTGGTAACAACTGTCATGTATATCAGCAAAAGAGCAATCTCTCTGGTTAAATCCAATAATAGATTGTTTTATCACTCAAGGCAATGTCCTGAGGCATGATCTTCTGAAACCTCTTACTCTCATTGACTTGATCAGACTTTAGTGAAAGGCAGTCCTCTTGTTCTCTCTAGTGATACAGTACACCACATAACAGCTATTAAAAAAAAAAAAAAAACAGACCCACAACCCTTGATAATCACTCAGCTAGTAGCTATTAAAAAAGGGCACACATTTCAAATGGATTCATTTTACAATCATGCAGCAGTTTCCTGGGGAAAAAAATCAGCAGACCAAAGTGTAGAAGGTGAGTGGGGAGAAGTATAAGAGAAGTGCTGCTTTTCGGAATCCAAAACTTTCTGAGGCCCATGCTTTTTCCTCTCAGAACACTGCTGCAGGAATGAATGCTGCTATAGTTTTCTACAGGAAATCCTCAAACCCATTCATTCTGATGGCATGTTATGATGATCCAAGAAGGCGGTATTTGCAGAACTGAAAACCAGGAAAAAGTACATAGTATTTTGCCTTTGAAGAAATCAGCTGGATGGGGGCCTTCTTTTGACTCACCTTCAGCTTTCTACATCTGATTTCTGTTCTTGTCAGCCTGGCTAAAATAATATTTTATTATTGTTGTTGTTCTTATTTCACTGTTTAATGGCTAACAGATGTGAGCTGCGTCGTCCCACTTCCTGTCACTGCATATACAAAAGTAAATGTCTCTTTGCAGCTCACATACACAGAGCTGGAAGCACCACCTTCTGGAGGTCTAGTAGGACAGAGAAAATGGGTTTGCTTATATATATACATATATGCACATATACATGTATATATATGCAAACCTATGCATATATATTTATTCATAAAGAAACATAAGTTGAGCAATGAATTGATCTCACAAAGAAATTTAGGAGTAAAAATATATTTCACAAATGCATGTGCTTATTCAGAAGCATTACTTGTGTGATACATTTTGACCATATGTGTCCTGACCCTATTGGGAATTATCCAACTCAGAGTTTGGGCCTGATGGAATGAGGGTGGAATAAGATGAAGCCAATGACATTCTCATTCCATTAGCTGGAAAAACTGGCTCAGAGGAAACAAGAGACGATGCAAACTGCGTATCTTCTGTTAAATTTGCTGCATAGAAACACATTGTGTGTTAAGCCCCAGCAAAATGACTTACAGTTACATCTGGGATTCTCTTTACAAATGATGCCCAATCCAGTCCAAAGATTTAGATAACCCTTAGTGATTTAGATATGCTCAATTCTATTACTACTGGAAGAGAACATGAAACCAGTGTTTAATCTGAAAAACAACTATTAATTAACAAATATGTAGCCCTCCACTAGGTGTTATATTCTTTTCAAACTGTTTTGTTAGGTTAAACACACACACACACACTTTTCTGTGTTAGCTGCAAGTTAGCATATATATACACATATGCTTGTATGCACATATGTATCCTTAAATCTATTATAATTGGCCAAAGTTCATGATCTGTTTGAAGTAACACACAGCCTGTTTAATGCTGTCTCTATGCTAATATACCAATAAAACCAAATCGATATGAGAAAAAACCTGCAGAAAAATCTGCTTTCTGAATATAACACAACTGCTCCTCAGAGTGCTTACATCACCTTTCTGCTGGAGAGCCAGCTGAGACGGAAAGTACGATAAAATCTATGCTGTACGTGCTATTCCCCTGTGTAGTCTCAACTCCGAATTAGACCTTGTGATGAAAATAGTGAAATACTGAGGTACAGTTTCTAAGTCACAGAGTGCAACAGTAGGTGCAAAGAGAGGCACCTGTGTTATTAAACACCGCTAACCTTTGGGAAGGGATTTGCAAAGCCACCGTACTGTTTCTGCTTGCCTTCAAGTGCGCACGTTCATCACAAACCTTATTCCCGTGTTTGCTAAATTAGAATTTTCCTTGTTTCTCCCCATGTAATGCAGACTTGTTAAACATCTTTGGCAATCGGGTGTCCCAACAAAACTGCTATGGGTTATTGTGTTTCCCACTCATTAGGGCAAGGGTTGGGCACAGAGAAAGTCAGCGATTTTCTGATGGAATGAAGTTACCTTGGAAATGATCACTTGTGGAGCCTACTACATCTCACTTAAAGCTGATGAGGTGTTTGCCAAATCAACCATGTGGTCCTGAGGTCAGAAGCAGAAGAAATCACGGTAGAAATAAGAAGAATGTAATTAGGGATGGAGAAGGAAAAAACAGAAAGACACATCTCGGGTCTCATGGGATCTCCTGGCATCTGACCCAGGACATACCTCACCTGACTGTTCTGCTTTGAGGGGAAGGCTGTTAGTCCCCCTGCTAGTCCTGAGCACCTGGGCCAGCAATTAAGATCCCTGGCTCTCGAGGCAGAGCTTCCTAGACCTCTCCAAGTGATCTCGAAGCCTGAGAGCCTGAGCTTTAAAAAAAACCACACCTCTGCTCATCACTTCTACCCCTGTGTGCCTGAAAAGCTGAACTGGAGGAGATTTAAGTCTCCAGGCAGTCAAATGCAATGGCAAATGCAGCATAAAAATACAGACAGACTGGAATAAAGAGGGGCTCACCTGGTACTCTAAGAAGCAGCAAACACATTTTACATCTGTTTTAAATGTGGTAAAATCCATTGTTGCAGAAGCTTGTTCATCACTTGGGCCTACTTATTAAGCAAAGAAAACCATACGTCTAGCTCTGCTTCAGGTACCATACAATAGGTTCTGCTGTTATACATCCTTTTATAAAGTCAACCTAAAATAAATTTATGGATGTGGTAAAACTTTTCTAGTCTTTCCAAAACATTAGCATTTCCAAAACTTTATCTCAGGGATAAATAAAATTACTTCAGAGAAAATAGGTATGTTAAACAAGCTCCCTAAAAAGAAGGTAGAAAGCAAAGAATGTTTAATTTCTATTTTTCTATTGCTCAGCCATTTTCACATTAAGGCAGCTGATCTGCCTGTCACAGCCTCTCTACCAAATTCCATCCAAAAGATTCTTAGGACCAAGATTTGTCAGTGGATAATTTAGTTCTGGACTGATTCAGATGTGATCCTTCTCTCAAAACTTAAGCAGCAATTTTATATATTCCTTGTGACACTCTCCAGATAGGCTTCCATCAGCCTACAAGCCGCATCTGTGTCTACAATAATGCATGTTTCAACAGAAGCTGTTAAACATCTTTTTTGCAACCAATTCTAAACATTTGCAACTAGATACATCCATTACATTACAGAACCCTAGTTCAGCATCAATATCAAGTGTCTTGTTCTATGACCTTGAGTCAGATTGGAATTTAGAGATCTGCCAGATGTTTGGTATCTCAGCCGGAGATACAGGGAGTTCTCTCTGCTAAGGAGTGGAATAGGAAACGGTGGAATTTCAAGCATTTGGCAATGTGTTTTGTTCTGTATGACACAATACTAATTGAGATAAACAGATGCAATCCAATAACATCTCTTGCCAGGTCAACTTCCAAAGACTGGTGTAAGAGAATATCCCAGTCAGCAAAAGGTTTCAAGCTAATGCTTACCTCTGAGCATATGTTTACTTTCCACTCATTTCAACAGAACTTAAGAAAAGGCTTTTCTAGTTGAGGGTTGACATAAAAAAGTGGTTAAGTACCTTTCTGAGTCAGGGCCAAAACTGGAATAAACAAATAACAATTAAAAAAAAATCCCATGCAATACATAACACACTCCCATTCCAATCATTACTTGTTTAGACATATAGAGATACTGTCCAAATACTCATGCTGCACACTGGCTGCCTACTTTAACACAGGTCAAAATGTTCTGCTTTTAAAAAAAAAGAAAAAAAATTAAAATTTTGGATACACTGCAAGTTTCCAAGGCTTATGTTACTGTGGAGGAGGTACAACGCATGGGAATTTTTTGTTATATTTTCTTTTAATGAGTCCTGTAAGCAATTGTTTCACAATACAGTCTGAAAGGCTAGAACAATTAAATGACTACAGATGTGTCAAATGATGCAGGAAAACCATGAGACACTTCCAAATGAGTAGGCGGAGGGTGTGAGGAGACCATATCCTGTAATATATGAATCTCAGATTCTTTGGCATACAGCTTATTTTTATGGAAATGTCCCGGTAAGCCTGGAACAATCTAATGGTTTTCAAAGTATTTCAAATCAACAGCATAAAAGCACTGTTGAGAACAATCTTTTTATGCTGTGGTGGTTTTGAATTGGCCTGGGAACAGTATACTAAAGAATATGCAAGAGCTAAGAGGACCAAGTTATAATTGCATTCACAAGCTGTAGGTGAGGAACAATTTCATTAAGATAATAGAGTTCATTAGTACAAGAGACATAGAGGAAACAGTGCTGGTTGCTTTCATCTACTTTTGCTGACTCTCAGCTTGGATCTCAGCCATGGAACACAGCTTGCAGCAATAATAGGGTTGTTCTAAGTCATGCCATCTTCAAATGGGCCTCTGTGGAGGCTTGTCCTGCAAGTCATTACACAGAAGCCACATTTGTCACTTTGTCTTCTGAGTCTCCTAGTGAGTGATTACGTGAGGACCACTTCCAGCCCTTTTCTCTCCCATTTATACCTGAAGGAAAGCAGGTCTTGTAGCTGTGATTGTGTCCTAACTTGGACTGAGCTACCCTTGATAACACTGGTGGGAGGAGAAAAAGCAGCGCTCTCGTAGCATGACAATCAGACGGTAGGTTCCTTCGCACAATGAGGCCCCACACAAATCTGCATGCCAACACTACCTGACCGCTAAGCCAAACACTGCTGGATGTGGTAGTGACTCCATGTGAGGGCAGAAGAGGGAAAAGGGTGGGTGGGCAGGGAGATGACAAAGCTCCCTGCAGGAAGCATCAGATTTCAAATCATAGAGCCTTTTGAGGGACACGTCTCTCTGCCTGATGCTATTCTTCTGCCTCATGTGTAAAAAGATGGATCAAGGCTGCAAAATCCCAAACATGGCTTACTGTCCTCTACAGCTGTATGGGTTTTTCACAAAAGAAGTTAGTTAGTAGTCTTTGTTTAAAAACAAAACTCCCCAAACTGCAATCGCTGAAAATAAACTGGTTTATAAAGTTTGAAATTATCACTCATGTAATATGAAGGTTTAGGAAAAACTGTCAGGGAAAATCAAACATGTGAGAAGTTGATCTTAGGTGAGCATGTTTCCCAGCAGCTATGGTCAGAGGGTCCCTGGATCAATAACACTGCAGATCATTATGATACAACACTGTGAGAGGAGAAGTTCCATGCCTGAGTTTCTGAGCTTTTATGCATTAGCACTGGACCTTAAAAGAGAACAAATATCTTGCCAAAAATACTTGGAGACCACTAGTGCCTGAAGAAGGAGCCTCCACTATTTCAAATGTTTTCTTTTCAATGTCCCCTTCTTCCCCCTTTTTTTTAAGAATGTAATTAGATGTCCTAAAAGTCTGTGTGGACATTAAAAGCTTTTGTATAAAACTTTCTAACAAAACAGGCATATGTATATAAACAGATGGAACCTGGAAATTGTGACATACAGCAAATTTGTACGATTAATTTGTTTTATGCTCTGTGAAAGAAACAATCTATTTAGAAAAGTGTTATATAAAATTGTGTTGCACACAATTGTCAGCAGATACTAATTACTGTAGCATCTTGTGAGTATATGATGGTAAAAAAGTCATCAGGTCATAGGAGAAAATGCATTTTATTTAGCCTTGTAGTCACCAAAGTAGTGTCACTATTCACAGAGATGAAAGAGATTTCTGCCGTTGTTTGTTTGGGATTGTAAAGAGGTCTCTGGAAAATTTCTTCTACTATCCAGCTGAATACAAAGGAAAGGGTCCCTTCCCTCCCCCTATCCAGCCACAATGTCCTAGTGGAGAATCTGAGCCTGATAAGGAAGTCCCAGCAAATCCTGTAATAACGTCACCAAAAGGGTCATTCTCATCACCAATTAAAGTGAAAGATCACATGCAAAATGCAGGAAAAATATGGCAGTACAACAGAGCTGACATCAAGAACAACCCAGTTACCACACCATTACTTTATAAATATTTCAAACGTGCAATAGAAATCAAATTGTTCCAGTTTTACGTTGTCATTTCCATGTCGCTGAGGGCAGCTAATGAAGACCAGATTCCCTATAGAACGACCCATTACACTGTCCATTTTCTGACTTACTCACAAACTTGTAATGCGAGTGAGACCTAAACCCTAACTTCAGCTTTTCTTCCACCTTTTGAGAACTGGGGTTCTATTTTGAGATCTGGTTTTATTTTCCAGTTCAGAGAAACTAATGTAGCAGACAGTCCTCAAAAAGAAATTAGATTTTGAGCATTCTGTAATGCAAATGGTAAGACGGCACTTCTTCTCAGCATATCATTTATATTATTATAAAACATAAAACTAACTCTATAAATGTTTTTCCTTACTATCCACCTGTCTTTCGTGGAGCATGATGAATTAGTTGAGAGTATTTTTCATCAAAACACTAGAGGATAATTAGTTTTTTTATTTGCTGAACTATAAATGTAACTGAGGACATTATAATATAAACATATACATATATATAATATGAAATATCATACATAAACACTAGCAGGATCAACTTTAGACTTGTGATATTTTAAGTAGAAATTCTTTTTCATAGAAAACCTCATAATTCATATATTTGTTACATTGCCATCTTAAACATGGCCATGCACTTTCTATCCAGCCTCACTCAAGTCAGCTATGAAGAACTGGGAAAAGCTGGAAATGAGTACAACCTGTAACAGAAGGCTGTCCAGGTACAACCCTCTGCTATTAGCTGCTTTCAGCTGACATGTCCTTGGCTTACCAGTACACACAACGACCTGCGCATCACTGTTTTGCATTTACAAGTTGTAATGCTTTTCATTAAAAAAAAAAAAAAAAAAAAAACACCCAAAAGCACTTCACAAATTTAGAGCTAGTCTTGGAGGAATTTTATATGTATGGTCATCCCATAGAATAATACTGTCTTTGTAGAAGTGAAGTGAAAAATATATGAGCTGTGTATATGTTTCTGACTCAGGGCAGAAGCCTTTTCTTCTCTAAAAAGCATCAGGGAATGCAGAAACTCTGTACAGCTGCTTAGAGCAGCATCACACCTACTTTATACGTATTATATTTTCAGTAGATCTGTAATTTTTTACACCTTCCCCACGGAAAATCGAGTCAGAGAAGGAGAAAAACCTTCCCAAGATCACCAAGCAGGCCAGCAGCTTGCTCGACCTGATGGGGAAAGCAAAAGTGAGCTTGAAAACCAGGTTGTCACTGTTGGCTGAGCCTTCAAGCCAAGCTGAGACTGGTCCAGCTTGTGTGCAGAGGATGCCCTTGGGTCTGCTTCTAGCAGGGACCCTCTCCCCACAGGAGAGGGCTCTGGCAGGTATCTCTGTGCCGTGTAGAGTGGCACAAGACGCTTACAACCCTGTATATGAATTAGACCCAAGTCATTTGTGTAGGTTTATTCCTCTTGACTTAAAGGAAAGGTACTCTAACACTTAAGCTTATATTACCCATGGCTGCTACATTGTCACTTCCACGGGTGACACAACAGACCAGTTCTCAGTATCTGTTCCCTTCTGTTCATTCCCTGCCATGCTGCCACCTTCTGTGCTATTGCCTCCTGACAGCTGCTGCTGCTACAGCTGATTCCTGCTACCCATCTGAGCTATCAGCTGGAAAGAGACCTTGCCAGCTTTGCTCTTTAGCAAGCCCTTAAACCACTCTCAACTGGGTGTCAGACGGCTGAACTAAAATTTAGAAACTTTAACACAGAATGAATCATATTTACATCTAGAAATAAGACACTAGAAACATTTAATCCCTCAGAGGACAGCAGTTCAAGGGTCTTTCCTACATTTCAGTTACCAAAACTTACATTTTATAATAAGAAACTGAGAGGAAAATACTGAGTAAACTGTAAGCAAAAATCAAGTGTTTTTTCAAAATTTTCAGCATCCATGAGAAGCAAACCCAACAATCTCATGAATGAAAGTGGTATTTCTTGTAGCCAGTGAATCTACACGTGGAGTTTCTCTGTTGGTTTAGAAAATAACTGGCTCCAAGATAAATTAAACAGAAATTACCACATTGGAGTAGGTCATAAAATAGTGAACATTTTAATGAGAAACTTGGAAAGAAAGGTCAAAGGTATTTTTTTAATTTATCATAAAAGTTCCATAGTTTTTGAATTTGTCATAAAAGTTCTCTTTTCCAGAGAAAAGCAAAGATTTGTTTTGAAGAGAAGGGCCATTATCTGTTCAGGTAATTAAATTAAGAAAAACAAAATTTTCCTTAAAAAATTTTAACATTTTACTGGGGAAAAAAATTTAAAAGGTCAGTTCTTTTCAGTGAAAATGTCTTTAAACAAGAATTTCAATCTGCTTCCCTATGTGGAGTATAGAACTCTTGGATTAAGTTATATAGCATATGTATGATATGAAAATGTTTTTGAAAGCATAACCCAGACCTCATAAGAGACATTTTGGTTTGTAGGAAAGATGCCTAGACTTTACATTGGAAAACAAAACTAAGCATATGTCCATGCCATTGCCAGATTTACTCAGTCTTGCAAGTCAGGGGCAACAGCCTTCCAAAACTGATCTCAGTTTTGTATAGTATATAAAATATACAATATAATATGTATGTTTGTTCATTTCCTATCTTACTTCACTTCATCAGTCAGCCAGCTTGATTTCAGATGAAACTTTTGATCTTTTTTCCTACTTAACCACAAAGGCTTCGTGGATCTGTAATTAAAAATGTATTTTCTTGGGTATGCTATACAAAATATGTTAAGTATTTGACCAGATGCTGAAGCCTGGCCATTTTGATCAAAGAGATGGAGAAATTTCAGTAACAAAATATGACAGTATTGGAATCTTTAGGAAGTCACAGTATCAATGTTATGTTTTTTACAGAAGGACTGTATGTCTAGCTCCTTAATGTATTTAACAAATTAGCAGACATTTAAGAGGAACTCACTGCCTTCTTTTGTGTGTTTTGTTTTACTGTATTTTATATTGAGTTATTCTGTATCATTACTTGAAGAAGCAGCACTGATTTATTGCATTTACTCTGATCAAGTTCTATGTTTCAGGGAAGGGCTATTCACTTATCTTTTTAAATTTCATACCTGGACATATAAGTCATGCACCATTAAAGGAGGATTTAATTGTGAAAATTTTCCCCCAAGCCAGGAATTGTTAATGCATAGAAGCAAAAATACCGTCAAGAATACCTAGCAACCCAGATGCACAGGATCCAGTTACTCATATTTTGCTAATATTAATTTAAACTTTGCACCTAAATCACACCCATACTCCCTCTTTTCCCTCAAAAAAAAGGCTTTAAAAAGTCCAAGATAGAAGTTTGAATATTTTACCATGAAAAATAAGGGGCAAATAACTATAAAAGCTCATGTCTTGAGTAATAACGTCAGTTTCAGAAAGTTCATGAATACCGAATGCAGTAGAGATTTGGTTTTCACTTTCATTTTTTACTTTGATGTTGAAATCAGGGAATTTCAGTGAAGGCTTGATAATTGCAATCAGTACATAAATACTACTTGAAAAAAAACTCAAACCCAACACCATCATTTAAAATGTGTTTCCAAGTAACTGGACCATTGTGGGCTTAAAATCAGTGTAGCTGATATACACTAGGGCTCAATTAGCGTTACAAAACTTAATCTTACAGAGTAGTTATTTTTTAAAAAAAAATTCTACATAAACAAGCTCCAGCTAAATATACTGAAATTTGCAAAGATTTTTGTCTCTTTCTCCTTTTTGTGTACTTCTGTAACCAGAAACATCAAAATACTTGGGCCAGTCCTGTGGTAGTTCCTCAGGCACAAACCTTGTTGACTTAGGCTTTTGCTGGAGTAAGGAACTTAGGACTGTTCCCATGCTACAGCATGTGATGTTTTTTCAAGGGTACTGAATACAGCTGTTAAAATTCTTTCTTGTTCCCATAAACACTAGCTGAAAAAAGTTTTCTAATAGTCTATGAATTAAACATATATTGAGATTATTTCTGAATGAAATAATGAAGATCAACTTAGCACTGTGAAAGATACAAAGCAGTTCAAGGTAAAAGAGAAAGGATTATTGTCACAACACTGCCTGAGGAAGTCTGAGGTTGAACAGGGTTTATTTTAGAATAAAAAACAGAAATTAAATCCTCCAGAGATTAGAAGTGGCATTCAGAGTCTTCCACATTAAGGTCACCAGTTCAAATCCAGTGTAGGTCACTTACCAAGTGGTCATTACCAAGTCGTGGATGGTCAGTGAGCTGGTGATCTCATGGACAAGAATCCACACCACTAAAACCTCTGCCACAATTGGCACCTTTACTGGATATTTCACTAAGGAAACCAAGGACTTAGTTGAGTGAAGAGACAGAACAATCCTTTCACCATAAGAAGTGATGCCTCAAAAAAACAGGTTAGTAGGATTTACCGTAAGTTTGTTGTAGCTAAAAGTTACCGTTCACATTTGTAACCAATAATCAAGACAGAAAATATCTGGGTCAGATGCCTTCCGACCTGTTCTAGTGTTGTGATGCCCAAATAAATGTCCAAATAAATGCTAGACAAACAAGTTATTCCTGACTCTTTCATCAGGGTAGTGATTTCTGTATTACTTCAAGAGAAGACGACCACATAATTATCCTCATATGGAACCCATTTCTCCCTCTCTCCAAATGATAATTTTAGATTTTGATTTCATTGCCAGGAAGAATATTCAGTTCGCAACTAGATGAAAATAGGTTTTCTAATAATACTTTACTTTTCATATTTTCGTACACAAAAGCATGCTCTGAACATTCATAGAGCCTCTCAAAATGTGTGCAAAGCAAGTGAAAATTTCAGGACTTCACACAGTTACGTTTCTGAGACTACGAAATGCACTGCAGAATTCACTCCTCCTCACAGCTTGCTCTCTCAGAGCACCAGCTTTGTTTGGAGTTTTACTACGCATTTGTGAAGACAAGACATGAAAGTATACATTCCTAACTGACTCTTCAGACTCTGGAAAGTTTGTAATGAGAGGGTTGTATGATCACTTCACACACACTGCACATCACATTACTGTATAGCCTAAGAAATAAAGCATTTTTCCCAGATTCTATGGGGAAAAAAAAATAATCTTACAGAAGTTAGAGGCTCAGTGTTTGTGAAGTTGGTGGGGGAACCGGAGCATCTCGCTGGTGAGTAAAGGCTGAGAGCGCTGGACCTGTTTAGCCTGGAGAAGAGAAGGCTGAGAGAGGGGATCTCATCAATGGCTACAAACACCTTAAGGGAGAGTGTCAAGAGGACGGGGCCAGGCTCTTTTCAGTAGTGCCAGCAATAGGACAAGGAGCAACAGGAACAAACTGCAACACAGAAAGCTCCATCTGAATATGAGGAAAAACATCTTTGAGGGTGACAGCACTGGAACAGGCTGCCCAGAGAGGCTGTGGAGTCTCCTTCTCTGGAGACATTCAAAAGCCATCTGGATGCAATTCTGTGCAACCTGCTCTAACAGAACCAACTTTAGCAAGTGGCTGGACTAGATGATCTCCAGAGGTCCCTTCCCACCCTGACCATTCTGTGATTCTGAATGGCTGTGTATAATGGTGTTTTCCATTTTTTACTTTTTTCCATTCTAAAATAAGCCTAACATTTTGTTTGCTTGCTAAACTACTACTAAGCACTGAGCTGATGTTTTGGTCTCTATCACAGCATCAGGGTCTCACTCCTGAACAGTTTCAGTCAATTCAGAGTCCACTATTTTATCTGTAAAAAATGAATTTTACTGTGGAATGGCTACCTCACTAGAGCCAGCCAGACAAGCAGCTACATCTTTAGTCCAGTTTGAACACACGGAGCAATGAAAGATAAAACTGCAATTTAGAACTGGATTGCTAACAAAATAAAACCAGCAGCAAGAAAGCTGGAAAGATATACTTTTGAGGCTGACTGCAATCCTTTATTCTGCCTGTCAGCAGTGATTCTGGAGCAATGATGACTCTGAGCTTGGCCATACAGGAGACATCATAAGTGCTGCACTGGGATTTTAATGTCTATGGAAAAAATTAATTCCAGAGTTGCACATCCAAGAACATTTTCAGTTATGCATTACAGTTGTGTTTGTCCATTTGCATGACAGATTACAGGAAATAAGGACTTCTCATTATCTTACTTAGTTGACAATAATGAAGAAATTACTGCACTTCACTGTGCAGTACAAAGTAACAGTCACTATAACTGGCACTGGCAAGGAGGAGTATGAAGGTTGAAAAGTGAAGCACTTGTTTAAAGTTCCTGAGAAATTCAGTCTGAGTCTGGGACTTGGGAAAGCCACACTGACATTTCTGTGAAGAAAGCTTTTGTAGCAGCTGAGGACTTTTGGCAGATTAGCTGCAAATCTTAAAGATCAGTTGAGATTTATTGAAACTTGAAACGGTATAACTGTAAATCTTTTGAGAGTTGTCTATTTTGGCTATTACAATATCTCTATTAAATTCTGTTTGAGTGGAAGGATGGTCTTGTTCCTAAGGCCCTTGACTGGCTTTCAGAAAAAACTAAGTTAACACTCAAATTCATTTGGTGTGATCTGGGGCCAGTTATTCAAGTTCATTACTCCTCAGCTTTACATGCGATTTTGGGACAATAAAAAGACTTTGTCTCACAGTATGCAACTGATTATATTACAGCTTTCCTAGCACAAGTTTGCCCATAGAGCTTGCATTTCATAATTATTATCTTAGTTATCATCTTTTCAGCCCGATTTCTCTTTCTACTCATTTCTACACTGCCAAGTGCACAGCCTTAGTTTCTGTGCATGAGTACCACATGTGGCTAGTTTTAAGTGTTCTCTTCCTGTACTGTTGGAATGACTACAAAAACCGCCTTTTCATTTCTTGTCTATGCCTTCAGTAGACTGCCATGGATGACTCCTCAAAGCCAAAATGAACACCAGATTAAGACTGAGGTTTAATCCACAAAATAAACAAAACAAATCTGCTTACAGACATTTACATAAAGTAAGCCATTCATAGAATAATGAGAATCTCTTTCAGTGCTTAAGACAGCTGCTATTTTTTAGGTTTATTTGAACCAGAAGTAATAGGTCATGTCCAAGAGTGGGTTCTAAGGCACACAGCAAGAAAGTAAGGGCAGTTTCACAGCACGGAATTCAAACATTATCTGCTATACACACTGGCAAGTGACTACTGTAGTAAGATTCTCCCTTGATTCTATGCCCATACACAGCAGCTATTTTAATATTACAAACATACCACATACCCAATACATTTTTAAAATCTATAAACTCTATATATAATCTATAAAATCTGTAAAATCTATAAAACCAAGTAAGAAAATTGAAAGCCCCTTTAAGAAGAAGCTCAGTAAAAAAGTTCATCAACAGGTCTTACAAAGTGTCATGGACCCACCTTCCCTTTCCAGGGGAAGAAAAAGCTGCAAAAATGCCAGCATAATGCCCATTTCCCAGCTGTACTACAGGCTCAAGTCATCAGAAGCACCACAATTCTTGTCTTGTCCTAAAAGAATTCATGTGAGACCAGCTATGGATGAATTCTCTGCTTACACAAAAATCTCTCTTCCTGTCCTACCTGCTTCCCCACCATTTGCCAAGCAATCAGCGGAGAATACATTTATACCTTTTCTAATCGAACTCTCTGAGACTGAAGGATGGTACAGGCTGCAAAGCTGGCACACTGTCCATCATGCACTCTCCTCTGTAGAGCCCTGTATAGGATCCAAACAAGGAAAAGCCAAAATAAACCATAAAAAAAAAAAAAAAAAAAATGTTTTCCTTCTAACATCTCATTGAAGCAGTGGGCTTAACAAAGCTTCAGACGGCACTTACCTCAGAATTCTTACTGAAAGTGCCTAATTTTTTTTTTTTAAAAAAAAAAAAAAAAAAAAAAAAAAAGGGTTTCTGAGCCTGGCCAAACTAAACCTGAAATACAGGAGACAGACAACCAGTGCACCTTGGATGATTGCTAACAATTCCTTTCTTCCTAATGTGAAAAGTTCATCTCTAGGCTAAGGCAGGGCTCTCTACCAGCATGACACAGAGTAAGGACTAGCATGTAACCTCCTCTCCTTTTCGTGTTGGCTCACTGGCTTGTTTACTCAACGTTGTCATGTATTAGTTACTTAAAGAAATGAAACCTGTGCTCTAGTGTTCTTTTTTAGGAAAGCATCCCTAGATGCCTGCAACTCTGGGTATCAAATGCTAGTAAAGGCATGCAAAACTGACACTAAATGAAGCCATTACAGATCATAATGATCCTAACCAAATGCAATTTACCTGGCAGGCAGGACCTCAGTGACCCCAGCACACAGCAAATGGCAAAGTATTATTTTTGTAATACAAAGTACTACCCAAAATACAGCCAGCTCACATGACTGTTGCTACATATGAACAAAATCCAGATGGATTCATCTGGATCGGAGTTTTGCACAAAAACAAATTGTGTTGGAAACAGGTCATCTCTATCAGACCTTCCAAAGTGCTATGACTTCTTTTTATTTGGGTTACATATTTTATGAGCCTTCAAAAATAATAGTTACCAGCAAAACCAGCATGCAAAATAGTCACAGTTATTCAGTGGATATTTGTATCACATTGGCAAGCAATCGTTCATCATTAGTCTTTAGCTCACACAAAACAACAGGGCTGTTATGATGTGGAGAATTTCTGAGAGCTTCTTACTTCACTCATATTGTTATCGTGACAGAATCTTGATCTGAGATATTTTGGGTCTCAAAGGGTCTGTTAGTAAAGACTCAGTTGGGCGTCAGCACTGTTATCCATCTCCCATCACTGTTTTTGGCTGGGCCACCTAATCATAGGATCGAGCCTTCCCATTGTAAGTACTTTGGCTATGAGATATCTGTCAGATATTTCCACAGCTCCCATGTTAGCTGTAGACACTAGGTACTTTAACACAGTCAGGAAGATACACCGAAGCTACACAGAGTCACAACACTCACTAACGCTCTGGTCTTGCTTTTGTTCAGACATATACTGAAGGGATGATCTATCATGTTCAGGAATGGACAAGAAACTTCTGGCTAGCTTATGATGACCACCAATACTGGCAAAATACATCCATGCAGCTCCATGTAGTAAAATTTACAAATTACTCCCCGGAATATCACAGACTATCCAGCCCATCCAGCTTCACCTCTGAAATGCCTGTTTCCCAGCTGGTTTTGCTAGTGACTCACTCAAAAATGGTTAGTATTACAGCTCATCATGGATAAAGTGAGGTTTGGGCAAATCCCAATGGCTGGTTCTTTCTCTCACAGAATAATTAGGACACAGGCCAGCCCTTCCCATGCACACCAGCTGTACGCTCCTTAGCCATTGCTAAGCAGACAGATGCATAATCTGGAACTGGTAGTTGCTGTCATTCAGCTAGCTGTTATTACATCAGGCACAGGATAATCTCCAGGACATTTTGGGAGGCAAGGGGCTCTCAAAAGAACTTGACTGTGCCCCCTGGACAGGAGTCAAGTATGGAGAAGCCAAAGTAAAGTAAACAAAAAAGAACAAGTCCCATTTTCCTCTAAATAACATGCCACTAAGCATTGTCTGGCTTTCAGCTGGGATGGACTTAGTTATCTCCCTAGGAGCTAGTGCGGTGCTGTGTTTTGGCTTTGACATGAGACTTTTCAGTTCCTCAGGCCTTGTTAGTGGAAAGGCTGGAGGGGCACAAGGAATTGGGAGGGGACACAGCCAGGTCAGCTGACCTGAACTGGCCAAAGGGGTGTTCCATACCATGGGATGTCATACCTGGTATATATACCTGGGGACGGGCCAGGGCGGGCGGATCGTTGCTCGGGGGCTGGCTGGGCATCCGTCAGTGGGCGGTGAGAAGTTGCATTGTGCAACACTTGTTGCTTTCTTTCTTTCCTCTGGTTTTTCTTCTTTCCCTTTACCTTTTCATTATAACTGTTATTGTCATCATTGTTATCGTTCTTTCATTTTTACTCCATTTCAGTTATTAAATTGTTCTTATCTCAACCCTTGAGTTTTACATTCCTTTCCAACTCTCCTCCCCATCCCTCTGGGTGATGAGGGAGTGAGCAAGCAGCTTCTTGGTATTTAATAACCAGCTGGGGTTAAACCACAACAAGCATGCATAACAGAGCTTTGTAAAACTACATCTGAGCTCTTGTACAGAGGTCCCTAGCAGCAAAGTAAGCCCCTAAGCCCACTCAGGGGTCTCATTTTCCTGGAGCCTGAAAGACTGCAAGTCACTACTTGTGGAAACCAATGTCATTTCAATGACGACCCTCCTTTTGCTCAGTTTCTTCTTCCTATCTGGTTATTCTAGATCTGGAGCAGGAGCAGGCTCTCCAAGGTTATGTCAGACAATTCATGTTGTCGTACCTGCAAAGATCAGACTCTCCCACAAGACACCTTTGCAAGACTCTCCACAAGTGAAAGGACTCACGGCAGGAACAGATGTGGATTAGCTGAAGCTGTAGGTGTTAACACAGTCCCTGCTCTCTGTGCAGAAAGACACACACTGCACAGAGACTCTCTTACATGGGGATCCTTCACCTGGCCAGACCTATAACACAAGAGTCAAAGAAACAGATCAGTTCCTGAGTAGGAAATATAGTCAGTTAATCAAGATGACATTTCTGTTCTGGATCTTCTAATCATAACATCAGTGCTTCAGTGAACAAACTTCTCAGAGAAACTCCATTTCCAGTTACGTATCTGATGAAGGTGGTTTACAAATTGCCTGGCACTTATCAGTCTTTTGACACATACAAGCAGATTTTCTGAAGAATTCAGCATGCACTTCTTTTTAAAATATATCTTTATATTTTGGGAGTTTCCTTTGATATCTTAGTCCAAAGGGAGTGGCTGTGTGTGGAGCTCTAAGTACTGCTGGTTCTACAGTATCTTTTAAATTCCCACATGAAGATCTCTGTATTTCAGAAATGACATAGCAGACTAAATATCAGCAAAATAAATTACTCATTTCAATTCACTTTGAGAGATAACTAGCAGACTTTAAAATTCAGCACATATATATAAGCCTTGATAGCTAAAATAATCTGTCAGATTGTCACTTATAAGGCAGTTAATCTTCCAGGGAATATTAAGTTTAAAGCATATTAAATAGCAACCTTTTTTAGGTAGCCTGAAAAGTACAGTTTGTGTGACCTTTTTAAAACTCTTCATCAGGACATAATATCTCTTAGAAATAAACTGTGTAGAGAGAAATACTTCTTTTATTAAAAAAACCCACCTTCCTCAGAAAAAAATCATGAGGTGATAGAACTATAAACAGGCTGGCTATGGACATTGGCACTTTTTTTTTTTTTTTTTTTTTTTTAATTGCCAGAAAATAGTGACTTCCTGGATTCAGGAATATATTGTGGACCTGCACACATATCTACATACCATTTCAACCTGGCACACTGCAAAGAGCTACAGTTGGGAACCTGAACAGGCACAACAGTGGCTGTGGTGATTTAGTTTCCTTTTAATTAGAGCAGGTTGGAAAAATTCTTACCAAACAGTGTTTCACTGGAATTTGATGATTTGGCCAATTTAGAACGATTCGCAGACGTGGTTTAATTTCAAAGACTGTTTGACAGACCATAGGCAGGCTCCAATATGAGCCTTATTGCCAGGCAGGTTTTAAAACTTGGGTTCTTGCTAGCTACCTCGTCCAGCTTGTTGGCAGCCCACATAGCAGGCTGCTGGAAACCTGGATTTGCAGGGTCTGGAGATCACCAACTCTTCTTCCCCAAAACAGTGCAAGAGGTCTGTCCCCGTTAATAGAATATTCTAAATGTTTTCTGTCTATTTCTTAAATCGTAACAAACACAAATATCAAATCAACAAAAGCCTCTAAAAAAAAGAATAACTATTTTTATCTCTGTCTGATTCTAATATCAAGAAACATAACTAAAATATTAAAATTCTACTTGGTGGTAACTACTTCATATGGTGACTATTATCAGTAATAAACAGAAACCAGATGACACGTAAAAAAAAATATGTCTTCATCAGAGACTACTTTTTGTTGATGTATTTTTACAGCACACATTTCTAAAATATCAAAAGAGTATCGTGAGTCCTTGGTAAAAAGACAAAAAGAAATCAGTAATAGTACACCACAGAAAAAAGGGGAAATGATTGCCACACCTTCCTTCATGGCATTTGGATACTAAAGGTAAAACCAAAGTCCTGTTAATTATCATTAACATTTACGCAATACTCACAAATCCAAGCTGTCACAATAGCCTTTTATATTATGCCTCATAATTCTCTATCCCAGGGAGTACCAAACTGGATTAGATGAAAAAAAAAAAAAAAAAAAAAAAGAGAGAACCGAAATAGAAACAGAACTACAGGCTGAGGTCATATTAATGCTGAAGTGAATTGCTGCTCAGTTCTCAATTCAAATTTATGAATATGAAAAAATATAAATCTATGACTGCAAAAGTTCTTCTGGTGTTTATAACTGTTGTGGGACACTCTGGATGCAGAATTTCTTTCTGTACTTCTGTTTGCATGGAGCTCCTGCATTTGTTAAATTTTGGAAAGTTTAAAGGACAGCAGAGGATTTGCACCTGTGCAAACAACTTGAGTCAGTTCTTTTAAATCCTGTTTGCCACTTGGCACTAATGAAATGTTGAAAGTAAAAAAAGAAAAAACAACACCAAAACACAAGCTTTTGGATTTTTGTCTTTGAGGAAAGACAAATTCATTTTTCAGACTGATTTAGCATTGTATCTCCTCTGCCTACCTTCCATGCCTGTAAAACTGTGTGTTACCAAGTTGTATGGTCCTTCCTAAAAGAAATAAAGATGCCAAGAAAACTGAGCTGCTGCTGTCGTCTGTAAAGTATTGCCCGTCAAACAGATCCAGTGGAACAGGGCCCTAGATAGGCCTTTTGCTTTGCCTATCTAGCCTTTTCTTTTTTTTTTTCTTCACTGAAACTATTCCCACTGGGAATAGAAGTAGTTCCCAGCCAGAAAACAGCTGGTGTTGAAAGTTCACCCTCACTTTCAGTTCCAGCCACCCACAGCAATTAATTTCATTTGAACTTTTTTTTTTTTTTTTTTTTGTTTGGTTGGTTTTGGTTTTGTTTTGTTTTGTTGGGGTTTTTTTGTGTGTTTTTTGTTTTGTTTTGTTTTTACAAGCAGAACAATTTCTATGCTTACTGAAGGTGACAGCAGCAGTGTTGGAAGTTGTTCAGATACTAGCAGCCACTGGGAAAGCTTTGTAAATATCAAGAATCCCGCTCAGTTCACAGGTCCAACCTCATCAATGTCAGCCCAGGGCTGAAGAGTTTGGAGCACAGTGTCTGGACTTTCTCCACAGCTCTTCAGCCCTGGGCAGTTTCTCCAGTGCTCATATAATAGCAATGCTACATTAGATACCAACTGGTCTCACTTCATACATGACCTCAAACAATGCTTCAGTCATGATCCTGGAATGGCATTTAGCTGTAGTGACCCTGGATTAACTCTAGATCCTAAATAAGCATTATAGGTCTCTCCATGTAATGTTGCTCCAAATTTACCCTGTAGCAGATTCATAGAAATTAAGAGTTAATCCATCAGGTCTCTGTATGCCCCCACCGCCATCCGCCCCCCATCCCATGGAGTCCTTCTGAAAGTATCTTAATGCAAATGCTGGACGTTTCATCCTGTTTCCTCTCATGTCCTACAAATTCCATCTGACTTCACTCATACTTGCATGACAAAACTTGATTTCTAATATTTAAAGCAGCATTTCAGGAACTACTGAATGTTTATACTGTCATAGTTAAGCTTTTATTCCCAGAATTGCTTGTCTGTGAAATGTGTCAGAAGCTTTTATTTATAACTCATAAGTAATAATACTGGAGGTGGATTCAAGAACTCCAGGTTTAGTCACATGCCTGTCTCAGATACCCCGCCACAAAGCTTCATTATTCCTGTATGCTACAGAATAGCTTCTAAGTTGTACTTTTTTCCCATGTCACCAAATCTGACAAGAAAGGTAAAATGCTATAATTTACATTCTAACAGAAAGAAATTAATCAAAATAGTCTTTTGAAGCAAAGACTTCTTCAATGATCCTGTGTTTTTCATTGTGAAATTCTCTATCGCCTCCTGCAAGCTAGCATGAATAATTAGAAGACTGCAGTTCCCATGAAGAAATACCATTCAGCCTTCCCTCTCCTAATTCCAGTATTCTTAATTTCTACATGAGTGGGAGGAAGATGTTTGCTAAAACTGCTGGTTTTATCTGAATCATCATAGACACACAGAGGCAACATCCTTCCCTCTGTGTCAAGTGGATGTAGGTCTTTCTGCTGACTCACAACAAAGAAAGGAATTATGTAAAAAATATTCCTCCTTGAACATGCCAGAGACAATTCAGAATAACAAGAGGAAATGCTCTTTTCTTTGACAATGTGGAATTGGTGTTTGGGGGCCTGGAAATGATTCCTAGTTATTAGAATCCAATGCACTTATACTACGGGCAACTACATCATGTATTTCCTTTCCCCTTATTCCAGTATCATAATGCAAAAAAATCTAGATCTCATGGTAAACATGCTGAACTGGGAGTAGTCTTGGTGTTCTGGCCTCCAGGACATCCACTACGTAGCTGTCATATATGCAGAGTGTGACAGAAATGTCAAGCCTGGCAGATTTTCTTTTATGGAGACAAAGCAGTACAGCAAGGGAGAAAGGAGCATGATTTGTAGAAGGGGAATTATATATGGTTGAATTGTTATCTTTTGGTGTTAAGGTAAGGTTTACCTTTATTTAATGGATCTGTTTTTGCCACTGTTATTTCCACATGTTGTCACGGTGCACATAAATGGCCCAAGTAAGTCCATTACAATTACTCAACTGCATATGGTTGACCAAACTGGACTCTGAACAGGTAATAAGCTTAATTTATAGCTTTAATTTCAGTTGTATTTCGTGGCCAAGATGCAATATTTCAGTATGATGGGATTGTGCTACGTCACTCTGGTTCTTATCCATTCCTAAACTTCCTCAAGTTTGGTGGAACTGGCTTTACACTGAACTTTGCCTTTCTCCTGCAGAGAAGTGGTCATGTAATTATACTGCATATGAGGTTTTTTTGTTTGGTTTGGTTTTTCTAGGGGAGGAATGCATATGCAAACAAAGGTGATGCATGAATTATAACGATCTATTAGAGTCATGCTACTGACATTACTCCTGTAATCAGCAGAACTGGGAGGGACAATGATGAAATTATCATTACCTCTTCAGATCCCTGCCTCTTCTTTCCCTCAGTTCACCTCTTAGAAGAGGTTATCGGTGACCACTAGACTGTTTATTTTCTCTCTCTCTATTCAAATGACCGTAGGTTTATATCCATAGTAAAAGACTCAGAAAGTTTATATGTATTTCATTCTTTACCTGCCAACGATTTTTAGTCTGATCAGTTGAATTTCAACCTGATTACATTCTGTACTTAAGTTTCCGAGCCCTTTTTCCTTATTCAGATTTTATTTAAGGAACAATTGCATGGCAAAAGAGCTC
Source organism: Falco naumanni (assembly GCF_017639655.2). Lineage (NCBI taxonomy): Eukaryota > Metazoa > Chordata > Aves > Falconiformes > Falconidae > Falco > Falco naumanni. The sequence continues at coordinate 19,752,289 of NC_054065.1, forward strand.
TATCAAGATTCAGAGCTGATTAATATACTACTTTTTTTTAGTTTTGACTAACATAATCCAAATATCTAGGGTCAGCCCTTCCTTTGTTATTGAAGGAAATGACACAAGAACAGTACCCTTGCTCTTCAATGTACTTTCCCAGAAGGGAAAGTGTGACTGAAATTACTATTGCTGCTTGATGTAATTTTCAAGTGCACATCAATGTTCTTTCCTGAAATAACAGCTTTGAAGTTTTCCCTGGGTTTTTAGATTGCTACAGGCATTCTAATAAGCTGTAGGAAGGCATATTTGCATGTATGATGTGGTCTACCTACTGCCTAGGCTACCCTACCTTGTGTAACTTCTCAAGAATAATATTTTGGGGAAAATAGGATTAAAATGAGCTCTTATTGCAACACAATATAGAAGGAATCTAAGAGCAGATTCAAAAGTAGATACTGAAAATTCACACCTACAGGGATGACCAGTTTTATTCAGACATCAGTCAGGGAAGGCAGCAGAGAACCTTCACGTGAACTTCACTCTCTGTGGGATTTGCCCTAAGAACTTTGAAATCCATACAGCATCTCTGTATGCAGGGTGCATTGGGGTTAACACATCTTAAACCGTCCTTTGCACTTCCCTTGGATTCTTTTGTCCCTCCCAATTTAGAATGGTCTTTAGATTAACTTACTCCCCCTTGGAGGCCTAAATTATTCCTGTCTTACCATTATCCAGTTTATTAATATGATATTGCTTTAGCCTCATGCCTACCCTAGGTGCAGCCAGGCTTCTTGTTTTTGAGGTCTGGGAAATCAGCCTACATTCACAATATGTGCCTGAAAAAAATCTTTTCATTGCTACCTAAGATTTAAGCTTGTATGCCAATAATTTAAAAAAAAAAAAAAAAAAAGGTGAACATGACTAGTTTAAAACAGTTTTGTTTTCGGAGAAAGCACAGTGGGTAATTCTTGTCCTCCCTCCCCTCTGTGTATACAGCATCCATTCAGGAACAGTGGAGAAGGACTGAAGAATAAAGTCATGGTTTGACATTCTATTGATACAACCACAGTGATCTTATTCAGAGTTCACCAATTAACCAGTCAGGAAAACTTGCTCTATGAAGTATAACATCCTGAGTGTTTAGACTACTTAGGATCATTAGTTCTTTTAATGAACGACAGTCTTTTTGGGGATGCTTTTAAGGCAGAAGAAGCTCAGGGTACTATACATAAAAATTCAGAGAAAAACCTCAAAGACTTGAGTATGACAAAGCCAGAAACTACATGATGAGAGAGAAGTTGGAGAAATAACTATATTTCTCAATGTCTGACTCTCTCCTGATTTTATTTTTTTTTTTTTTTTAAACAGAGTTGTTTCCCTAACCTCTGACATTGTGGTTACTTGTGTGGGCATTTTCATCACAATTCAGTTAAAATAAAAGAAGAATCCCTTTCCCAACAAATTCCAAAGCATGTGTCTATCAGATATTATTCAGACTAGTGGCAACAAAAATGTAAACTATAAACTATGCCTAATTCTTCCCTTTTACAGAAAGCTATGGGAAACAAAACAGCTGGTGAGACCAAAGCTAAGTACAAATAAAACTGATGTGCATTCTTAGGAATACACAGAATTAAAATGAAGCAACAAAGAAAATGGCAAACTAGAATTAAACAAATGAAACCAAATGCTTACCTATATATGTCAAATTCTGAGAAACACAAAAATTATGTAGGAGCTAGCTTCCAATTTTCAAAGGAACTGAATGCGAAGGCATTTAAAGCTATTTTTATGCTATGGTTTATGCTGTGAATGGCACCTGAATCACCTCAAAACTTTTGGAAAATCTGTCCTTAGGCACTTCTGAAGACCTTTTTTTTGACTGAAAGGGCATTACACAAACAGTATGTGGAAACTTTTTTCATTCACCTTGAAAGCCAAATAGAACAAGGTATGCAAGTTTGTATGGGAAAGGCTGCTGATGGGTAAAGGACCAAGTCTCCTTTCTAGCATTCTGTTCCTTGATCTTTGTCACAGGTAAGTTATTCAACACATGAAGGTAAAAAACCCCAAGTTTTTTACTGTGATGTTGCACTATCTCTGCCAGAAGTTCTTTGTTTAGCAATAGCTAGTTTTTCTGTATTTGAAGCTAAATTGTCATACCATTATAGATTAATGTTACCCTTGGTGAATGTAACACCTCTGATTTTCAGTCAGTAGAAGAAAGAAATTTTAATTGCAGATGGTACTGAACTTCCAAGAGCCCACACAAGTACCACTGGCCTCCGTAAAACTTCTAGCACCTGAGTTTTTATAGCCACTCACATGGGTATCTGATGGTAACAGCTCTGTTCACAATTTTTCCAGTAAGTTCCTATCATTTGAAATATTTGAGGTGCAATAAAAAGGAGTCACAGGAACAGACTCTGTAAAATTTAATGCCCTAGGTCTTCATATTAACTCTCAGCAAACAAAACAGTAGTCAGTGTCACTGATTTCAAGATCTGGAATGCTATTTCTCCTACGCTGGTAATGCAGTGTTCTCAGTTTTATTTTTAATTGTTCTTATTCTGCAAGCTTTCATGCCTTCTCTTGGACTCATCTGGCTCCTGACTGTATTAACTACGTACCACTTTATATCTTTTTTAGATATTTTCCTAACATTGGCCAGATCTAGCCTAATTCACAGCAAAGCCATTGAAAACAAAAGCTGCCTTTTTGGCTTTCATAAAAAAGGTCATGTAGAATATACATCAAAATCTGATTGCATACTAAAAGGTATTGAAAAAGGAAGAGTAGAAACAATTCTGTTGCATTAGCAATTTTTCTATTGGTAGACTTAATCTGAAATTCTCTTACAAGTGAACCAAATTTTGGTCCAAGTTCGGTTTTAAAATAAACTATTGGATTTAGTGCCACAAGAAGAAAGGAAGTGGCTTTAAAATCTTGCACAGGAATTAATACTATGCGTATTACATTGCATAAGAGTATATGGTTTATCTCTCCTATGTAATTATTAGGGATGGATTTTGCATTAAATCCATTCCTTGCACAAGTTCAAAACAGGCTCGGTTAACTGTTGGGTCTTTTTTTTTTTCAGCCAAGAGCAGAAACCTAATTGCAGACACACCAAGCTAGAAGAAGTTGTTCTCATGATATCTCATTGCTGGCAAAAGGAAATGAGCCCTGGAAAACTCGTAAGACAGTCTGATCATGTAACATTTCCAGCCTGATTTCCAGACCAAAGAGGTTTGGACAAGTTTTGGTTAAGCAGACTAATTTTTGAATGCTTATCCGAACCAAACAGTCTGAAGTTTTTGAGGTTCAGTGTTGGTTGCTATCCATTTGAAGACCTGTTGGCACTTCTATACATATAATCAACAAAAGCCTTTCATCCAAAATGCTTCCAGCTTGTTCTGTTGGCTTTCTAGTGCATGCTCATAAACTGGCAGTGTTGAAACAAGCTGCCTTCTAACACAAACATAAAAAATAAAGGTGGCAATAGGTTCTTTAGACAAAAAACTGGTCCAATTTTTCAAGCATGCCTTCACTTAGACAATGGTAAAGTGCAGATCTATGTCTCAAATGCTACAAAATCTGCTGCAAAGAACCTCCCAAAAAGTGGGATTAAAGTGGGATTTTGGCTTTATAAGCCATTACATTTTAAAGTGAATTTAAGTCACCCACCTAGTCTTTACTGTCATTTCAGTAGAAAACAGTATCCCTAGAGCTGCAAAGAGCTGCTTGAGATTACATGGTTTCTTCTTTTACTAGAAGTTGTCTTTATGAGTGTTATTACCGTGAAGGTGGATGGACACAAGTGACTTGTATAGCTGTTTCTGCCCTGGGCTCGTCTATGAATTTCTTCAGTTTATACAGAAAGGAAGTATCTTTTTTGGTTGCATGGTTTTGTTTTTTTAAATGAGAACCCAGGACATGTCTAACTAAAGCACTAAATGTGTTAACATGACACGCTGTTCTTCCACAATGAATGACAATGTAATACCAACTCTAGACTGCACAGCCTAAGAAGGCTTTAAATTGTTTATATTTTTGTCACTTGCCTCATGTCTAAGTTTTTGAGAGCATGAAAGCTTCATGAAGCATTTTTAGACCAGTTTCAAATTTGAAACTTCTAAGCTTCTTGTCCTATCATCACATATTACAACCAGGCAGGATTTTACTGCTCACTGTTTTAAAACGTTTTGCATAAGCTCTCTCATGATGCTTTTCACTCATTCCCCTTGCAAAATTCCTCCTTTTAGGTCTATCAGTCCAAAGATTTATATTACTTCCCACTGGATGTTTTCTAGTTCTCACAGGTATTTTGTTAAAACCATCACTGAACCCAGCCACACTAACCTAGGTAAAGGGTCACCCTAGCTCACAGAACATGGCTAGGGGTAGCCAAGGGCAGAGATTCCCTTTTGATCCATGGTACACTGAGCAAAGATTCACTGGTGAGATGTTTGTGATAACAAATGTTTTGGGTGGGGGTTGCAATTTTTTTTTTCATGAATATCTAATATTAATTTAGAAATACACAGTTAGTCCATGGAAACCTAACAGTGCCTTGCAGTTTACCTTCATGAACCTCACATTAGACTACCAACAAATTCAGTTTGTTTCTTTTTTCTTTCAGCCCATATTGTATAATAATAGATCTTTCCAGTTTTCATTTTCTTCCCCGTCTTTTCCTCTGCCCCAGTTCCTCCTCCTCTTAGCTGCAGCTTCACGCTGTGGAAACTTGCAATACTCTAACAGAGGAGAGAATGAGTCATAAATTAGTCACTAGCAAGACAACCATCTTAGCAGGCCCACAATGGTTTCTGGCCCAAAGTCAAGCTCCTAGAGATCCTTGGATACATAGATCTAAAAAATCACTAATTAAAATTATTGGCTTTTAACTGTCCACCTGTATAGAGTCTGGTTACACGTCACTCTAATGAGCCACTGGCAAAGGGAGCCAAGCATCTGCTCATGAACATGTTGTAGCCTTTTCTACTTCTCTTTGCTGTGCCAGGAAGTAAACACTGTATGAGGAATTTGCTTTTATAGTACTTGTGACCCAAGATGTAAACTGTAGTGCATTACTTCTGTCCACTAAGTGGGGGATTTGACTTCTGCTTTTACTTAGAACAAACCAGGCTTTGCTACGAAAAATGTTCAAAACTCCTCAACCAAAGCCACCTCATTGTACATCACTCCAGACAAGCATGAAAAGAAGGCTAATAAAGCAAAAACTAGTTCCACCCTCAAAAAAATGTTCACAAACAAGCTCACACGTCTCTGAATAGTTCATGGCACTAGGTACATTGACACACATCACATTAGAGCTATCAGCTAAAATACACGTGAGGCAGAAAGCCTGGGGCTGTTGGTTCTATGTCATCCTTTTAGTGAGAGGACAGCTTTCAGTAGCTGTTACCAGACACGACGTTGGTTTGTTCTCTGCAAGTTTCAAGGAAGACCTTTCACAAGCAGTCCCAGCTAGGTGAAGCACACAGCTCAATGTTGGTACATTGGTACACCCCCAACTCAACCCAAGTCTTGAAATTATGTTCTTTGGTGATGCATGTGCAGCCAAATGGGAAGTAGAGGTGGGGAGGAACCCACAGCCTGGGTGGCCAGGTCCCCTGCTCAGGGAATCAGCCGCCTTCTCCTTGGTCAGGGCACACGTGCCTTACAGTCATAGCTCGTTCTCAGTTTAAAGGAAAATACCAGTTGTGTCAACTGACTTAATTTCAGTGGCAGCAGCAAGCACAAGAGGTCATTTAAAACTGAGAGTGAATACTTTCATAGGTTATTATTAGTGGCTGGAAGATGGAAATGTGATTCTCTGGCAAATAGCAATTTTCTGACTTGGACTCTCTTTGAGAAAGCTGTTCCTGAGCACTGCCATCATGCCACTTTTCAAGACAGCACAGATGAAAGCAAGAAAGGGATTTCTTGGAGAATGTCAGCAGTTTTTCAAGACTTAAAAAAAAAAAAAAAAAAAAGAGCAAAAACCCCTCACTTCCTGCAGTATTTTCTCTGAAATGCAAAATGGGCACGAGCTGCCCAGCCCCAGTCCCCCAGCAGGAAACAGACTCTCTTTTTCAGCTTAAGTACTCCCACTCCTTCTGTTCACTGATTGATTTTGTTTTGCTTGACTTGACAAGACCAGGTTGGACAAATCTGAATTATCTGTATGCTGCTGACTGGATCAGCTGCAGATCCTTTAGTGTGCTTGTCATTTAGTCTTATAAATTACATTAATGAGGGCTGTAAATCTTAGCTCTCTGAGGACATAGCTGTACAATAAAAAACAATTCAAAGCTTTAAAAAAGCAAAGATGCCCCTAGCATGCAGGCTGTTATTTAAATACAATGCATACTCTCAGAATTTGTCATGAATTTCTGTTGGTTAGTTTTCTAAATGTAAGTTACCTTCTTTAAAGAAAAACTAAACTTACCTAATAGGAAAATTTTGCTAAACTCTTTCTGAAGAATGGAAGGAAACCATAATTGCACATGGATCTATAAAGTTTTGCATGGGTAGAAATATGTGACAAAATGTGCAAACACGTTTTAAAGAGTGGTCTAAAACTTTGTTCTGGTATATTTAACCATAGATTTCATAGATTAAAATAATGCTAGCTACTAACTAATAAAATAATATATATATTATGTCCATCCTCTACCTATGCCTAAAAAAATAATAAAATAAAGAGACTGACAAGAAATCAATGCATAAAACCATGAAATCATTAGAAGAACCATGTTTAAAATTCAAGTCCTCTGACTTTCAGTACTGCCAAAAGCATAAGATGTATTGAAGTACATTCTGAAAACTGGCTCCGTCTGATTTCAGTCTTTTCAGAGACACACAGGAGGGTTGTTAACAAGTGATATAATGCTCCCACCTTTTTCCAAGTTCTCTTTACAAAGCACAAAGCATTTAGCATTCAATTAAATGCATTAAATGAACAGTCTGAGTCATATACTAAAAATGGTAGGTCCCAGCTTATACTGAAGACCCCAGCATAAAAAAAGAAATGGCAGATGGTGGAAATTTAGCAATAAATTTTGGAGACATCTGTCAATTGACTTAGTTTAGATGTGACAGAGTGCACTATATATACCACTCCTAGAAAGTAATATGCATATTTTTGTATTATAACAGATTCATCAGCCACAAAAATATTTTAACAAAGGTAAACACCTAATATATTTTTTTTACTTGTCCAAAGTAATCATAAGTAATGTTCTATTTTCTTTGGAGAATTTTACTAAAAGATGTGTTATAAGATATACTAATTTCTAGTGATAATACAATTCTCTCTGTCTGCTCACATTCCTGACTTTAATATAAACACATCAAATTGCCTTCTTTATTAGCTCCGTTTTTGATAGCTTTTTAGTCAGCATACGACTAGAGCCTACTACTAATGTACATACATTCATTGGTTTGACAGGGACACAAGCATTTCACAAAGTCCAAGCCAGTTTTGAGTGCACTTGATTTATTCACACACACTGAATGACACTGTCATTTATTGCACAAGTGTAACTTGTTAGACTCAAACATAGTTTTTCTTCCTTTGTTAGCTATCTTGCATCTGATCTGCAGGTCTACTCTTCAAATGAATTTATCAGACATAGTCTCCCACCTCCAGCATTTTTTACGGACACCTCCCAAGAAATGTCAACAGCTACAGCTACAAAAATTCTTCAACTTTCTGCACCTCTGTGTAACACTAATAACCAGGCACTTTCCACAAGCTCTGCAAAGGTCTTGTTAACACTCTTTATTGTCTGGACAAGGCTCATTCCATTAATCAGAGGGACTCTGCCGGGCAGTGCCAGTGCCCAGGGAATAATGGACAGGCCAGTACTTCTCTAGCATCCAGCAATTAGTAAGTTCCTAAATAAATTCCTGCCTATTCTGAGAATTACTCATTTCCTAAGATCCTTCCAACTCTCTTAGAAAAAAAAGAAGTCTGAAAATGTTTATTTGGATGTCTGATCATAACGTTTCCGTACAGAAGAATTATTCTCAAAATGTTTCTTCTCAAAGCTGTATGCTTGTTACTCTAGCTTGTTGGATTTCAGAAAGTCCTCTGAAAATGAGCAGGTCAAGGACAACTGACCACTTACTAGACTAACAATGTCACTACATATTAGAATACCTCTTTCTCCCAAGCATATTCCTTCTTAAACCAAAGATCCAAAGATTTCTGTTTGATATTTCAGTATCCTAGTGGTTTTGAGTTCTGCTGACTTTCTTGGATCAATTTAGTTTTAATCTGTCCCTCAATTATCTCATACAGATGCTTCAGTGTTCAGCGCTTTGATGACACCAAATAGCTTTCTGGATGTATCTCCTGCAGTCTCAGAACATGCCCTTTCGTGCAGTTTATATATAAACTCATCATTTGCATATTGTAAGCTAATTAGTGATTATGTACAGTTCAAATGGTTGAATTCATAGGTCCAGGGCATGATGGCACAGATGAATTCAGACACAGGTCCAATACTTCTTCCCTACCAGCCCATGTTGACCTTAACATTGCATCTTGATATCAGTGTAAGAGACTCAGAATATTTCCATTAGACCACCTCTTTAGATCCACAACATGCAGTTAGTGACTCTAAAACCACATTTTTTGCTCAAAGAAAGAGGTTCCACTCAACCTTCAACCCATCTATTTTGCTACAAGGCCCATACAGACAAACATATAAAGGTGGTTAGACTCTTCCTGGAATCAATTCAGCTTCTTAACCCTGATGAAAACTAATCAGCAAAAAACAGGGAAGGGTGGAAATACCGGCAGAAAGAGAAGAAAGAGGAAAAGTCTACCTCATGTCAGTATCAAGAAACTGATCGATTTCTCAGCTGCTCACAGAACTGTAGACTCAGATATGTTTCAGAGACGGTTATGCCTTGTAAAAATGAGTGGCTATAAAGGATGGCATCAAAATGTGCTCAGCAGATGTTGCCACAAGTCTTGTTGAAACATTTAAGTGCTTCTTCCAAATGAGAAACACTGGCTGTGCAATTACCTTTCACAAATCCTTTGTCTTTTCAAGTATTAGTCTTCCATCTTATTTGCAACCTGTATTAGTGACTTCCTAGAAATCTCTTTTTCCAAAGACATAACAATTTGGTTTTCCTCAATAATGCAAAAAAGGTGTGTTCACCATTAACATTTTGTGGCCTCTTTGGTGGTACTGAAACTTGGGTATTTCTGCTTCATGCAAAATTTTGGCAACATCCAGAATTGAAAAATCAATGGGAATCTGGTCAGCTCCCAGAAGGATATGTTACAAATTATGTCCCAAGATTACACTACATTGCCATTTGGAAGGATATAACTGAATTTACATGAGTGAAAAATGTCTGCTGACTGAAAGGACTCTGCTCTGTCCTCCTCCTTCACTGCTTATCACAGGTGTGATCTTTACCATAGATGTGAAATGTATACTTCACCCCTGTAATGTATCTTAGAGATGTTGTAAACTACATTGAAAAAAAATAATAATCATGACCCATATTAATACAAGCATTAATACTGAAAGCATGACTAAAATTGTAGAAATGCTATTTAAAAAGAAATCATAGCACAGATAAAATGGTAAGGCCAAATGGCATTGGCTACCTATTTGCCTCAGTTTTTGACTTCTGTCAGTTATTATCCTGGCTTACATGTTACCAAGAAACTTGCTAAAACCAGACCTACACAAAGAGAAATGAAATTTTGCTGGGAATAGAGCTGCAGAATTTCTCTCCTTGTTTTTTGTTTTTGGGGCTTTTTTTTGTGTTTGTTTGGTTTTTTGGTTTTTTGGGTTTTTTTTGGGGGGGGGGTGTTTGTTTTTTTTTTTTTTTAATTATTATTGTTTTTATTCCTTAGCAAATACCTGCAAAACAGTTGGACGAAACAAACTTCTGACCATGAGTGCAAGCAAACTAATTTCCTGGCATTACAGTAAAACCACTTATCTCATCTACCACCTATCATTATCAATTACTGTGTTACAAATCCTAGAACAAACAAAAGGCCAGGAATGTGGAAAACCAGGTTATAGGGTTCCTCAGACATTTTGCTATGGCCTTTTCATTAAGTCCAAACATAATTACAAGTATTAGCAACAAAGATGGCAGTGGTAAATCTGATCAATGAAATTACACAATTAAATGGTCCGTTGTAATTTGTGGTGCTGTTGCCCAAGAAGCAGAGATCAAGATATGTATGTTAGAGCAAAGTGTCTACCTTGAGCGGCTGACTGTTTGGGACACTGAATGTCACTTCTGCTCCCATGCATCCAGGCGGAATTTATTACCTACAGGGTACAGAAAAGAGAGTGCAAAGGAAACCTGATCGCTACAGGAATGACTGCACCTACTGAAAACATTTGTCTTAAACTGTTTTATTTCCTGGCCTGGATGCTATGGCAAAACTAATTTTTACTATAATTATAAATCCTCAAAGTTAATCTTATAGCCAGCTAACCTGGCAAGACACCTGACTTTGCCACTGTGATCATCTACCAGAAAGGTCAACAGTTTTATTTTAATAACATAGTTTAAGGAGCCAAACTCTAATTTTTTCGTTAACTTCTCTAAGCAAAAAACTGACAAAGATCAATGGGAATTATGATTGAATGAAGACTGAGTTAAAATTTTGGTCTTTGGGCCAATGATAAGAATTTTAACAGTAGGCCAATTTAACCTCTGATGTAATTCCACCTCAGTTAACAGTTAACCGGTCCTGTCTCAAATTGTACTGCTCATTTTAAGTAGTTTTTCATTTAAGTAGTTTTTCTTTTGAGAAATATACATAAATCAATAAATTCATCTTGGAAACTAAGAATATTTACAAAGGAAGGAAAGCCTTAACTGTAGCATTATATTCTATAGATATAATTCACAGCTTCACCCCTAGCCCATTTAGATGGCCAAAAAGCTGGTTTAACACAGCTGAAAACCATACCTGTGTGCTTACAGAATATACACATGGGTAAAACATTTTATAATTTACTAAAATATGACTGATTCTTTAAATTCACAGTTACAAATAGGTCCCTAATGGTCTAGTCTATCCTATTTTTATGTTTGTGTCCATAACACAGACCTGCCTAGATTGTACTAAATTTTTTTGAGCTTATTGAACATATATATGCACATAAATGTCTGTGCCTTTATACAAATACACAGCTTCATGAGAAAAATCAGGTTATTTTAGATCCAAGGGAAAATATGCCTGATAAAACCTACATCGAGATTTATGTGTTTCCAGAGAACACACTGAAAAAATCCAGAAAGATCTTTGCTTATTTTGACTTCTTGCCTGGTCTGAGGGTTTGTTACACATCTAAAAGTTGAACTGAAATATTAGAAAGCTTGGTGAACCTAGACTGTTTTCAGCAAGGCAGAATTTGGGGCTTAGGCTTATTAAGGAATGTCAATCTGAAGCTACAGTCAATCTTAAGAAAATGGTTTGTCTGCTTTGAGGTTTAACTGGCCTCCCCTAAAAGGAGTACCCTGGATATACAAATTCAGAGAAAATAAAACAGGCTATAGCAGAGATTATTTAAAAGATTAAAACACACATCCTCCCCCCTTTTTAAAGAAAATAAATATAATTGCAGGAAAAAAAGTGGTGGTGAAGGGGTTCTGTCTTACACATGAGTTTTAAAATCCCTTCAATGATACACCAAGTAAATATCTAGGGTTGTTTTACCCAGTCGTAAAACTTGGTAAAATCCCTCAGGGGAGTTCAAGTCCACAGGGCATGCAAAAAATAATTCAAAGACCAACTCTGGCAGTTTTTTTTCTTTGTCATGCTTAAGACTGAATAAAATGGGGCTTTTCTTTCCACAGCAGCCTTTTCCATTTTCTTCTGTTTTGTTTTTCTATTTCAGTGAAGAGGAATGCATCAAGGGACAGATGAATTAATCTCTAATACCATATGTGTACATGTGAATACTTCAGTATGTTCAGGAAAACAAGGCTTTCATAACTACTGTACTGACTGATAGAGGCACTTTTTTCCACGGTTGTCCTAAAAGTACACTCTAAATGCTCTCTTTCATAAGTCCTGAAAGCTCTGTGCAAGACACTGGAATTCCCATCTGTACAATGCATGCTTTCATCTATGTGATCACCAACACATGTCGAGTATGTTTCTGAAAGTCTGTTTCAAAGCTATGGCCATGGGACATCATGTGACCACTGAATCATTTTCTTCCAGCTGAGGGTACATTTTATCTTGCCAGACATTTTCATAGTTTGTGCAAGCAGTTCCTGAAGTCTGATTCAGCTGCTCATGATGTGACTGTCTGCTTGTCTGAGTGCAGGGGAAGGTTTAGGATTTCATATTCCTCTCCACGCTGTGACTTTTAATCCTCTAAAATGTTTCCTGAGTGTTGAACATATGCCTGTTTGATTATTCCTGGCAAATGGCATTTAGGAACAGTTTGTTGATTAATTCTAAGCCGTACTGTGATGGTCTTCAAAGAACACCTTAATAATTTTAAGCAAGCCATAAGGAAAAGATCTTTTTTTCCTTCCAAAATACATTCTGCAGCAGCATTTTTCATATTAATGAAAATAATATTTTCATGGCATATTAGGAGAGCTTTTGGGGGTATGTAATGTTCTTACCTACCCCATATTTAATAGGATTTATGGCATACACCCTCCGTTTAATGAGGTCAAATACACACAACAAAATCTGTTAACCAAATAAAATAAGTCAGGCAGCTGCAGACTTCAAGTACTTAAATCAGTGGCACCAAAAATCTAGTAGCAAACTGTGATTATCCCTAAAAGTATACTGGATTTTTTACTTTTTTTTCTTTTTTTTTTTTTTTTTTTAGTACAAGATGAGCACACGTACAATGTGTTTAAGCTACCAAAGCATTGATAACCAGAGAATTAGGTTAATACAGTGAGCACTGTAAGCCAAATACTGACCTCATTCAACCTCTTGTTTTTATAGACGTTGGTCAGAATCCTACGCACCACTTGGGCAGTCGAGCACTTATACCACAGTGAGACAAACAGGTAAGAATCAGACGGTACAGGCACATTAAGTCACTTTCCAGAGTTATAGGGCTTTCGTTTTCATCTTATTTTGATTTCTTTTTCCTTGAGGGTTTTCCTAGTTAGCTTTACATGTGGATTACTGAAAACTGCCTAATGTAAACTGTTTAGTATAATCAGTACCACAGCTGAGCCTAGACATACATAAGGCTTTCCTAAAATTGTACAACTCTTAAAATTCTTCTAGACATCAGACACACAGAAGGTCTACTAAGTGAGCCAGCCCATTTCCCAATCTCATTTATATGCTGGATTTTTCTGTGGTTCGCCCAATCTAGTTTTAAACTTGTCTCAAGCGATGTGGCTTCCTCTGCTTCCTGCAAGAGACAATTCAGTACTCTAACAGATCTTGCTGTCAGGGTGTTTCCCCTGATCTTCTGCATAATTCTTCCTTTTTTTAATTTAATCCCGTTAATGCAAGTTATACTCCCTTTCCCTTAATTTATGTCATTGTTTTTCAAAGGAAACATAACAAAAGTTTTAATGAAAAGGAAGTCTGTCTTATGTAAACTATAAAAAAATTGTGTTAGAGAGAAACATTTCCCTTACTTCTCTGAACCACGGAGTTAATGTGAGGAAAAGTAATACAGGCCCATAGCTCATGCTGTGTTGTGGTCAAACAGAACTCCAGCAATAAAGTTGCAAGACCTTCGCTAATTCCACTACCTATTATTCAGGTAGGCTATAAATCTGGTAAACGTTTTCCATTGGCCAACCTTACTCACTAATCAAGTTTAATTAGCAATTTATGCAAGGGCTGGATTCCAAGGTCTTTGAAGTCGGTGGAATTCTTTCCATTAGGTTCATTGGGATCTGGATGATGCCTATATTATACACTGCATTTGAGAATATACTAACAGCACAAAAGTAAATAATGTAGGAATATCAAGAAAATACTTTTTTCACCATACCTTTTATGTATTCTAATTCTGTGAAAGTGTCTTTGCTGAAATCACCTGCATCCTATATTTTTAGAGCAAGACAATTTTTCAAACCCTCTCAATTTTCACTTTAAAATTATTTAAGCTGTAACAGCATGGCAAATGAAGTATCAATTTCTTTGACAAAGAAGTCATTTTCCATATGGTTTCAATAACAAAAAGCTTTAACCTGTTTACAGTAGTTATAAAAGCAGTAACATGAGTACCTCTCCCCACTATTACTAGACCAATATAAGATAAGGTTTCACAGTCCTTGTATTATCACTTACTTTCTTTTCCCTCTATAGTTATCTGGTCAGCTGAATTTCACAGAACAAATTTTCCTATGGGAGTATAAAGAAAAGTGCTAATAGCAGCTGCGTTCTACCTCTCTTTCCTGAAGTTCAGAGGTGCTAAATGCATTCCAGCATATGCTCTCAACCAGCCCTGTGCTCTGCCTCTCACAGATAGTTTTGGGTCTTTTATTTTGATAAATGACTTGGCATTCTGAAGGGTGGTCAATTTTCATCCAAGCAAAACAGGCTGATGTATTGGCAATGAGATAACATCTCACAGCTTTGCTCAGTGATGTATACTAAGCCTTCTAAGTAAGGCATGAACACACATACACCCGTACCTAACATATGGACTTCATCTCTTTCCCTTTCCTAGGCACTCTCTCTCCCCTTAACTATGTGCAGGCAAAACTCCCATGTTCGTGCTAAATCGTTGCTGGTCCAGTTAAAGTAAACAAAGTAGAGATAATGTTGCTTTTCTTTCCAGCCAGAAACGCTGGTTTCCTGCTTAAATGCATACCTTTGATGGTGGTTCACTGGCAGAACTTGCCTTAGGTAAAAGAAACATAATTGTGCAATTTTCAGTTAAAATATTTTTGCCCTTAAAGAGAGGGAAACTGAGATCTAATCCAATCTCCCTCCAATCTCCCAAGGAGTGTCCATTTGTGAAATTATAACTGTTTTATTGATCCAAGCTCACGTCTGTTTAAAAAGAAAAAAAAAAAAAAAAGATATTTTGACTAGGGTTTACATAGAGATAGCAAGCAGCAATCTAGTGGAGCCCTGTGGCCTATATCAGCTTGATACTGGGCCAGCAAGACAGATGGTTTTGGAATAAAGTATATTACATTCACAAATTACATATATAGAATGGGTAGGGTGTATATATATATAAAGGATACAGATCTTAACAAGACACCAAGTACAGTCTGTATTATTTCTCTATTTTCATACTCCAAGGTGAAAGAGGGCAGTGCTGTCTCTTTATCACACTGTCGATCTTAGAAATCAGCTTCACAGACTTGAAAGGAGTGAAGCTGAAAGGCTTGCAACATGTCATATTTAATGGAACTGACTGAACTAATTGCTGTGAAAGTACAATGTCACAGCCTAATAAAACTAGATATGAAGCAAGGCTATGTTCTCTATGAAAATGTTCTCTGTACGCAGTACAATTGTGATGCCTGATCACAGAGGTGGTGATGCAGTTCAACCCACAGTAGTGACACGTGGCCAGTACAAGTGCTAGTTAATAGATAAAAATAGAGACATTGTATTTCTCACAATTAAGGGGCCCATGATGTTTTACTGTCAATGCAAATGAGCTGTTTTCTCCTTATCCCATTACCTAGCATGCGGAACAACAGAACTTCACCCAGCAGGCAGCTGGGCAACAGTCCCTTGCCTGAAGGTCCTGCAAAAGTCCATGTACAATATGGAACAGGCTAACAAAACTTTATCGTATTTTCCCTCGTCGTGCCTTTTCTGATCTTTTCAGCACTTGGGAAAGTTCTGATGCAACCTTTTATGGCTCGGCATTTCCCCCACCGGGCAGCAATAATAACCAGCATTTAGGAAATCTGCTTTTTCTACACTATTATGGAAAGAAGCAGTTAATTTGTGTTTCTTGTCAGAATTTAGCAGAGTTTGTAGTGTCTCAAAGGCAAGGGAGGCACTAGAAAAGGCCTGGGCTGTTCTCTTAGTACTCATCTACATTTGCCAGAGCAAAGGCTTGGATGGAGCAGAGGCTTCCCTCCACTGGAGGAATGATTCCCCTGGCATTCATGGTGTTGCTGGTTCTGAGAGAAGCAGCAGGTACTGGGCTGAGGGCACTTTAAGTATGTCCTGATCCACCACCGGTGAGCCACTGTTCATTCAAAGACTACTCCTACCCTCTGCTCTTGGGGGCTGCTGCTGCTGACAGATGTTGGTGCAGCTCTACCTCTTCTGCTTAAAAATGAAGCCCAACCCATACACTGGACTCTACTTTCACTTTACACTGCCAGGAGTTCCCAGTTAAAAATGTTCCAAAGCTGCAAAGTTGGGATGTTTCTCTGCAGCAGTTTTCTAAGCCTCCTTAGTTCCTGCATGGATTATAACCTCATTTCAGCCGCAGGGTATCTTCACTGACATCAGCAAATTTGGCTTAATATCCTCCAATAGATGAGCAATTTGTTTTCGTAATAAACAATACCACAAATCACAAGAAAAGCAGCATAGCTGCCAAAATGTCTTCAGTCCTTAAAAGAAACAGACTTTACTACAATCAAAGGATTTTGTTTTCATTTTTGGTGAAGTGGAATATTGTATCCTCTCAGAGGCTTTCTGTCTCTGATACCACCGAACAGTCTTTTGGCATTAAGGACAGTAGAGACTATCCTGTAGTGTGGGTTTGCATAAAGTCACTTTGGAACAGGAAAAAAATTACAAGGAAGATTTCAAGCAAAACTCAATGAGAAAACTGTGAGAAATACTTCATTCTCTTTATGAAGGATTCACATAATTAAACCTACTTGTTTCCAGTCTATTTCTTTGAGTTACTATTACCATTTTAATTTCTTAGCCTTCCTATGGAGGAAGGAAAAACTTTTTTTTTTCTGAATGAGCATTAAATATACCACAAATTTATGTTGAATGCAGCAGGCAAAGTAAATAATGAATAAAAAAGACATGCTTATTTAAAGGAAAGTATGAATATTTCTTAGGTGGTGAAGCTCATGTCATGAAGACGACCTCAGACAGATGTAATTTAGTGGTGGGGCCTTTCTTGACTATATCCAAAGTACATAGCACCCATAAACAGCTGCTATTCACCAAACATTGCAGGACTGTATTTGGATGCTTATCCACGGACATTTCCTTAGTCTCTGATCTGCCCTCTTCTTAAACAAGAGAACAGACTACACACTGCCTAGAGAAGTAAGATTTGCTTTTCAAAAAGATCTCAGAACACTAGAAATGCCGTGTCCCCAAAATATCTTCCAGTTAGGTTTTTGTGAAATCACTTAATTATCAATTATGAATCCAGCATTAATTATGAATTTTCACTTTGTGACCAAAACCCAGTAAATAGCATAGCATATATATGTATGTTTATCTGCAAAGGACATATTATTTTATTTACAGGTTTTATTCCTATAGGCTTGGTTTGTTCTCAAGACCTTATTAAAAATTTCAAGGACAATCAAGATGAAAGTATAACTGAGACAGTTCCCTTATGAAAAAAACAATATGTATCATCCTACCATCACATCATACCATTTTAAATATGTTTCAAATGATGTAGAAAACACAAATACGTCTTTTGAGCTTGATTCAGGAATCAGTTTTTTAGTTTGGAGTCTAGCAGAAAGGTCTGATATTTTCTTGTTCAAGTATATTCTCTCCTCTATTCTAACGTTGCTCTTTCCTGGCTCTTAACAGCCCCCAGGCTCTTATTATTATGGTGCAGGATGTCCTGTCTGTGGTTTCAGAGGAATGTGGGAAGGACATATTCAAACGTGTCTGTGATGCTCAGGACAACTTTCTTTGAACTGAGACCTGGGCTGTCACGGTAGGCAGCTAATATGTTTCAGGAGTAATTTTTTCCTTTAACATTTACTTGGTATGTGATGATTTTTGTTCATTCATCAGAAAGAAGCCACAAAACTGAAAGTACAGAAACACAATCTGAAAATGTATGTTCTTTTTTTTTCTGTCCTAACAATCACATCCCTGGCAGTCAAGGTAAAACAATAATGAGAAATCTTTACACGTATTTAAAGAAAACCAAGTAAGTTCTGACTTCAGAATTCACTGGACTTTGAGCCACTGCATTAGTGAGAATGCAGAAGGAGGTTGATCCTCCTAGAATGGAGGCCAAAAGCAGCAAATGTCTGTCAAAGAGACAAAATGGAGAGATGCTGTTTGAAAACTGACAAGGTGGACAGGCATATTAGAGAAAAGTAAATGACATTTACTGCACCCACACAAATTACTTCAACATCGTGAAAAGTTAGTTTGCAACTAGAAAACTTGGATCATTCTAGATCATTCGCAGCGATGCAGTGCATCACATGGATGCATTTTCTCTGCTTTTTGGACTTCCCTGATGCCGTCCTGTAATGTCCAAAGTGAGCCGACCCAGACACATTTAACGATGGACTGCAGTTGCCGTTCTGTCCAGTACGGTATGTCATAACACAAACATCACTGCAAGCTTGCAGTTTACTTTCCAACGGAAGAGTCTTACTTGAACCTTAAATCTGCTCAGTAAATTCCAAATACGACCATAAACTGGAATCAATGAATCCAGTCATTCGTATATTACTTATAAAGGATACTGTGAAAAAATGTGTTTTTAAAAGAGCAGACATGCGAAGAAAGTGAGAACTGTAGTATTGCATGTCACAGACAGCAAAAAGGTACTATTTGCAGCCTACCTTGAGGTCAAGAATAACAATTAATAAGAATGCTAAGAAGCTAGCACTTCTTTAAGTAAAATGTTCAACAACTGAGGAAGTGAGATAGACATAAGAGGGCTCCTTTAGAGCTATTAGCTGTTTGAATTGATTATTAAGAGAGTAGAGGGATGTTATCACTGCAAACATTTTCAATCACTAAACTCTCACTGACCTCAACAGCAGCAAGACGAGGCTCCAAGAGACAGCAGAAAATACCTTTAAGACTTGACCATGATTCACACCAAGGCAAGACCTTGCCAGTGTTTCCAGCAGGATATAAAGAAATAAGACGAAATACTTGTCTCTCTTTGGCTGTCAGGGTGATATAAATGAAACTGGCCACTAAATAACTTGATTTATAGTACATTACCCTAAAATGTAGAGGATTATTTTGAATAACTGGTAGATGCAGTCACTTCTTTCACTTTCCAGGCTGTTTGATGTTATCATCATTTTTCTGCTAAAGAATATTCAGCTGTATTTTAAAACCAGTGTGGGTTGAAGAGAGGTTAAAGATGCCCACTGATTGTTCTTTCCATGTTCTCCCATTCAGTACAACAATAGGTGAGCTTAACACAACGAAACATCTCTGTCCAAGACAAAAATCAAGTGAGAAAAGCCTGGGTGAAGTTTACAGAACCACAGAGGGAATTTAGCTGATTATAGGATATAGCTATTAACATCATCTGTTTCACTCTGTTCATTTTCTGGAAAAAGTAAGGCTCAGAATTAAAAGTTCATAAACTGTTTATTTTAAAAAAACATTCTTCAGGTTAGAGATCTGAAACATTTACAGTATTTGCCAGCTGTTTAAACTCAGGAGATCAGGACAACTTTGCCCATATTTTCTACATGACTAAATGGTAATGTGGAGGGAGGGGAATTTCAAGAAATGTAAGCTGAACTTTACAAGAAAAAAACCCCCGGACTTCCTTGTTAAAATCTCCATGGTAAAAACTGTATAGATTACATAGACAGTGTAGGCAACGTAGATTGTGTTTCATGGATCACATTTTTTAATATCTACACACACTTAAAATACACGGCTGCAACTATGTATTTGTCACTTGTACCAACAATCAGTTTTCACATGCACTGGAAAACTTGCAACACAAAAGTCAGGATGTGGTTCTGACTGTTATTTTGCTTTTGCATTTTCTGTTTGCTCACTGACTTTATATCATCTTGCTTTCCTTTTTTTTTCCCCTCCCTCTATAGATATTAATAACTCCAAACATGGATGTTTCAGAAGAGACAAAAGAAAGATGATGGTTGGTTAAAGAAACAGGGTATTCTAACAAGAGGAAACAGTTTACATATATGCATGTAATTAGGAACTCAAAAGAGCTTGGCTGCATGCATACAAAACTGAATTTAGCTAATTAATTATAGTGATGAATTTGTACCAGGCATAAGCCTGTTTCTATTAGTTTCTATGCAACAACTTGTTGTGTAGAGTTTTAATAAAAATATTTAAAAAACATTAATCACAATATTTCCAAAGAAAATGTCATCAACGTGCCACTTTATTGATAACTTGGGAAGGAAAATCAACCTGAGAACATCTGCTAGCAACAGACATTCCAACTTCTCCAAACTCCTGCATCCATAGGTACTGATACTGCATACATGTGACATTGTTTGCCATAAGCACACTAGCAGATACTTTACACCTTACTTTAATTCAATGATAAAACTGAGTATTTTCTCACTATGAACATTTGGATGTAATAACTAAATGCTGGAATTCTCTCCTTTTTTTCAATGAATGACAGAACTTGTAAATTAAGCGGCTCTACAAAACTATTAATTTCACAATGCCGGTAACATCTAGTCTATCAGTTTCGTAAACAAAAACTCGAGTTAACTTTCTTATACAAGAACTGTTGGTTTCATCACAGAAAATCCAAGGTAAGACTTTTGTGTATAACTGAGTTCAGGGTACTGAAGCATTTTGACTGGAAAACACCAACCATGATTTTTACAGAATGATAACTTGAACTTAGCTAGTAACGAATCTGCTCTTAATGCAGGCTTTAAGTCTGAAGTAATTTACTGCAAAACAATATAATGAGAAGGTATATAGGTACATAACTCTTACACTTACATAAGAATCAGACTTCTGTTCCTTTATGAATTTCAGGGTTCTGAATATTTTTTTGTTCTTCAACAGAAAGAAATTCTCTGTGCTTCTCTTGAAATTAAACTGGGAAAAATATTTAGGGTTGTGCAGAATTTTGTCTTGATGACACATAAGCATTAAACTCTATTTTAGCACTTATCAAAAACTGATTCAGAGTGGAAAACCCAGAATGTTTAAAGATGTTGCTGTTATTTCTGTTCGTGTTTAATAATCACTCCCTAAATCAAAATCTTTCTGCAAAACACTTCTATTTCAACAAACCAACATTTTTAGATGAACTTGAATTTACTTATAGTTCCATATATTTTTACCTGTTAAACGTTATCTTTTATGGCTTTGACTAAATACATTTAATACAGAAGGTAACTTCTTCCACATATTCTATGAAAGTTATTGCATACCATTTAACCAACTTTTAAGTAGACTAACTTGGCCACAGCAAAAAATGTTAATACTTTAACACACCTAATTTTGGTTTCAGTGAGGTGATAATTTGATGCATAGATAACTCTAAAGCTCTGGTTTAAAGTTAAAGGAAAGCATTTATCGATGCACAGTCTTTTGAACCTCAGAGATTTTACAAGTGTGTAACACTAATGAGAGCTGTCTTAAAGCTTTGGTGTTTAAAGTTAAGCTCCCAAAATTAAGCACCCTAATAGAGCAGCTTTGCTGGCTGGTATGCTAACCCACCGCTCACTACCCGTGTTTTGCTGGCAGAGCAAAGAAAGGCTGAAACTGTTTGTTGTGGGCAAGAGGCACATTTAGAAAGAAATCAGCGACTTCCAGTCGCGAA
Organism: Falco naumanni; assembly: GCF_017639655.2. Lineage (NCBI taxonomy): Eukaryota > Metazoa > Chordata > Aves > Falconiformes > Falconidae > Falco > Falco naumanni. The sequence goes on from NC_054065.1 coordinate 19,773,951, forward strand.
TGAAGGTACATTAAACAGTTACTCAGGACAGACTTCATCCTGACAAGACTGCATTTAAAAGGAAAAAGAAAAGCAAACCAAACTGGGGGTGGGGAGGAGAAGCCGAGTCACTGCGCAACCAGTGTACATGTGTTTGGTTAGGTCTGTGGCTACAACCATCTCACAACCACCTTATAAGAATGCATATTTTACCAGACTATTCTTTTAAATGAAAGGAATGTACCAAAATGTCCTTATTTTAAATTCTATAAAATAAGATACCTGTAACAAGACCGATTTACAAATCAGAGATTATATGCTTTCAGTTTCCCCGAGGAACAGAAATAATCAAAATAATGATGTATACATAAGTAAAGGCTGTTCTATGCCAAGAATTTTAATCGACAAGCAGTTATGTCAAGACAGCAAAAGACAGCTGTGTAAGCTAAAAAAATGAGATAATTTTAATGGAAAAATAGCATGCAGTCCTTCAGCAATCGCAGCGTTATTTTGTAGGCTGACATACCAGTCTCTAATGGGATTTGGGCAGGTGGGGCAGCGCTCAGCCTTGATTGGGAGCTATTGTAGTTTATTTTCAGTTAAGTGTGAGCAACAGGCACATGTGAGCTTTCTAATACGTGTTGCTAGAAGAAATTAAATGATCAAGAACCAGAACCATTACGCTGTTCAGAGTACTGTTCCCCTTTTCTGAATGGGGTGTTGGGCTGTAACCTTGAAAATGTAACCTTGAAAACCACTTCACTTGCAGGCAGACACCTCCAGAAGTCTTAGACTTGCTAAGAGAAGACAGGAAAATCTAACCTCCAGAAAGGATTTGTCCTACGACCCAGCTAGACCATTTACAAAGGACAGACATGCAAAGGAATCCCAGGGCTTGCTGAACACCTTGTTCCACAAGCCAGGCAAAACGTGCATGTAGGGCCCTGGAAAACAACTGTTGCTATAATTTGAATCACAATAAAAACAGTAAGCTGAAACAGAGCAAATGGTTTTATTCTCCTGAAAATAAGTGCAGGCTTTCAAGGAAGGACACCTGCCTGGCTCCCCCTGGGGACATCAGTGTTCCTTCATAACAAATGACTGAAGGGCCTTTTTGCAGTTTTCTGTAAGGACCAAGGTTTTGGCTACATGTTCATCATGATGGGAAGCAAGAGAGCAAGCTGTCAGTCAAAGCTGTACTTTAATGTAGTAATGACTGGGTTGCCTCCAGCAAGTTACAGGCTATCTGGCTGTCACTGCTTTTAAGGTGTCACTCTATGTCAGGACAGCACACTGGGAGGTAAGATTGCATGGGACAAACCCGTGGGTTTCGGTTTAAGCACTGCTACATGGTAACAAGCACACAAAACGCAATGAACTTCAGAGCAAGTTCCTGGCAACTCAGTAAAACAACCTAACACAAATTACTTTCGGCTTTAAAATAAAACTATCTGCATAGCTCTGCTCTCTGCCATATGCTGCTATTCACCTCTTCTGAAGCTAGCAAGTACTTCTTGGGAAGGAGGGGAACAATTTCCCAGGCAGACAAGCTGCATTTGGACACCTTCTAATACCACACACAGCCATGCTGCTCTGGGAATGGCAGGTTCATCCCAGCTGTCAGAAAGTGAGGCTTGAGAAAGGATGATCAACAGCAGGATGGAGACTTCTCTGGCATGCGTAGAAATGCTGCCCATCCTCTCACTAAATTTATCTCCCAAGCAATTAGGAAAACTTGTGTACCACTGCAGGAGATAATTGGAAATTCACAGGTATCTGCCCTATGTGCAGCCTAATTGTAGATCAGCAAGGAAAATCCACTTCCCTGAAGTGAGACACTTCATACTTATGGGGAAGCGAGTAATTGATGTTTGTTCTGGCGCTCTACATTTTGTCTTCTGTGCACAGCGCTATCCCTGACACAAGCCCTTAACTTGTCCCGTTGTACATAGATTTCACTGGTGTAGAAACAGAATGCTCTTGAGAAACCTATTGCTTATCCTGTAGTGAAAAACGGGCATTAACATCAACATATTTCATTGTAATTCTCCATCTGACCATATATCTTAGCTTGGTTTTGAGTGGTTATTAGCAGTCTGCCTCCTCTCCCTTTTCTTTTTAAGTATGGCATGATGAAATGTAAGCCATGGTATTGTCAGAAATCATTTTTCAAGCCTTGACATCTGTTTACAATGATTGCTGCAGTGGAAAAATGGGAATTCTTTCAGATTTCAAAGGTAGCATGTGCTGCATCCAAATATCTGACTAAAGAACACTCTTTTAAACACAAGGACAACACACGTTGACTGATTCATGCAGCTCTGGTTTAACAATGAGTAACACTGACACTATCGAAACAAAGTGACTGAATGACCTCTATCAATGCTGCCAGTTTTAAAGCTTAGCATTACTGCAGCACTGTGCAATTCAGCAGTCTAGAAATCCTCTGCAAATCAAGAAAGTGAAGCCTCTCCCTCAAAGCCAAATACAAGCAACAGAACAGAGCCACAAGAACATTTCTGTGCGTTTTTTTTCCCACTCTCTCCTTACTATCCAAGGATGCTGGATATCTTGTTAACTGTGTTTGTCATTTAGCTTCTATATTGAACGAATTGAAACACAGGAATCTCAAAATGAATATTAAGTTTTTATGGTGGCTACAGGCATAGCTTTTGCTTATGCAAGTTACCTCATCTCTGCCAAGCTTCATGTTTTTCTTCTGGTTTAGTTTTGTCTACCATGTGTGGGTGTGGAGAACACTGTGTTGCAACTACTATATCTCTTTTCCTGTATCTAAAGGAACCTCAAAATCTGAGTTCAGATATTTCTGCAACTCCAAATAACTCTTGGGCATGACTAGTGATGCCATTGGAGAGAAGCCATTTCAATTCTAAGCTGAATAAAGAGCAATGGGTGTAAGGAAAATTCAGAATTTAGCTGATAGGTGCTCAAGACAAACAGCACTAAAATTTATAAATGTATCTTCAATGTTTATTGGTCCTTTGTTGAATTCAGGATGATTTTTAGACATGTTGAGCTACTACCTTAATTTAATCTCTTTAAAGGAAAAGACCAAATTGCAGAAACTTATCAGGTTTTCAAATCTGATCTTTCTATAAATTGAAAAGCTGATTCCTTAATTTACTATCACAGGTCTTATCAAGCTTACAGATCAACAGCTGGGTATCAAAACCTTAATGATGGGCAAAGTAGCCTGTAAAAGTGCTGTCTTCAATCAAAACAATACAGCAATAGTGATTCATAAATCTGGTTTTGATTTGAAAGCAATTTTGAATCTCTATGGCTTATTTCATACATAAATACTTAAATGTGATCCCTCTCCTATGTGGCTTCTTGTAAAGAGTAACAGTATTTGGAAAGACTATGGAATACAGCCCATTTTCCAGCCAGTGGAAGATCACTCCACTTCAGCACGCTACACTGGGTTTTGCTCAGAATCACTTTAAAAGCTCCAAACAATGTAATTTATACTTTTCCCTAAGCAGACCATTCCACAAACAATTTTATCACACTGTAAGGATCTTGTGTGTGTGTGTATCTTCAACATACGTTTACTCTATGTCATTGCTTTTGACCACACATTTCCAGCTAAATAATTTGACCTTGGCTCAGGGAACTGTAACTAAATCAAGTCAACGGAGCTACGACAATTGATGGAAAGGTCTTCTCCAGGTGCTTACGACCTACATTTTTCACTAACTTAAGTCGTGCTAAATTGTATACATTTAGCTTTTCAAACTTCAGAAATTAACGCTTAGAGCTCTACTAATGCTAGTTAAACCCCTTCTAGTGTGGCAGTATCTTTGTTGTAGAATGTTGTCCAGAACCCCAGTACTGGCTCATCACAGCAATTGCTGCTTTTGCACCAAGGTGACTTTTCCTAAGCAGCCCAAAACTGTGTAAATCTTTTCATATCTTTAGTGTTTGACAAATTCATGCCCATTTGGCATACACTGATATAACCTGATGTCTCTCAGTATTGTTTTCCCCAGAATAATTTTCCTGTAGAGAACAAAATGTTTCAGGATAGTTTCTCAGTTCTCAGGTTTTGTTTATTTCATAAAAGAATAACTTTGTATTGCTAATTCTTTCCCAGCTTTCCTTTCTCCCCTGACATATTTTCTAGATGTCATTTTCTAGAGTGAGATTCAAACCTGTAGCAGTTTTGGGGCTGTTTACTTAGTGGCTAATTCCTTTTTCCAAGTCAGTAAAAAAGATAACAAATGCAACAGGTCCTAGCACTAGCATTTACTAACACCACTGTATGATTTCACTTGCCATTCTCTCAATGTATTTAACATAATTTCATTTCTCATTCACACCATTTAGTCTTTTATCTAGGCTTCATCTTGCCTATATTTTTATCTGGACAAAGTGAAATTAACTTTTTGCATGCTATATCATGAAGTAGTTCCCAATGAAGTACCCAAAACGTGTATTTCCAGCACATTGCTTTCAGCCATTATGCAAAAAAAAACATTGTGTTCCAACCTGTCCCCATCCCTGGCACCTCTAAAAAAGCTTGCGCTACAGTGATTTAGCTCAATGCAAGGCTGCACAAACAGTGATGGTGGAAAAAGTGAGAAATTGAGCTGCAGCAAGGAGAGAGTGAAACTGCCCCTTTCAGCATGAGCATGGATCAGAGTGATCATGTAGCTGTAGGGGTACGGTTCCTCCTGAAATAGCTTTGAAAAAAAGAAATCAAAAAGATTTACTTTTTTCATTAGCATGTTTTTACACTGCATATAAAGTATTTCAGTGGTTAAAGGATTCCCTATGGTAAAAATATAACATGAGGATCGTCACAGTGCATCAGGCTACTGGCCCTTTTGGAACACTATGTCTGCATGGCATTGATATAAAATTGGGTTTAAACTTGGACCGTTGAGGGGAAACCAAAAAAAACAAAACAAAAACAAACAAACAAACAAAAAGTAGTACAAGCTGGTTTCTTATATGTCTTCATTCAAACTGACTAAAGATAAAGTTAACCTCTCAGCCAAGCCACTCTCCCACACCAGCACAAACCTTCTCCCTAATATTTATGGTGACATAAATACCTTGGTGAAAACTCTATGAAAAACATTGCTGGCATTGACTATTACTAGATTAGCTGTAGCTTCTTCTAAGAAGTTAAAATCAAAATTAACAAGAAAAACCCTACAAAATACCAGAATTTGTGGACCATGTACTTCACAGACAAAGCATATAGGAGCTCATATTCCAGAGGAATTTCTACAATTTTCAAATGTAATTGGAAATTAATAAAACAAAGTGTTATATTTGCAGGCGTAAATCTCTAAGGCCTTCATAAATTTAAGTCCTATGAGACAGCGTAAAATGATTATAGAAACAAGAGATCGGTGTTGTGCCTAGTCTATTTTGCATTTGTCAGTATATCACACAGTAGGTAATCACATACTGCAATTAATTATTTCATATAGATTACAACATGGGGGAGGTCTGGCTAAGAGAAGTTCTCTCTAAGAAACTTGATGAAAGTAGGAAACAGAGGAGGCATTTTAAGTTGAAACAGATGTCTGAAATTTCTTAGTAAGGCTGGTTCCTGGTTCATCTGCTCCATTAAAAGGTTAGGAAATATCAAGGAGGCCTGGAAAATGCAGGAATTAATTTTAGATGAATTTTCATTATTTCTTTGACTTCTTTGGAGCAGCACTCAGACCTCTGAGTTTCATTCTCTCTTAATTCCATTCTTGGAGCAATACATCACATTCTTCATTATTAATAACATTATTCCTACCATGCTCAAGGTGACTTAAAAAGTATTACAGAATTAATTTTTTCAATACTCATTTCAAGCTCAGTTTTGAAAAATGGTAATCATTCTTCCTGGTAAAAGTCTCTACTGAACCGAACAGAGAAAATCTCTCTTACAGAGGTTTCTTACAGAAATCATCAGCGTACACACAAAATCAAGTTTTTCTACAGAAGAATATTTCTTGAAACAAATTTTATTTTCCATGATGCATCACATCTGTCCTTTTGTACTTTGGTGGTTTATCATATTAGTTACCTTCTCACACATCACCACTGTACTTCCAGGTGACATAGAGCTAAACTGGGCAAAATGAAGTATTTTGATAATTCTGTATTAATTTTATGTCCCTATTCCAGCTTCTGTGTCTTAGTTCAAAATAAAGTTAGTATCAACTTTTCAATCTTTTACTGTGGAAAAGCATTTTGGGTTGGTTTTTTGTTTTTTTGTTGTTTGGTTTTTTTTTTGTTGTTGTTGTTGTTTTTTGTAAGATAAAGCCTTCTGAAAATTAGTAACACCATCAGAAAAACAAACAAATAAAAGACGTAAAATTCTTCTGCATGTAGAAAAATGGCAACTTTTGCCCCCTGTTTGCAAATTGACTAAACCAGGGTAAATTTCATGAGAATCATGAAAGGCAATTCACTGCCATATTTCAGTGTGTACCTCCAAACCACAGAGGATACACAGCTGTTCAAAAAAGCCAAATGAAAAAAATGAGCACTGGCAAAAACACTTGTTCTTCACCAACCTTTTTCTTGGAAACAAATGACCTATTTTTGTTGAAACTTTTTAAAAAAATAAATAAATTTACGGTGATGAAAAAACAATCTATGGAAAAATTCCGCTTGAATTACTACGATGACCTGGCTGGAAACAAGCGAAAACAGAGTGCTAAAGGCAGAAAGCATGAGGCAGTGTTTGCAGCCTCTTACATGCCTCTAAGCTAACATGCCTGCTGCCCCCAGCTCGCTGTGCTCCCCTGCCTTCCAGCAGCAAACCCAGTTTGGGAATTTCAGTGTCTTCATGCTCTGTGCTGTTACAGTGTCACTGCCTGCTTAGCAGGAAAGAGGAGATCCAGCCTGGTGTTGGCCTCGGGATGCTACTTGGCTGCCTAACTTAACTCACCCAAGCATCTGTTTCAGAAAGTCATAGGAGTAACATAAAGCCAGAAATACTCCAACTTATTTTTCAGAGAAATCAAAGTATGTTTTCTTACAAAATATCTGGAGAGCGTATTCTGAAGTTGTGGAATATTTGGGATATGCTTGCAGGCTCAAATGGACTTTTCGCTGGGAAAAATGAAATCATCTTTCATTTATTTCTTTCCTGACTCCTCCATTACCTAAAGAAAATAGCCTTTGGACATGCTTTGTAAATAACCAGGATTGCATTAAAGACACTAAACATTTTCATCAATTTTTCCTACTTTCAGGGAAAAACAACAGGACCTGCTGGAAGAGCTGCTTGGACAAAAATGGAAAGCAGTGAAGTGTTGATTAAAGGGGCTTTGGTTAAAACAAAAAAAAAAAACCCAACCAAAAACAAAACCCAAAAAAACTGTAACTGCAATTTTTTTGCATTTGCGGATTGAAATGCAAAAAAAAAGGTCTCTGGAAATTATTTTTGCAGAGCAAAAGTTCTGTATTTTAAATATCCAGTTATGTTAAATAAAGGGTTAATGTGAAATACACGGCCCTTGCTATTACAGAAAGAGTAAACACCAGACAACCACTCATGAAAGGTCTCCGTAACATGCTGCTAAGCCTGGGCCCAGCTTGCGATGTTCTGATTATAGTAATTATTCCATCTCTTTACTCATGAGTTGCGTAAAGTGTTTTTATAAGCATTCATCAGAAAAGCAGCAGTTACACCTCGGAGCTGCAGGCACATTGTCCCTGCGCTTGCTATGGAGGGACTCATTTTACTGTTGCTGCTGAGACCACTCATACATCTTGCCTGTTTCAAATGAGTAATTATGTAAAATGACATTAAAAACTGTGTACTCTGAGTGCAAAGCCAAAAAATAAAGCAACCACCTTCCCCCATCATACCATTGTCCTGAATACCCTTACTGAATTTGATAGTGACAACATGCAGACTCTGTGGTGGTTTACATCGCTTGACCCTTTTCATCCTAAAACATCCCCAACTATTATTGTAACCCTGTTTCCGCTGCACAGGCCTGATGTATCTTTAAGCATCTGCATAAATATAAAATCACTCTTCAAGTTTTGGAACCAATTTAGACATTATTGTACAATTCACTTTTTTATTTCCTACCAAAAGACTGAAACATGCTCACCACATAAATATAGTCACAATGTTCCAGTCATGACTGGAGCTTACCTCAAAAAAAAAAAAAAAAAAAAAAGTTGATAGTATATTTACAATTTCCATAGCTCAAAATGGTTTAAGTGTAGAAGTATAGTATGTTGATTACGCATCCATCCTTGGCTATTAGCTTTGTTTAAAGCCCTTAAAATGTGAACATTTATCTAAACTGGATGCATGATTTTCATTTTGTATCTTCAATAACATGTCTCATATTGCAGATAAAATGGCCACTCCAGGTTACTTGACAGTTATAACTAATCTTTATATACTGTTTTTCCCATTAGTTAACAAAACAGTGCAGAATTATCTCTGAAAAGCACACCCGTTCATGATTTATTTTTTTAAAATTCATTTATTTTACTAGAAAATATCAGCTGGTTGAAATTAAAGGAGGAAAGACAGTTTTAATTAATGTCTTCTTCAGGAACAAAGTTCCTGAAGTTGCTGAAGTGATCCGTTTTGACATTTTCAAAACAAAAAATCCCATTTGTATGTTTGAAATGATTTTTCGATTTGAAATTTGAGACACAAAAAACATTACATCCAATGAAAATGAAATGTTTGGATTGCTCAAAAGCAAAACATTTTTTCAGATTGCTGGCTTGCTGAAATTGTACACTTTTTGTGCCGATTTGAAACGTAATACAAATTCTTAAACTTTTTTAATACATCTAGATGTATACACACATGTATAGAGATAATATCTCTCTATACATATACAGATATATATGAACATGCATATGCAAATGCAAACTAAGAGGGACAAATAAATGTATGTATATATGAGCACACATTTATGCCCACAAGAGTCATCTTTGAAATCTAATGGGCTATTTGAGACCAAGTCTGGCAGTCAAACATAATCTCTAAAATTTACACGTTTCCTGCACTTAGATGCAACAATAATAAACTCCCGTATTGGTTGTGTTCTATTTAAAAGAAAAAAAAAAAATCAATTAATGCCTTTCTTTGAAAGATGAAAGGAAATAAAGGGAACTTAAAGCTTTGACAGGAATTCAAAAGGGACTCCCAGCAGCCATCTCAGAGATTACATTAGAACCTCAAGACATGCTTAGGCTTCCAAAAGGGGTTTCACTATAAATACAGATTTTTAGAGGAGCAGCCTAAAACTTCAAGGGCTGTTTCTGGTACAAGAAATAACTGACAGATACTTTTAAAAGAAAATCTTAAGTGCTGGTAAGTTAGCTGATAAAGACAAATAACCATAGACCATCTTTAGTCAAAAGCAGAGGAAGATGCTGAGCAGGTGATTGAGGGCTCTGTACCAAACAGCTTTCAAAACCTGAAAAACCATCTTAACACTTTCAATGTAATTAAAAATTTTAAGAACTAATTTACCCCTATCTTTACTCAGCACTCTTTAAAGATGTAACTTATAGCATTAGGTTCACTGTACAGTACTGTACAGTTTAGCAGTATGCTTATATTATATCCCAGCTGAAATATTCCACACAGCTGGAAGCTGTCAGCACAAGGAATGGGAGCAAGGGGGCTGCAAACAGTCTCCTGCAAGCAAGTACAGGCATACTGGCACTCTTCCAGGTTTATTTATTTTTTCAGATTGTGCTAAGGATGTAAGGCTTTGATTCCATTATTTGTCCTAGTTTTGTCCCACTTCCTGACACTGGATGATCCAGGTTTCAAACATACTGCTTTCAAAAGAAAAAATATTTAATTTGTTTTATCATATTCATTTATGATTGGCATGCAGTGAAGCCCCCCTGCCCCATCCCCTCCAATGCATGACATGAGTTTTTGAAACCAATTTAAAAAAACACCCAACTGAATAGATTTTGATTTTATAGATTGGTTGGGGGTAGGAAGCAAATAATTGCTACAAAAATATTTCCTCAAAGTCATTCCTCACAATTTTAATTTCCTCATAGTACCATACAGGTGGGACTGGTCTAGAATACCAACATTCCCCACCATCATCCAAAATTTTTAAGCAAGTTTGGATTCAAGCACTAATATAAAATTTAAAATTTGAAATGCTTATGTGATAGTCCAGATTCAAATATAGCCCCAAAACTGGGAACATCTAAATGTAAAATCAGAAGAAAACTAAAATTCCTGCTTTTACACTGCTTTGCAATACAAACTTCTACAAGTGAAAAACTAGGAAAATTCTTGCACAAACAGAAACCTGGCAGTATTTTGTAACAACCACCTAGCGAGTTTTGCAAATTAAAACTTGATTCAGGCGTTCAAATTTGTGCAATTTGCATTTCGTCAAGTGCAACAATAAAACCTTCATGAACTTTATTCTCATGTAGATAGAGGCTCTTTCATGCTGCTCTGGTACAAAACTAAAATATTGACATAAATTACACGTAGTCAAAACCCAACGTGCATCCAGGTCTGCAGGAAATTCTGATGCTTCATTGTCAACTGCTCAATGAAAACGATGTTCTCACAGGGGCAAAGTCTGTAAAGAGATAACCTGCCTTCCTTAGAGCTGCTTCCACAGTTAGAAGAAAATAGCTAAGTTTTTCTCATGTCTGCTAAACATGCAACAAACTGCAAGGAAAGTCTAAGTCCAAAAAATTGGGGCTTTAATCTTATCTTCACTAATTGACCAGTGTTCATCTACCAATGTAGTTTAATGAAGTGCTCTACTACTCATCTCTTACTTCCTTCTGCACTAAGACAAGCAGAAAGTCTACTTCCACAACAGCTGCAAAGGCTCCAGTGGCCTCTGGCCCTGGGAGACACTTACCAGATGTATCTGCCCCAGACAATAAGTATCCCAAGACATTCAGTGTCACTGACTTCAGAAAAAATCAAATAAATTTTCACGAAGCATGCCTTGATAGAAATTCATCAAATCCAAGTGTTTCAAATAAAATATTTGGGGTTTAAGGAACAAACATTTAGCTTTAATGGCAATGGAAAGTCTGTAACCTACTACAGTATGCTGGTTTTCATTTTAATACTCTTTTCTGCTAGCAGAACTGTTAAAAGAATTTTTCTTTAACTAACAATAAACCTCAGAAAGTAAAAATAATATTTTATAGTGTATTATTGAAACAGTTTTTTCCAAAGCATTTAATGATATTTGACACATCAGTGTTTTATACGGAGGCAGAAGACAACACTGTCCCAGTTTATTACACCATGAGAGAATCTGGTGTAGAACACTCTTCTGCCACCCAACTACATGGTGCTCTTGTCTTTTGTCCCACCATCCCTCTAATGCCTGTCTTCCTGCCCTCCTCCCTGCCCATCACACAACACCAAAACGTATGTCTATGTAATAATCATTTGTGTTTATCTTGTTCAAATACCGATTCCCCTCCCCCTCCCGCCCCGAAAATGTTGAAATATGGGACAGTTGTTCTATGGTTCTTTTACCGAATGAAAGGTAACAACATCCTCCACTAGCTAGAGCAACTAATGTAAAGATCAGGCAGAAAGAATCCTGCCTAAAATTTACATGCAAACCAGCACAAGCCAGAACAGGATGTTTTAAAATATGATTTTGTTTGTTCTCCACTTTAATAGTAAGCCTTAATGTATTCATTGAAGACTGGCAAGAACACAGACACACAAATTAAAAAAAAAAAAAAATAATCCAACAGTTCCAGCTTAAATGAGACTTGTATAATAACAAAAAAAAAAAAAAGGAACAAAAAAGAAAAAAACCTCGTAGATACAGAGAAAATCTCAAGCCTATTTTACAGTGCAACCAATAGAAACCTATGTAGAAAAGAGGAAAAAAGCCACAACATTACAGGAGAAAAAAATTAAATCCTACTACAGCAAAGCCCTACCTGATTACACTCAGAAAGCATAATTACAATTTTTTAATAGAGAAATGTATATAATAATATCAAAATTGTACACAATTGCATTAATTTTTTAAAGATTTTTTTTTCCTTTAAGCTATGAATCAAAGCTACATTTCAGCAAATTCCAGGTGTACTTCTGTTTTTTCAAATCTCTGCTTTTTCAAAATTCTCAGCATAGAAGTAAAAATATAGCTGCCTGCAATGGATGGAAGGTCATTTGCAAGAGCGTTGCGGTAGCAATCATGCTCTAAGCATGCGAGAGGTATCCAAAGGTTGTAGAAAACACTGATTTATTCCCTGTGGTATAGTGGGAAAAATGGAAAAGCTTTTGGTATCAGTCCATTCTTCCTGTCCATGAGACCCAAGAGTTTGTCTTTCTATCACCTGATGACAGGCTTATGTTCTTAAAAGCATTACCCATTTCCTTTCGTGTAACAGTAAAATAAAATATGCTGTGTCTACCCAAACCCCACAACTTACTTTCAATTTTTCCTATTTTCCTTGTGTATAGAACAAACATTCTTGAAAGCAATTCAAATAATACTATAAACTTATTTTGCCTTCGTGGAGATGTTTTGTCTTTCAACTTTCTCTGAATGTGCCCAGGACACACTGTTTAATTTATTTCACCAAAGTCTATGATTCATAAACATGAAACTGTTCATACTGATGTTTCCTTGTTCACTGTTGTTCTCTTCCTGCTTCCTTTATGTCTGACCCCAGCTAGTCTCATTTGGCATTCCCAAAGCGGAATAGATTTGTTTTTCTAAAGCCATGGGCAGAGCTAATGGTACACAGATTCCCATGAAGTGGGTGTTGCAGAAATCGAAAAAATAGCACCTGATTCCCACTGACCAGAAACATTATCATTAAGGTGACAAAAGAATAAAAAACCCAACACTAAACCCCAACCAAACCTCTAAAAAGTAAGTCTGTAGATACCTTTAGAACAGTGGGAACCAGACAAGAATGTGATATTATATCTCTCAGCCAAGGAAAAGTGAGCTGCAAATACTTCCAGTCAGGAAAGCGTACTCAACTTTGAACTTTGCTTTTCAAAGGTGAGAGCTTTCACGCAGCGAGATCGTCTGAATGGGTGTGAATTCATGGGAAACAGTTTCTGAACCAGATAGCCAGACTAAATTCAAAATCACTCTGCCTGTGTCCAGAGTGTAAGCGCTGATCCAAAAAAGTGGAAGCCTTCTGATACAGAAATATTTACCTACCCTAAAATCTTAATATTGCTTTATCTGTGATATGTAAAGTTGTATAAAACCTCTCACTGCAGAGCAATAGTTATGAAAACACTAGGAAGAGTCAAGTGCAACAGATACAATACATCTGATTAATTTATTAATGTGGATATGTGAGAACACCAAACGTTTTAACTTAAGAACTCCTAATGGCTTACACTCTTAAGCTTCTCAGTATTTTTCAGCGAACATCTGAGCCAGCTGAAGTTTGTTTCTGAGTAGAAGGCAGCATTATTAAGTAGAAAAGGGAGCCTATAAATTGAGTATCAGGAAATTAAAGAGTCCATCAAAAAGCGGTAACTACTTACATGTTGTAGTAACTAACTCAGCTGCAGTAAACTAGCAAAAATGTAAGCACATCTCAAACTGGAAATAAAAAAGGGCATCTTCGTACTCGCTAATATTTTTGCTTCTGGTGCATCCCTAGAGTAGTACAACTGTCCTCAGTGACCACTATCCACACGACGCAATGAACACAAATTTCTAAAATAGGATTGACTCAGATCTGAGACCCAGACGTTCAAAGTGTAATTCAAAATACTTTTTAGTAAGATTTTCGTGCTCCAGAGGGTGCTTAAACATATTGCTCTCCTCCCCATTTGACCTGAAAGTTTCCTACGTGTTTGCTTTGTACATGCTTAGAATTGCCCCAACCTAAATAGCTCAGGGCCTATTTCTCACATCCCTCCCAAGATAGCATCTAGAAATTTGGCAAAGGAATGTGTAGGTCCCCTAAGGCATCCAAAACATTAATCATTACTGAATAACACCAAAAGCACACTGACAAGATGAGGTTCCTCAGAAAATGCAGGCTTGCTCACTGTCTTTTAAAAGGATGGGTGGGAATCTCCACCTTTCACACAACAGCTTAATGCTTGCAGGACTCGGCAAGCTTGAGGGCTGGATTCAATAGCTCCCTAAGCCTACAGACCTTCAAAAGCCTAGTGTCTCCCTTCCCAGGAGAGCACCATAACCACCAACCTTTTTATGGGGTGCACAGTGCAACACAACTGATGCCAAGTTGTTCTAGAGAAAGGGATCCACCATCAAATGGGCCAGTGAGAGCCAGCAAGGGACAGCCTGATGTTCCACCATCCTGGTTCACGTGGCAGTCATGGGGATTTATGCGTTCCCATCAAACAGAATTTAAACCTCCAAGGAGACAGTCCTAACTACTAAGCCATTTAAGACCCTGTCTTCTCCTCCAGCAATGCTTCAAAAGAAACAAACAAAAAAAGGGTTGCTTTCCTCTGGCAGAAAGGCTTCTTTTGTGAAGAAGACATTTGCTGAGGCCCAAGATGTCTGTTCCACACATTGCGGTGCAGAGAGCCTTAATCTAGCTTTAAACAAGTTAGCTCACGTGTTGCAAGGAGTTGTTTACAGCCACAGCAACATATTTACCTTGATAAAAGTATGTCTAAAGCAGACACACTGTACCACACAGGCTAAACTCTGTGTGAGTCTGGGTTTTCAGATACACTGTTGCCCCCAGACCTTTGTTGGGGTTGGTTGGTTTGTTTGTTGGTTTGTTTGTTTGTTTGTTTGGGGTATTTTGGGGGGTGGGGTGGTGGTGGTGGTTGGGGTTTTTTTAATTCTTTTTTTTACCCCAGTTGTATTATAGTCCCTAATTAGCCAGCACCTTGTTTGGATTCAGCTTTGAGGTCCTGCCCTGTGCAAGGAACTTCGGTGTATAAATGAGGATTCAGGACTTACACTGCAGAGACTAGAAAGCATATTACTTTGGGGCACCTAAGTCACAAATTCAGCCCAACCTAACACTTACGTGGTTGTTAATACTCAGAGTACCCTAGATAAGGGGCTGATTAGAGCTAAAACCTCACAAGGCAAATTCAGGACTAGGTGCAGCGTGGGGCATTTTTAGGAGGCAGTGAATCCACACAGATGCTACCAAGCACAGAACACGGTGGCAGCAGAGCTGTATGGGTGTTATTAAAGGCACAACCAACCTCCAGGATCATTGTTGCTGACATGCAAAATGGAAAATGTGACTGTCTCTCACTTTTCAAGCTGAAATTTCAGAATCAGTGACTTGAAAACAAACAGCCAGCCATCTCAGCTTTCTGCTTTACAGAGTAAGTGTGGCTTAACAGGAGCCCTGTGAGACACAGTGAGCACAGAACATTACAAAAGCCATTTTGGCAAGTTACAAAGAAAAAAGCATTTCAAAAATACACCTCTGGCTTATCTAGCAATACACGTTAACAAGATATGGGGAAAGAGAATTTTTCCTGTCCCAGCATGAGCCACTCAGGTAAATTCAAATGATGTCAGAAATGTTTCTTCCCTTAGGACTAAATCTTGGCAAATATTAAATATAAGTTGAAAAGATGGAATTCATACTTAAAGTTGATTTCAGGTTTTATTTTCAATTCAAGGTCAGTATTTTTAATGAACTTGAAGTAAAAATAAACATTTAAAAAACAAATGGGAATATTTTCATGAGAGTGTAAATGAAATTACTAGTTCTGCTTCATAACATGGTGCTTTTATTTAACTCTGCTGATTTGTTACAGCAAAACATACTGATGTCTGGATGCAGATTAAATCTGTCTGCTTTGGTCACCAGGAAAGACAACTATGGTATTTAAGAAAGCAAATTTTAAAACAATACGTGCAATTTCCTGCATTTCTTTGCCGGAAAAACATATGTAATAGAAATTACTGGAATGAAATCTATAATTGGTATGATGGGTTCAGTTCAAAAGACTTGCGTTTGTTTGTTTGTTTTTTTAAAGCTGTGGAAGTTTTTTATCTCTGAGCTTTACTTTCAATGTGAGTTTTCCCTGAAAAAAATCAATGCCCTGCCCCGGCCATCACGTTTCACAAAATTCAGCATAACAAACTGCTGCTGACTTCTGTATGGTGACCTCTGAAACCACAGCCAACCTTTTCATCCTTAACACCAAGCAAATAGCCAGCAGCCCCCAGACCTCTGAAGCTGTGTTCTCACACTACTGGAACTAAGTGCAGTCAAAGGCAGAGCTTGCCCAACTACTTCGTGGGGAAGAGTGAGAAAGCCTGACACGGCGTGGCATAACGAACCTGACACCATTCTGACAGAGAGCAGACCTGCCTCGCCTGTTTTTTCTCAGTTTACTGTACATGATGCTCTGCTACAAGATCCTGACGCAAGCCAAAATGAAGGCTTTTGTTTGCTTTGCCTCAGCACGTACCAGCGGCAGGGCAAGACAGCTTCCCAGAAGGTCATGGCTTTTGCTCAGGTGGGGAGCGATCCAGGGGCACAGGGAGCCCCAGGAGGCTGCACTGACCATGTCTGATTCAGAAAGATTTGTGAAGCTGAGAGGCCAGGAAGAAAGACAGATCTGCAGGGCCCTTCTTCCATAGGCATGGGTGCTGGGGAGAGACTTCTTTTTCAAACCTTTGGAGTGCTTCTTTCTTGCTCAGGAGGCCAGAACTTGTTTTATTCAGAAAATTGCCTTGGTCTGAATAAGTTTTGATGTAATAAAAATTAGTTTCAGAACCTAGGAGACTTTTGTTGCCTTTTAGACCATCTATTTTAAAGAAGAGGAGAAGCAGTTTTATATAAAATCCAATTCATCTTCCAATCCATGAAAGGATTTGGAAACTGCCAAAGATCTTTGACACGTGAAAATGATCTATCGTTTGGCAAAGCCTGTTTTGGAGCTGGTTATTCAGAAGATAGTATAACTTCAATGAGGCAAGAAAATCTTCTCACTGATCAACAACTGATGAAACCAAATTCTTCATTTCACCTTCTAATTTCAGTTCCTATTAATTCAGGTGTCTGACTGGTTAATATAATACAGAACCATAAAGAAGTTTTATATAAAACATGCTGTCAAAAAGGACATATCCCTGAAAATAAAATGAGCCAATAAATATGTGGAGTCCTACTCTGGTAATTTAATAAAGTATAAATCCCTAGTGAAAATATCAAATTAAGATCTGATTTTTTCCTTTATTTGTTATCCCCTGCCAACATGGACTACTTGTCCTTTCTGAGTTACACTGAAGCCAGACAACAGAGAGTCAGAGAAGTGTAAAGTGATGGAATATAACCATCTAGATGAGGTCATATCAGACAACCAATAACAAATCAAAATAAATCATCAACTTCCTTGAAGTGCCATTAGTAAAAGCAGTAATTGAAGAACACATACTGAATTAAAGATCTTAAATGAATCATTAGGGTTTCAGTTTTCATCTGAATTGTCAGGGTCTTTGTCACAATTTGGAGGAGAGTGAATTTTATATACAGTCTTATTTATAGACATTGCCTCATCTTGGTCCTCAAATCTTGGTCCCTAAAGCAATAAAACTGGGATCTAAAGAAAAAAAAACCCTAAAGACACAAGTTAAGAAAAATAATTTGCTAAAATGTCTGTCTTTCCTTTTCTCCCATGACCAAAACGTTCCCTCTGTGCCTGTTGTATCTAAATAGATAAAACATTTGGAAATGCACTCAGATATAGCTGCTATGCACAGCCATGTTCCTGAACCTTCATCAACCTACACAGAGTCCAGGGTAACAAAAAAAAAAAAAAAAAAAACAAACCACAAAACAGCAAAACAACAGTCACTGGCTTGTCATCTAAGAAGATACCTAGAAAGAGCCTGGCTTCCATCAAGCGCAGTCTTTAGATTCTCGTTCAGCAAAAGCCTTGCCTCCCTGTGATGGCACTTCATTTTTGTAGAGATTTGCTCCTTCTCATGCACAGTGCTGGATCTGAAGGACCATACCCTGCTCCATGGCATACACTGCAAAAAGATGTGGCCTTAGCCAGCTGCACATTACCTACCTTCCCTGCCCCTTCTTCTACACTATGTCTCTACCCCAGCTCCCAGTAAGTGTCCTGCCACCAGTAGTTTGGCCAGCTACATGGAAATTTTTCTCCTATCTTTCTTTGATGGCTGTGAGGAGTGAATGCCAGTGAAAAGACAAGATTTAGTGGTGCCCAGTGGCAAGATTCAATAGGCACAAATTGAAATGCAGGAAATTCCATTTAAATGTAAGGAAAAAACATACTTATTTTTACTATGAGGCTGGTCATATACTGGTAACGGGTCACCCAGAGAGGCTGTGGAGTCTCCATCCACAGAGATACTCAAACCCTGCCTGGACACATGACCCTGAGTAACCTCATCTATTTGACCCAGCCTTAAGCAGAAGGGTTGGGGATTAGACGATCTCCAGAGACGCCTTTCAACCCCAGCTATGCTGTGATTCTGTTGAAAAGCATCAGCAACACTACTGTTCTAAAAACAGAAGATACATCTTATAACTTTTGAATAAACACAACCATACTCCATACTACAGAATACATTGCAAAGCTAAAAATGCCTGGGGTCAGAGAAAGAACATGAATCTGGCTTGGACTTCCCCTTCCCAAATTACTGTGGAAATTATGATGATCCCTTTCAGGTACGTAGCTCTTTTGTGAAAAAAAGAGCTAGGTTTAACATGCATTTCTTGAAACTATCAGTATTTCAACACTGCTGCTATGCTCCTAACTAATGAGCCACACAGCAAGTCAACAGACTGTTTACTTCTGCATTAATATTTAACTTGTCCTATGAATTAATTGGAAGATTTCTTGATAAAGTTTTTGAGTGGCTCATATGTACACAAGGTACAGCCAACTGCCAGTGTAACCAAGTTAACTGCTTGCTCTTAGTAACTTCTATGCAAACACAGCACAGTCTTCCTCAGATCAGCCTGATTAATAAGTGAAGACCTGGCTTCTCTTGCTCAAAGGCATGAAAGCATAATATGAACACTCCATTTTCCTCTTCAAACCTGAAAGATTTTTTTCTTTAAAGAATCAGATCCCCACATCCTTAGCTCAAGTTCAGTATATTTTTACCTTTTATTACTTTTCTCTTTTTCTACCCCTTTTATAGTCTGAGACAATATTTACCCTTAAGTAGATTACACCCATTTATCAAAGAGAAGCAAACAGCTATGGACATGAGGAAGAACAGGACAGACAAAAGAAGCTCTGCAGATGTTTTCCGTACAGGCTTATTTCATCATTGTCCGGAACACTTCTATTGGCAACCAAAGTAACTAAGGATGTCAGCCCTCAAACCCTGCTGATGGCATACCATGCACAGGGGTCCAAGATCCAACTCCGACCACCCATGCTTCCATTTAAACCCACGCACGCAGCTGAACCAGTAAATGATAAAACAGCGCAGAAAAGGTTAGCGGCTTTAAGCTACCCAACTTTCTAAGTCAATGTAAAATATGTTCCTTTATCATGGGATCTACTGATATACCTGAAAGCTGTATCTGCAGCTGCCTTATTGTGTCTGAAGGTCTCCATGGATATAGAGACAGAATAAATCTGAAGCATGGAGCTGGAGCTGTGGTGGTGCTCCTCCACCTTCTAAGTATGAAGCAGGAAGATCTTCCACTCTCTTCCAGGAAAGGCTACAGAGAATGAATCTAAAGCATTCCAGGTCTGATACTCAACATGTAAACAGTCCTTTGGACTGATGAAGTTCACACAGGTATTTTAGAACTGTCACCATCAAAACCTGATGCACTGCAGCACCCTGATTTCACTTCCAGAGGGAGGAGAACAGAGTGAGCATGGATACATTTTTAACATTTTTGTGAGCTAATACAAATGTGTTTCATCACTGTGGAATCACATGTACACACAGTATAAAAGGTGGGGGGAAAAAATCTAGAGAGAGAAATGATCAGTCAGGTCTTGAAACACTTTATCCTACTTATGGTATATTTTTACTTATGATCAATATTTAACAAAGTTAGAAAAAGCTAAGCAACATACAACACAAGAAAGCAAGGAGCTAACAATGGACAAAAGGGTGCATTTGCTTTAACAAATGTTATCACAACTAATCATTTTAACAAAACCTTTGTTTATGACTGTAGTCTCCTTTGTACATATGTTAACAAATTTTGCATTTAGTTTTGAGGGCTGTTGGCTCCATGGCAATATCTATACTGGTCATGATGAAACCATATGTGAAAATAAATATCCAAAAATTGAAACCCAATTCGGTTTTTTTCCATGTCATTACTAAAACAAGAAAAATAGCCTCTTGATGGAGTGCTGAACCAACAGAGAAAATGTGTCTTAAGAAAGTAAACTTTGTATGAGTTAAAAATATGCATCCTTTTGTTTAAATTTCTATATGCATAAAAGCATTGTAAGTCTTCAGACATCATTTTCAGATGTAAGTCCAAAGGGAAGGGATATAATTATTAAATTATTAATATCATAAAAAGCACACCCCAATTTGAAGACAAAACAGAAACAGAGTATGTTTATTATTTGATAAGAAGTAGAAGAAGCAAACCTAGATCCCCTAATTCTGAGAAAATGTGCCATTATGACTGATGCTGCAAAATGCTGCCTTGATTCTCCTCCCCTGAAGTACTAGCTGCAAAATCCTTGCTTGAGTCTTCAGAACCATGATTCAGTGGGGTCTTGTGAAGGGTAAACCAAAATGTTTTTCATAACTTTCATTATAATCCTTAGCAAGTTTACCATTTTGCATGGAATCTGTAGGATTACAGGTGCTTCTCCAAGAAAAGAGATATAGGATGTACCTGATCAGCACCATATCAGAGATGCCAAATTCTTTGTAATTAATAAGAGAGCGGGTACTGATGTCTTTCGGTCCCTGGGAAGGGTTGAAAAGAGATCACGCTCCCTCCCTCCCTCCCTTGATGTTTTATATTCCTTTAGTGCTTCATTACAAAAAGTAATGTTGCGTGAACAAATGCAGCCCTGGCAAATGAGCAGTAACTGTCCCTTGCATTTCTATTACTGAACCATATCGACAGGCAGTTTAATCTTTGATGGAAAGCAGTTGTTCAGTCCTTTCTGCTACACTGACCCATGGTATAGCATTACTTGGAAAAATTTATTCCTGTGGTTTTGTAACACTGTAATTGGTAACATTGAGAATTTACTGCAAATTCATGTTGAAGTGAACATGAATGTGGAGGGTTTATGTTTAAAAAATAAAAATAAATATTCATGGTTCAATATTCAAAGTCTAAAAACGTGCAAGAGAATGTACTTCCAGCCTCTTTTAGAACACGTTCCCCTACACTTGACAAAAATAGCTACATTTAAAAGCATTATTTTAGGAAATTCACATTATCTGACCCTAGCTCCTCCTCCACACAGGAGCTCCTGCCTTGACATCCTTCATCGTTCCGTGTCCTTCTGCACTATCAACTGCCTTATAGGCATGTTCATGTTTTCCTCTCATCCCCTGCCTGGTTTATGCTCCTGCTTCAGTTCCTGTTCTTTGAATATATCAGCTGTCCCTTATCAAACTCAAACTGAGAGACGACTATCACTAAATTTACAATGTGGAAAGCATATTTGGATTTCCTTCTGACTCTGACTATGTAACAAATTTACCTGCTTTATTTTCTGTAGGAAATATTTCCCACTATATGATTCAAACAACACAACAATTGTCCATCAATAAGAAACCAGCAAACAAACAAGTAAAAAACAGCTCTTAGTCTTAATATGATTCTTTTCTGTTCTTTGTATGCCATTTAAGCCCTGCCATAACCCAATTCCTAAGCTGTCAGCTATATTCAGTTACAGAGTGTGTGATAGATTTGTTTGCAAATAGAAGCTGGTTAGCGTTTTCAGAATCTGAATATTTCAGGCATTATAAATCCTTTTTGCCTGTTTCTCTTCAGAAAAGTACAAAGACATGCCAAACAGCCACACCATAAGTAAAGCTGCATACTGTTGTTTTAACTGGATTGAAGGAATGTGTCACAAATAGGTTTGAAAAAAATACAGTCTTGTTTGCACACCTATGTAAATTCTTTTCTAGTCGTCTAAATAACAACGGTCACCTCAGCAAACATTTGGAAGCACCTAAATTTGTCAGTTATATACATATTTAAAATTAAATCACTTCTTGATATAAAAGAATCAAAACAATCTTCATCATATATCCACAATCATATTGCATCCTTATCTAATTGTTTATTAGCAATACATTTCACGGATGAAACTTGATCTTCCTAGGGCTCTGAATAGCATATGTTCTATTGTATGTGCCATACGTGTATTAGCAGATGAAATTATATTTTTTTTTTCTGATTGCTAATTCTGTTACACTTGTTATTTCTCTTCCACCACATTAAAAACAGTTTTCATAATAGGATGCACAGAAAATAACGAAGTGGGAATAAACATTTATAGACAACATATAGGGAGATTTAGAAATCATTAGTATGTTGCTATTCTCCTAATATAAGAGTAATAAAACAAAAAATTCTTTTTTTCCTCATAGTATTTCACCAGTTAATTTATAAAGGCCCTTTTAATCCATTCCTGTAGATTCTCTCCCTTGACTATAACACTAATCATTTCCCTATGTGTACTGAAAGTGAAATGCCACTAAGAATACTTTGTCTGATCATCCTCTTCACATGACAAGAAAACCCCAAAACAGACTTTGCTAAAAGCCATCCCTCAGCTTTGGTCTTGAAGCTGTGAACTACACTACAGAGGCAGCCAAAGCGAGACCCAGTTTAGTTTCCTTGCCAAGCTTGTAAAAACCTTGGCACAAGGAGCCCAGCCTGCTCAGGTACATATGATACCTTCCCAAGAATTCAACCATCTTTTAAGAGTAAGAAACCAGATGTGATCCCCACCATACAGTTAGAGACAGCGATATATATATTCATGCTCATATCTTCGTTAGCTTTCCAGTAAAATCACAGAGAAAAAAGAACAAGATTAAGATGTTGGTCTGAATTGTACCCTGACTTGTTTTATGGATAAATTCTAAAATATCATTAAACAATAGCACTATATGCCGTAGAAAGACTGATATTGATGTATAAGCATGCATATTTCAACATTAAATGTTACTTTGTCCATAACGATAAAGGAGTCTAAACTCCACAGAGCCAATCTAAAAAATGCCATTCTATTTGAGTATGTGTACTCAAAGGCATGAACTTGTACTCGAATGCATAGATCCATATACACAAGTTAAAGCACTGCAATGACACAACTACAACATTCTCTGCCTTTCATGGGACTCACGGTGCATGTGTGGAAAATCAATCCATATGTCTCTGACTAGGATTTTCCTTAGCAAGCAGTGAGTAATGGAATGGATTGTCTACAATTTCTATTAGCAGGAAAGAGAAAAAAAAAAAAAAAAAAAGAGAAAGAAAGAAAATGGCAGCAGCTGAGGAAGGGGATGTATGGGGAAGCTGGTAGCAGTTTTATCCTTGCAGGTCGAAGGGAGACAAGGAAGGTTCTGTCCCTGTTTCTGTCACACAGCTGTGCTCACCTAGCTAGGGAGGAGAAATTGCCCATCTATGTTTAGTTTACATGGGAGACGAGCTGTCATTTTTAGTGAGCAAGGGCCCGTTTGTCAAAATAATCTATTTCCACTTGGTTAGGAAACATTCTCCAGACATGTTATGTGTACTCTGGAAAGAGAACCAAATATAACCATGAGTATTGAAAATAGCAAACAAACTTCCTGAAGGGAGACATTTGGTTTTAATGGATGAAAATAAGCTTATTATTATTATTATTATTTTTAAAATGTATTGCAAATACCGTAAGGAATGTAAAAACAAAATGTAACCTAGCACATAGATTGCCCAACTAAAACATTTGCAGGTGGTTATAGGATCAGTACACCACATAATCCTTACATGTTTTTGAGGTGTACAGGAGAGTTCAGCAAATATGAGGTACATTTTGTGTCTGCTGTTATGTTGTTAGGACATGTTTATTTCTCTTATTGCTAACCACCAGGCTCGGACAAATACTCCAAATTAATCTGCAGAAAGAAGAGAAAGCAGCAACCTTAGTCCATCTGCAGACACTAGGAGTCATTTGAATAAACACTTTTTTCTTCTTGATGCTGCTAATGTCTATACGCTTAGATTTAGCAAGAAAGCCATTCAGCCAACATTTCAGATAACTGGAAAGAAAACAGCTTTTGACTCGGACGTGTTTGGTCATATTAACGTGTTACAGAGTCCATGTTAAACAGCACTGGCCGTTAGGGGTTTGGTCAGTGAAGCACAACACATGGCTAATCCTGCCACGTCCACTCTAGACCAAAGGTGACCTGTCTCTGACCAGCTGGTAGCATAGTCTGAGTAGGTACAGACTGCCTCCACTCATTTTAGAGAAACAGTGCTTCATGTTCTGAACCTGCTGAGCTGAGGAGAAAAGCCAGTACTGGGTTTGGAGCTTGACTAGAAGACAACCAAAGATGATAAAACTGGTATTGGTGATTTAGAAAATTTTCTTCTAATATGAGGCAACATTTTAACATCGAGCCATTCTACTCTTTATCAGTTATGTTCTTTTCTTTAAAGAGGACCACTTCAACACCAAAGCCTTGGGTAACTGACAGCTTCAGCTTGGAGGATTACTGTCCTTTTTACCTATTTGCATTTCTTTTGTAATTTCAATTAAAAGCAACATTCCTGGTTTTGGCTGGCAACCAAAATAACTCATTCAGTTATTGCTGAATGTTTACTGAACGAGTACATTATTGTTTTACTGAACCAGTACATTATTGCTGTCCTCTCCTGCAAGCTGGCATAAGACACAACAAAAGTAGTTTCATCTGCATGGCACGTGAAATCATTGCTCTCCGGACAGCTCGGACTACAATGTCCAGTGAGGTCAATGAAAAGACTTCTTTCAGAGGTCTCTGGATCAGGGCCAGAACTTGCAAATTTGACTGGCTGAGATGTAAAGTACTTGGTATCTTTTGATATGGGAGATACTTCACAAATGCATGTTAATGTAAAGAATCTTCATCCGATTTTGGTGACATAACCACACACACTTAAGGTTTCTTAAGTAGTCCAGTTCCTCTTGAACACTCCAGGAGTGTTTGAAGAGCTCACACTGCTCAAGGAATACTGGAAATTGCTCAGGAGCCTTCCCCAAAAGTTGTTGCAAATGGATTAGCTGCCTAGCTTATGAAAGAATGTCACAGGCAACTGCAGCCACTCACGACTGAAATAACTCATGTCTGAGTTATGGAAGATACATTCCTTTCTTCCCCAGGGCATGCAGTATTCGGACCAACATTTGAAAAATCCTCAGGTAGGAAAATTCTGTCTTAGCATTACTCTATATCAAATCTGAACAGGTCTGAAATGGCAGCCGGGGAGCAATATAACTCATTCAGTTGAAGTAGATACCCTTGATCCATCACATTTGGGATCAAGGCCAGCACAGAGGACAGGACAAACTTTAGAGAGATTGATGGAAGATCTGCTGTCAGTGAGCAGATATCCATTCTCATCTTCCCAATCTTCCAGTGTAATCCAACACCATCTGTCCCAAGGTATGGCAGGGATCCAGACAGAACGTGTTGAAATTATTTAAATCATTCTCTCCAAACAACAGTAACAGGAACTGCACATCCACCCCCACACTCCTCATTTACACTGTCAAAAAGACCTGTTCTCTGCCCAGATATTTTCAGCATCAATGTGAACTAAGGAAATTATATAGATGTGCCAGGAACATGAAGTTGGCATATACCTCTGCTTGTATTTCACGGCCTTAAACCATACAGTTGGCACTGATCAGTGATCATCTGAGTACACAATTTAGGACTGCTGCAAAATTTATTTTGTTACCAAACACTTGTACAGCTACATCTATTCATTATATATTTGTCATCTTCATGCGAGAGAAAAATCTTCCAGTTTCTCCTTATTATGTGCAATATTTGTACCTCCTGTCTCCAACAATGCATAATGCTTTTTAAAGTATCTGTCAGTACAGCACTTCAGCAACATGGATCACAAATAATCCATCATGCCTGTTCTCCACACTCTACATTGGCTTCCTCCTTGAAATCAAGTGAAGGTCTTTAGCTTCAAAACACTCAGTGACACATGACAAAGATAATATGAAAGACCACTTACATAATGGGAAAAGATACTCACTGACAGCAAATACTCAGGAATTTTCTATCATTATACCTTCTAATGCAAAGGTACAACTTGTTTGTGCTGAAAATGAAGGTTTTCTGGAGGCCAGTCCCAAACTAAGGAATGAGCTCCATCAGGAACTATGAGTCAACACAAAGGTTTCCACCTCTCCTTCCAAATGCATGACATCTTTCTTGTCCTGACCTTCTCTAACATCCAATTTATCCATTTTTTAAACTGACCTATTGCTTTTAAAAACAAATTCTATCAAAACCGAGCACTGCACTGTCCAGTCAATTTTCACCTTAGGGACAAGATGAGAGAAAGAGAAAAATACACATCATGGGCACAACATTTAGCATCTGTCCAGAAAGCAGTGCCAATGATATGGAAATGAAGGCAGCATTAAGATCTTTTGTAAAAGAAATATGTTAAGATCTTCTTTCTGTTGTAACACATCTAAATCAATTTAATTGAATAAAGTTATGCTTAACTCCTAAGTGCCAGGCATTTCTGTATTCTGCTTCCCTTTATGTCATTGATATATATTTTACTTACTACCTAAGGTATAAGCCTGAAAGACAACAATTATTTAAAAAGCATTACACTCACTTTGGTGCAAAAGTTTAATTTTACTTGTTTATTGAAAATGAGCCCTTGCTTTTGCATCTGCTGTATAACCTACCAAAACATGTTTTTCACAGAAATAAAATTATTATTTTGTTGAAATATAAATTAAATTTGAAGATACAATCTGTTTATTTGTTTTGAAACATTCCAACACTGTCATGGTTTAAACCTGGCTGGCAACCAAAACCCACGCAGCCGCTTGCTCACTCCCCGCTCACCCAGATAACCGTAAATTAGAAAACTGTATTTCCCTCATATGAAAATGTCTCTCTCCGCAAATACTAGCCAGAAATTACCACTGAACGTCTCATCATTTTTCATAACAGTTCCAGTAGAGATTTCAGAGTTATAATTATTTTATTAACACAAATAATTATATAGAACACACAATGGCACAGCATGACATAGTGTGGCTAATTAGACTGCCAGAGCCACTGCTTGAGTGAATCATTTCTATAACCTAACTTTTCATTGCACATCTCAGTTAAACGAAGGCAAAGTGCACAAATGAATTACAAATAAAGGTAATGACAGAAGAATGGGAATAATAATGCAGAGAAGGTAATTTATCACCATGCAATATTACGCATTTTATAAAACCACATTCTCTCAAAATCCTTATTTCTGTATTTCAAAGCATAAGGAGCTGACTGATAAACAAGGTCTTGTGGAAGAGATGTCAGTACTGTAATGGATAGGTACATCTTGATACCTGAATTTTTTATTGTGTTATGGTTTGAACTTCTTTCTGGATTATTATGTAATTTTATATATTAACGTATCTTTTATATTTTGAAGAAGAAAATTTACAAAGCAGAAAAGTAGTGGCAAACAGAAGTATGTCTATCAAGGCCCCAATCAGATATTAATGTAAAACAGTAAGGCACCGTTAGCATCCAGGGGACACATACACTTCATGCTGTTCTTTTTAATACGCTCAGCAGACTGCCTGAAGTTGACTCAAAGGGTTAATTACCTACAGACAGACTCATAGAGATCACACTACCTTCATTAATCTCTCTGCATTTTCTCAGGCAGAAAACACTAGACTGAAGCCCCTCACGTTTAGGAAACTAAGACCATGTTCCACCGACACAGCTACATACCTGGTGGAGGTTTCTTTGGGATGTTGTAATTCAACCCCTATGGCAGAATTTTCAAACATAGGACAATCCTGTTGAAATCAGAGACACTGATAAGAGGTATAACCTTCAAAATACCAATACATGTTTTAACTGACCTATATTTTCCTACTAATCTTATTAGCGACAGTCTGTTCTGAGCTAGCAATGAAAAACCAAAATACAGGTAGGCAGCATTATGAGATGGATCAGAAAAGTCCACCACCAACAACAAATGAAACATATCAAAGCCAGGCAAAGAAACAAAGTGCCTTTATGGGGGACTTCCCTGTCTTCAAGGAGGTAAATAAAACAGCTTGCCCCTATATCACTGCTAAAAAATGAACAGGACTAAACTGT
Organism: Falco naumanni; assembly: GCF_017639655.2. Taxonomy (NCBI): domain Eukaryota; kingdom Metazoa; phylum Chordata; class Aves; order Falconiformes; family Falconidae; genus Falco; species Falco naumanni. The sequence goes on from NC_054065.1 coordinate 19,802,195, forward strand.
TCAATCAAATTATTTCTGAAAACATACACATCCAAGTAGAGAATTTTATTATAAGTTCTCACATGCTTTAGGAGCTGATCAAAGACTTACTGTCAGTTAACTACTTGGACTTTACACTTCATGGAAACTGCTCTTTATTTCAGCAGAATAAACTCCTTTGTATTGACAGGCATCCTGTATAATTCAGCCCTGGCTAAACTTCATCTTTTAAAAGCACTTATTCTTTCTGATTTAACTGGGAGGTGGAATTCTCCACTGGTGACGAATGATACTGTCTACACTAAAAACAGTGGGCCGTAAAAATGCCCTAGCTGCTCATATTAACATCTCAGAAAGGTTTCATGTCTGACCTTTAACTATATAAACCTTAACTGCTGCTAAAGAGGAGAGAATACTATTCATTAGTTTCAGCTGGATATTTCATGTGAAGTGAGTACTATGATAAACCTGAACCAATCTAAGCTCCTGCAACCCGATTTCTCCAAAGGTGAACTTAAGTGTTTTATGAGAGGTTAACATCTACCTCCTGTTTCAGGAAGTTACCTTAATTAAGCACATATCCCAGTGTTAACTCATTTGCTAATATTTCCAAGGAGAACTAAAAAACCCACAACACCACCAAAAAAACCCCAAACACACTGCCTCAAATGCACATCAGAAAATAGTCTAACAGTGTCTTGTCAACCTGGCTGCTCTGCAGGGGATTTAAACGTGCCTTGGGACTACCTACAGGTATGGAATACCTCCGAGTAAACCGAGCTGTCCCAAAAGCTTCAGCTTCCTTTTGCAGTCTGTAAAAAGTCTTCCATGAATGCAGCTGAGCACTTACATCTTTACACAAAGCACAAAAGGAACACAGGAATTTGAAATAGTTTCTCAGACTTAGGGTTACCTCTTATACAGGTAGTTTTCTGTTTGAATCTAAAAACTAGAACCCACTCCTGATGCAGGCAAAGTTTGTTACCTCAAACACACAAAATTTTTCACAGAGTAAACTGTAGCCAAAAATACTGCACAACGCTCCTGCTGGTAACAACACCTGCACAAAATGAACTGATGAGCTGTATGGACAAAAGCACTGCAACAGGCAGTTAATCCACAATGGTGGGGCTCTACTTTACACTGCACAGGGGAAGCAAGTGGAAGCAATAAATCTGCCCTGTGAGTTTCTTGAGTATTGAGCCTGGTTATATAAAACTGGATCCCTTGTTTACTAACCACAGATGGGGAAAGAATAGGCAAAATTTTGGCCCAACCCTCTGCTACTTGTACAAAACGGAAATAGATTAACCTGAAAGTAGCTGAATTGGGGCAGACCAAGGTTTCAACAGAAATGAGAAAGCAGGGCAGACTCAGTTGTTTCTCTGTCACTGGACTCCTGCAGTTCTTCCACATATTCTGATCCTTGCATCATGCCTTGCTTTGCCTGTTCCATCAGTGAAATCCATACTAGCTTGGGCACATGGACCTACTTCTACAAAGCATTAGGTCAGCAGCTTTACCCCCATGAATAATTTTATTAATGGAAATGGGATTATTTACATGAATATTTTCTAACATACATCAGTGATTTTACAGACAGACCCTCAAAACAATCTATGAATTGATTGCTGATGTGCTTGTTATCATTTAATCATCAGGCAGTCTATAAACTCCTTTTTAAACTTATTTCAGGATTAAAAAAAAGCTGAAACCAGCCACCTTTCTCTTTGTAGTGCAATCAGGTTTCTATTACCTTATAAGATAGTTCCCATTAAAATAAATGGTTCACCTTCTAAGAGATTAGAGGATCGTTTTGTAAATTGGATAATGATGGAGACACTTAATGTTTTCGAGTGGTTTTACAAAATATAAAGGGACCACTGTAAACTGTATGTTTACCCAGAACTTCCCTGACAAAACAAACCACCACCTTGAACAAAGGTGTTAATCAGCCGTTTAAGTATGACCTTTTTTCCATGACTGTTAACACTAAAATCATAAAATAAAAAAAGTCATGTATATAATTCTAGTAGTGAAGTCATTATCACAATAACATAACTTAATGGTGAAATCTGCTGACACAGACAGTATATTTTTATCTCAGTAATTTGGTCAATATGGTCGGTATTTAGTCAATACTTATCTGGAACCTTTGGCCCATATTAATGATCTGAGCTGACTTATTCCCATGGAAGAAATCCCACAGGAGAACAGCTCAAAAAATCCCAGTTAAGAATTTATTCAACAGTACACAAACATGGAGTGATAAACTGATTGACTACAACCTTATGAAGACGTCTCTTGTGTGGTCTCTGCTGAATTGCAGCTACATTTGCTCAAGTTTTTAAAAAAAAATGCACTATAGAAAAATGTGACCGCCTTCTCAATCATCTCAAGGTCTTCACCATTTAACTGCACCTTATAAAAATTTACCTAATGAATAAGAGAAGGTAGCCAACTGTGTTAGCATTGAAACCTTAATACTGCTTTGCTAGTAAAGCAAGAATATCTAAAGAAAAGCTATGTACTTTCTGACAATGCTGAGAGTAATTTTGAAGTGTTCTGAAAGCTGTTGTTGAATCCAGCCTATTAACTACCCTTAGTAAGCAACAGTTAATGGTAACTAAGCCTTAATATTATCTTTGTTTAGTCCTTCATGCACAAATATTTACTTACTAAATGCTTCTATAGCTTTTGTTTTGATGACTATGTATTAGACTGTTAAGATGAAATACATAATTAGCATTTTAATCATATTATATTTAAAAAGCATTAATCACTTTTTCTATTGTGCAAGTGTCAGTAAATAAAATATTAGAATAAGTGAACTTTGACCTTATAGTTCTGAAGTTCTTCAATTTTTTTCCTTGTTTTTTACCAAGTGGAATTAAGTGGAAAGCTTATGATATAGTCCCAACTTTTTAACGACTTTACCATATGAAACGGAAGATATATGTGCTCAAGTCTTTTGCCCTTTGGAAGCAAACTGCTTCCAAAACCCAAAACTGCGAGAAATTTTCATACCAGTCTTGCAAGGTCCTGATTGCACTCCATTGCAACAGAAGCACAGGGGATAAGAGATTTGAGCACCTAGCAGGACGTGTTTTATGTGACATTAATTGAGAACAGAAATGCAGATGTTTAAGAGTAAATATTTTTAATTTAAGGAAAACCATCAAAACTCTTGAAAGTCAGATTCAAGTAAAATGCAAAGGAAAAAAATTCTCTTCCTGGAAACTATGATGCAGAAATGGAACCTATAATGCAGAAATTACTCATGCACAGTTGCATGAAACTCAGCATGTGATACAGTTATACAGTTCAGTTGTCACTACAGAACAAAGCCCCCTGTACCAGGTCTAGGCTCTGTTATGATCCTTTGCTGTACTACCCAAATAGTCTCATTCAAGTTTTTATTTTTACAGGAGTTAAGAAGTGCAAAATTAAGGAGAGTTCAGTTTGGGTTGAAGATTCAAAATAATAAGGGCTGTCAATTTAGCAGATCCTCATAATTCTATGATTCAGTCTGTGAAAATAATTTTAATAAATTTAAAGATGTTTTTGAGAGGCAGTGTGGTACTCATACTTACATCAAGTGTTAGTTACTCTCTGAGAGTCCAAAGTAAAGTACTGTTCAGCAAGGGTATGGATGGAGGAGTTTGTTTCTTAGAAATGTTATACAACATTTGAAAGAAATAATAATTTTTCAGGAATTCAGTTTAGATTTTGAACTTCTATTATTGCCTCCTGTTTTATTTCTCTGCCTTTAATACATTCACAATGCAGACAAGCTTAGGAGATTTCATTTACTCAGGGTTATAAGCTACGCTTTAAAAAGTAAATATATCATAGTCCATTGATGTATATAATAGAACAAGGCACAACTTTGTATTGTGATAGTAGGAGAGTCAGTATTTATGTGGAATATTCTCAAGAAAAGTATTGTCCAGGCAAGTAATTCCCCTCAGCAGAAGTCTGTCTTAAAGCTACCCTGCCACACGCTAAGCACGCTGAGGCAACCTTTAGTAATTCCTACTGCTAGACATGAGAAATTGTATTTACTTTCAGTGTCTGCTGAGCACAGTTTCTAAGCAAGAAATGATTACCAAAGTTCACCCCCTTGCATGAATCCTTACTGTTACTTATCAACTGTAGACTGTAATACAAGAGCCTCCGTGCAGCACAATGGTCGACTGGAGTCACCTTGTACTGGGCTTGGATGCACGGACATGCTGGAATAGGAAACAGACTTAGACATCTCAGTAGTGTTTTTTGTGTTTGTTGCCAGACCATTTATTAGAATCAGAAATAATTTCTACCTCAGCAGCGTTTAGATTAATATACATAATTCTTGTAAACAAAAATGAGCAAAATTGTTCAACAGCCAAATGAGATGGCAACAAGGTCACATATCTTATCAACAAACATTTATTAAGCTCTCATCAGAGCTTGCAGAAATAGCAGAAGCATAAAGATGGAGATAAATTAGCCAGTTCTGCTTGGCTGAAAGAGAAAGAACAAAGTGCCAAAGGAAAGAATTTCCATAAGGGGAACAATCTTTCACTCTGCTATCAGTACTTTGAAAATTACCAGACAAAACCATTGCGACCACATATCATGTGCTGCTTCTTATTATTGTCATTACTGCTGTTTACCAACGGAAGGTATTCACACTGCTGTTTCGACTACCAGGATCTTTTCAGCAAGTGGTGTGAATAGAAGAGACTGCAGAGTGAAACTATCTCTCTGAAAAGGGCTACCAAACAGCACAGAGAATACACTGGAGAAAACGGGGAAAAAATAAAAATCCCTTTGTATCTTTCAATTGCAGTACTCTGATGTACTGCTGCAACTTCTTTGAAACACAAAGTGAGAGGGAAATGTGGTCTTTTAGCTACAGGGTTCCCTTTAAAGTTTTCTGCGTTCAGTCCTTGCTGGTTAAACAATCCATCAGGCCTCTCGGAGCTGTCTGAACTCACCATCAGTGTGGTCCTCCTCTCTGACTCTGGGTAAGCCCTATAATATACCCATTTGCCCAGCTGTATTCTTTCTAATCTCACAAAATCCCACTTGGCAAACATCAGTGACAGAGAAAATGTAAACCTATGGCAATCAGAGAAGACTTTAGTTACTAGTTAACCTTCAGCCCCGTATATACAAACACAGCTTGATCGCTGACCATTGTTGAGAACTGGAAGTTTCATGGCATTATTTAACCAATTCTGTTTGCTTTAAAGGATTACTTCATTCCTCCCTCCCATGCAGCAGCCATACCCTGCTGAAAGCCTCCCCCACTGCAGCCTGCACAACCTCTCGCCTTACTTAAAATGCAACCTTGACAGATCCAGCCGGATGCTGCCCGGTGCACAAGACATCACAAGACACAGCTTTTCCTCTACAGCAGCAGTTATTTTGCGTTGCACTGTACTACTGAAGTGTTTCTGACCAGAATCCAGGCAGTAAACTTGTCATCATTTAAACTCGGCTGCAATCTTGGCAACGGACTGATCAGGAAAAACAACCCCATAGCAAGTCTATCTTTTCTCCCACACTTGAGCAAACTCAGTCAACTTCCAGACAAATGTTGCAATGAACTGTGGTTTTTTACACTTGAAATACTAGCTGGTGCTTGAAAGCAGATATCGGACAGGGAGGGGAAAAAAATAATAAGAAAATAAGAAAAAGAAACCCAGAAAACCAAACAACCAACAAAAAATTCCAAACAACAAACAAAAAACCGCCCTGGTTCTAAAAGCCATTCCCATGCTAATTTCCTGTATTAATTCCTCCCTATTCAGTGAAAAAGAACAGAGACATCCTCCTCTTCCAGAGTGATTAAAGCTGCAGCTATTACCAATGGTACTTCAATGGCTTTTTCAGGTAGCCTTGTCTGTGTGAGGTGCTCCCTGATTAACCAGCCGCTGTCTGGACTCAATGATCTTGAGGGTCTTTTCCCACCTAAATGTTTCAATGATTCTTTAAGAATATACCAGTTGAAATGTTTAAGCCTAACAACTTCTTTTACAGTTCTTTCATCTTATTTCACAGATTTCAATCTCACACTGATATTATCCTTTACCTTACTTTGCCACCGTCATTTTAAACCACAGGCATAAGACTGCAGATAAACTAAAAGTAATGTATTTTGTGTTAAAAAACGTCTTTCTATTTGGATGGTGTTTGGCAGCATCGCAAAATTATTTTCTGTTAGAAGTTGTTAGTTGTATTGATGGCTACAAGGATTTTCCTGCAGACACAGTGTCTTTATTGCTACTTAATTCCAGGAACACCATTTACTCAAGACAACAAAAAGCATCGTGTGGCTACATGAACTTGCATCCTGAGTTTGTTTTGATTTGAAGCATACAATGAATGGGAGAGATTCAACTAAATCCAAAAGATCCCTGCTCTAGCCTTGTTGGAGAAATTAGCAATTATAAATGTACATTTTTGCTTACTAGATTTTGTGGAATCCCAGCTATTTATACAATTATAGTATATTTCAGTACTATTAATTATATCATAAGTTAAATTAAAAGCTTCAGTGTCACATTCTTTGGGAATCAGAGTGTATAACATCCATTTAAAAGATATTTCAGGCATTGGTAACCTTGAATACTTTTTTTAACCCCACCAGTCATTGGTGATTTCTACTGAAATTATTTTAAAGCAATATGCTTCAAAGCTGTATTTAACATGTTTTTCTAATGATGTAAAATGTTTTCCACTTTAAAATGTTTTTACAAGTGGCAATATTATAGCTCTGTAACTGTTCTAATATTATAACCATTTGCTATTAATCATCCTTAATACTGATTTTCTTTTTTCTCCCTCTTCAGCCTCTGAAAATCTGAACTGTACCTTGGGAACTGTAAAAATAAGCGATGGGCCAATGTAAAACCCTATATTCTGACATATTCCAAATGTGATTTCAATCCAAATCCTACATATGAAGATGTTAATTTTGGCCAATATTTATTAAAAAAAAAAATGCTCACACAGTGCAGATTCACAATTGTTAAAATACCAGGTAGAATCCTGAAGTTCTTCTGCTCTGACAAAACCGCTTTTGACTTTATTGACAACTTTTGGCTGATAGTAAACACAGGATCTGACCCATCAGTTTGTCATTGTCAGTTTTAGAGATTCTCTCACTCTAGCCTTGCTAATAAAGTTTGTTTTATTGCACTGAATTAGTAAAAAGCAAGTCTTTTCAATTATTTTAGCTTTCCAGTACAATTCCTTTGCAGACATTCAGAGCAACAAAACAGATCATCTGTAATTAATCAGGGAAAGTTTTCCCCCCACATAAATTAAATAACAGAAGTTTAAAGCCTCACATAGAAAACTTGAAAAACTACATGTAACACTGGGCTCCTGGGTAAACAGGCAAACTCTCTTGACTCCAACCGAGTCCTTTGGGCAAAGAACTGTGAATTGGGGTGGGGGTGGGCAGTGGATAGGGGGATGAGAGAGACAGAGAGACGGAGACTTTGGATGTTTAGGACTCTTCTTTTGCTCTTACATTACTCAGCAACAACTGCATTTTATCTGCAAACGTGAATTTTAACAGCATCTGACTAAAATGCCAACCTGTTACATATCAAAATTCAACAGGGTCTGACCTATACTGTCATTTCTGCTTATTCACCAGCAAATGAAGCAAGCTTTATCCTCCATAAAGAGTTTCTGTCAGTGGGGATCTCTTAACAGAGTTGCAGGCTCTCCAAGGTTCACAAAAAGGTAACCACAGAAAGCTCCTTCTTCAGGCTTTGCACCACAGACCTTATTTAGTAAAGCAATGGAAGAAAGTAATCTGGATTTACAGGTATATAAAATTTTACAAAGTTACTGCTATCCAATTTATATATATAGTAAAAGTGGGGCTGGGAACAATTCTGAGCTTCACACGCCTAAAGCTACTTGGAATGAATACAGCTCATCTTCATGGATTTTCTTGGTGTATCTGAATAATTTTATTTTTTAAAAAAATACAAGAGTAACTTTCAGACCTTCCTGCAAATCAAAGAGTTTCTAGTCATTCAGCTACAAAACTGACTTTTTTGGAAAAGTCCATGGAACAAGAGGATAATGCAAGAATATATTTAGTAACTTTAGAAAATAACAACTTCCTATGTATTTTGTGATATATATTTTCCAAAGGCTTTGAACCACTAACACGAGCCTTGTGCCCACTGCACTGAGCTGGAAATGGTATCCAGAGACATGGGTTCATTTTCAGTGGAAGATGAAAGTAGAGAGCAATTAGACTGTAAGTTTCAAAAGCTTCGCTGTGGGAATATTTGAGTGACTGACTGGCCTGCCATCACAGTAACGGGGCGAAGGAATAGTGTTTTTGTCTATCCCTAGATTCTGGCACATGACATTAGAAAAGTCTTTCTGAGGCCAGCCTGCAGTGAAGTCTTTGCAAAAATTTCATCTGAGGGTGCCCAGTGAAGACTTGAAGGGAGATACAAACTATGTACTGGGATGACAGAGCCTTTTGAAATTGAGAAGTGTTTCCCAGGATTATTTTATGGTCCCGTGGGAAGCTTTTCATCGTCCCACTGAAAATCCTGCTGAGGTTGCCAATATAAAATCATTTTCAAATCCAGTAAACATTTTCTTTTTGATTTTTTTTCTTTTTTGTGGCTGCTTGGATTATTATTTTTTTTTTAAATACAATGGATAAAGTATGAGATTAGTCCCTTGGGAACTATTTCATTGTCTGGGATGTTTCATTTTCAGGAAGCCTGACATCTTAATTTAATCCCAGCAACACACAGTATTATCCTTGTATTCATTACACAGAAGCGTGAAAGATTTTAATTTACTTAAGACAGGCCATAAAACTATACAAATATTATTGAAAATGAATAGTATATTATTACATAGTCTATATAAATATTACTGACTATTGAATATATAATTTAAGACAGCTTATTATTATTGAATATGAATAGTAAGATGGATGTCCAAATCAAAATGCAAAACAATAAATGAATACTTAAATATTCAAAACATACCCAAAGACTGCCCAAAGACAGTTTTTTCCTAAATGGTTTGACTCACATGCCATAGAAAATATGGAATATATATATATATATCTAGGATTAAAAAATATATTTGTAGTTTTGCCTCTGCCTTTGCCTTTTGTTAAGGATAATTTTGCTTATTGCTCCCTACATGAGGAAAAAAATAGTTTACCAAAATAAGAAAAAATGTTTAGCAATATAGTAGCTGTTATTTAATCCCACCAAATTACAGAATTATCTTCAGAATACTACCAATTTAAAACATTTAACAGAAAGATGTAGCCTCTTGACATAAAGAAGCTACCACAAAGAGATCACAGCTGAAGGGCAGCAGTACTTACAACTCTGAAGCTCCAAACCTTATTAAAGTACGACACCAAAAAGCACTAGTATTTTTCAAAGATGTAGATCATAACATTTTGCAGAATGCTTACCCTAAATCAATAATAGCTTGAGAAGTAACAGAAAACTTGTGTTCTGTTGTTGCTGTTAATTCTTGGTATTTTTTTAATGTATCTCAAATATTTATTTTAATTAAATGTACTTAGGAGACTACATAGGAATTTCACAAGGGAGAAAGGCCCTATGCTCCCAGATAAAAGAGTAACAATGTCTTCCAAAGTCCCAAAAAGCAGTGAAATGAAAAGAAACCACTTTCCCCCCATCCCCCATTTCAGCAGGGCGTGCGTGCGGTTTTGTTTGGGTCTTTTTAGAAACCCCTATAGGTCTGAATTCAGTTTCAGGATTTTGGGCGACTAACCCATTCACTGATTACTTGGGATTAACAGTACTGCTGACTATTATTCGGAATAATTACCTCTACTTCTCTGTATTATCTATATTGTCTTTAGCAAACAGCTCCCCTTTATTTGCAGAACTAAATCTTTATTATGCAACATCCAGCTCAGCATTAACAAGTCATTCTTCAAGATCCCTCCACCCTTTCAGCTCTTTTACTTTCACTACTGATATAACTCAATTTCATTTAAATTTCATTCTCATTGAAATTTTCCTGTGCTGTAATTCCAGTTTCAGCACGGCCCTTCAGCTACTTGTATGGCCTTTGGACCACAGGAATTTTCAATAATTTTGCTCACATACCAGGCTGGTTTTGAGGCTGTCAAGACACTCTGTCTCACGGCACCCAAAGGAGGTCTATTCTGTTTCAGCATGCGTGTGTAAATACCCATAATTAGAATCAAAAGTAGATTTCAGTGAGACTGAAACAATGGTAATACAGAGACAGACATATTAAGATCATTATAGAATTATTTCTTATATGCTAGCAACTAGTTTTTATTATGGTCTCAGCTATTTTGCCGTATTTTTAAAATACCTGCTGGACTTAACATACTTTTTACACTAATATTTCTAAGCATTTTTATTTAAAAATACCATTTTTCCTGTGTATTATTGTTAGAGGTCAAAAAGTATCAGATGTCTGCTTGGAGTGAATATTTTATTCTGCTTCTACCTCTTTATTTTTAAGGGAAAACAAATTTAATGAGAAAGTTCAGGGAGAAAAATTCTCTTTGCAAAATAAGTAGAATCAGCACATTTTTTAAATATCTAATATAATAAGCCCCAAAAAACAGTTTTGCTGGAATGTTTGGACAGAACTCTCATCAAAGAACTCTTGGAATTTGTACCACCATACAACTCTTAACACAACGCTTCTTGTGGCAAATCAGACTTGTTACTTTTTACTGATCATAAAAATAGATCATGTATGTATGACTACAGCATCCTGGGTCTGGATGATGCCACTTTAGTAGCTGTGACTGGGACACACCGGGTGATGGCTGAAATTGCTGTGGCAGGTGAGCAAAGGGAGGATGAGTAACTGGTGAGTGTCATTACATCACATCACATCACTGCGCCCAACTGCAGTCCACTCAGTGCAGGAAAGATATTGATAAACTAGAACAAGCTCAGTGGAGGCCACAGGAATGGATGAGGCTGGAACACTTGCCCTGTGAGGAGAGGCTGAGGGAACTGAGCCTGTAGAAGAGGTGCTGTTATAATACAACATAAATTGAGCGTATTTGAGAGAATTTACTGAGTAAGGCTAACAGAGTGAAGACTGTGGTTATATCAGCTCCAGAAGTTTCTTCTTGTAAATCCTATGTAAGTCCAGTAAACAAAATATCCGTTTGTGACTGGTAAAGAACACAAAGAGCCAGACAGAATCAACAGCACATTTTATACTCATCTTTGAATTCACCACTGTTTGGAAATGTAGCTTGAGAGAAATTTGCAGCTCCAGCCACAGCCCATGGAACTTGATACGAGTCTGTTAATCTCAATTCACGTGGAACAAGCCATTATTTAAGAAGAAATATGCTGTGCAAAGTACTCTCAGGCTTTTATTAAGAATTTAACCCTAATCCATTGTTGTCACTGCATCTTCTAAGCTCCCAGTCTAAAATACCATGTTGCTCAGATAAAATAATGATTTTTCTATTTGCTTACCCTTGTGAATGGTGAGAGATATTCTAATTCTCTTCAACAGGAAGAAGCGTTTTGTCAGAGGACACGGTGCCACTGTATTGCACTATCAGTTCTACTATGGCCAGACAATTAGAAATTTTAAAAGTTTCAAGTGATTCAATGCATCCATCTTCAGGAAAATGTCTATGCATCATGCCTGATTATATTTTTAATTGCAAAGCAATAAAGCAAAACAAAGAACCCATGCTGGAGTTTGTCCAGCCCCTCTCTCTACATCTGCCAAGATAGGGCACACCACCTCGACCTCACAGAAATATTATTGAAAAACAGTGTTCAAATTCCTCATGGAATTCTACACCAGATATACCACTCTACAGTAATCTGCCACATATACCACTCTGGGTTATGTTAAACATTTTTATCTGGAAGAGACTGAGCTTAATTATATTTAGAGCGGTCATCACAGTCATCTTTTAGAATAGTATTGACTGAACTGCAGGCTTGTGTTTCAACTCCGTCAAGCCCCTTAAAATCTATGCCACAGGTACATCGCCTGCAAAATCAGCCTGCCTATCTGAGCGAATTAAATATAGACAGTCTGTAAAACACTTCCAAATTTTTCAGCAGTTACATTACTACTTTCCTTCTTAATAGCAGTTACGTACAAATAAGTAGATCCTACATATCTTGATAACACACCCAGAGTACCGTGGATATGTATCCCTCTTATGACCAAAACCAACAAACATTTAGGCAATAAGCTATTAAACAGGACTGGAATAAGGGGAAAAGACACACCAACAGCTATCTAGGAAGATTTACAACAAGAGCAAAAAATAACAAAATATCATCCATTCATCAATTTATAGAAATACTTGGCAATTCTGGAGCAGATATAAAAGAACTGTTCTTTAATAGACTGGCGACTCTGCTAACCACCAAAAAGCACTAAAGGAAAAAGCATTACCAGTTAATGCTGCTTAGTCTGTTCAGATCAATGTCTGTGTGGGTGGTTCTTGGAATATGTATTTGCAAAAGTATGTTTTGGATCAGTCAAACTATAAGGATATCAATTATATCCTCTTGTGGGTTTTCCACTTTTAATATTCACTGTTGCTCCTTAAAGTTCAAAAGTGCAGCACCTACCAGCTTGATGAAATAAGCTTACTTGGTTAAGGTAATATCTGTCAGATACCTGCAAGGATGCTGCTGCTCAGTCAGGGATAGATTCCAAAGTCCTCATTCACAGTGAATGGGATGTAGCATCTCCAGTAATCAATGGGCTGCTTTTGGGATGTGATAGTAGTTGGAATGAAAAGCAAAACCATAACTTGGCTTCAAAAAATGGCCAAGCTGCAAAATTCTAGTGTGGATACATACTCTGAAGCCCTCCATATATTATGAAAAGCCATACTGTTTGATCATATAGTTCTGGTTTGGCTGAAAGTAGCTCAAAATGCTAAGAGTCAAAAAACTTTTCTTTAGATTTAAATTTGGTCCAAAGGGTGTTTTCTGGTGTGGGCCTATCTGTGGTTCTCCACCCTAATTTTTGGTTCATAAATTGAACTGAACACCTAAACTAACCACCAAATGGTCTCATAAGCTAGATAAGAGCATACTAATTACAGAAGCAGCTTGTTTTCAAACTAGGCATAGCAGCCAACTAAGATCTGGAGCATAAACAGTTTTGTACTAAAGTGTTAATTTTCAAATGGAGCCCAGGGAACCAGAACATTTTTCAAATCTTCCTACAAGAAATTAGCATTGTGTAACCTCTTACTTTATAACTTTCCATATATATTTCCTCCATCCCTTGTCACTCCTTTCCATTCCCCTTGTGTGGAATCGCTCTAAATTCCAGTGACAGAATCCACATATCACTCTCCCTTTGCCTTCCTAATTGTTATTATTGCCTTAGTGAAGACAATTTGGATTTTCACAAGCTCATAAGCAAAGCTGGTAAGGCCTAAATAAAGCTACTCTGGAAAACAGGGAAGTTTTATTTCCTGTTTCTTGATGATTGATTCTGTGTTAAGTCGAATTTAAGCTGTGAGATTTCCACTGTGCTTTGTCTCACCTTTTGTTTATTGCATATCGGCTTCCAATTTTGTAAATCAACTTAATCATGATTAAAACCCACCAGGAACAGTCTGCTAAAAATATATGCTTACAAAGGAAGCTCCTTAGCCAAATTGACATTCTTTTTCTATAGAAACTAGTAACTTCAATTTTCATGGGAAAGATCATAACAATAGCTCCCTGATTATCCACAAAGGAAAAGATTTTTTTCAGCTACCTACAAAATCAGAAAGAAACACTGATAGGTGCTTTCCCCACAGACTGAAAAAAAAACAAACCAAAACAATCCCTACTGACCTGATTATGGTAAATTTGAGAGAATGTCCTTCCTCAGAATTCTTTGTATTTTTCACATTTTATCTATCCTGATCCATGATGGTGATTTTCTTTTATAAAGAAATTACCTGCACTACTTATGTGATGTGAATATATTTCTATTTCTAGCCACCCTTACTCTTGGCTACTATCACAGTCATTGTAACTAAAAAAGAAGCCTCAGGCTTATAACCAAAATCTCCTACATATATATCCAGTACAATGTGCCAAAGATCTGTTTGTTATCTGTTACAGTTCACAAATTCCCCACCCATTACAGGAGAAGCAGCAGAATTCACAGCTCGTCTCTTGACATCTCCACCAGAAAATGAGGAGCTGTTTATGTGGTTGCCTTAAAGGAGTTCCAGTACAGCCCCTACTCATGCTAAAACACACTTAGTTGTCTAGCTAGCTTTTCATTTTCACAAACCAACACTGCCTTTTTACACTTTGGTTGAAAACACTGCTTGAAAAGCATTGCTCAAGTGGAATTAGAAGTGGTCCTGCTCTTCGATTTCAGGAAAAATAATCTGTACAATGTCAGATCAGCTCTCACAGGATCCTTTCAAAGCTTGTATTTGCAGAGCAAAAGCAGTACAAACCTTGATCAGGGCTTTTCCCTCTATGTATGGGGGGAAGCATGTCTAGAACTGCATCACAGTGAGATGTCTAATATACTTTTCCTAGGAACCTCTGAAATTGATTAAATGTAATTTTGTCTTTGAGACACCCTTTATAAACTCATTCAGAGAAGTATGAACACTATTCAGTGGGAGTCAGGAAATTAAATTATTCCTATCTAAATATTCCAAAAATTAGTAAAAGACATACAGGAAAATGTAAAATAATAATAGGTGTAGGACTCCGTTTAAAGTCTAGATCCAAACTCTTCACACCTCTGAGGAAATGCAGACTCACATCCTAATTTTGTAATTAAAAGATCTGTCTGCCAGAGCAATAATCTAAATATGCAAAGGAATTTAAGTAACAAAGTATGAAGGCTTTGCTGTTTAGTTCTACCTTTGCAATTAAATAAATATATCAGTGGGGCATTGAGTTGCCCTCAGTATCCACAGTGCCAGAATTCCATGGGGTTTTTTTCTCTACATTAAGTGAAACCTAATGGCTGAACTGGCAATGGGACAGAGAGAGGAGGAATGACACAGGATTATAATATACCATTCAGAAACAATCTTAGAAACCCATAAACAAGAGGAGGACTTTAAACCTCATGCAGGACGTAAAGAAGCAAATTCCCTACTATGTTCAAATGAAAGGTGAGTTTATGAAACCCATATCAGCATGCAACCGGTTTTGTTTCTGTTTTATTGCACCACTAAACATGCATTTTTTTCACCACTTTATAATGGTAGTTTTAGAGTGCCCAAACTGTATAGTTTTATACCATTTTTGCAATCGGTTTAAGGTCTCTAGGATCAAACCTTTCTAATATCTTCATGGTAATTTGTATGGTCTTGTAAAGTACGAATAGAATAAACTAGCAGATTCATGCACATGCCACGGCAAGTCCATTTAGTATTGTGTACAGCCTGTTTTTCTTAGAGCTGCAAGTCTTGAGATTGCTAGCCTTTGCTTTGGAAAAACATTTTGAATAGTTTTGCTGAATACTCTAATTCTGGTTTCGCTTTATTCATTATCCCGCATTCTTTAAGTTATGCACAGCGTAGCAATCATTAACATAGCCTTTATACATTGATTACATTCAAACACTATAATATACGTCCAAATTGTGGACATGTATGTTTAGTACTGTAGAAGGACTAAACTTCTCCAGAGACAAGGCAGGTCTTGGAATCAATATAATTAAAGGGCAAATGTCCAACAGCCGTAGGCTCCAATTTGAGTTTGAGTGTCCTAGTCACTGCAGTCATTGCAGCCTGCTCTTACTAAAGAGAAGCCATATGCTTCCTAAATCCTCAGGAGGTCAGGAGCGGAGCAGTCTTTTTTAATCATTGTGAATGGTTTTCTTGAAATATTTATGGAACTTGCTTCTACCTTATTTCTTTAAAACTGTAGACCTCAACATCTCATGGTAGTTTCATTGCTACATGCGGCTAACACCCACAAAATTATTGCCTTTATCACCAAGTGCAGGACAGAGATCTTTTTTAATGATCAGCTTGTACTACATGTTCATTCAGAATAGTCTGAGGAGTAGAATCACACTCTTCAGAGACTTCTCCGCTGTGGTATCCTGTTTACACAATGTACTTTTAATCATTTCAGAAGTACACTGGGTTTATTTTCACATCATTCTTTACCATGAAATTTATAGTTTATAAACAACTTTAAACTATGTTTGCCCTTGACAAGGTCAAGAAGGGCACACAAACCATCAGCCACACCTCCAACTATAAAGTAGCTCAGATCTGTCATCCGAGTCAACCAATAAATAATAAAGATTGATGAAAGCAGCTCTTAAACTACTTTCGAAATGCATTCTATTTTCAGAATCACTAATGGCTGGTCATTAGAAAAGAAAACAAAAGGATTTTTTTCTTTTTTTGTTAGAGTTTTGTATTCATCTGAAATTTAGAATCTGCTTAATACTTTTTTCAAAAGTGGAAAAAAAAAAAGTCTGCTGCCATGATGGAACCAACACTGTGATGAGGAGTGCTTTTATATGACGCTTGCTGAACAGCACTCTGCAGAGTAGTTCTAGAAAATGGGATAATTAATTTGTGTCTGTAGAATATCTGAGGCTTTCTATTTGTCCCTTATCCTCCTGCACATGTCAGGAAAAAGTTCTTTCGCTATGAAACTATTCACTATTCCTCCTTCAATTAAAATGAAAACTTCATTGTGGGCTGGAAAACACAGAAATTAGTCGTAGCTAACTAGTAAAGCATGTTCCCAGGCTTAGAGAGGACTTGGAGAAGACTTGGGGTAGAAAATATGTAGTACTGTCAGACTGTTCTATATAACCTATATCAGCTTCAGAGAGAAGGTTTATCTTTCAACAGTCCAGACATGCGATTACCTATGAATTCAGATTTCCAGATGGTACAATTACCACAAACTTCAGTCATGTGCCCTTAACATGGTTGTTCAACGGCTGCAAGGAGTCAAAATACCGTTACGCAACACATATTTGTGCATGCAAATAACTGGTGTGGAAAGCCTATATGCACAAGTGGGTTTTACCCATAAATCTCAGGAGGAAACAAGTGTAATCCAGGCTGGAATTCAGCTTTGTATGCGTCAGCTATGTTAGTAAATATGCCCCGTCAAATTAGGACCCAACAACATAAAATCTGCTATACATTTGGTACTATGATATGGGTCTTTAACTGGGGCATAACACTGTTTTCCATTCAGAGCAAAAACTCTGCTTTTATCTTTTGTAACTTGCATTACAATGAATCTGAGCAGCTAGGAAAGAAGAAAAACGAGCGGAAAATCCCAATTGACCCTTAAAGCCCTAAACTACAATACAAGTTATGGTCATGAGGCAGATACACAGTCTGGTTAGCAGACTGGACAAATATGGAGCCAGAATATGCTTGATGTGGATGGGTCCTTCAGATGATGAAGTTGCCCAATTCTACCAACTCTCAATAGGATATGCACTCGTATGAGATTTTTAGAGGCTTCCAATTTGAACAAAACTAAATAGCTTTCTCACAGAACAACAAAAAGTATTAATGACCACCAAATTCTGACCGTCCCTCACCCCCTAAAAGCATGACATTGCTAGAATTTTTAATACACTAGTTACATATCTTTAAACTCAAGTAAACTCAACCCTCTTGATGCTTTCTTAGCAATGGGTGCACCATTCTTGCTGGACATTTTCCAAAACAATTTAGGCTGAGGCAAGTATCTCCCATAAAAAATACTAACTGAAATTACTAAAATGTGGCAATATTATAAGCAAGTGAAGATAGGTCATTAAGAATATTAGGCATCTTAAATGTTTATTATTTCTACCTGTGTCACCTGTACATTAAGTTAACTTAGGCATTACGGAATTACAGCACTCTCTTAATAGAATCTGGAGAAGGTGCAATAAAATGAAATTCTTTAAAATGCTCAGAGGAAGATCTTGTTATGGAACAGAAGACATCAATCACCATTTTTTGTTATGACTTTCTGTGCCCATTAACAAATTCCAGGTCTCTATCAGATGTAGACCAGGTTCAGAACAAAGACCCAGAACAGGTCTGGGGAGTCCTGTGAGCAGATCTCCCCTGCCTTCTCTTAGATGAAAATCTGGTGAAGCAGTCCAACTCAGACCATCTACACTCATTAGTGCCAAACAATGAGTTCCATTGAAACTGCTTTCACTTCAGTTGCAACACTATAGCATCTCATCTGGTACTTATCACGGGAGAGTGTTGTTATACTGCAAATGTTGCTAATGTTCATATATTATTTCTGGGAGAGCAGATTGGTGGCCTTCAGTAAACCAGATCTTTTCCTTTTCCCTTGCTCTAATTTCTGTAAAGACAGTAAGTATTATAATCCGCATAAGACCCACATAACTCATTAAAATTAATTTTAAAAGTTCACATTATATATTGTCATCAGTCTATGCACCACAATGCACATACCACTGAAACATGGAGGGAAACAGCCTAAATTTTAGTTTCAGGAGTCCCTTGGAACACCAGGTGGATGTAACCTCAGATTGTAATTCTAACTAGTGTCATTCAGCTATACTTTCAAGTAATCTTCAAACCCATTTGTCACTTGACTCTTCCCCAAGGTGTTTTTTTAAAATATATATATAGTCCATCTACACACTGAAGTCTTACATACATTAATCTCTGAGCAAAAATAACCATGACTTAATATTACCATGATCTATTTCAGTCCTTGAAATGTCACAACCGAAAGGGCCAATCTTTCCAAGCAGGGTAGGAGGTATATTTCCAGCTCTGTTATCTTCTATCATACAGATTCAATGTCAACAATTCTTTCATGAGAGCAACAGTGAGCTGAAAATCCTCCTGTGAACCAGCAGCTGAAGTGCACTGGGTCAGCTAGCACAGGAGTACTGATGCGAATCCAACAAATTAACAGCAACAAATAAGTTTCACAGACATTTCTGCACAGCATAGATTAAGATGCTTCATTATTCATATCAAAACCATAGGAACACTGTTTAGAAATGAGACACTTCGCATATGTCACTTGGATAACTCATCCATGGGTAATAGCACCAAAATTACACAAAAGTTTGATAAATTCAATGCACAGTGGACATACTTCAATAACCCATCACTTGAGATGTGAAGAAAAATGCAATCAGGCTAACAGTGATATCAAGGAAGGTCATATGCGAGTTCAAATATTTTGCTGTGCATCAGAAAATATTTTTTATTGTTTCTGTACCAATTTTTTTTCCATTATCGTCTTTTGAAAGAGAATTTATTCACTCCTATAGATACATAAGTTTTGTTTTGGATATTAAAGCTAAGAGCTTAAAATTTTAAGATGGCACTTATTACACCAGATGATGGAAAACATTCACCCCTAGCTATAGCTCACAGTGCATGAGAGAGAGGAAAACAGCAAGAGGTATTATCTATACGCACTGCATAGGACCAAGAAAGAATTCATCTGCTCAGGAAAAGAAAAAAAGAAAAGCTTGTATCTGCCCTTCCCTCTGACCATGACAGTATTACTTCTCAAAGAACAAATTGGAGAATCATTACAGGTTTACAGGACAAATCCTCAGCCCAGTAATAGAGAACTGAACAAAGACCTCACAGGCAAACAGTAGGGTGGGACACAAACAGAAACCTGATAAACAAAATCTTCCAAAACCAACAAATAGCTTATGCTGTGCAAAACAAATTCCCATATTAGCCACAATTAAAAGCTTGTGCCATGCTGGCCATTTCAAAATTATTACAGCTTTTTGCCCCTCAGTCCTCAACCCAACCTGTGCAAGTTTCCTGCAGAGACAAGATCTCACCACACTGACACAGTGCTTCCTTTCATGCCAGAAACAAACAGGGATGAAATTAATGTTGACCTAATGGTATGTCCCACTTAATGATTACTTTTGAGACTACTGATCAATTCAGTTTTCAATGAAAGTTCTTCCTGACAAATACCAAAGGACAGCTGTGACAGGACTACAAAGATAGAGGTTACTGGAAAAACACAGAAAAAAGATAATTCTTTTAAATATTTCCCAGTTGTGCTTCCAATGAATTTGGTATTTGTGACACTGGTAAACTACAGAGCTTATCTAACAGGTTGTTTTTTTTTTTTTTTTTATTTGTGAGTTTGGTTTCTTTTGGGTTTTGTTTTAGTCTTTAATATGAAATGACATGGGGTGTAAAAAAGCAGGCTTCTTTCTGAAGATAGGAACATCCCCCGTCTCCCCAACAGTTTGATTTATTACTCCTACTGAAATGTCAGCATTCAGTTGTTTCACCTGGTTTCTTTTTTGAACTATGTAGCAAACTGAAATCAGTCCCTTGTCAAATTGCACAGTTTGGCACAGTTGTGCCAGAATTTTATTAGCGAGCCCTTATTTATGCGATTACAGACATTATCATCTACACAGACTGTTGTTTTCCAAGACAGCAATAAAATACTCTATATGGAGGGTAAATAAAGCACTCATCTTTTTAACACAAGAAAAAAAAAAAGAAAAAAAAGATGCATTTAACATTCTGTCCATCCCTACATCTCTGTTCTCTGGAGAAACAAGGGAACGAGCACCACATTCGGGGTTCCCAAGGGACAACACTCTAAAGCAGTTGACAGCATAATGCCTTGAGAATTCAAATGACTATACACTTATGTGATTTAACATGTGTGAATACCAAGCAAAAAAAACAAATATGAAAACAATGATAACAAAGAAAGGAGGTATTCATATACATGCCTTGGATCAGATCCACGAATATATTCTCATGGAGTTATGCTAGATAAAGAACAATCTCCCCCTCTCCCTCCTACAATACATATATACACTTAAGTGACTAAAATTCAAAATAACAGGTTTTTAGAACTGGTCTAACAGAAACTAGCTGGGATACTTATGTTTGTTCTCCTGTGTAGCCCTATAGCCACGGAGATGTTGGGTGCTGGGCCACCCGTGCACAAAGATAACCTCCTCTCCCACTCCCATAAATGTCTTCCACTCTTTCCAAAAATGTTCACACCACCTCTGCACCGATCTGCCCACAGAAGTAGAGGTTTCACTTTGCGTAGTGGTCTGTGCCTGAGTAAGTGTCACCAGTATCATCTGCAGAAGCTGTGTCTGGGCAACTGTAAGCAATCTTCACCCCACACCCACTGTGGTCACACTGTGTCATCACGCACTTTCTGCTAATGTTAACTTGCTTTAAAGATATTGAAAGGAAGACCTGGATTCCCTTGGAGCATTCAAAAATGAGCAGATAGCAACACAAAAAGAAACAAAACATAAAATTGTACTTGCAATCACAAGAATTTGCTGCGATACAATTCACAATTTTATAAAAACTTACAAACTATAAAAATCAGAAAAGTCACAATAATTTCTACTTGAGACAAGATATTATCCTTTTAAACCTTGCCCTTCGTGTGTGTTTGTCCCTTTGCTCACAAATGATAGTTCGAACCCACCACTGAAAAATAACAAATTATTATAATCCTCCTCTGAAATTGTAGGTAAAAATCTATGCTCACTTTCAGTAACTGTTACTAAATCTCTGTGCAGCCTTTCCTCAAGATCATAAAGTAGAAACTTCTAAATTTCAAAAAAGAACACAGTATTTGAAAAACTTCTGGCATGGTTGAACTAGGAAGTATTAGAGATTCCTTTATTCAATGTGAGTTGTTCTTTTAATTAATAAAAAAAATAATTCAGGCAAGTAATCAGACTTTAAAATGTTGGAGATTCATTTGTGCATTAGTGGAAAGGAATTAATTTTTAAAATGACTAAAATAACCTCCTTTTCTAAAGAAAGTCATACCCTTTGCTCAGTTACTAGATCTGTGACGAATGAGCTGTCACTGACATGTGTAATATACGATGTGCCTTGCTGAGCATTTCCCTTTCCTTTGAGAGAGCGCCTACATAAACGCCGCCCCCCGCTCAGCACAGGGCCCGCACAGCGCCGCAGTCCCGGCTGCTGCGGGAGGCACTCCAAAGCCATGGCTCCTCTCCCGCCTCCAGCCATCAGAGTACTCGTGCTTATTAAGCACGACAACCTTTCTTGAGCTGAAACTACCCAAGTGCTCGACGCAAAAATACTGTAGCATCATCTTCGCTGAAGGAGGAATCTCCCCAGCTCCCAGCAACAGGCTTGCCACCATTAGAATCACTCCCAATGTGGTCACCTTCAGCAGCAAAGCTTTAAGTACTACCGTATGACTTAAAAGTGTCTTTTCTAACCCAAATGATTCTATAATTCTATGGTCCTATTATTACATCACCACAGTTTTGTTAACATGACTGTTCTCATTCCAGCGAGTGCAGGAAACAAAGCAAACATAATTTACGAGCAAATTGACTCAACAGCAGGTACACTACTGCGTTCCACATCTCGAGTAAATCACCACATACCAGCAGCTAACACTGACAGTCAGCTGTCCTGCGGCTTGAGACGCCAACCTGCGGAGAGGGTGGCCACAGGAAATACATAGACTTTTCATTCGCAGTCATGCACAACAGCAGGAGGGAACGGCTGATGACATACGCCTGCTTTCCTGTCCTGTAGATCAGCTGGGAAAAGGGGATTTCTCCTTCGTGCATTGCTCAACCACGTAGTGTTTAAACAAGCTTCAATGAGGGTGTTTCATGAAACGCAACACCAAAACCGAACCAGAATTCAGACTTTCTGATTGCATCTAGTCAAAATATGTGATTCGATCAGAGAAACTAATAAGGCTGAGGGCTAAACTCAAGACCAAGTCTGTAAGATAATCAATATGCATGCAAGTCTGTATTTATATTAGCAAATTTGCATGTGCAAACGGACAGCAGTGTGCATTTATCAATTATATTCATACATGACTACCTTTGGCTCCTTTTGAAAAGATAACTATATTTCTCTTGATAAATCCTGGCCAAAGGCCTAGGCCAGTTGGAACTGTCTATGCTAGAAACCGTGGCCATAAAATACTTTCCAGGTGGTACTCTGTTCCTCGCAGATTCGAGCCCCAAAACAGGGAGTTCTTGTTGGAGTTTCTACAGTGAAGCTACTGATGGTTATGACGATCAAATAAGCAGCGCAGCCCAAAGGCTTGTTCACAAGCTTAAAGGAAAAGCACTGTAACTGCAAACTTGCACGGAATAACAAGCTTATTTAGCTTTCAGTAAACGAAGTATTCTATCTAATAGATTTTTTTCTTCTTCTTCTGATGGCTAGATGCTTCCTCTATTACTAACATGTGAAATGATCTAGAGTATTAGTGTTTGCATTATGCAGTTACTTGCACAGACCTTGGAAAAACGACTGCTTCTGGCAAAATTTGCTGGAGAAAAAAAATTCCAGATAGAGATTTGACTTAGGGCATTACTGTTCAATGAGGAGTAGTTTGGGCAAGATCTTATTTTCACTTTTGCCCTGCAAGAAAATAGGCAATGACTGGTAAATGAGTTGGAAATTATTACTATAATTAACATGTCTTTAAAGCAGCCGTTGGAAATTGTGCATGAGGCAACAAACTAATGAAGCTCCAGTTGCACAAAAACAAAAGGTCGCAACAACCTGAGGGAAGCCATGGTAGAAGCTGTTTTAGGGAACTTTTCCCATATTGAAGGCAGGCTCTGAAGAAGACAGTGACAACGCCATCCTGCCTTGCATAGTTTCATTGTCTCGACAGTGAGTCTCCCAGTAATGAATGCCTGGTGCTGTCAGCACACACAGAGGCATTTGGAAATCCTTGCAGAAAAAAAGAAAACAGGAGGTATGGGGAGGGGGGAGTTCAGGATGAAGCCAGAAAAAAATGCAGCCAGCAAAGTATATTTGCGACATGAAGAAAGATTTGTTTGGTCAAATCTTGATTTATTGTGTAAATAATCACTCAGCCAGTGTGCACTAACAACATATGGCATGCACTTAACAGCTCAGTACGAGTCCTGTTCAAATGGTACAGCTTATAGCTGCACTTTAGTTTTTCTCTCAAAAGTAAGATTATATTCCTGTGGGGGTCTCAAGAAATCTTCAAATTGTTCCCTGCCTTCAAATTCTGTTTGCTTTTGCAGAATAAAAGAAACATATCTTCATACAGATTCTCCCTGCTTACTTTTTTATGAAAATAGGAATCAAATCCATATTAAAGTTTCTAATTGCGTTTTAAAATAAGCTGCTAAAAAGAAATAATGGTTGGAAAGCATGCATAGCACAAGCATATTGTGTACAGGTTTTACACAAGCGCCCACGCACATATTTCTGCCATGACACCCACTTTTCCACATCATTCCTAATTTGCAACGTTCTTGTTGCTGGTCCTGATCCAAATCCCCCTGCAACGAATGTGAGTTTTCAGCTGGTTTCAAATTGCCTGGGATTCAGTCAAGGCATTTGGCCTATAAAGAGCATATCAGGAATGCTGGCTCATGACGGGGAGGAGGATGTGAGGGGTACTTTCACAATGCTGATAAACAGCCAAGCATACAAATGGTAGCTGAAACTTCAATTTGTATTGACGAGAAAGCAGGAACCATCCTTCTGACTGTTCTGGTATATGACAAAGTGATAGCTAGCTCAAATTAACCTTTAAATCCTTCTTAGAACAGACTGAGAAGACTGTGCCTATATTAAAGGTTGAGTTCATTCCATTCTTTTAGATTTCCTAACTTTTTTTTTTTTTTTTTTAATCCCAAAATCCATTCCATCATTCCTGGCAGGTTATTGCTCAGGCTGTGGGGTGAACCTCATTGAGCAACACTGAAATTCTTCAATGAAACTTCCCAGATAATAAGCAGTAACGACTTACTCAAAAAGGGTTATTTTGTGTGCTCTGCTCACTCATCTCTGCTGGTTCTGCCTTGAAGTGAACTGATTAGTATCCTTTCTTAAATCAGCATCATTAACAGTTATTGGTAATGAACTAACAGGATTTATCACCCTCCTTTTTTCCTATTTTGAGTACCAAAAGAAAAATTTACATCATCTTCAGCTTTGGTCAGGAAATATTGAGGACACGGAGGAAGTCTACTAAAGATACTTTCATTTTTGCCTCTTAATCTCTAATATTTCTCATAGTGAAAAAAATGCCAGGTGTGATTTTGCTTCTTTCTCTTACACATCTCGTAAGTTATTCCAGTGATCTGACTATATTCACAGAGCTAGCCTTTACCGTCTACTCCATCCATGAAAGTGATCCACTTGCACGAAACTCAAATGGTAGAGCACATACAGCCAATTCCACTGTAACAGAGAGCATGCCATCTGTTAACAACATTGAAAGTCTGCAGTGGGACATACTATAATCTCCTTTAACATATCTCTGGGGTTACTTTTACAGGCTCAGAAAGATAAGAGGAAAAATATTTCTTCCTTTGGAAGTAACGCTGCATGTATCTTTCTTTCATGGCAGGGCATGGGAGAAAACAAGGTACACTTAAAGCACTGAATGTTTACAAAATTAACATCACCTCTTAAATCTTTGTGATGTCTGGGACTGTGAAAAATGCCTAGATTTCTGACAAACACTTCATATTCAAAATGAAATAACCATTCAAACAAAAAGAAAAAAAAAGAAACATCAGTAGACACAATTATACCATCTCTGCAAAGCTGGAATTTTGCATTTGCAAATAAGAATATTTGTAAAAGTGGGAAGTGGTCAAAGCTTAAATGGCATGCTTTCATTAGACTTTGTGAATAGTTAGGACAACAGTAACTCCTTCCAGAAAAAAAAAAAAAAAAACAACCCCAAAAACAACATTACCCGTAAAAACAAGCAAACCCAAAACAAAATCAAAACCCACCACATCTTTTGTAAATTAATTTGTTATTTTACTAGATTCTTATTTTTTTGTGAAAAAAAAATAGAGAATTTAATTAGATTACTTTGTAAACTCTAGAAGGTAGTCAGGAGAGAAAGTTACAGGACTGTGCCAAAAACTGTTGCCTGGTTATTTAGGATAAACTAGCCCTCACAGCAGGGTAAGGAAGTGATTCATAACTGAACGTTAGCGTTGACTGTTTTCCAAGAAGTTTTCTTCCTCTACTGGCAAATCCAAAGACACCCAAGAAAGCAGATCTCATAAGAAAATTCAATAATACCTAACATCTTCCTTTCTCCTCTTGCTATTTAATAAAGCAATTCACTTGTTGCTCTTGTTTCTAATACATGTTTTCCTTTATCTCGGAAATGGACCGGGTCTGACATGTCGATCTGTGATCCCTCCTACTCCCAGCAGTCTCCATAGGTAGTAATTACATGAAAGAAGCTTAAGTCTTCCTGTGCCATGGGCTGCTCTCATACAGCAAAAGGTCCTTGCTGCTGAAAAGCTTTACTGCCAGAATGAGACCCCCCAATTTCCTCAGCTAGGCTGCTACATGTCCTTTAGCCTCAAGCAAGTCAAAAGAGAAGACTTTCATGACTGCAATATTAGTACCATGAAAGCAATCCAAGCACGTTCATATTCTTCTCATGAGCCATTAATCTGCTCCTCTTTCATTCAGCTTTGCTGAAAGATACAGATCGTACTGCACATCACTTTTTCATAAAATGCCACAATTCAGGGTTGACTGAAGCCCATGCTATGAATTTTAACTTGGTTTTTCTCGGCATGGGTCAGCTGAGAAGCATTCATGCATCTGTAAAACCATTAATTACATGGCTGCTAAAGCAAGGAGAAGTTTGGTTTGTTTTATAACAGATGTCCTTTCAGATTTCCCTTATTCCAGCGGAGAGGTTGAACACTAACAGCAGCATACAGCCTTAGTAGACAATATTGTGATTTGGACTGTTATCTTCCACTGAGAAAAGGTTCCATATTTAATGACACTGTCCAGTAAAAGCTCTCTAGAACTCTACTGTGGTATTTAAGAGGCATGAAACATTTTGATAAGTTACAGTCACTTCTGTTGAGTAACTACTTAGGAAAAACACCAAAGGTTATCTAGCATTTCAAGAAAAAAAAAATGTTGACGGTGTTACCTTGATAGGAATGAGATATCCATCTAAAATAATTCCTTGCAGGCACAAGCTACGAGCATAGATGCCAAAGAAGACTCTCTGATTACCTTATTTTCAACAGGAAATTTAAGGACAAGTGATGATGTTGTAACAGATGATCACTTTCCTTGAGAAAGCCAGAGATTTTACAACACGTTTAAAGCCTAGGTGGGAAACATGTCAAAGTGATTTTACTCAATCCAACCACGAGATAAGCCATAGAAGGCTGACTTCTTGCATTTTGTATCTAGTAGTATAGAGTCTATGGGAGACAAATCGGAGCAGGACTCATCTCCTGTAGCCTGTGGGCTACAGTGATGGCTGGAGCATCAATTTGCTCCACACCATGAGAAACCATGTTCCAGATTTTGCAGGTTTGAACAAGTCACACTTCTGTATCTAAGAGGATGTTTTACCTTAAACCACAGAGTCAAATCTTCAGGTATATTACATTGAGATCTGCAGTTTGTCAATGGAGGATTAATTCATGAGTGTCTTCTGATTACAACTTTCTTGTAAACACGAATAAAACCTAAACCACTAGGAAGCTCCCTAAGATATTCTTATCTAAAAATCATCTAATTCTTCATAAACATTATTTTCTCTTAATGTCTCTGAAAAAAGAAAAAAAGGAGGGAAAAAAAGGCAAAGCAGTAAGACAATTAGGGGGAAAAAAGCATATAAACAATTTCAGCATACTTTATTTATAAAGCATTTATATCTCAGGTCATCTCAGAGGTCCACACAGAGATCCCTGCAAATCATGCAGAGGCATCTATTTTTAAGGCTATTGGGGAACACAGAAATCTCTCACATGTTTGCATCTGGAATCGTTTTTAGAAATGCCACCTAGAGGGGCAATGCAAAAACATGCTGTCAAAGAATAAACAGCATCTTTATGCAAGGCAATTAACTCTCCAAATGCAGTCCAATCTGTGAATGGCTGGTAAACAAATGGGGTAATTGCCAGTATAAATATTTATTTGGGAACAGAGGAAGCTCAAAACAATCAAAAGTTTGTCTCAAGCAGTCAGTGGGCGCACTCTGCAGAGAAGGAACAAGAATGGGTTCACTAAGCAAATGCTCAGTGGAACTTCGCATGTGAATTTCATGTATACAGGAACATTTTAAAGAACATTTAGTATTAACAGTTCAGCGAATAGATCATCATAGCTTTTTTTTAATTCCTGAAATGACACTTAGTATAAGCTGCTATTATAGCAAATAAAGTCCAGAAATCTATTTGATTCATATCGTTTCTACTGTAAGATCCACTAAATGACATGAAGATAATAGTGCATAGAGAAAACGTAAACATTAGTTACCAACCAGCAGCTACAGCCATTTGAAA
The DNA here is from genome assembly GCF_017639655.2 of Falco naumanni. Classification (NCBI taxonomy): domain Eukaryota; kingdom Metazoa; phylum Chordata; class Aves; order Falconiformes; family Falconidae; genus Falco; species Falco naumanni. The sequence continues at coordinate 19,830,515 of NC_054065.1, forward strand.
TTTTACAAATCTTAACTGTTTTGAAAGGTTTTATTATAAAAGTGGACGATCAAAATAAATAGTTAAATAGTCTTAATTTATGGGACAACTTTATCAGAAAAATATCGCTGTAATCTTGAATTTGTAAATTCAAGAAGAACATGGTAATGGTACTTCCTCTATTTGTTCAAGTGCAATTAAATTGCTTTGACTACTACTAGTAAATGTAATTAGTGGATATGACATACTGAAATGTAGCCTTCTAAAATTACCAAAGCTGGTCTATGAACCTGGATTTTATTTTATTTTTGTCCATACGGCATATTCTAGATCAGCTCACAAGTGAAATAAAATGTGTTCCAACTATGAAATAGTAGGGAGATCTCCCCCTAAACATTATTGAAATTATCCTTTGGCTGAAGCAATAGGAACCACATGGTTTTAAAGCAGAAATTTTCAGCTAGCCGGTGTTTAGTCGCTGTGGTCAGAGCATGCTGACTGGCTGACAACTGTTACGTCCAATGTACCACTGGATGGTCACATTCAGTAAGAAGTTATGCCAGGATACAAAGGCATATCATTAAAGAGCCTGATACTGCAAGGTGCTGAGTCTATTGGGAGTGCAGAACATGCTGTGCCTGCCATGGCTGAGGTCAAAACCCAAAAGTATTTCCATAGACACTGAAACAACTCTGCTGAATCTCCTGAACGCATAACACTTGCAGAGGAACATGTTTGCTCCACAAAATCTGAATGCAGTACCAGAGTAAATTGCCATTGGATCAAGCATTTCAGTCTCTGGCTATGTGACAAGTTTTTTTTCCAGCCTGTCTTTTCACAATATTTTATTTCTTATGTAAATGAGATCCAGATGTTATCTAGAATTTACCTACTTCTCACAGTTCTAGTTGCACTTTGAAGCTTTCTGTCTCAGTACACTTGAAAGAAGATAATTATCACAGAGGATAACAAAAACTGATGCAGTCTCAAAAGGAATGGGAATTTTGAAACTGGCTGTACTGTGATGAGACTCCGAAGACTCTTTGAAGGGCACATCAATTTGCCATGCCTGGTGCTGTCTGCTGTGCCTGATAATTCACTTACTGGTTGCTGACATGATATATGATGTCTATTTCCTACAGTAGGATTCTGAATCCTCCAGAAAAGCATCAAAATAGAAACATGCAGTGAAATGCATGACATTCACAGGTAACAGGTCCAGTCCCTGTAAATTTGTTTTCTAAGTGAACCACAAACCAAAGAGAAGTTTATTTTTTTCCTCATTGTTTAAATAGCTAAAATTTTACAATTTTATTTGTACCTGTGAAATTAAGGCCCAAGTGGCAAAAGGTTTGCTGTTTTCTATAGCAAAAATCTCAGATTGCTATTTGCAGTCACAAAATCCCAAAATGGTGAAAAGAAAAACACAACAAAACCCTCTTAAAAAACAGAAGATATTCTGCTGTGGACTGAATCTCACAGTGTTGGCGTTCCCTAAACCTGACCTTAAACCAAATCTGCAGCATGTACCTGCACCTTGGCTTGTTACAGCCTGTTCCGTTCAATGCACTGACTGCTCCCAAGTGACTGATAGGAGGCAGTGATAGGTGTCCTTGGTAAATACTTCAGAATCTAAAAGAAAACTTCGGGCTAAAAAAAAAAAAGCTCATTAAGTCTCTTCAGCTGTTAGACTCTGAGCTGGCAAGATATTTCTGCTCAATAGAACTCCTGTGATTTTTTAACAGCTATGAGATGCAACTGCAAACAATTTGAAGAGGAACAAACGCTTTGAGCCCTCAGAAGGTGTGAGCCATTGTGGTGGTTACTTTTAAATATAAGTCTAAGAAATTACTTGTTATGAAGAACAAAGGACTGGTATGTACTTTTGATAGAAAAATCGATCTACTGTCATTTTTAAACAGAACAAAAATCTAGAGGGAGGAAGATTGTGCAGCAATAGCAAACTCCTCGCAAACATAATGTTACTTCATAACATTCATAAAATTTCTTGATGAGGGTTAAAAAGGAATCACTTCTCAAGCTTAGCGGGAAAATTCTACTCTAAGTTTTTCCTTCAGCAGAATGTCAAGAATATATTGTCCAAAAGCAAGAGCTGAATGACATTTGGTTATGAATTTCAGTAACAAAAATGTTTTGAAAGTCAGAGGTTTAAAACACTAAGCAAAATTATAAAAAAATTATAATAAATGTACTAAAGCAGTTAAATGTTTGTTCTTATGCTATAAAAGCTCTTTCTGTCAAGGTAAAGTATATTCCCTTTTTTTAATCTATCTGCTGTTCAGAAAGACAACGCCACCTCCCTTATTTTTAAAAAAAGTATTCTTGGATAAGGGGAAAACACTGTCAGTTATGGAACAGTCTATTCCAGATAGGAATACAGAGAACATTGTTCATGTGTGCCTTGCGTTTATCAGTACCTTTTGCCCAATTTTCCTCCCCATCCCACTGGGGATGGGGGAGTGAGAGCTGTGTGGTGTACTTAGTTGCCAGCTGGGGTTAAACCACAACAATCAGCTTTAGACGTCCACTGGGTAGAGCTAGGGAGAAGGAAGGTAATTCCGAAAAAAACCTGAGAGGGTTTATTTACATGCTGTGTGATGCACTGGATTGATTTCTGCCTTGTAATTAAATTACAATGTTATTTTATTCTAAAGATCAAATTTCAGTGAAACTAGGCACGCTGTAATTCATCATGAATCTGTGGTACCTAGGAACTAAATGAGGAGGTATATTTCTTTACCTAGTCATAGCGTACCTATGTTATGTTATGTTAGAGTGTGTAAGGATAATGATTCTCCTTGCTGTAGGCTATGTTAATCTAATACTGTTAAATTACTATAAAGAAGGTCTAATAAAGGAACTTCTAGCAAAACCACAAATGTTACATCCTGACCAAGGTCCTGAAGTGGGATGGAAAAGGAAAGTCTTGGGGTTTTCCTTTAGCACAGCAGAAAAATGTATCCAAAACTTTCCCCACGGTATTTTAAGAATTTACTTCCATGATGTTCCGGGCAAAAGCACATGGTCAGAGAGGCTCACTATTTCACCTGCTCCTAAAAAACCTAAAAATAAAAGTTTATGTTAATTACTTTGTTATCTATTATAATGATGTGTCTAAACCCCACCCCATGCCTACCACAATTCCTTCAGGAGTACCTGAAGGCTGTATTGTTGCTTTCAAAGAGGAAATCGGAAACTCCACATCAAGTAAAGCACACGCCACTACAAAGAGGTTGCTATTTATTGTTATCTCTGAGAACAGCCACATAAATTTTATTAGTGTTATATGACAGCAATGTTATCACTTAGCTGTATTGATGGGCAAGCTACAAATCTGAAGTTTTTCAGTCTGAATAACGGCTGGTCTCTGAAATAATGAGGAGTAATAGTTTGATGACAACCATTGTGCAAGTTCAAACAATGAATAGAAACTTGTATGACCCACAAGAGAGGAAGGATCAGACTCACACCTGGTCTCAATATGTTCATGAAGTACAGATTTGCACTCACTTACAGTGGGTCTAGAGGCTAAATTTGCAAATCCCTCCCCACTGGAAGAAAATTGTGTTTCCTATCTGCCTCTCACAGTATTTTCTCCCTTTAAACCTGGATCCTAAAATGTAAAAAGAAGTTAAAGCACTATTGTTATTCTTTATTCTAGTCTTCACAGTTCTAAAATAGAAGTCATACCTCTTCCTAGAACAGAGTATGGAAATGCAACTAGAAGTGGAATAGAGGTGTAAAGAAAAGAAGAGCTCAGAAGAGGGGTTATGATCTGAATTTTGTGCTCTAACAAAAAAAAAAGTATATATAGACAATGTGCTGTATTGAAATTCCATTAGACTGGGAAGATAGGAGACTAGAGTTCACTCAGTGTTAATGGAAATTAAAGAGCCAAGTCTATTGAAAGACATATATTCAGCAGTTTTTCTGTTGTTTGTTTTTCTCTTGGCCATATTTCAGTTTATTAGCATATATCAGAGTTTCTCCTAACAGAAATGTTTTGCATCTGAATTGTAGTGAGGAAGGTAGGGTCTTCCTAATTCAGGATACAGAGGTTCTTTCTCACATTAGAAATGTTCTGTAATCTATCTAATATTTATACTTCAAACATAATGAAACAAATTGTGGTGAATCATGCTTTCTATATGTCTTTATGTACTTATTTATGTTGGAGTGCTTGTTTGCTTAGTTGTTATTATTACCATTTCTCTCTCCTTTCCTCTAGTGAAGGAGGAAAAAGAAAGAAGGGAACAGTTACAGAACAAACTCTTTTTTAAATGGTTTGTTTTTAACGTATTTGAAAAAAGTTTACAAAATAAAAGAAAAACCAAATCTTCAAATCCTTCCAGAATATTTCTTTAAAGCTATTCTCCAGTAGAAATTCACTTGACTGATACAAACCAGATGTACCAATTAATGGAAACCTCAAAAAGAAAAAAAACCTAATTTTCACATACATTAATTAAATATATTCCTAAGTATTGTAATATACAAAAGTTTGTCAGATTTGTGTGGTTTTAAATTACCTGTAGTACATGAAGGTATTCATGAAAGACAAGCTGCTTAAGTTTTAAACCTACATGCACATACATTGTTCTGTTAAACTGACTGAGAATATTTACATCAGTGAAGTTTCTTCTGTGCTAATGTTTGTAGGATTCTGACCTAGTAATATCATATAGTATAATGAAACTAGTATTCTGAAAATTTGGCAGCAATTGATTCATCTCAATGCATTTATTTTCTGTATTCCAAATATTTTCCAGTTTCCTGTAGCTTGTCCAAAGTCTGTACTCAGGATTTTAATTTTCAGTCCCTTTGTGGTAGAAGCAAGATATAACTAGTCGCACTGAACGCTTACCTGTCAGCTACTTCTAAACTTATTAGCCAGTGTAATCAACTTTGCCAGAAGCACAGTGACTACAAATTCCATGAAAAGAGGAAACTAATGAGATATTAAAAAGCTGTATTATTACCTATGTACTAACAGGAAAAGGCTGCAGCACAAGCGTATGTTTTATCAGACAATCCACAAAGATCGACTAAAAGATAATTCTTCCTTGAGCACAAAAATAATGCAAAAGTAGTATAGCAATAATGTAAACCTATGTCAGGAAAAGAAGCTAAGGTTCATTTCTTAAGCTGCTTGTAGACAGTGAACTTAGATTTTACTTTATGATGGTGGGCAAGTCCACAACTTATTTAAACTTCAATCACTTTTAGAAAAATGTTCAAAGCACCAAGAGTGATCCACCCCAGAGGAGCTTAATGTGCAGGAAATGGACAGAGTAAGATGCCACGTTGTGGGCATACACATAAGATTTTCCTTGTATTTTATAATTAATATGGCAAGAACAAATAGAATAGGCAGAACAGTAAATGAAAGAATGAAAAACTTCCAAATGATGTTAAAATATATTTGGAGAAAGATGGATTTTGGGGAGGAATCTTGCCCTCCATTCCAGAGCAATAACAGAAATTCTGTCACAGTATTTATAATTTTACAAGATATTTGGTGGTTTTCTAAAAAACGTTTGGCTAACAGACTCATTGGTACCACATCCTAAGGCAGTTTTACCCACTTTTTGCTATAGATCCTACCTTCTCCCCCATTCTGTTCCCAGAATACTTAAAAGAATTTAATCACCTCATTATTTTTTTTTAATTAGATTTTCTGTTTCACAAAGATATGTTCACAAATTGCACTTCAGGTTCAGATGTGTACAGCCTACATTTGGATAGCCCTATGTCTATATTTCTCCTGTTCTACATTCGTTCAATAAAACTGGCAGGTTATACAACAGCCCTACCCAAGTGATGGGGTCAGAACTCAGATCCAGAGCTTTGGGTGCACCCATAGGGTAGCTCACAGCAACACTTCCACCTCACGTGCATTCCCACACAGCTCAGAAACAGGAGCAAAATAGTTCTAAAGTTATAACACAGATACAGCAGCACACATTTTACAGAAACAATTATAAACCAAACATAAACTCTTCCTGTATATTCCTGTCTAAAACAGGTAACATAACATAAACAGCTAACTTAAGGTCTAAATGTTTATCCAAACTTCATAGCGAGCATGAAGTTTTCTAACAGTTCATTATCATTACATATGGAGCGTCATAACTATTTTTTAAAAAAAAATAGTCATCCTACAAAGGACTCGCTCACTACTATCATCTTGAGAGAACATCATTTAGGTAAATCCTTTCTTGACAGGTTCACTGATCAGCACATTTTTCTGAAACATCCAGAGTGTTTGACTTGCTATAATCTTACATCATTAAAACAAAGTTTTGTGCCCATTTGCAGAAACTTCTTCAGGCTTTACTGGTTGTTATTAAGAAACAATGTAAATTTTATACCTCTTTGATTCTGTCCTTTTGTCATGAAAAATACTCACAGAAAAAGAAAATACTGCTGTGTTTTTTTTGTTTTTATTTGAGAGGTGGTACAGTTTTCAGTGGTTGTAAGAGTTCCAAATGGCAATTTAATTCAGAAATTCCTTAAACCACATCTTTGTGCTTTATAGTCTTTTGTTTAGAGAAGCAAAGGTAAAATAGCTCAGTAGCTCAGAAGGTTAGTGCACTTAAGTTATAATTGTTTTTTCTGGGCCCTACATCAGGGGTAAATACCGTAGAAATAAACACCAGGAAGTAAAATGTCTTGCTATTGATTCACAGGCTACTGATTTGTAGCTTCACTATCCAAGGAAAACAATCAGTGTTACTGTATGCCATGATTTCTGAAAACTTTCTGTGTTTTCTTAAGAAAACACAAAGATGTAACTTTTAAACTGAAAAAGTAACTGTGTCAGTGTATATTGGCTTCTATTGCAGTAAATAAGAACGGTACATCATTTTTAGTTCAGTTGCCTATCATGCAGTGCAGAAGCCATAAACACACTCCCTTTGACTGGAAAGGGCAGCGTCTTAAACTGTGGACAAAAATAATTTCACGAGAACTTAATTGCAATGAAGCAAAACTATTCCCCATGAAACCCTTCGTTTTGCACAGGTTTGGGAAAAAATGAAGAACAAATCAGAATTAGAGAAAAGATTAAAATGTACTTTACCTTAAGCAAAAGCCCAAGAGGAAATATTCAATAATATGACATGGTAGCATAATCCAAACCTACTGAAAAACACAGTAAAACCAAGCCACACACTCAGACTAACCAGAAGAAATTCTTAGTCTGTGCACATTTAGATTTTCCCCATTTGGTAAAAGGCAAAAGGAATTGAACTGAATTTCATTAACCATTCTGAATATCCTTCTGGAAAGCCGTTTCTTTTGTAAGACCATCAATTAAGAAAATTAATGGTAACAAGGGACATACCACCAAGAGAAAACACCCCTACATAAGCACACCTTGCACACCTTGATAATCTGTGCTTGACAATCCTAAGAAAGTAAGATGAGGAGCTCTTTAGATCATTTATGTTTACTTCCAGATGTTTTGTAATATTTCCAATAAGGCATCTCCAGAAGTTTTGTAAAAACAGAAATACTGACCTGTTACCAGGTTATTCTAAGCTAGCCAGCTTGTCACTCACCCAGGAAGGTCTGATTCCTGAAGGCATTGATAACAAGTTAAAGACCAAATATAATTAGAGTCACTTGCTCCATGTCTTCAGCAAGTCTTGATAAGTAAACCTTCTTTAGCTTTTTGAGGAAGATCAATTCAAGCTAAAGGCTGCAGACAACTGTCTTACAGTTATACTTGCCATGTCTAGCTTTACCATTGCCTGTCTTCTTGATATGGTTACAAAACCAAAAATTGAACTAAAAAGGTGAGTCCTTCTTGCTCGTTTCATCAGTTGATTGGTTGTTCAGTATATTTTTAAGCACTACTCACTTAAGGAGAAATCAGTAACATATTCTGACTATAGATTTTCAATCTGAAAAACATAGAAAACCTGTGGTGACTCAAATACTTCCTACTTACATATCTCACTAGAATTAAGCACCAGCCCTGTGAAGGTCACTTCTATCTCTTCTAGTCTTTTGTTCCCTCTGGACACATAAGATCTCTGACTCTCTTGCCTCTTCCCTTCCCATATCCCCCACCCCCCACCTTTTCTCTCAACTACAACGTGCTATCCTTATCCTAATGAAGTCAGTGGTGATTTTGTCATTGACCTCCATGAGGTTAGGATTTCCCTTCTCACATTCCTTTAAAAAGGACAATACAGCCTCCAACCAGAACACCCTCAGTGTTTCCACTACTTCTGACTCATGAATCTTTTTCTGCTTCCATCATGAATAGCAAAGCTTTATTGTATACAGTATCAAAATGGGGTGTAGGGGGAACCTCCACAAGAAAGAAAAAAGCCACTTCCTGAGGAAACCTCATCTTTATTTTTCTTTCATCTGTGCTGCCTAGCAAATACCATAAAGGCACAATGGAATAAAAATCAGAATCACATATAAAAGCTCTACAGCGACATCTATTCCTCATAACCATTCATATGGTTGGACACATTACATTATCATGTAAACAGCACATGCTTACTCATTTCTGAACTCCCAGCTTCAGCTTTGGAGATTTCTGTTTTACTTCCTATATTGCTTTCAATTTTACCTTGCCAATTCTGCAATTCACAGCAAAATTACCATGCACCTAGTATATATGTTTGTTTTCTTGTGGTGTTGCTTCCATTATTTGTCTGAAATCATGAATCCACAGACACCGCCTGACAAGAATGCGGAGGCAAATATTGTTTTACAGAGTGACTTGAAGGCAGACAACCCTATTGTCCCTGTTCTACTGTCAAACTGGAGGTGGGGGAAGAAAAAAAAAAAAGGCTCTATTCAAAAGGCAATGATTTACACCATCTTAAATAATACTCTTCTTCTACATGTGAAGCTACTGTAATTTGGAATGTCTATGCATCCAAAAAATAATCACATTGGCATGACAAATATAAAGATTTTCTTATTAAGAGTAAATATCAAGTTTTTCTCATTAAGAGCAAAAAGTATTACTTTTACTTGATTCTTTTTCCCACCTGGAGGCCATACAATGTTATGACTTGGTTTGTTGTCTAGTTCCCTGAAAAGCTGTTCTTGTTCTCACTTTAAATTAGACGCACAAATTTTGTGGAGTTCATCTTAGACATTATAGGAAGCTGAAAGTCTTGATCGAGGCTTGTATAATATGGATTAATTTAGCATGAAGAACAGTTTAGTATGAAATTTCTACCTTGGAACCTTAATCTCTATTCCTTCTACCCTGCTTCCAACTTTCTCTCCCAGTTCTAAGCAGCAGCAGTAATTACAATTATTCCACATTTCTAGACACTGGACAATTTGGCTCATGGTAACGATGTGCTTATTAGAAATTCAAGCTGGAGCATGTTCTCTCAAGATTAAGAGGAAAATCTTTACAACAGAAATAAAGTGGTCCTCAAAGAGGAGGAAAATACATATATTGGTTTCATGTGATGGACCTCATCTGACACAGCTGTCTGTGGCCCAGAAGAGGTACCAAACCTCTAAAAAGAAGAACGATAAAAGGCAGACACCTTCCTCAGATTTCCTAATGCCACTTAATACAGCTGTTCATTCAGTTCCTATGAATTTTGTTCAGCCTCATCGTTTTCCCCACGCTTTCTCCAGGAAGTTTAGGGATACATTTGCTCTACTAGAAGCCAAGACAAAGTTAAGTACACACAGCACGCTCACTGCTGTGGGCCCAGTCCTACAACAGCTGTTTCACTACCACCTGGGAACTCTGGAAGAAGGCTCAACTTCAGCAACTGTTCATACAGAGGAAAAGTCTCTATATAAGAAGGACTATAAAAAAAGACAGAATTACAATTCCCCATTTGGAAGAGCATTGGACCCTCTTACACATTTTGATGCCAGCACAGTTCATTCGGGTCAGAACTTGCTGTAATAAAGATGCCGACTAGCAGCGATACATTTTATTTTTGCATGAGAAGCACTCAGAGGCACAAGTTTTTTCTCCTCCTTTTTTACTTTCCATTTCCAGCTGTGGACTTTTTGCTGAATGTTCCACACAATCAAGAACAAATGTACAAGGGAGAAAGGATACTTTTCCCTCCAGAGAAATGAGGGTCAATCTTAACCAAAACCCTCGGTGAAACTGTGAGGGCCCCACAGCAAGATCACAGGAGTGCAAGCAACCCCCTGTTCTTACTGCACCTTACGCTGCTCGAGAATGACCTCATGAGTCAGTACGATTAGACTCCGAGGCTTCCTGACTGCAGCTAGTTTATACAGGAGTAAATTAAACATTTTTAATCCCTTTATAATAAACAGTCTTTGGAACTAACTGTTACTGTTTTCCTGAAGAGCTTTCAGCCACTTTAAGACAGAACACCAACACCTGGTATTTTGCATATGAGGAGGTTTAAAATGCAATGTCCAACCTACTGAGAGATTTACAGCAAAGACTTTTTTTTCTTAACCAAAGGAACATACTGTAACTGTCTGTTGCAAACCACTGACACCAGATTTAACCTCCTACACAAATACACATTTCAACTGCTGTTTCGCCAAACAAGACATAACTATCCAGCTAGCAAGAGAAAACCATTTAGTCTCTTAATTGCTTTCTGTACAAACTGTATAATTAAAATTTTGTTCTGTAATTTGGCAATGAAAACAAACAAAACAATTTGTAATAGAAAAAACCAAACAGAATAATATCAGAGGAGGAATGAGGGAAATAGGAAGGGGAAACCCCCAAAAAACACAAACCCCAAGCAGCAGTGTTTCAATGTATTTTTTAATTCATGGTGATATTCAGCCATAATTTCTGTTCAGCCTGTTCTGGAAAGAGCACAATAACCAGCACTCACAAACAGTATTTTTGTAAGATGCAGCACAATTCTCTAAGGCTGTGAAATCTCCCAGTACATTTGAAATTCTCCTTCTCTCCTCACTATGGTCAGTCAGAGCACTCAGAATCAGATTCAGGATCCAAAGGTCAGAGCCACCTTTTAGACATGCAAACCCCTCATTTAGGTCAGTGGTGGAACTAGCTGATGTGGGAGGGTGCTGGGGAGCACCCTCGCTAGCAGAAGGCTCGGAAGAGTAACATCACAGCACCCAACACCTTTAAAAGAGGTGTCTGAAAAGCCCAGTAACAGAGCGGGATGGCCTCCCAAAGCCTCCATGGAGCACAGGCGGGCCTCAGCCAGCAGCCCCCGGCCACCAGCTCCAGCCCCTCGCCATTTCCAAAATGAGGCATTCAACCCTGCTGCAGCGAAGGCGACAGTAAGACTACGACTAGCTGCCTTGGAAAACCAATTTCTTTTTGCCCTCACAATGAAGCATTCCAGTATATCGCCTGTTTAACTATTTCCAGAGTGACGTGCCCGTTCAACTTAACTTTGGCAATTTCACTGTGAAAACAGAGACTGTACTTAGCCAGCAACACCAGTTGCCAAAGCAACACGTTAACGCTCATTTCAGGAGTAAAGAGAGCAAAATGGAGAAATCCACGTTGAATTAAGGAGAGAATAAAATGAATCGAACTGAAATGTGTCCATTTTAAAAATCACCAGTGGGCAATGATCGGTTTTATTGGTATGAAACTGGAATCACACTTCTAAAGCTGAGTAAGTGCTAAGCACGTTTACACAAGTGAAGTGCAACCATATGTGACTTCAAACAAACTGTGCTGGTTGTGAGAGAAAACTTCATACTTTATTGTTTAGAAAATATGACTTAATATTTTTCTCCAAGGAAAATTATTACCACTGGAGGCAAGGAGGGGAGAGAAGGGACAAGAGGCGTTTTTTAATGGAAACCTTTAGGTTCATTGTGACTTATTGTACCTGAATAACACTAAATTGAATAATAATAATAATTCACTTAGCTGGCTTTACTGCTCATTATCTGCTTCTCTGCATAATGTGTTTTGCAACCACAATTTAACATCTGAAAGTGTGGCAAGCGTTATCTTTATACAAGGCCTAACACTGGTAAAACTGGAATGGGTAAGAATTATATCCTCTAACCATTCTCTTTTACTTGGACCTTTTCCCCATTAATAACTTGCTTAAGCTTTATTTGTTAAGAAATAGAAAATAACGAAAACTTAAAGTACGTCATCTCTTAAAGAGTAATAAAATACAAAATAGTACCTTATTTCTTGAATTGTCCCACTTTGATCTCAGAGAAGCAGGGAACAGGCTCAGCAAAAAGACCTAAAAAAGAAAAAGAAAAAATAAAATAAAATTAGGTTTATGGATAACATGCAATAAACTTAAAACCTATAGTAAATTAAACTAAACTTAAAACCTACAGTAAAAAAACATGAACTGGAAATCTCCTTAACTCTAATGGAAATACATGTGAAATAAATGATGAAATGGAGAGTTATCTAGGTTCTTTGGCAGTACTACACGTTAGAGAGTATAAACACTGTCACCTGGGGTCCACAAGGGCAAAACATTAAATTATCCAAAATGCAGGCGAGACAAGTGTGACAGTAAGTCTTTTCTTTTTGTTTGTTGGGTTTTTTTTGTAGAGGAAGGAAGGGAGTGTACAAAGGAAAGATTATTTACAAAATCATCTGATTTTATAAATGTTATTAATAAAAACTTAAAGAACTTAGTAGTGAGCAATTACATTTTATCAAATATCTGTTAACACTACTATTTTTTCATGGAAAAGACTTAAGAGCCACAAACCAAAAACCAGGACAACAGCAGCATGGGAAAGAAGTAGGATGGGATTAGGGTCTGATATTGAGTTCTTAAGCTCATTCTCCTTCCAGATGACAGCATTTTCATGACAGAAGGAGAAATTTTCTCATGTTGCAATACTTTTCCATTACTCTCATATAGCATGGTATTATCCAGAAATGGCTAAAACACTCCAACAGCACTTCTGCAAGCAAGAAACTGCAGGACCATTACTGAAGAAATCCTATGGTTTTGTGAGGGCTGTGGGACCCAGCTATGAAAAGAGAGTTCTACCATGCCTAAAATTAATTAAAAATAAATAGGAGTGGGGGTGGAAAAAGTCAGAAAGAGCCTAGCCTATTGAAGTGGATGACAAAAATCCTATAGGATTTTGATCAAAATTACTAATAGAGTTTAAAGTGCTGTTACAATATTATGATGTGTCAGAAACCTGCATTCCTTGACCTCACTCTACATTCTCACTGGGTTTCTTTGGGATGTCTGAAGATTAAACTACATCTTACCAAGTCTTCCAAGTTATTTGCTTAGATACAAGAAATGGTGGTGGAATTGCTAACATGCACTGATTTGCTCAGAGCAATGTTTCCAAAGAAACTGATGCATAAGTGAAGTGAAAAAGTGCTGCCATGCAAATATAGATCCAGGAAGTCATTAAAAAACCCAAGAACCTAAAGGTCACAGGAAAGACATTTTTAACTTCTTCGTGTATCAGTGTTATAAGTTTCCTTTTTTAACAAGCAGAATTGGAGATCCACATCAATGAGGTAAATTTGACACTGAAACCTATTTACAAACTACCAAAATGAACCTAAACCAAGAGTAAATTATTTGACTGTTGGAGCCAAAGGACAGGGTGACATAGCCTAACGTCCTTAAATCCTTACTGACGTCTCAGTGGGAGATGCACCTTATAGGAAAGGGCAAACTATGTGGCTCAAGGCAGGGGTAACTGCTGCACCTGTGTTTACACGCATCAAGGAAACACAATGGTGCTTCGGTGCTTTCAGTCTTTAAATGCTCAGATTCAAAAGTTCAGTCATCAGCACTTCTACACTAAACAGTGCTTTGTGCACGGATGTGTTTGCTGAAGCCAGTGTAAGGGGGAAACTGCCCTTCGGTATAATAACTCTCTGCTAGCTATTGTTCCAACTTCCAGCAACCGCAAGCTATTTATGATTAGATGTTGATAAACAAAATGTGGATGCCTAAAATAATGACTTTAACCTACAATCACTTGCAGTAAAAGAGGAAGTGTGTTAATGACCTTAGAATAATGAAGCTGTTACCACAAAAATACTTAATAATAGGACTACAAATCTAATAGTCTTCACTCAATTCACAAGGGAGCTTTACTTAACAGAGACCAAGCTAGGGCTTGGCTTAGGATTTTATTATTGTGGAAAGCGACAGGACATGCAGTAAGCACACAGGGTCAGGAAAGAGAGTTTCACGTCACATCCACAATAAACTGCACATCCACAGAACACAGTCTAGAATTAACGGGGATACTGAAATGAGTTTAAACAACAGGCGGTGTGACTTACTACTGCAGCCCAAGCCTTTCTGTGTGACTAAACAGTGAATTAATTAAATAATAGTTTACTTCTGGAAAGACACCACTTTTTGGTCACCCATGAAAATATTGCTGGCTTTCAGCTACACATGCTGGTACTGAAAAAAAGTCATAGCTGATAATGAATACATTCATTTTTCGTACTTTATGGATCGCTTCAGTTTGTGTACAGTATGACAGAAAGAGTTTACGGTGATAAGCAAGAGAGAAATGTGGTGGTAGGACAATGATGCGGTAGGACAGTCATGTGTCAGACAGCTCTTTGTGCTTAGAAAATAAGTAACCACAATATCTGTGGCAGTCAGCAAACTTCTGGAAGGCTTCAGAGAAAGGGAAAAACAATAGAAAGTTTGTAAAACTATCATTATTTTCTCAACTGAATAGTGTATGAGTATGCTGAAAGTATATCCCACTTCCACCATCTTTACTTTTCACATCAGATCAAATTACCACAACGTGAATTCCTAATATTAAATTTTGTTATTAAGGTTATTTTTTATGCAGATCAGCATCTACATTAGCCACACAGAGTTAAATATTAATCAGAGTAGCTAAACTGATCATTATTATTATTATTATTAACCAAGCTTACATTTGTTGATCTGTACTGTTGCTGACTAGCTTGGGCTCCAATTTAGCAGCAACAGATCCCTTTGTCTATGATGATGGATCAAAGGTCAGACTAACTCCAACCATGTGGAGCCTAATGATAGCTAAGGGAGACCCAGGAAGAATATAAAAATAGAACTAAAGATAAAGGCTTTAATCACAAGTGACAAATTACATTTTTGATGTGTCAAGTTCAATATTAATTATTTTCAGCTGCTCTGTTTTTTCTTTTGTCTTAAGGAAACTACAGCAATCTGCTGACATGCCTGGAAAAGTTCAGGTGCAAAATGACCTCAGTTCAGTTTGCAGATTTACAGGAAACCATATACTATCCTTGGAGCATTTAAGTACTATGGCCTATGGAAATACTGTGGCCTGTAAAAAAATTGCAGCTCAGGAGATGATACTGCTCTTTTCCAAATTTTAGAAGGAGCTAAATCTTCTACTTGTGTTGTGGATTACGGACTGACATAAAACAAGCAAAACTAAACAGTGATCTACCGGCAGAGAATCAACAATTGTCTGGAGAAACAACATTTCTAATTAAATAACTGCTGTAAATTAAAAACATGAAAGAAGTGGCAATTTCTTTTCCACTTTTCCAGCTATGATGTTCCTTCAATATCAGCCTGAGCCATCCACTCCCTTATAAAAAAAAAAATTATATACCTGTTTTATGCATTTTTTGTCACTTCATAATTCCATTGCTTATTCAGATGTTTTGGAAAGCACCTTTTATTCATGGTAGAAAGACAATTAGGCTGCAAAAATTAACATATCCAGAAATTCTTCAATGAGGAGGAGGAAAAAAATGAATCAGTCTAGAAGTTTAAAAGGCAATGTGTGCAACTTGACAGATCCCAAGCTAATAGTTTTTCTTCCTTGAGCATTAAACTGTAAAGTAAACATTTTTATGATTGTTTAATAGAAATAATTATATTTAATCTGTTGATCACGTGTGGTGAACTAACTAACAGCAAAAACAATTAGGGAAGAACACTGTGGCATTTCGAATATCCAGTTATATGCAGAATCACTAAAAGCTTTCCCTAACTAAACATAAGCCAACTCAAGAGATACGGTGATTACAAATGAACTCTGAAAACACTCTTAGAACACGAATATCTACCTGAAATTATGAGCCCAGGTTCTCTTAAATAAAAACACCTGAGAGATCACCGTTTATCCTGCGTACTGGCAACAGTAACAGTATGAAACAGAAGCACTTGGATTTAAAAGGGGAAAGATAAAAAGGAAAGAAGAGCGAAAGAAAGGAGAAAGAGACAGAAACAAAAAAGAACTGAAAAAAGGAAAGAAAAAGTAATTCTAAACTTAAGCAAAATTAGGCAAGGTACAAGCTTTTTGGCAGAGGTCTACCAGCAAGAGCAGCCGTATGCTCCAGTGCTGCCAGCACCATGAAAGCCATTGCACTGGGGAAGAGGCCAAAATGGGGAATAGTTCTGTTGATACATGGTCAAAATGAGATAAATGAAAGGGCCCAGTGGGCTGGCCTGAAACACGTCTATTTATTTTCTTCTGCTAAAAAAGTATTTCAGGTGATAAGGAAGCATTTCATAAAGTGAAAGAAAAAGCCCAGCCTACCCACTACATCTATGTCACTGAGCGGAATGACTGCAGTCCTTCATCTCAACCAATAGCTTCCAGCACTGGGATGCAGATGTTATCAATGAAAGAAAGGATGAAAACAGGAGGTTCATTTAAACATCTTTTAGTTATTAAGCAGAAGGACTGTGTTAAAACTCAGTCTCTGCTTTCTGGCTAAGAGCTGAACACCAAAACTGCAGTGGCTAATGAAGTGGCAGACAGAGAAAAGAAGGATTTGTAGCATGCCAAGGCGGATGAAAGCAGCTTGCACCACAGAATCAGCAGCAGCCGAAATCTAGCCTTGCTATCTAGCAGGGTCTGACAACCCCAGACTGCAAGTTGCTCTTGCAGAAGACAGAGAGCAACTAAGGGTCGCCATGAAAGCTGCACCAAAGGATGGGGTTACAAAATAGTTATTTGCATGTTACTGTGCTTGTGTCTTTCGCTAATTGGTGTTTGGGTGGCTTTTTCTGGTTTGGGTTTTTTTGGGGGGGTTCCTTTACATGAAAGACAGTTAACAAATGGAGAAAATCAGATTATTGAATACCAACGAATTTAGTGAAATTTGTGGTTTATGGTTGGGACTTCAGACCACTATTTATTAGTTACTCTTTTAAATTGGAGCCTGGTCCTCCTTTTTTTTCAAACAGATTCTGGCTAAAGGGGTTACGCAGAGCTAACAGAGATATGCTAGCTGTTGAAAACACACTCACAACACACTATTCTCTGGCTTACACTGATTGATTCTGCTACTGACCTGAAAAAAACCCGAATGTATTCATAACATGATAGGGTATAAAGTCTTTCTTCAACAGTATTCAAAAGTAATCAAAGTAAATTATCTTTTTCTCAGCAGTACCTGACTAAAATTCATTAAGAGAGTGCTTGGAGTTTTAAACTGGATATAAATGAGTCATCACGCTTTATTGCATTAATGTGTGCATGTTTTCAGGGACTGACCTTTGGACTGACCTGTCAGAGGTATAGCCAAGCCATCATCCTTTGACAGGCCTTTACTGAGGGAGAAAAATCTTTGTAATAGCACAGAGGAATTTACTAATCTGACATCTAGTTTAGCAGATTAATCTTGGATTTCCTTTGATCATGCCTAGCAACAATGTGCAGCAAGTCAAGCCAATCAACAATCATTAATTAAAAGAACAATGAAGAGCAGAGGCTATTTAGTTATGAATGGTGCACACTGAGTGAATATTATGAGTTCTCAGATGAAAGCAACATTTCCTAAATGACACAGATCAGTACTAGATAAGCTTCAAGACAGTTGTACCATGTAAGAGGGAACCCTGAAAGAATGTTAGCACAGTCTAGAGAAAAAAGTAAAAGAAAACTGGAAAGCTGCCTTTGGAACTCGCATGAACCAAAGTCCTGCACTGAGATTTATGCAATCAGCCTTATAAACATCGGTGCAAAACCTACAGTGGGCACTCATGCATTGCCTGCAAAGGCTTTAAAATTCTGGTCTCATGAAAGAGGTAAATAAAGAACAGTGACCATGTTAATCTCTCTCTGCCTTTCTTAATGGTAGGTGGTACGGAACTGCGTACACAATAGAAAGTTATCTGAAATTCATAGACTCAGATTTTTTTTTTTACTGAAATAGGGGGGCTTATATGCCTTTGTACAACTAGAAATTTGACCTCGGATGTTCTGATACTGAATTTTTAATTTCTTGTATTATGTAATGCAGACAGTTGAGAACTTTGTTTAAAATTTGTTACTCTTACAAAAGCAGACAAAGTACTACCTGGCTCTAAATTTGTGGTCGTAAAGCAGGCCTATGTTCCTACCTGTATGACTTTATAAAGAATGACTAAGCTTTAATTATTCTGGGAAATGAAGTGAATATAAAACAAAAGTGAAATGCTTAAGGGCATTTTGTTTTAACAGAAAAAGTATAAGGAAGTTATAGGCGTGTACCAGCTTAAAAATTTATTACTTAAATAATTGCATAATTATACACTGGGAAAATTGTTCAATGCAAAAACACAGTTTCTTGTGCTGTTCTAATATTGAATGGGATATTTATGGCCAAATTTGAGCAGATCTTGTAGAGGTTCAAGGTACTTCTTATTAACAGTATTCAAAACAGTATTTTCCTTAAAGCTGCTCGTCAGCGAAGAGCACAGAGGTGCCTGGTGGACACCTCCAGAGGGTTTAGAGCAATGAAGCAGCCGAGTAGGTGGGGGGCACTCTGGCACTGTGAAAATTGTGAAGCACACACAAAGCCAAAACCCCAAAGCCGTAATGAGACTAACATCTACAAAGAGGAAATTTCTAATAATCCACAGCTCTCCAGCCAGCAGAGAAAGGGCTAATAGAGCCAATGGTCAAACCAAAATCAACAATGAGGTACACATTTAAAAAACGTGGCTGTTTTAAAATCTATCTAGAACCACACAGCAGAAAGATCACCAGCCATCATTTTAAATTAAGGTTTAGCATGTTATAGTTAGCTGCATTACAGCTTAAACGGAAGGTCTAGATTCTTTGTGTCAGATATTAACCAAGTTTGTTTCACCTGCGTGAGGCAGAAGATCCAAGCAGATTATGCATACTGATCCCCTCTGTTCCAAAATCTGAGTACTCATCTAATTTAGATGCCATTTCTAGACCCATATTATGAAATGGGTGGAATGACATTAGCTTACGTCTTTCCACTGTTCCCACATCCAAGTATGGTTTCTAGTTATCAGGAAATGAAAATAAATTTCTTTCAATAGGTCACGATTTGTCTTTTTTGATTTTTTATTCTTGTTAAATGTTAAAACTGAGTGCACATTTTTTGCCTATAGATACTTTCACATGAGGCTTATCCAGAGCATGGATTAAAAAATAAATAAATCTGGATTTACTTGATTAAAAAAAAAAAACAAAACCACAAACCTCTGTTGTTCACTTCTGTTGCACTTAAAGAAACAGTGCACTAATTTGAATTATAAATCATAAATCATCTCTGGCCATAATCATAGAAATCCTACTGCATCTACATTATGAAATCACCTCTTCATATGTGACACCAACTCATGTTTTCAAATGTGGATATCTAAGTTTGAGCACTGCACCTAATCATCCATAATAAAAGGTGAAAGATCTACTCAAAGACAAGAAACTAAGGCTAGATCAGTTAAGGCAGACCTGTTTTCTGGATCTATTAAACACAACATCATATCCAGGCACCCTTGCCTCTTCCCTCCTTTCCTAATCACTCGATACCTACTTAACACTTATTTGCAGCTGGATCAACTGAAAATAACTGCTGGTGCAAAACCAGGTGAAAATGTAAGCGCACACCAGTAGCTCCAGAGCAGAATAGCAGACTCTGACGCCCTGATTACTCTTTACTATAAACCTTTTCCATGCACAGTAAGAAGAATGTGTCTATGCCTGGAAAGTGATTTCATAAGAAACGTTTATTTCATTCCTGTGTCAGGCTTAAGGGAATAAAGCAGCAAACTGAGTTTCCCACTTGCCTTTGAGATTATTGCCAAATATAGTCCCAAGCATAAATGGATAAAGTCGATAAAAGCAGTTTAGATGAAAGACAGAATTGCAGACTAGGATGCATTTATGGGTATAATGCAGTATTTCTGCTAGGGAGACCGTCTATAGAGGATCTGCTCTACTCGTTTAAACCGCAAGATGCAAGAAAGTGCAGAGGTCCCAAATGTGACAGATGAGATTGTAGCTAACTTAAACCTGCCAAACCTCAAAAGGAGTTCTCAGATTCAGCCGCAGGTCTGGCTACATATTGCTGCTTCTCCTGCGTCTAATACAGAGGAGAACTGTAGAGTGGGAAAAGTCTTTGTGGTCTGGCAAGCTGCCCTAATTTCATAAGCATTCGTCTATACCTGAAACTATAATCATTGACTCTTGAGAACTTAATTTCATTTTTTGTTAAAGTAGTTGCAAAAGACCTTTCTTAAAAAGACATTTTTCATCCATGTGTAGGTCCAGGCTAATTTCTTTCATGTCAAGATTTACATTCATTCAACTTAGAAAATAGTTGTATTTCAATGAATTCACACAGGGTAAATTTTACTCACACTCAATACACAGTGGTCAAATTTCTGTGCCCAGTGGAACTCTTTTTATTTCCTAAACTGTGTTTTGAGTAAAGTTTAATAATGCATGTTCACCCAAAATTCAGCAGCCACTGTTATAAAAACCATTTTGTTACTTGGGAAGATTCCTGTAGTCTGTATTTCCTTGTGGGACTACATACACCGCACACCACAGTTCTGAAACTCTGAAATTATAATGGATTGGCAGGTCATCAGCAAAGTTTGCAAGCAAGATCCCTGTAAGCTAAGAAATAAAAATGTGAAGATGACATCTGATATGCATATTTCAGGAAAAGTATTCAAAGAAGCAAAAGCAGTAATTAAGACAACAAAAATCCACATTTCTCCAACCACCCCAGCAGTTTTTGAAGCATATAATTAGAGATGTACCTCCTTATAACGTAGCTAGAAAAATAGTCACAGTTCTTGGAGGAGAAGTAAGAGAAGTTATTAAGATGAGCTGGAATAAGAGCAATTAGAGTGTAAGCCAGCAAATAGATTTAGGATTCAAAAGTATACAAGAAGCTTATATAACTTAATGCAACAGAGACTTTCATCAGTCTTAGATGAAGAAGTCTAAATTACACATAGCCATGATGCATTTTACAAATTATCCCAAACGAGGATTTCTAGAACTTTTGTAAGACACCATATTGATATGAATACCACAGCAACTTGAAAAAAAGTATTTCTCAACACAACATGAACTTGGGCTCTAGTCTTTCAGTACAGAAGTAAAAACAAAGGGAACTCAGTCAAAATGTTAAATTTGATATGTGATATTTTCAGATAAGACAAAGTTTTTAATCAAATTGTGCAAAATGTCATAATGTTGATTTGCATCACCTCAGGTCTTTTCTCAAAGACTAGAAAAAGGTATTTTGAAGAGGATGGACAATGTAAAGCACTCTTTCTCTCTCTCTCTGCTTGGCCAAAAGGATATTAGAAAAAACTGCAGCCTTTACATATAGAGGAATGAAGAATTTTTCTTGATCTCTGAGGAACAGTAAGAATTCTATATTTAGGGAGGCAGGAAAGGAGAAAACTCTTAAAATGCAGCACTGTAAATACAAGGAAGGAGTTATTTAACATAGTGCCTGTAACACCAGGGGCCTGAGCTTGATAAATGCAGGCACCCTTCCGGTCCTGTGTCCCCAGCTGCTACAGAATATTCCTTTGTAAAAATAAGAAGCATTTTGCAGAAATACAGGAGCCTATGAAGCTGCTAAGGGACCTGGAGAGGTTTGGTTCCAGTGTTAGAATTTGGTAATTCAGAACTGACTTTGAAAACATTTATCACTTGATTGTGAAATCTATCACATGGATTTTACCTCTGCATACAATCACATACTGTACCAGACTGCAAAAGCTTGTAAAAAGAAGGGAAAAAAATTATGATACTATCCAACAAAACAATAAATTAACTCCCAAATAAATGGGAGGGATAAAAATAAAAAGCCAGTTTTGCGTTTACAGCTAATGTCACAGAAACCCTTTACATCATACACACACTCAATGTAAAATGAGATATCATGAATCTTACAGCAATTTATCACCTGATCGTTTTGCGTAAAAAAACTAATTGCCTCTCCCCAGCAGCTTGGCCTGGCCAATGGTATTGGGAAGGATAAATCTTTTTGGCACAGATGTGCACATACCCCTGCTGGGTTCACAAGGGAACCTCACAGTACAATATGTTCAGGTACCTAGGGTCTCTCATTGAAACAGAAAAAAAAAATAAAATATGTGTATTTTAAAGCAGACTTTTTAAACTTAAAAGCAGATTGCTGCGAGTTCAAAATGAAATAATTTCATTCTGTGTGAAATTGTCCCAGTGAAAGAGACTGTGAAATGGATAGCAATCTGAGGTGCAATTTTCCATTGCATATGTTTTTCAAAGATAAACATCTGATCAGAACAGTTTGCTGTTGGTAAGTGAAAATAAGAACCAGAACTAATACAGTAACTGCCAGCAGCTTCCAGATCATTAACTATTGTTTATTTCTCCTCATGTTCAGACATCAGACTGGAGTGATAGAAGACATAGTCATTAATTTGGGAGTCATTTCAAGATGTTCCCATAAACAGTGAATCAGGATACTGGCAAGCTGCCTAAGAAAACTTGCTGCCAAGGACTTTTTTTTTTTTTTTTTTTTTTTTTTTGAGTAGTGATTTTTATTGTTGGTATTATTTTCTGCTTTCTAGTCCATGCAATAGAGCAGCTACGGATAGATCATCAGAGTTTACAGAAGAACTGACCCTCTAAAGTTTGTTCTGCAGCTACAGATGTTTTTTGCCATTAAATGTTGCATCATAAAACATCAATTATTCTGTTCCTGACCTCTCTCATGGCAGCCAAAGGGGGGACAACTGTTTTTCCTTATTTAACAGAAGTCTATTAAAGTGACAGGTGAGCTGTCAGAAATAATTAAACTAAAGTAATCTGCAAGATTTCACTGGACTAACAATAAGAAATTGTTATAAACAACATCTGAAGCATGAACTACTAATAGGACTGTAAAGGAAGTGTTTGAAAGTTAGTGGCTCCACATTCTTAGAGATAGGCCAACCCTCCTGGACAAGCCCATGCTAAATGACAGCTATCATTGAACAGGACTGAAATATTTCATACCTCCCGAGACTCTGAATGCTTGCCAGAACTCTTATTTTACATTGTTATTATACAAAGGTTGAATGGTGCATGGAAGTATCAGAAAAACAAGAATTTATTCTGACTCTTACTACGGTTACACGGTTGCCACACTTAGTGCATCATGAAGTTTTTGCTAGTTGATGCACATGGTGGCAGGTTAAACTAGACAGTAATAACAGCATGTAGGCTTTCCCAAAGAACCCAAAATCATACAAAGTAATTGAAGTTTATAAGCTTATACAACAATTTTATGACACCACTGATTATTTCAAATACTGCACATCGCTGTCAAAAGTAGCATCTTACATGAGACCTTTTTCTCTAGATAGAAGAGGGAAAAATAAAACAACTTTTTTTTCTGGCCAGAATAAACTTCCAGACTTCCAAAAGTCTTTATCTAAGTTACAGCTGTTATGTGGCATAGAAAGAGAATATAACATTCAGGTCAGGGGTGAGGGGTGGGGGGTGATATAATTAAAAAAAATAAATTAAAAGTGCAGAATTTTATTGATAAGTTTAAAAAATCTTATATAACAGTCTTGAAAAAGTAAAAGTTTCAAAGTTGATGGTTTTAAATATCAAACAATTAATTCTTTTTGCTGGTTTAGAAATAATCATAAACAAAATCCTCTAGTATTGTTTCAGTTTGGACATAACCAAATAAAATGTGAAACAATAATACAAGATAGGTCAAGTAAATTGCATTGTCATTAATTTTAGATTTCCTTCATAAAACCGTAGTTATGTCTTCACAGTCTATTTATGGATTAATAAACAAAGAAGAAACTAAGTTTCTGATCTGATTACTGTAATTCATCAAAAAGTGTGAATTAGTAAAAAGAAACTTTCAAACACCTAAAAATGCCCTAGGTCAGGATTGTCCAGCCTTACTAGTCCTACATGCTGCATCAAACCCCAAGAACTTTACAAAATACGTCCTTCATGCCACACAAAACTCAGTGGATAGGGAGCTTGAGAAGCTATTAATGAGTCAGAAACATCTGCTTCCCCCGTAATTCTTCTATTTCACTGTGGGACGGGACTGAGCTAAAGTACAATAGGCTCAAGGGCTACTTAGATCCATCATCCCGAGCAGACCAGGGTGCATCCTCCCTCAGGCACCAGGTCCAGGACACCTGGCACCCAGCCCACAGGGTGCTTGTACCACACAGCTGCCCAAGGCTAGCAGCCACAATATTGCTGCGCCAGAGTTAGCCTCATCTCAAGAACTGTTCAAAAGGCTGTTCAGCTGGCACTAGTATCTTCTTTTCCCTCTCCGTCTTCCTTTTCAAATAAAGTTGTTTTCAGTAACACAAAAGACTTCGAAGAATGGTCTTGGCATTGTGGTCAAATTAATTAGAGTCTAACTGTGAACAAGAGTAATACAGCTTGACCATTTTAATAGCACCTCTTCCTCTAGCTTTCCTATACTTTCCTCTGTCACTTGTCCTAAAAAGTACTCCTTGGGTGAGTTACAAACAGGAGTAAATTGCAACTCTAATTGGAGGTCTGGTGTTACATTAAGGACCATGCTTCTGCTAGAACGGTTCTCGCATGCAAGGCCACCATGTGTAGCAGGCGCCAGTCCAGACTCAACCTGGGACAGAAAGGTCTGAAGTGTGCAGAGCATGCTGCCGACCAGGGCATTTGCACAATGGCTATACAATGAACAGAAATGGAGCAAGAACCCCAGCACGGTAGGAACAAACTTTGTGTGTCCATAGCTTGAGGAGAAAGGGGATTCCAGAAAAAATTAAGCTAGAGGATTCTGGTAGGATACTAGCTTCTAATAATCCCAGCCTCAGAAAGATGTAAGAATCTTGCTATGGATCCAGAAGCATCAGTTTAATACTTGCTTAGGACTTTTGCTTAAGCCTTCCTACTGCTGACCCAAATAGGGAGGCAAGGGCTCATGAATATCAAAATACACACATCAGATTCTTGCATTTTGTTATCTACAGAAACTGATATAGCTTAATCATAAGATGCTACAGACTAACAGACTACAGAAACTTAGACAAAACTTTGTTTGCAAAGCTTTTTTAGTTCACTTATCGCATTTCCAATTTTCTAAGCTGCTAGTCAAGAAGATAGGAGTGTGAAAATAGAGACATCTTTGTAAAATGTCCAGAAATTCAGTGAAGTTTTTATTTTATTAGTACTTGCTAAAGGGAAGCTGAAGTCATGACTGGTAAAAGAAATGTTAACATTCAATCTGAAATAAATAAATAAATTCCAGATTTATCTCATCATCTGTTTATTCCAACAAATCTCCTATGAGGGCTCTTCAGCAGACAGCATGCAAGACACACATAGCAAAAGAAATACAACAATCATAGTATCGCTGGACCAGTACAACTACCTGATCATGTCTGGAAATGACTGCTTTTGATTGGCAGGAAGACCTTCTAACACAATACAGAGTGACTATGATGATGATGTTGGAATTAGTTATACCAGCCACTGGTTAGAAGTTACTACTAACATCTTAGCTTTCTTAAGGAATTTTGCTTTCTTAACTGTAGCATCAAATTATTTGGAATAATTATCTATCATAAGGACATATAAACAGATTATAATTCCCAAGGACTTCAAGTCTTCAGCTGTAGAGTATGAAGACTTTCTGAAGAATACAAATAATAAGCACAAATTCTTTCAATCATTATTCTTAGATCTATGGGAGATAAAAGGTTTTAATGAAGTTCCCAAAACAAGCTCCTAGGACAAGTTACTGAACTCTGAGGAATGCATTAAAAATTATTTGCCACAAATGTTTATCTTATTTTATTCTTTTTTACAAATTTATAGAACAACCTAGCCAGTATCAATCTAAATGTTTGCTACAGAACTATTACGCAGAAAGAAAAAGCAGGCCACAGTATTTGCTGATAGTTTAAAAATAGTGTCTTCAAACAAGTTGAATTTACAAGACAACATAAAGAAAGATAA
Organism: Falco naumanni; assembly: GCF_017639655.2. Taxonomy (NCBI): domain Eukaryota; kingdom Metazoa; phylum Chordata; class Aves; order Falconiformes; family Falconidae; genus Falco; species Falco naumanni. The sequence goes on from NC_054065.1 coordinate 19,856,675, forward strand.
AACTTAGCTGTACAGCCATACAACTTTGACAAACACCCAGAATTCCAGCAGCTCTTGTAGAAAAACATTTTGAAGTTACTCTTTTTAGTTTTAATTTTGAAGGTAATTTAGGTTTGGTTTTCATTTGAATTCAAAGTCTAAAATGAAGTTAAGACCTCAAAGGAGGTTTAAACCAAAGTTTAAGCATTACACAGGCAGGACACTTCATATGGAGTACCTCTTTGACCCATTTTCTTGGATTATACTCATAAAAAATTTCAGAGAATCCTGATGGGAAAAGTGAATGTTGAGAAGAGAAATTGCTCAGGATTTGTAACAAAAAAAAAAAACAACCAAAAAACAATTATTGCATTGTGCTTGCTAATGAATCGTTAAATGTGACCAACTGCACAAAACTAACTTGTGATCAGTTAAGATTTCTTTCTGTATAAAAGCCTTAATTGATGTTTAATTAATAAAAGCTTAATTATTTTGTGTTTACACATAACTACACATGAACACGTACATCTTAAGCAAATAATTATAAATGCACACATATATACACACACACTATTTTATGCATCCTGATACAGGTAAGTGTGAGTACTGCTTAAGTATAAAGCACATTTTAGGAAAGTAGCTTTTAGGAAAATGAAGAATTTACGAAATTTAGGAAATGAGAGCTGACTGCAAGGTGTGGACCTGACACTCGTGCTGCAGACATGGTTTAGTGGTGGACTTAGCAGTGCTCAAAGATAATGGTTGGACTGGATGACCTTAAAGGTCTTTTCTAACTTAAAAGATCCTATCATTCTATAATGCATACACATAAACACAGAGAAAGAACTTCAGGGTATCACAACCTGTTTTCAATTTTATTGCAAGCATGGCCATTTCTTCTTTTTTTTTCCTCCCCAGTCTTCTAGGATTTTTCTTTTGCTACAGCTATACTTTTGCACGGGAATATCCTTTGCACTTACACAATCAGATCAGACCTGAATGCTTTAAAACCTTCCCAAGTCTCCTAATTACACACATTTTTACTGGTGGTTTTGTGTGTGTGTGTAACTTACAACTTTGCTTCGCATTCAGGAATTGGAATTTCTTCTTAATTTAAGCTCTTCACAGATCATCACTGTCCCGACATACTACTAAATCCATGATGTGTCATCTAGTCTCTGCACCTGAAGTCACTAGATAAATTTATTTTTATTTTCCTTTCTGTCCCAGTGCCAGTCAGAAAGCAGGAGAAGGAAAAAAAAACATGTTTCCTTCTAATAATAACAAACTCAACTATGCAACCCACCTTTTAACATCTTTTTTTACCCAGAACTCTCTCCAGACTAATTTTCTCCATTTAACGTGAGATCTAGAAGCCAACAAATAATCTGTTCCATTGCAAATTGTCCTTGAACTCTTAGCAACTGGCCATCAGGACTAAAATAGAAAAAAAAAAATCCAAAAGGAAGAAAGGACCTGTTTTAATAGTCTAAACAAAAACCTAAAACCAAACAAAACCCTCTACACATTGTATGACTTGTCCAATTCTCAGGAGACATACATAAGCTGTACAGAGAGATGCAACATCTAAAGAGTTCCAGAAAGTATCTGGAGCACTGCCATGACAATAATCAAAAGAAAAAAAATTACTCAATACTCAAGTATATTTTGTAACATATTATGTAATGGCACATACAGCATAAATAAATGAGGTATCAACATTGTTTTATCAGAAACACACTGCACAGTACCATGACAGGGTTTTAACATATTTACTAGAGGAAAACTTCTAGATTAACCTAAAAATCCCTTGAGGCAGTGTTATCCCCTAAAGTTTTTACATTATTCCCTTCTCATTCTTGTTGTAGATCTCCATTAGGCTACAGAAGAATTCCCAAAGCACTAAATCCTTAAAGAAAATCAGAGTAAAAAAAAAAAAAAAGGAACCAGGTGGTAATGGAATACAGGTTATTGATGCACTGATCAAATTAAAGGAGAAGAATTTGGAGGAGTCAGCAAACTCCAACAATACCTGTCACTGTTCTGAATTTCAGCATTTTCATGTGAAACATCTACCTCTGGTGGCATCGTTCTTCAACACCATATACTTAGCCTTTTGTGGTTGATTTTGGGTTTCATCCAGAGTTATTTGGTTTAGCGTATGAACTGAGTTTCCAGATTGTTTTCAGAAACCTTCAGTGGGTGCAGAGAGAATTCAACAGACTCTCCCCCTTGGGCTCTGTTCAAGCTCTGTCAGCCATTATGAAGACAAGTCTTTCCTTAAAGAGAGTTTGACAATTGTCATTCATCACATTATCACTTACACTTAGATATTTACTTTCCTTTGGTAAGACAATTGCTCTGAACACTGTCAGCTGATTATTCATCAAGTAGAAATTTGTGAGAAACTAGTTGCAGCACATTTTACAGTTTTAAAGAAACTTATCTTAACTGCTGCATCTTGACATAGTCGCTGGAAAACTGGGGTATGGACAAATATCTACCTTCCTTCTAGTGATTTAAGAATTTTACTTAACACTATTTGCAAATTTTCTAACTGCTAGAAAGGAAAGAATAATATTTTCTGTGGAAATTTGAACAGAAAAGACTCTCAGAAGAGATACTCTATCTTTTCATAGCTACTTGTACATTATAAGAAAATATATTTTTTTTCCCCATTCAAGGGAAATATGCACCAATAGCAATAAAAAAACTGACACCGCTCCATCAGGAATCCTAGCTTATTTTAAAATTGTCTATGTATGCAAAACTTTGCAGGACTGACTTGGAAACAGACACATCATGGTACTTCATGGTACTTCAGCATCAGGTCAAAAGAAATATCAGGTTTGGGGTTTTTTTCTTCATGTAATGCACATGCTTCTTGACACAGGGACAATGTCAGTACTATGACCTAACTGAAAGCTCCCTGGATTCTGCATTCGAGTCCTTGAATCAGATCAGAGAAAAACGTAGTAACACTCGGTTGCATCGAAAGCATAACTGCTCCATTATTATTTTGACACTCTGAATGGACAGAATGGCTTTAGACTTCAAGATATGTGCCCTGTTTTCAATGAAAAAAAGTGGGTCTATTTCTTAATGCATTGATATAAGTTTAAATAATAAAAATCAATACCCATTGATTTATGACAGTCTGATCTTGAAGTTTCGAAACAGATTCAGTAAAACAGGTCAAATAATCCTGTCACCAAAACTAAAGCCTGTTGTTATGCTTCTAAGGAACTTCCAAATTTCAAGCCTAAGTTAAGAAAAAAACCAAAATTATAGCAAACAGCTTTGCAGTATCTACAAGCCCACAGAGAAGATAAGGGATTTCCAAAAGAATTAAAATACGGAACAATAGATTTCTATTTTCTTGGGAATTTTACTAAAGACATCCTATGCAGACTTGTGCTGTTAAATTGTGACATGAAATGTGTGAAATCATGTGCTGCCAGAACTTCAGAGCATCAGCTTCTAACTTCCAATTGGTTTCACAGGAACCAGAAAAGAAAGGAAAAAAATAAAACAAACAACCCACAATTTTTGCGGCTGTGTTCATCAAATCAAGAATAACACTAGCAATCAGGTACAGTGTCTACATGCCAACTACTCTCAGTTTATGTGGTGTCACAGCAACACAAAAAAAATTGACTGCTTTTAGTATCTTTTGTGCAAAGCATTATCTATCAAACATTTTCAGATTTTATTGAAACCATCTCTATGGTACCAGCAGACACCATGACAATCCTTCTCCCTTTATGTTCAGTTGCCATAAAAGTCAACAATTCATGAAATATAAAATGTATTCAGATACATAATGAGGACACAAACAATGGCATACCACAGGAGTTTAAGGATATGATTATTACTCTGACTTAGCACCTGTTCTTATATATTGGTATGACAAAGGCAATTTTGATCAGCAACATATTGAAATGCAGGCAACTCTGAAAGCAGAAAGTGACACACAGTATGAACTGTTTACATAAATTTACTAGTAAGCTTTACTCTTCTTCAGATAAAAGAAAGTTTTTCCCATGAAACTGCACTTACTGCTATCTCAGCAAGACCAAAGAACCGAAACAACATCTTCTCAACCAACACGAATAGGAACAAAACTGGGCAGCTTCAGACCTCAAAAGAAAAATTGTCACTTGAACTTTTTATCTGGGGACTATACCAAGTCATGGTCTCTTCACAGAGAGGAATTCTAATGTATATTCTTAACTGAAATACTACAATTCTTTTTAAAAAAAAATAAATGAAGAAATGTAATTCTATCAGTTAGACATAGCCAAGGTGTTAATACACCAGTGGGTACCAGCAGCAGCACTGTCCCCCCAAAATGTATTTAATGTGCAGAGCTCTGTCTAATGTTGTGGAGAGAGAGCTGACTTGGCACTGCATAACATATAATTTAACTCTCTCTGGAAGAAAAGCTATTACAAATATCAAAACCTCATAGCCACTAGAAAAAATAAAAAAATCTCTACTGCTACCTGAAGCAAGGTTAAGACCACTGCAGAAAAGTCCAAACGAAAAGCTCTAAGACTGTAACATACAGTTGACAAAATACATCGTCTGTCACACTGTTGTGTTCATGTGCATTTGTACTATAATTGGCAAGGCTAATCTAGTCATATAAGTATTTCTAATATTTCACCTGTAGTGTGTGGCAGAATAAAAACTGTGTAAGTATGGTAGCAACTTAGGTAAGTTCTTGGCTCCTGTGTGAGTATTAGTAGAGTTTTCCTCTCCCTGTTTCTTTGAATCTGCACATCATTAGAAAACTATACTAATTTCCTTCACAAACTTAGGTTTTGCGTTACTTCATTATAAAACTCTTGCTTCAGCTGCACCTAATCTTGCTGTTCAGTTCTATGCTTATCTTTAAATAATAAATACTTGTCCAACTGCTTTTAAAACATAATTTTTTCCTACAGCATCTCTGCACTCCATTGCTTCTTCAAAAAGGAGCAAAATCTTGTTTTCACAGATGTTCTTCTCCAGTACTATTCTCTACCTTTTTCCTCATTTATCAAGGTGATTAGTTTTGTTTCTCACCCTCCAAGTCACATACCTTGACCATATTTCTTTATTTAAAATATTTCCAGGAAGTTTGGTGAAGCATACACAAGGATTTCCACACAAGTTCTTGCCCTCTGCAGAATCCTCTGAGTGGAAGGGATGAATAACTATACTTTCATACAGATAACCTTTTGTCTTTTTTTTTTAACCACAAGCTGCAGTTTCCTTACTGGAAATCACAAACCAGTTCTTGACATTTTGAAATATGGTTTTAGTTTTCATCTTGCCTAATATCTTCATTTGATTCCTTAAGACCTGATATAACAACATATTGGGCAACATTTTCCTCTCAGCGGAACAAAAATGCATTCTCTTTAATATGTGATTAAGCATGCTTCCATCTCCCCTCCTTAAAGACCGTAACTGACCAACACACACATGACTTTGTCACTTTGTCTTCTCTCTATGCCACCTGGATAACACAAAGAGATTCCAACAGCAGCTCAATGTTGCATCTTTTTTTTCCTAGTCTGAGATCAAAACATCACCCCTTTACCCACACACATACACTCACTATCAGGCTTTGGGGGTGAAAGTCTGAAATTTGAAAAAAAAAAAAGCAATACCCAAGGCTCCATTAAAGCTTGTGTCTTCAACTGGACTGAGTCTCCCCACCTGCCTAGATATCCAGTAAATTGCTGGACCTCAGCAACAAGACAGTCTTGAGCTACTCCAGATGGAAGGAGCTGAGACCGTGCAGGTTGGTCACAAACTAGGCAGGGAGTCAGGAAATCAGATCACCTGTACGCTTCGACACGATTTGATGAAATAAATTAATTCGGAGTTGGCATGAAAAAGGAGGCTGTTACTTCCTCTTCTGCAGTCTTGGATAGTCAGGAAGAAGACGGTGCCATTAATTATCCTAAGCCTAGAAATTTGGGGGCTACCAACAAAAATAATTTTAGGGTTGTGCTTAGGTCTGATCCCTGACAGTAATTGTGAAATGCTCTAAAAGCAGAAGAGCTTGGCTGTAGAGAGTTGGAGGCTACAAAGTTAGAGATGACTAATTTTGAAGGTGACAATATTAGTGGATTCAATGGAGGTGTTGTTTCTTGCAGCAATTGTTTGTTGCTGTGTTTCTGCAGGAAAGCACCTTTTCTATTGACTGTAAAAGGAATTTAGAGAAATCATGCTCTGACTTATCCACCTAGAATCAGAGGCGTGGAGTGGACTGCAAAAATACTTTCTTTTGGGTGTATTATGGTACTTAAGACTGGAATATATTTTATACCCCTCCCTCATGACAAACTAGTCAGGAAAATCCTGCTTTTTGTTATGGTAATTCCACTAAAAGCATTTACACAACATTTAGAAAAATATGTTGATAATGACCTGGCTGCAACAGATTTAGTCTTTTATTCCTCTTAGCTGGACAGTCAGAAACTTAATTCTTAATAAGCAATTTCTAGGGGCTTATGGCAGATTACTGTAATAAGAGACAGAGCCACTCATAATTAAAACAGTATTGTCTAAAGAGAGGAAAATACAATTGTGCCTTGTCGCAGATTTCAAATAAACACATTTTTGATATGTTCCCAGGTTTTCTGCTTGGGATGTTTTATCTCTTCCTGAGTGTTCAAGACTACTGATGTATTTTACATTGTTTATACTAGGCTAAAAAACAGAGCTACTTTAGTTTGCATACTTCAAAGTCACTGTTTTAATTTACTTGAACTGATTTTGGCAGACAACAAGAAAGGACTAAAAAGTACACACACACACCCACCCCCCCTCTCTGCTACCCACTAAAAAAAAAAAAAGAAAAAAAAAGCAGTAGTCCACCATTGCTTTCTCCCTATTCTTACATTTCTAATGAGCTACGCTTGTAGCTGCTTTTGGAGAAACACAGTTGAGACCTGTACAACACATGCTTAAATTTAACACATTCCCATGGTAGTAATGAACAAAGCAGTCCTTCCTTTCAGGAAAATCCTGGACTTACATTCCCCAGGTCCCTGAGCAGTATAGAATTTAGATGAAAAACAGGAAACATGTGGAAACCAGATATAACCGACCAAACCTAGCTATTTAAGTAGCCCAGCCAGTAGCTTTTAAATGAATAATCACATCTATCTATATTATGCCTGACTGACCCTTCCCTCCCCCACTAGCTATTCATTTTGAAACATTTAGAGTAGGTGTATATATGTGTATAAATATGCAGAGCAATGAAACAGGAGCTAGTGAAGTCTTTAAATACATCTCATACTACAAGAGTTTATCATTTCTCAATGCATTTTGGAAAAAGGAATCAATATAACCTGTGCATAATTAAAAGACTAAAGTTTTGATCCATAAGATCATGCACCATAAACAGCCAGCATTTGTATCTGCTTCATTAAGTATACGCATATGTACATATATATACACAATCTCAGATACATACATTCCTGTTCAGAAGTAAATAACAGGACAATATTTTTTTCAGTAATGGAAAATTTGTCATAGCCATGATGATTACTGTTGTGGTTTTTTTCCTAATTATCTTACTCTACTATCATCTCTGAGTTTTGAAAGACTCTAAAATAACCTACATAACCTTGGGTTTATATTCCCCAAATAATATCTTACAAATGAAGATCAGACATTTTTATTGTCCTGCAATCCAACTTGTAGAAATACTAGATATAATACGATGTTGAAAATAAGGTATTTTGGAAATATAAAACACTCTTAGCACAAAAGATGCGTTGATAACACAAACTAGACTGTGCATATGAGCTGGGCTCCTTTTCAGTCTTTTCAATATTGCTTTCTCATGCGTACTTAATGGAACATCAGGAAAAAACATTCAGGCTTTTTAATATTGCCATCTATAAACCACAGTGGGACTCTCAAAAAAATGTTGTTTCCCTGGAGTTCTGCTGCCAAGACCTTCAACATACAGTAATCTTGCAACCTTCTGCCTGCGACGAGCAATCTGCAGTGTCCTCAGGATCATACCCAGCCTTTTGGGAAAAATCAAATCTACCTCTCTGGACGCTCAGAAAACTTAACTCCCCTCAGATGAGATGAGTTAAATAAATAGCTGTAAACTAAGAAAATTTTAATAAAGTAGGACAAGAAGGAACCATGTTCCTAATGAACTCCAAGAGGCAAACAATCCTCTTCTCAAAGTAAAAAAGTAACAGTTCAAGTAATTGCCTTTGTAGAGTGACCTCTGTGGAAGCTGGAGCCTCCCTGCTTTCTGCAGTTGTTTCTCAATGACAGGGTTTGGAAGCCCCTCTGGGTATTGAATTGTGGAGCTCAACTCAATTCATGCTGCTTTCTTAACTGCTAGCCACTCTTCCCACTACTTGGTATATAGTAATTTTAGTTTCTCTGTCTAAATATGGTGACAAAAAGTTCCTGTTATATTTTCTAAATATATTGTCCTCTTCCATATTCCTCATTTTTTTATCCAAAAGCTTCAAGATATGGCAGCAGAATAAGCCAATAAACCAGTCCTGGCACACTGGGCGCTGCTGTGTTATCTATATTTTTCCCAAAATAAGTTACAGCACGGGGGGCAGAAATTCCCTAAAATGTTGAACATCATGATATATTAATCACTCCTGTGTATATATTAATCACTCCTGTGTATGACTGACCTCTGACCCATTCCTTTCATTTCACTCTAACTTCTGAGAGACACTGAAAATACATGGTTTTCCTCCAGGGCTCCATCCTTGTGTCTCTCTCCAGGATGGTTTCATCACCTTTTTTTAATTAATCTGTGCCCGTTTATGGAGTCTTACTGAAATTAATAGCGCTCTGTAGATGTATAGGTGTGTACCAACATAGAGCTTGTAACCTGTTAACTATCTAAAGCAAGTAGTACAATCACCAAAGACAGAGAAGACCTCAACCACTTCTGTAGTGCTGGCTATCCCTCGCTAAGTGAAATATCCTGCCTTCTGAACCTCCTCTTCCAGGGCCCTTAGGGTGATTACTCTATTTCTACTTCAAATTATTGTCTTAACAGATTTCTGACACAGAAGTCCCCATAGCACGAAGCCAGACCAGTTGTCACTGGAAGGAGACACCTGTGGCACCGCTTATCACAGCAAGGATGAGCTGTGGTTAACGATAGGCACAACAGGTCCTAGGAAGGAGGAAAATGAAACATGGATTTTGAGAAGAACTGCCCAAACTTTAAATTCCATCCTGCCTAAGCATATGGGTTTGGGGTGGTGGAAGGGTTAAATGTTTAATTTTATAAGATCTCTGTAACAAGTAAAGAAATTGGTACACACTGAATGTAGAGGAACGAGCTAAATCAGTGGTGAAAAGTTGCTTTATCCTGGATACAAGAATCAAAAAGTGTAGCTATGCAGAAAACCAAACAAAATACCTGGACAGTCTTACTGGCTGCTTGGTGTAGTCAAGCAGTGACAGAAGAAGAGCAGACACTTTAAATATCTTAAGTTATATTACGAGATAGGTTTGCTAAGCCTAACTCTGTATTCAACCTCTGCTAAAAATGGGCTCTTCTGCGTAATGCTTAGCCCAAGACTGTATGTCCCACAGACCAGCATAGAACAACCATCTTCCTTGTGGTCAAGCTGGGGTGTGAAAGCATATATGTTTGGGGGTTTTTTGTTTTGTTGTGGGTTTTTTTTGCCTAGGGAATCTGTAGTCCTGCCTTCATCACAAGGACCAGATGGGCACCACAGATCTAAGTTAATCATTTGGCTCATTGTTCAATACTGTTTACATGATATTTTTTTCTTCTATTTTCACACCTGTGGAAGAAATACAAGAATTGCCATGGATAGGAGGGATAGAAAAGGCCAAGAACTTTCTTCTATGATAGTAGTTCACCTAAGCAGAAAAAAAATATTTCTTGGAAAAAATTTTAAGTCCCTTCAGCCCTCTGTGCACTATTACCACGAGACATATGAGCCTTACTCTTTAATTTTCTAACTTAAAAAAAAAAAGTTCAAATGAAAACAAACAGAAGAGAAGTGTAGTTTGTTGTCCTGGCTTATTGCCTCAGTGGTTTGGTTGCTAAGAACAACGAAATACTAAAAGGTCATTTATACCACAGAGATCCTTAGCACTGGCTCTGCTTTATCTCAGTCACTGAAATAGAACATTTAATCTACTTGCTAAAAGCGACCTCTTCTCATATACTTTTTGAGATCCACCATAGCGATCCACTTATTCTTGGCATTAAATATGCAGCCATAAACTGCATTACAGATGTCTTATTCTCCCCACAGAGAAATACTCAGGGCTAAAGCAGCTGAAATAGGCACCTTTCCATTTAAAGAGGCTTGGTCAAAAAGAAAAAGAGAAAAGAGGAGGGAAAAAAAAAAAAGCGAAAAGAAACATTGTGGCATTGTGAGCTTTGACTTAATGTGAACTTTCCTATATTCCAGTCATGAGATTTAACCAAAAACAGCCTTGGGGATATCATGATGGGAAAAGCAAAGTGTGGTGATTGCGTTGGGAATATATTAGCTGGAACGCTGTCTCAGCAGCTGGCCAGCAGCCTTTTGAAAACAGGGTTATTCCAAGAACTATATAAATAAACAGAGACCTTGGGAATTTTTATCCGTCCAAAAAAATCTCTTTGCCAAGCCAACCATTACCCAAACTTTCTCTATATGTGTGCCTCACATGGAGGGTACTTTACACAAAGTAAGAGATGACTAGCTATGCCTGCCAAATGCTTTAAGTTAGGATTTGGCAAGGTCTGATTTGCAAAGGGGACAAGGAAGAAAAGGGTGTGGGGAAAATTGCTTTTCCAGAGGTCTACCCTAAAGTAATTATGCAGCTAATTATTAGTGGGTTTTCTCTTTATTACTACTGCTGACCATCAAGGATTACATTTTGCTTTATGTTCACAGGGCCTCAGGTGACAGTTATTGCTAGTGAGTAATTCTCATATAATAATGCCCAGAATGATAATGCATTATGCTGCAGCTCTACATGACAGCTCAGAGAAGGCTCCAGAACTTGAAAATCTTGCTTGTTCAGCAGAGGCTGGGTCAGACCGACAACTTCAGTTAACTGGATGTAGAAGGACACCAAAGACACCATCAGACACCTGCCTTCTCACACCCTAGATGATGAAAACCTGATTAGTTCTTTTTGAGTCTTCCTGCTCAGCATGGAGTTAGCTTTCCCTCCCAGGTCCATCCAAAATAAATTTGAACTGCATTTTGTTGCGCTAATTGCTATTCCTAATAAGATCTAAAATACTAATCAACATTGATATGCCTGGACTTCTATTGATCACAAGGGAAACCAGGAAAATCAGTAAAATTACTATGAAAATATAAATAAAAAGGCAAAAAACACAGGCTCTCCAGATGGCTGTAGCATTGCTTTGCAAATACTCAATCCTTTTTATCCTTATGACCCAAAAGGGAAAGGTGAAGCGTTGAGCAATACCAGGCAAGAGAAGCTATGAACAAAAAATAGAGCCGCAGGGACAACAATGCAAGCAAAAAGTTTTAAGAGTATTTAAAAAAAAATATTATTTATTATCAAGGTAAACAGTTCTTAAGTCCAGATTTTTTTGTCCTACCCCAAATTTTTATTGGTAGCTGAACTTTCTAGTAGTAATGTAAGTAATCTTGGGCTAAGGTTTGTCAGGTTTACTGCTGACAGCGTATAACCATAGAGAACAACACAGGGGCTTGTGATAATCATATAGATCTGGGAAACATAAATTAACACCACTTATAGCTATTGACACAAATGTACAAATAATCCACACATTCTTTTGACCAAATTGTAAGTTAATCGATGCCACCATGATGTAATTTATAAGATGTTGGAATCTACAGGACCTTCTATTTCAGAATTTCTAGGTACTTTCCCAAGATTAATTAATTTTTATAAAGCCTGTGGGATTTTTACTCCTGCTGAACAGATGTGGAAACAGACATAGAGAAGTTAAGTGATTTGCCCAAATCCACATTAAAAATGTGAGTCAGTTTAAGAGAACGAACTTGTGTCACCTCCTTCTCTCTTCTCTTGCTCTGTTTACTTTTATTAATTGTCAAGTAACAGTGATGAAAGTCATACATACAAAATATGCATAGGGCAGCAAGAATGGAAAAAAGAAAAATATGTCCACAAAATATATTTTAATGAAACTATGGAAAATGAAATCTGACCTAACCAACAATTTTTCAGTAACTCAATGATTTATGTAAGTTAAATGGATAATAAAACTCCCAGGGTTTCTGCATATGGAAATAATAATAGGAGTGTATCACACAAAGCAATTCAACGTTCAAAATATTTCTCATACCACAAAAACATAATTTGTAAATCTTCATAGAATGAATCACAAACGTCAGGTGTAATTTAACTATGCTCAGACCACGCATAAGCAGCTGAATATTCATCAATTTGAAAATGTTTGATGCTTTTATTATAATTATATTTGTTGGACTAGAAAATTGCTATTCATAAGTCTAGAATCTCCAGGGGCTCAAGAAAAAGGTTTGTTTAGGCTGGTGCAGGTGCTATGATTCAGCACAATAACTCACAGGCTGCCCAAAGGCTCTATACCAGAGAATCCGTGGCTTCCTTCCCAGTGACTCAAGCCAGATTAAGGAACTATAAAAATGAACAGAGCAATAAATCTCCACCCATTTTCAAAAATTATTTACCAGGAACCTCTCTTGTGATGAAACACTCTGGTATCCAAAAATGATACTGACACCTTCAAGTTTACATGAACAGGCTAAAGTTCCACAGCCAAAGGTTATATAACCCTAGAAATTAGGGCAGGAAGAAAAAAAAATGCACAAGCCAACAGGACTTAAGTAGAAGATATGAGTAACATCTGGCAGTATGACTGAAGAGTGAAGAACTGCAAAGATATTATTTTCCCCCAATTGTTTCTTAGAAGCAATTTCAGAATTTTGAAATAGCTTTCAATAAAGTTTTAATACGTTAATTTCAAATACAAAGGTTTCCACACCAAGACATACATTACTGAAGCCAGCAGTAGCAGGTTCAGAAGTTCATTTAAGGTACACCAGGTTAGACATTTAACAGAAATCGGTATAGTACTTTCTAAATCTACTTAAACAAAAAAAATTCTCCAGAATGCATAAATTCACTCTGGTATTACCATTTCCTTTCTTAAGCTTTCCAAGACTGCAAATACACAGTACTTAAATGATCTGGCTGACAGGATGGATGATGTTCCAAGAGCACTGTCCGCAGTCTTGGAAAATCAGCAGGTATTTCCATAAATACTACAGTCTAACACAATATTTGCTGCTCTTTTCCTCCTTTCAAAAGCCCTGTGACAGGCAAAAAAAAGCCAGATCTATCAGATCTAACATACTCTAACAATCTACATGAAGATTGCTTTCCCTTGTCACAAGACAGGATCCATCTCCTCCCTACATTGCCCACGTCTTGTTCTGGATTCCTCAGTGATCTCTGAAGATAGTACAGATCCTTACATGAAGAAAGGGAGTAGCATGGAGAAAACAGGAGACAACCATGTCTTCTGTCTCCCCAGTACCAAAATTAACTTCATCAAGGGTAGCACAGAAGGTTATGGAAACTTATTCCTCTATAACTTTCCTTAAAGAAAAGGAACACAAAAGGACAGTGATGTTGTCATTACAGGAATGCTACTAAAGGCCTTTAGATCTTTTCCTGTAGCACCATTCGAAAATCAGATCTGTGGTGAAAGTCCTGTAAAGGAATTAAAAGAGATCAACAGCCTTGTTATTACAGACAAACTGGAACTAAATCACTGACAGGTAGACCAATCAAAATGGTCCCTGTTAAAATAGCACACAAAATCAGCAAAAGCAGCATCACCTCAGAAAATGTCTACACGTCTCCCTCAGATGTTTCTTTATCCACAAAGACATCCAGCAAAAAATCATGGTTTTCCCCCCCGCCGTGTTTGTATGCCTTTTGGCAGGTGAGAACTCCACATGATAAAGCCATGTATCTGCCAGATCTGTTGGCAGACACAAACAGTTATGAAAGACGCGAGCAGAAGATAAACAAAGATGTCAACACAGTGAGAGAGGAGGATTTCAGGGAGGTGATGCAATTACAGAACACATTTTAGATTCTGGTTTGCTGAACTACCATGAAAAGCCTAACGGCCATCTTAACTACTACGTTCCTAATACTGCCTCATAAGTGTTTTCTAGTGACCCTTTCAACAGCAAAGATGCCCAACACCCAGAATGTAATTTGTTGTGCGCATTGTCACACTGGCACTCTTACAAATTTAAACGGGAACGTTAAGAAATTCTAGGTGGCGTACATACATGCCATTCACAACACATGCGATGTTTTTGAGAAGTTAGTAGTTTGGACTCCTGCCACACAAGGTCCTTGTGAGACTACCATGAAGGACAACAGAAAGATCTGGCCATCCTAATAGGAAGCTTTCAAAACAAAGAAGTAACAGTTAGGGATTTTAATCTCATTGTCAAGTAGTACAACATGTTACGAATGCTAATGAACACAAGTGAGCTTAACTTTGCGAAATACCTATAAGCTGCTTGCAACAGAAACAAACTTCATTGAGAAAGAAGGCATACTTCTTTCCCAAGGCCCCCACTGTTGTGTGCATTGAGTTTAATCACCATCTCCTGTGAAATTACTATACCTATGTGGCAACCTGTCTTCAAAATGCCTCTGTTATTAAAAAAAAAAGTCTCTTTAAAGAGAGTTTCATGAATGAGAAAATGTCATCTGGATAGTATCATGAAAGACTATCTCTCACATTTGTTATGTTCTTTTTGCCTAGAGCAGAAACACCACGTGAGGCAGTGACTGCTCTACTCTCTCAAGCCACACATACTCAGTGTATGGCAAATGCGGAGTTTTTGTCAGGAATCCAAACACTTTAGCAGAAATGGGTGGGTGGAACTTCAAAGCAGAGAGACCTGGTAAAAACTGAGGACTGGCCCAGCAGAAAACTTATAAAGTTCAACAAAAGGTGAAAAGTTCTGCTCCTGGGGCAGAAACACAGGCCACATCAGCTGAAAAGAAGCTTGGCAATTACAGCAGATGCCAATTACATGCGAGGCAGCAGTGTACTCCCATCACAACTAAGGCAGACTGCATAACTGGTCTACATCAGGAGGAACAGGGGCAGCAGAGCAAGGGAAAACACTTTCTTCTGTGCACCACTGGTGAGGCTGCAGCTGAAGAACTTCATCCGGCATTGGATGCTCCAAGAAGAATACGGAGATTTTGGAGATGATCCAGTAACAGGCTTATAGCATGTGGCTATAGCCAACCAAAAGCTTTTCTGCTCTGTTTAAAAACCCCTAAAGCCAACCAAAGCCATGACTGATCTGATGTTCATACTTTGAGAAGGAAGCTGAACCGGATGACCTTGAAAGGTCCCAGGCAACCAACACTTCTGACTGTGATAATCTATTCTTCTCTTAATATGCGATTAGAGAACATACAGCATGCAGGATAGTGATCATCATTACACAAAGAACAGCAACAAGAACAAAGCCAAGCACACTACTACTAAGTACTGGGCACCTTGGAAGAACTGGAGTATAGCTCTAAAAAACTCATAACAACAGGGTGTCATTTGAAATTTTTACTCCTGAGAAAAACACAGTGCTAAAGCATATGTGACTATCAGGCCCAAGATGATCAGTAATGAACACGAAGTCAAAAACAAGTCATCTGTTCACACACTATCCATAATAAACTTTTAAGTAATAAATAAATAAAGATAAAGAAGAAACCCTCCCACAAAGCATGAAGTAGCTACATGTACTCTAACATTGCGTGTGTGCGCACTGTAGAACATTTTAAGCAGATATTTAAAGCTAATGAGAACCTGCATAGACATAGAAGATTGATTTTCTGGATTTTTGAGATATGTATCAGTTGTGTAAAATAGTAATCCTACAAAATGCTTATAAAAAGTATGTAAAATTCATGAAAAATTAATTCTACTGATTACTGATGTGCACTTACGTGGACATAGGACACCTTCACAATGGTGGGAGATGGAAATGGCACTTCCCAAGACAGTGTTAGGAAAATCTTTTAAAAATTTTTTACTTCACTCTTTCTTTCATACACCATTTTTCAACATGTTCTCACATAAGTATCCGTGAAGGAGCTCTTTTTCGTGTGTGTGAAAAAGAGTGCTTGCAGAAAACTCATTCAACTGATGACACTGATTAAGGAGCAGAGAAAACTGAAGCAATGCCAGGAATACATCTCTATTCACCAAGGGGTATTAACTCCCTTAGCATTATATAGCTGCAAGCACAAAAAAAAACATAGATCCCAATCACATTATACCCAGACTTGTCAAGAACAGTAGAGAAAACTACACTGGAAATAACTTATACAATATCGGTCCCCAATGTCTTGCAGAGTTTCCTCTAAGCATGACAAATGCAAATATCTTCAGACATATTTATGTCATTAATTTTACAGCAGTCTGAGTGACTACACGAAAATTGGAATCAGGATTTTAAGTTTCCACTTTTGTTCCTTTTCAGATTTCTCCTGAACAAAAGAAATAAATTCCTTATAAACTCAAGACCTCTTGGAGGTGCAACAATGAAAACCAAAATAAGCAGGTTTGTGGTGTGCTATTTAGAAGACAGCAGGTGGAAAAGGAGGAGAAATTTCTTTACCACTCACGTATACAATACCTAAAGGAAATCCATTGTTACATTGGGGTATAAATGTAAATTTTATGTCAACCAACTCAAAAAATTAAATAACATAGAAGAAAATGTGAATAAAGAAAAATTGACTGTCAGGTTTTTCCTCATACCAGAAACGTTTTTATTTTAACTTGTCTGTATTTCAAGATACTCCATTTTTGAACTAATAAAATCCTGACTTTATTGGGAGATACAACTTCAGACTTTACTTGGAATTACATTGTTATTTACTCAGTCTTCATTTGTACAAAAATATCAGAAGTCTAGTATAGCAGTACCACACCAGTTTATCATACATTTAGAATAAATGTTGAACAGAAGTTAATTACTCCAATTTAGGTAAGGTCTAAAATAAATCCTGTGTTGCCCAGGGAGTAGCATTCTGATACTGCTCAAACATTGCTTTGTTCTGCAAGCAATTATTCTGTCCAAATGAAGTAGTTGACGAAGCTTGGTGAAACCCAGATTTACAGAACAAATATCTCAATTTTCTTATCTGCAATTCCGCACCCCCACCCCCCCCACCCCTTTTTTTTAGCATTCTTCAATACAGATAAGGTAGTAGAAGAAACATAAGGAAAAGGTTTCAAACATGGGAAAACTCTAGGGAACAAGTTCTATCCCCAGTCAAGGATATCATTTCAGGTTTAGAAATAAAAGGTGGTCAACACTTTGGGCAGATATACTTCATAGATCCCCAAAGACAAAACCATTATTATTTCTGATAACTGCCCAAAATCAGTGACTGTTCATTTTATTCATACATAATGAGGTGCTCAAACAGAAGTCAGTGGGTATAAATTTGGGGGTTTTTAGTCAGTCTTTATGGCCATGAGTGATCTGGCCAAAAGTACTGTCAGGTTTGTCACATTCACAAAATGAAGCTCTGTAGCAACAAGCAACTACAAGGATTTCATAATCACAGAACACAAATGCTTGACTTGGTTGCAGCATCAGCACCTTCACATCTATCAGAAGCAAGGACAAACTGAAAGTACTGAATCACCAAGTTTCAGAAACATGATGCATCATGCAAAAAGAAACAACCCCCACCCCCAACAACCACCAAAACAAAAAACAAACCAGCATCACTTTTGTCTACCTCAAATCAAGACTGAGCAGAACTAATTTCCTTTTCCAACCACAAACTCTCTAACCATTTGACGAGCTGCCTTGTTCTCACAGTAAGAACACACGGAACATGGACTGGTATTTTTTTGATGCAAAATGATTGTAAAAATCTGTTAATACATCTTGATGGTTATTATATCTCCTAAAGTTAATTTGTCCCAAATTTAAAACAGTTTGTTTGAACATTCCTTTTACTTTGCGTGAAGCTTTTGGAGATTTAACTGGTGAAGAAGCTGTAGAGGACTAACAGTAATAGAAACCTATCAAAAATCTTAGCTAATGTTATTAAGTAGAAAAAAATCACATACAAAAAACTTAATTAAAATTCACTGAGAGCAGAGCTTCCTCCTCTTGTATAAATCTGGGCTGAGTTAGAGCAGTTTCTTTTACATACTTTAGGACAATCCTAATCATTTATCTAAAAACCTGGATGCGTGCCCAAAGGAAAAGGAATCTAAAGATAGGTGGCATTGCATTTTCAGAGGTCATGGGGAAGCAAGGGGTCACAGAGAAATCCATGGTAATGTTTGAAAATTAAGAGTTTGGTAAACCTCATTTGAAAAAGTAACGACTTATATGAGGTGGTGTACCTGGCAAAAATATGGAGGGATGTTTAGGGCATGCAGCAAGTTATAAAAAAACATTTCACAGAGCTGCCAAAAATAGAATTGAAAACCAAAAACTGAACAAAACAACAAACACCACCACATAAGCTGACCCCAGCAAAAAATTATGTACAAAAGCATAGAGAGAAAACAACTATTAAACCGTGACTGTGGTATACCATCTTTCAAATTGTGGAACTGAAGCAGAGAAAGTAGCATACTGTGGAAAAATCACTCATAGATGATAGTCTTTTAATTCAACATTCATGTACATCCTACTAAAACCAACCCTTGTCTGCTGAGACATGATTCTATACAGACATGTAACATCACAGGAGAAAAGCTGTGCAGACCTATCGCATTTGCACGGTGCAAGTGAGACACAGCCAATACTAAGACTTTGCTCTTTGTCTAGCAGAGCACCACACTCCAACAAGGCTTTCTTTGCCTCAGCACCCAGAAGGGCAGACAAGAGTGATCTCACATAAAGGCTATACTAGCAAGAAGTACAGATGATCACCCATTGTGTGAGGCTGGGAAAGAAGGTAAAGCTGCCTGGTTTTAGAAAAATACTACTAGTAAATCTGTACAGTCAGCAGAGTCAGATGGCCTGTGTCATATAAACTGAAGAAATTACATCTGAAGCTAGTTTTATTGCCTTTTTTTCAATGAAATATTTGCATATTCAAGCCCATTCCCACAGTTCTTGAAGATAAACAGCTCCTGATGTCATTGTGGAGTTCTATTTTCAGAAAGCTTTATTTATTTCTAAGTGGTTTAATGTGCATCTGTTTACATAAATATTTAGATATGTGAAAGCACATCCTGCTCAAGCTGCTCTGATAAACAGAAGTCAGCTGTTACTCCTTTTCCACTCCTGACTCCGCTTGGAGCACTGCCTATTCCCGAGCTCTCGTTTATAATGCAGCCATTGTGCTTAGAACCAGGAGTTTATAAACACATGCTTGAAAAATGTAGTCTGGCTTTCCAGCAAAATCTTTCAATGGCTCTTTTATCATTCAGTGGCATTACAGTTGGTGTGGCTTAGTGCACTGAAAGTTTACATTTCTTCTCAAGGCCTAATGCAGTATATGTAATGACAGTATTGGCAAAACTGGGAGGTGACCGGGAAGAGCTCACATTAGAGACAAAGCACCCGGTACAGTCACTTAACGTTAATTCTGTAAACTACTTCCACTGATTATAGAAGCAGTGTGTACAGAGTATGGGCTGCAATGCTTTGACCTACCAATGGCCTAGCTCTTTTTGACCTACAAACCTGTTGTTATTCTGGCATAACACATGAGAAAACTTAGTACAGAAAGGTGAAGAACAGAGGGAGGGTGGATGTCCTGCAATCTCAAGACTGGACTAGGAGTCAGAAGATCTGGACTGAGGTTCCTCATTTGCCACAGAGGTCTCGTGTGAGTTTGGAAAGGTCTCTTAGATCCTGGGCCAGTAACATACTCAGCACATCCCACTGACTTCAGTCACTGGCAGGACTTGAATCATATGTGACACATTAAACCTACTGAAATTTTTCCTGTTATTCTAGCCACTAGAATGAAGTTTTTTTTTCTTCTCAGAAAAGACAAGAGGTGTGTTTTCTTATATATATATTTATTCTTATGAAGGTTTAAGCTTTGTTTTGCAACCAGAATTACACTGGACACTCTCCATTGTAAATCAGTACCTGTCCAATAAAACTTACCAGTTCTATGATCCAAATTCTCCAGAGTCAATCCTGCATCCTTATGTGTCTTTTTTTCTCAAACATATTCTAGTTATATTTTTGTATATGTCAAAGTTATGGAGGTCAGTGGTTCAGAACATTTTGCAGTCCAGGAAGTTGATTTTAAATCATAAGATCCAGGTAAATGCTTCTCATACTCTAATTTGTTTAAATATTAAGATCATCTTGATACTTTTGCAATAAAAAAAGGACACCTGAAATTGAGGATAGGTTGTAAGCATCTTTGATGTTTTTGAAAATGGAATCCCAAATTCCATAAAAACCCTAAAATTAATACACATACATAGCTTCACCTTTACCAAAACCCCTCATTTGTGCTTATATATAAAATATATATATAAAAATAAAATAAATACAACAATAATAAAATAATAAGTAATACAATTTGTGTCTTCTTTACAAAAAAAAACCACAAAACACCAAAAAACCCCACCCAAACCCAACCCAAAAAAGCTTCTCCCCAAGCAACAATCAGTATCTTCCTGCAACTTAAAAGTAATATTAGATGTGACCAAAATATGCAGATAGAAGCCTTTAAACAAGTATTACACTGAAGGCTAAATCCTGTGACTGGCTCCAGCTGGATTCTGACACTCCAGCAGGACATGGAGGCAGTTTCTAGACCCACAATGTTACCTCCCTCTAAGGCATTTTTGAGCACCAAACAGTCATCAAAATATCGCTTGTACAATTCACCTCCCGATTTCTCTACACAAAGGATGCTGCTGGGGAAAAAAAGAGATGTATGATAAATAGGCCTTTTATTTTTTCTCTCCAGTTCTTGATTGAGTGTCTAGTCTGATAAGGAAGAAGTCAATAAGTGTCCTATGCTGAGCGGCACTAAAACATCTCAGGATAGACCCCTCTTTTTTTACAAGAAAAGCCAAAATAAAAAGGAGCATATTTAAAGAAAAAGTGTGCAGGCAGCTTCCACGTGTCATCACACAGTCTTGAAAATTACACCACCATGGCCATTCAAAATGACTTGACTTTAAGCAGAAATTAATTTGTACCATCTTTCAGATGTCATGAAGCGCAGCAGGCCAGATGTCCTAAGGAGGGTGTGGTACCAAGCAACAATGTTGGCAGCTATTGGCAACAGGTCACAATAAGGACTCGTGTGTGAAAGATCAGGAAGGAGGGAATCTGACAAACTGAAAATAGCGGACATACCTGGAGCTGCTTCATCTCTCTACTTTTCACCTCTAGGTTATCCATATCATTACACAGAAGAAGAAAAGCCATAGAATGTAGGACAAGAATGTACATCATGAGAACCAGCCTAAGTCAGGGAATTTCACTTATTATATTGAGACCTGGGTCAGTTTTACCACTTTTTCTAAAAGGATTTCATTTTAGGTCACATTCCATATTTCAAGACCAAAGTATTTACAGACCTCCTAATATCCAAAATTCTGTTATTTAGTAACTACAAAAGTTTTAAGTGAATATTTTCTTTCAAAAAATTATGTACATGCATGTTGATACTTTAAATTTTTAACAGAAAATGTTCCCAGTGGTAGATAATTTCATTTGCCAGTCAGCGACTTTCCCTCCCCCTGCTTCCTCTCAGTTTTCAGAATCAACGTCAAGAGAGATGTGCATCTTATAAAAGAAAGAAATCTCAATCAGCACTTGAAGGGGCCATTGGGAATCTCTCAATGAGATCCAGATGTTTGGCCGCTGATTCACTAATGCTTGCACCATGGAAAATCTTTCCAGGTGTTTGCAGTTTCATACATTGTTGCACAACAGGGATCATAAAGCTGTTTCCATGAAGGAAGGCCATACTTAACTGAAGGCATGCAAAGACAGAATCCCCAGAGTAGCTGCGACCATGGCAGAAATAAAAAAATCTGAGCATAGCACCACTGCTGTGTTTGTATAGAGTGTGGTGGGCAAGAATTTTACTGTCCTGGATGCTCTGACGCATATCCCTGGTCCCGCAGTCAGGCAGCACTGTTCATATCCAACAGATGAGAAGCCTGGGACAAGTCAACCTTCTCAAAGACAGTTATCTAAGCTAAGATACTTTGATTTTTATGTCAGAAGCAACATTGACTACAGAGGAAAATATTAATTTGAAGTACATCGTATTCCACGCTTCAGAACTGGTAGCCTGAACCATGACTTACACTGTATTTGAGACCTGACAGTTTCCAGACACCCCCCCTAAGACCACCAGCTCCCCTGCTCCCCTCCCCCCCAAAAAAACCAAACAACAAACAAACAAGCAAACAAGCAAACAAAAAAAAACCAACAAAAAACCCAACTGGGCTGAAAATTCAGAGAGGTACACAGTCAAATGACAGATCCAAAATCAAAATATAATTACTTGATTATATAAATAACATGAAATTCCAAGGTATTTAAGCAAGAACAGCACCAGAGTTTGGATCCACATTCCCAGTATTTTGACTTATTTTGCCAGTTTCTGGATGTCATCCCTAAAAGCCAACAGGCACTAATTACACTGTTCAGCTCCTTCGGGTTAAAGCCATAAGCTATATGTATCACTAGTTAATATTCCATAAGCTATATGTATCACTAGTTAATATTCTGGAACTTTTTTTTTTCCCTAAAGCATTGAAATGAACAACCAATTAAAAGCTTGTAAGCGGGTAATACTATGGTTATGGTTAGGATTTTTTGTAAGAAGCACAGAGGGAGAAAAAACACACAGAGATACACATAGATTTGTTTCATTTAACTACTAAGTAAACATTTTGGTTTTAGAAGAAAAGTTCTTTCTGGTTTTTTAAAACAGATTAAAAATTATGGGCCAGAAGCACATACACTTAGCAAAAACAAAACCCAGAGAAAAGACTTCAAATTCTGACATCTGCAGCAGCCTCTTATCTAAAGTATGCATAGCCATCTGAAATGTTTCAGTTGCTTTTTTTGTTTTGTATGCTCCAAGAGTGTTCGTTTCTGCCTTGCTAAGCTATAAATCTCTTAATCAGAAACAGGCTTTTTGCATTTATAGGTAGAGCTAAATGCAGCAACAGCAACCAACCAGCAAACTGAAAAGCCTTAAAGCTGCATATAGGATAAACTATCATAAAATACGTATCATTCAATATAGGACAATAACTGATAATTCCACGTTGCAATGCCCATTTAGCATTTTTAAAGCTTGACTGCAGAGCAGATCTTTACAAACATATGTTGAATTCCAAATCTGAGTTTCTTAGCACATACCACTGTTCATTAGGCTTTAGATATGTGCTTCACCAAGAATCACCATGCCTTCTTTTAAACGTAATTTCATTTTAGACTTACTAACAGATTTTAAACTTTGGGGGTTTTTATAGTTATTTATGATCACCACTCCAAACTCTTGTCAGATTTTGGTTGTGGTTTTGTTTTTGTGGCTTTTTTTTTTTTTTATATTTGAGCACTATGCAGGCATTTGATAGGAGAACAAAATATAGGATACAATTGTGAGATTCCAAAATAAACCTGTATTATTAGATCCTGTTTAGGAACCTGCGACATAGCCACAGACAGAACTGAGGACAAACAGGAACATCAATGAAATGCAATTGTGTCAAAAGCACAATTGTTTGTTTCTATCCTGAATTAAACCAATTTGAAATGCTTCAAAAGCAGCTGGTAATCCACTTCAATCCATTACCTCCTGAAGACATGATCTTCCATTAACTGCAAGTCATCTGAATACTCTGAACAACTATTTTTATTATATGAGATATTAGGTACAGTAAAAGTAATTTACAGTGAAAGTACTCTTGAATAATACATCGTTCAAGTATATTTAACTAACTCAAAATAAGAGCACATGAAGAGAAAACAAAACATCAAAGATCAGAATAATAATTTGTTTTGTTTTCATTATTCTATGTATTTCTTAGCTGTCTCAACAAATCAGCATAATTTATTTGCATTTTTATTTTAGGACTATTTATACCTGTTTGGTCCTCGCTTAAACACAAATAATGGAAAATGGATCTATCTTTAATTTTATAAAGACAAAAAATTCTGATGTCAGTATTTTTTAGTATAAACTTAAAAGACTAACTAGTTGAATTTCAGTCAGTATTTTACCCATTCATCTAAATTCCCTCCTGTAGGACCAATCAGTTTCAGTTCAGACACATCATTTCTCCACCCCAGGCCAAGAAATCCCATCTCTATAAATTTCTAGGTTTAAGTGTTCAGAAGGCAATCAGTATTTACAAGTGCATCAGCTTTTATTTGCATTGTCAAGGTGTTGAGCTTCTATGCAATAAAAACTGGATAACACTGGGAATTCTAAAATTTAGACATTTGCAAGTTAAATCACTTTTGAAATGTAAGATAAGTTTTCCTCAGCAAACATATATACAAGCACTTAAGAGAAAGTTTCAAAAAAAAGAGAGAAAACCCTCAGTACCTTTGAATGTAGGTGTGCTTTTACTCTATATTTAGCTGCAGTTCCACAAGGTGTCTTTTTCATATTTTTTGTTAAGATTATTTTTTAACCATGAACTCTTCCTTGTTCTGGTTTACTGTGGAACTCCACAACCAATTGTACTTGTTTGGTTAAATAATGTGTAAATCAGATTTGACAAATAAATACAGTGCTTACTGTAGAACTCTCCCTCCAAATATGATGCTTCTAGCCATACCTGCTAACTTTCATGATCTTATCAGAGCTGTCTTAAATAAGACATTTTTGAAATGTTAGGAGCTGTAGCTGTAATGTTAATATGAACTGAATTTGTAACAGGAATGCTCAATCTCATTAAGCCCTACAAAATAGGTGACTAGTAGTTCTAATTGTCGGTCTTCTCATGCTCCAAATACATTTTAAAGCAAATAGTATTTCCCCACTTATTTTTTCCAAGTGTATGACTTTATCAACAGTCCCAATATTGTGGGATAGAACATCATGTCATGCCCATTACTTACATGGACACCTAAACTAGTTTATATTGTTTGGTATTACACATTTGAAATAGTATTGCTTATCCTGATCAACACAGGGCATACAATAGCCATATGTTTGAGATGGCTTGATCCAGTACCTCTAAATAACAGATCCACACAAAATAGCAAGTCTCCGATTCATTCAAGAATATTTCAGGCATCTCAGATGTTTCTATAGGCAACTGTAATATGTCTGATGAAACAGTACAGCTGTCAATTAACTCAAACTGCCAGCATTTTTAAAAGTAATATTTTCACAATAAAGAAGCATCTAAACATTAGGAAAGCATACCTTTTCTTCATAATTATTGACCATAGAAGAAAATAAAATTAGACTGCCTCCTGAGACTGATTTATCTTTTGGTAATTTTTTTTAAAGTAATCACTAAAAAATTAAGGGATATTCTAACCAATAAGATGTTTATGAATTATTAGTTTCAGGTATTTAATGTTTTGCCTTTCACATTGTGCATATGAAAAGGTATATCACATGCTGTGATTTCTACTCTGACTAAGCAACTGCTCCTTTTTCTTTTTTGGAGGGGAGGAGGTAAAGGAAGGTACAGAAAAAGCAAATTCTCCAGCGTATTAATGCAGAACAATAACTGGGTTGTAACTGAGGGACCTTTTATGTCAAATGAACTAAAAATTACAGTTGCATTTATTTCTCATGAAGTTACAGTAACTTTATTAGCCCAAATTTGTGTTAGTAAAACTAGTAGCCAATAGTTCTTTCCCTGTTAAATCCAAGGCCAATTGAGTTCCCTTCAAATATCCACAATGAACTTTAATTAAACTAGCATTTGCCTTGTAGCAGCTGTCACAAATTGTAATTAACAAGCAATATCTATTAAAAGATATATAGAGGAAGAAGTAGCAAATTATTCTAAAGGATACATTTCATAGTGTACGCTGAGCAACATGTTCTAACAATCTTGCATGTTTCTTTTTGCTATCTCTTTTTTCTTGACCATTGCTTCATCTTTATTACTGATTCCTCCCTCCCTCCATCTGTAATTATTTGACCTTTTGTTTGGCATTTCAATTAGAAGTTCTCATTTATTCAAGGGTGGTTTTTTGGTGTTTTGGTGGGATTTATTTTAAATTTACTGGGGTACATTCAGATATAGGATTTAGGTATATATTCATGTCACAGATGGCATCCTTGATGTGAATTTATTGGCTGTTTTTGTTACTCATCAACACTGGGGTTGTCCTCCCTCATACATGCCGTTCTCCTCCTGTTTACCTTGGGGAGATTCCCAAGGCAGACGTGATAGGTAGGGCTCCCTCCTCCCCCAACCCCAACATATCATAAAGCAGATTGCAACACACCACTAACCTCCACCTCTTTATTTCTTAAAGAGAAGAGTCAGGGCCAAATTCTTGAGGTCTTATCTTTTCAAGTACCACTACAGAGCTGAGTTACAACACAAGATGGAGACCAGGAGCTTACAATAGAAAGTTGTTGTGATATGTATCTTGGACTCAATTCCGTCTTCACCATGCAGCCTTTCTCTGCAGTCTTGAATGGTGAGGACAGAACTAACTGCATTATTATATTTCATTGTGAAAGCAAAAATTGGCACATTTGGAAGAAACCCCCCCGACATTACAGCAGTATCAGCTCACAGCACACAGGCCAAGGCTACGTCTAAAATTTCCATTACAAACTTCACTCTACTTTTAAGAGAAAGCAAACTTTTCAAGCAGGGTTGGTACTGAATTCCTGAGCCCGTCAATGTACTTTGATGTGAAGCTGCTTTAACAAATTTAATTAGGATGAAACAGTAAGTTAAAAAGCAGGTCTAGAACATATGGATGCTACTACCTCTTTTTAGGGATAGAAAGGCAAAAACAACGCCAAAAGTTAACCAGGTTTAAGCAATAGGTAAAATTTTTTCATTATAAATACTGTAAAGATATATTTAGTTGAAATTATACATGTGCATTGACATTTTTAATGAGCTATCCTAATATTCTTAACAATGTTAACCTCACAGCATGATTTGACTGCAACGATGAAGTACAGGCACCCTGACAAATATTAGTTCTTTTCCTTAATAATGTGTACAGGCTATTTACAGATTTCAGGTCTGTACTTAGAATTACTGAGATATTTTAAATTATCTTAAAAGTAACATTTTGCAAGTGTTGCAATGTATTACCTCTAGGTATATTGCCTAGCCTTTAGCAGCAATGTTGGCCATTGTCCTACCAATTGACTTATAACAAAATCTGAGCAAACAAAATATTGTAAATCCCAAGGCCAGTAATGCTTCTTTAGTTAACTGGGAGTTTATCTTGGAGAGCCAATACTAACACTTCCCTGTCACTAGCTGTGTAACTGTACCGTGGCAAAGCCTAAGAGTATCAGTTATTGATGAAAAACTCAGCTTACCAGGTGCTTTACCAATAAAAGACAAAAGAATTGCCAGTTCTGTCAAATAACCAGCATTAATGTAAGCTGGCAACAACAGAGTTACACTTTAAAGATAGATGATCTGGAAATAAGCATACATACATATTTTAATCAGAGCTATCATACTTTTTTATTGAGTTGAGAGAACTATTAACTGAGACCATCTCAAGCTCTTTTCAGGGACTAAGTGTCTCTCAACTTCAGGTAAACCTATACTCAAGTCTAAACTAGACTGCTTTGTAATTACTATGTGAGTATAAGTGTTTTGCTTATTGCTGAGGAATAACTAACTTGAGAAAACTGCTGGGGAGGAAAGAATAAAGAAAATAGGAGTTAGAAGGCTAGGCTATGACCAATAATAATTTAACAATCTTATCATGTGTTATATAGATTAAAACATGGTGTGAGTATAAATTCATTCTCTTATTCCTGTATTGTTGCAATACATGCTTAAAATACGTGAGATCCTAATTTTCTGGTAATTCTTCATAGAACAACTAATCATCTCTGTTTAGAGAACTGCCCACTCAGGCAAACACTACCTACCACTATTTTTCCCCTACAAAAGATTAAATCTAACTTTTCCCAAAAAAGAAACAAAACTATGACTTCAATAAGATTTTACATTTCTCATGGATGAACTGTAGGTTACACACTGCTTTCATTAAAATATATTCTTGACATTTTTGAGTTGTGATATCAGCAAATTATGAGTTAGGGTAGTAAAACAATAGACAATGTTGGATGGAGTAATGTTTGGATATGAAGGATGATTTTACTAACGAGGAACATCTGAGAAGTATATTATACAAACAGGATGTTGTGTATTTTCCATAGTTCTGATTACAACAGTTCTTGGGGGGGGGGGGGGGGGGGGGGGGGGGGGGGGGGGGGGGAGGGGAATATAATTCAGCTATTGCTAACAATATCAGCTCTTTACATGAAAATACAGGGAATGTGCTGGTTTTTGTTTGGTTGTTTGTTTTTTTTTTAAAAAAAAAAGCACACCAAACATTTTCCCACTATTCATGAAACCTTTATTTTCCCACTGTTTGCATGAAGTAACCTCCTGGTATCATACACAGGATAACTGCATAAATTTAAAGGGAAGGTATCAGAACAAAGCATAGAAGCAGGCAGTCTTCCTTTAAAAGGACATATAGATGCTGTAATAATGTAATATATAATACTTAATTTATATCTTCAAAGGAATGCTACACAACAAATTCAGCGTACTAATTATAAGTAGCTTATAAATAATAAAAAAATTGCTCCATTCATTCCAACTGAAGTTGCCTGACTCCCCAGCTTTTACCTACCCCTCATGTCCTAAAAATATTACACTTCCAGTGCAAAATATCAATTTAATTTTTCTTTTTCAAAGTACAGCTCTAGTTCAGTCTAAGCTAGAGTATCACAAATATGTGAATTTGGCAGTAAGTGGACTCAATAAAAATAAATGTAGAAGGAACTCAAACCAGTAATTTTAATTTGCTCATTCTCATCTCACTAAAATAGCTCAATCTTAAATAAGCACAGACAGCCCCAACAGTCACTTGGCTCTCCCTGTTTGCAGTTCTACCAGCCTAAGCCTATGCTTGGGACTGTAGCACAAAAGTTTTTCAAAGATTGTATCTCAGTCTCTACCCTTTCTTTCTGTACATAAATACATACAATTCCAATTACAACTTCTTTAAAGGAGATCAAATCTCAATTTTTAAAAAGTCCCGAGCAACTTATTATCAGACTACTATCCAAGGTTCCTTTTGACCTCTGCAAACTATGTATCAATACTGTCAAATAACTTAGACTCCCTCATTGGCTCTTGAGCCCCTGTTTGTTCGTATTGGATATCACACCAGTTACCTTTAAGCTCCCTTCTACAGCAAGCATAAAGAAAACCTGGAACCTGCCAACATGGTTCACTCAAGACTCATGCTATCTGGGACCTGGTAAGATGGTTCATTCTACTCAAAGCAAGGTTTGGAGCTAGATTGCACCATGTTTCAGCCCCCATACTGGGGGCAGTCTTTCAAAAGTTCTCATGTAGTCTTGTCCCTTCAAACGCCTCATGAGCCGCTCATGGCACACAACACAAATCCTCCTAGGCATGCTGTAAACCCACAGTGTTTTCAAGATGCAAAATATTATTTCCATTATGCAAGTACTTGGAATTAAAAATCATTAATTGCATCTTTGGGCAGTACAGTCCTTGACAGAAATACAGGATTTGTACAAGGCAGTGAAACTGCAGCCAGTCTAATGGGGAGGACCAGCCTTAGTGGTTGTGTGGCTGTCGCTTTCCACTCTTTGACACATGGTCCAGGGGACACCTGCTTTAGCACTATGGCAGTCAGTCAGCTTCAAAACGCAGAAAATTTACAATATAAACATGTAGGTACATACGCAGATATTAAAAGCATTTCTGGAATATGAATGGAGACAGCTTATTCTAAGTTTGATCTCTGTAGTGTCACAAGTATGATATAATTTATGAAAGAATTATTTTGCTGTTAGTTTTGTATGTTTCCCCCACATTTTTCATTTTACCTTGTTGTCAAAGGGTATGCCATTTCACATACAACTTTTATAACTCTTTGGTGAAGTCCCAGTTGTGGGACACTTTTAGAGCCTGACCTATCAGAAAAGAGAGAATATTTTGAGCAGAGAATGTAACTTCCACTTGACTATAATGCTTTTGCCCTAAGAGTGTTTGAATTTGGAGGCCAAACCTAGCCCCAAGTGAGAGCACTAGCAAACTCCCAATTGTTTCAGCAGGCTTTGCACCAGACTAAAGTCAAATCACAATTTTCTTTAACTGAAAAACTATGCCTCTAAAATAATCATTGGCATTCTGTTCAGAGATTTCATTAACTTTGTAGATTAATACCTTTTATTATTATGGGAATTTAGACTTGTTATCTGAAGCCTTTGGCAGAAGGTTTCATACCACCAATGTTCAAGTCAGTTAGCTCATGTTTAAAGCCCTTCTAGACACAGCTCTCTCCTGTATATTTTCCTGACCAAGTAGAATTAAAAATAAATACTTAGCTGTTAAAAAAAAACACCACACACCCAAACAAAAATAAAACCCTACTCCTTGAAATAAGATGGTAAAATATCTGGAACTAATGAAGAGAATGATATGGTAGAGAAAGAGGAAGGAAGGAAAATAAAAATATTCAGTCTTGGGAGATGTCCTCATAGGCCCTTACTCTTTGGTTATATTTATATCTGTGTTAGCAAGCTAAAACAGAGCCAGGGCCCATTTTCTGGCCCGAAGGCCAAATGGTATAGCCAGCCACACACCCACTGTAAAACCTTTCAGGCTCTAAGCTAGGATTCCAGCATGCAAGCCACCTTGCCCACAGTAGGACTCAGCCCTTGCCCAGGAGTGGCAAATGTTACCAGCTCAGCTGGGTTACCAACAGGTAGGCTATGCAGGTGGTTGGCATGAGTAAGCATAACCAGAAAAAAACATTAATTGCCAAGCAAAGAGGCATATGAATACTTCTCTTTGTGTGACACAAAGATGGCCTAGAACACGGTAGAACATACGTAACTAAAGCAGCTGATTGATCAGTCCATAAATACTAATAAGCCATAGCATACCACTGTCATGGAAACTGGATAGATGACAGTAAAAAACAATAAAGCTTCCCAATTTTGAAAATGAACCATTTGAAAGACTGGTAGACCTGTAGCTTTGACTGTACAATATTAAGGGAATGCATGCACTGAGTGGAGTGCAAAAGTTGAGATCATTTTGTTGATTTAAAAATAGAATGCCAAAAGAACACATAATATACTATTATATCTCTGGCTTTAAACTTGAACTCAGCATAAATTATTTCAGGAATGTTTTGCATAGTCTGTTTTTACATCTCCAGTGCAAAATCTATTTTGATTGCATGGCCCTGGAATAAGTCTGCTGTTTTTCACATTTTATCATTTTTGGAACCAGTACGCTACAACACAGCTTTCTTATCTTTCAACCCATGTCCCCATCCCCTCCCCCTTAAGGCAAAAATAAAACACACTGCACCACTTGTAAGGGCAGAGAGACAGGCTAGAGTGGAAATCTCCACTCACACAGGGAAGGTTTTGAGTCTCCCAAGGAAAACAAAAACAAAAGGTGAAGACTGTGCTTAAGGTACTACATGTTATAGCAGTATTCCACAGCTCCACCACCTCCTTTAATGCAGCAAATAGTCAAAAGGCAAAGCTTTGAATCTTTGTAAAAGAGGAGGAGATTTATAAAACAAACAAACAAGGAAAAAAAGTTATGACGCAAAAAAAAAAAAAAAGGGCTTCATCAGAATTAAAAGCATTGATGATGTAATTATGGAAGAACATTACCCTATCTGACATTGTGGATCTATCAACAGGATCACATATGCAAATGACATACACACAGCAGGAACTCAGGAACTTGAGATTAAAATTTCATCTATCCCAATTTGAGTTCAGCAATATCACACACACACACAAGCATCAAAACACAGACTAAGACCCTCACATATACCTTTATGCACAGGAGAAGGAAAAGTACACTTCATATAATAATTTAAATGTGTATCCATAAAGAACAAGAATATGTTAGGTCAAAAAAAGGCTCAAACGCGGTGGTAGGAGGAATATTCATTCACTTTTGTCCTTTGCTTTTTCACATTATTCTTCTGTTCACAGAAACAGTCCCTAAAGCCCTCACAAAGACATGTCTTTTCTTCCATCCAGTTAAAGTTTCAAACTTAAATATAGTGAAGAAAAAGGTTTTCATTACCATCTCAATTTTTAGGGTGAGACTACCAATGCAATACTTATACTTGGAGAAGGGCCAAAGTGATTTGAGTTGCTAAACAGCTTGATAATAGGCCAGCTTTAGAACAAGGTTAAGATGAGAAGAAAATAGGTGGATGCAAGAAGGGAAGTAATGAAGGGTATCACTGGTGGAGTTCCTTGATCTTTCAAGTTTTCTAAGGTGCTCATCCCAAACACCAGGAAAGTACCAACAAAATATGCTGCTGATGCAAAATTAGAAGACATTGATAGCATATAGGAGCTAGAGGCTACATAAAGAAATAACTGCTTGTCACGGAACAGGAATAGCTGGATTGATCCCAGGAGCTTAGAATTCAAGGTGGAGCTACAAATAAGTTCCTGGATCTAAAACCATCTACTTCTATTTCATTTGCTGGCAGGATTGAAAGTGGTTATGACAGGGTATCTATAAGCATCAACATCACAGTCCCAGGAAACTCAGGGATCTTCATATTTTGGAAGAGAGATAGCAAATATCATCAGTTTACAAGACAACTATGAGACTCATGTAGGTAGCTAAATACACATAATAATACCCAGTCATATTCAGTAGATTCCTTCAGAATGGGATTATTTTAGAGAAAGATTTGATGATCCTCCAGGAAGCAGCAGAATTTTATACAAGAGGTGTGGAAGGGATAGGATTACTACCTATAAACTCATCGTGGGGAAAGGGACAACCCAAGAAGGAAAAAAACTTGTCTGAGGTAAAGGAAAACAATGGCAAAGAACAAATGGATAAAGAATAGCCATATGTATGCTTAGACTAGATAGTAGAAATAAATTTTAATGAGAAAAATAATTTGTCTTTCTTAAGACACCTTTCCAAAAACTAACGGGAGATCTTTACCATTTTTCAAGACAGAGGTGGAGCTGTAGCAGTTTGTATAATATAAATTCTGTTTGAGAAAGTAAATAACTGAACTCAACAACACTTCCAGCTTTACCTTTATATAACTTCTATGTATGACAGGTTCCATTACTTTAGTGACTGCATAGAACAGCATAACAAGTAAAAATTATATGAGCGTGTAGCCAGAGGAGACAAAGCAAGCTACCCTGCTGTGTCCACATGAAACACTTCTGAGCACGCACTACACGGAAACAGCAGGCAGGTAATTCCTTATCAGAGTGCACTGCTTCTCAGTGATTAGCAAACATGCTCTGTTTATGGAGGTACCTGCAATGCTAGCAATGCTCTGCCTGCGAGAGGTCCCACAGCCATGAGTGCCAGTGAGATGTTGAAATATCATGATTTATTCCACATGCTCCCCAAAAAACTCAAAGCACTCTGCCCATGCTGCTCAATCCACTAGGATGCTTTCACAGCAATGGCAGTTGTCTGTACACCAGTAATGAACAGCTTGTAAATTCAGCCTTGAGCACTGCTCTTCTCTACATCTGCTTTCCCTTATCTCTGTGTTGATATATTTCTGCCTTATTTACCCTGACCCTAAACCATCATACATTTTCTTTAAGGGGCAGAATCCAGGCAGCATATCATTCTTCAGATATGTAAGCAGCAAGTTACCTCCTCTGCAACACAACTAACTAAAAGACAAACAAAACTCAGTGTCTCTGGCCATATTTATCTGTGGCTTTGCAAATCAAACATCAACTGCATAAACAACGTAAGGACCAGCTAAAGGAAATCAGATGCCCTACAGAACTTGGCATATCTCCCAAAAATGTTTGAGTCGAACTATATCATAATTATTTTTAATTCTGTTTAAATTTCAAATTAGTTAAGGAAATTAACTCAGTACAGACTAGTTCTTTCTAGCTTGTAGAATCAAGTCATCTTCATACCACATGCTGATTTTTAGCCAGCATGCAAAAGTGAGTTATTTATTCAAACCCAAAGAACCCTTTTTTCCCTTCCTAGAATATAATGTCGCTACAAAGCCTTAAGGGAATTTGAGTTTATTCAATGTTTTAAATTCCCATAGGCTGCAATCAAGATTATGTTTGGTAAAAAAAAGTTCAGCTTTGGAACACTCATTTCACATTTGAGTCATTCTCCTGAAGCCAATTCCTCCAAGGGACTACCAAGGTAGAGTACAGGTTAGCCAATCAGACCAATTATTAATAAATGGGAATATTCTTTATCATGCAATTCAATTGTGAAACACTACGTAAGACCTTGGAGCAATAATATACACCAGTCACAGTAATTTCAGGAAAGGCAGAAGGAAGGTGTTTGATCTTGCTAACTTTGGAAAGCATGTGTAACATTTTAGCTGATATAAACCTACTGGCTGAAACCAGATAGTGTCAGTTAGGCAAACATATCTTGTCCTGTTATAAGATTTTCCATAGTTTAGGTAACTACGCCTTTCTAATTCAGATCATATTTGCAGCTGTTTGTATTTTCTAGATATCAACCACTGCATTTTCTGTCTATCATGACATAGGATTAGTAACGAGTTAACAAAAGATTACAACAAAGCATATTTCTGTGTCCATCTGTGCCATCGCCTGTCACTCACACACCAATCACTCTTGCTGAACAAAGACCCTGAAGTAGCAACTTTGTATGTAACTTACAATCTTCAGGGCAATTCATGTAATTTTGCTCCCCCAAGGAGGGGAACTGAGGTTTTGAATAGACTAAACACTTTGGAAAATGGTAAATTCTATTGGTTACTATGCAGTATATGCCATGCAGAAATTTCCAAAACATCAGCAACATAACAATTTTCTATAATAGGCAGCAGTGTGTTTATTTGGCAACTGGAAAGAGGACCTTGTTCAAAACTTCCTCCTCCCCTTCCTTGCATATGTACGTACTAGTCAAGTATGACGGTTTTTTCCTGTCTGGTTAAATCTCTTTCTGCTGATGATAGATGAGCTATCACAGGATACACAGAACCTGATATCCTTTTCCAGATGAGGCAGTTAGTTAAATACAGGGTTTGAGTGAATCAAGCTGGATTCACATAAGAATAATAAAGTGCTCACTTAAAAGCTGGTCTCTGCCTTAGGGCTTTTATAAACTTGTAGCAACTGCTTCAAATTTGCAGAGCATTTCAGAGGCCATCTTATTATTCATTAACTTTGGGGGGAGGAAGCTTTTCATATTTGTGTCCGATAGTAAAATTCTGTGAATATTCTATACAATTTGGCTGAAGTTGCCCAATTTTACCAGAAGCGGCTAGTCAGAAGTGGCACAGCTGAATAATACTTATTTGTAGTTTCAATGGTTTGTTTCAGTTCGAGGTTTGCATGGACATGAAACGTTTGCTGTACTTCATAGTAGTTACAGCTCTCCTCTGGTTGAGATGTGTTCTCTATGTACACGCAATACACATACCATCACAAAACTACAAAATTCCTTCAGCACTACAATGAAGTTCACATATCAAACATTTTTCAATGTCTTACTGCAATCTGATCTCTCTCCAGCACAACTACATTCAACATAGTACAGGAATTTTCAGAGAACCACCACTTTCAAAATAATCAACTATTGATTTTAGTTCTCTAGGTGGAATACAATTTTTGAAGCATCATTAAAACACATGGAAACAAAAGCATATAGACCATATAGATACTAGTCCTGAGTTAGAGGAGACAATACTTCTGAATGCTTATATAATAGAGATGTATATGTAATATAGATTTTTATACACGCACAAGACATATTAGAATATGCACATAATGTTAATTTGCTTCCTCCATAGCTCATTAAGACAACCAGTATCCAAAATGATGCCTCCAAGCTCAAATTTGCCAAATTAGACCTTTAAAAGGTTTAGTATTGCTATCTCAATAAGAACTACACAGTGAGAATGTGAAGGCAGCAAATTCTTTTCTTAACTGTCAGCAACAGATACCAGAATTTTAAGGAGTTCTTCAGAGCACTGGGGAGTGGTTCAGAAAACTCCACCTAAGCCAACTCCTTGGCAGACAAAGTTATTTACTAGACTACTGCTTTAAGTGGTTACAATTGACAGTAAAAGCATAGTCAGAATAAGGACATGACAGTTTTTAATTTTCACTTAGCACAAACAAAAGTAAAATATATTCATTTTAATGTGTAGCACTGCAAGAAAAGAAAAACAAAATAAGTGCTGGGTGTCACCTACTTAACATCTGAAAGGACATGAGAGAGGCTTTCTTTTGTAATTAAAAATAATAATAATCACAAAAACTTACGTTCCTATAACAACAGATGTTGACTTACACCATCAAAACAGAGCTTAATCATTCTGGGTTTACTATTCAGCAGTATGTAAGTTCAAGTGGAGCCAGAAAGCATAACAGCATCTCCCCCTCTCCTCAAACCCACACGTTTGATTAGACCCATTATAAGAGATAGTAACACAAGGAAGTCTACCAGTTTGACAGTCCCATAGTGAAAAAAGATGGTCAACCTTGAATTATGTACTTGATTACATGAAAGCTAAGATACCATTATAAAGGACAGTTTATATGGATTTTAAAATAGTATGTGCTTGACCATACACCACAAATAGCCAAGTATTCAGGAGAAGGTATCTTCACCTGAGTGCAGAACCACGTGGAGACACAGAAGCAAGGAGAAAGCTCTTCTTCCTTTTCCCTTGCAGGTCCTACCCCTCTTAAGTCAAGCACGGAGCCGGCTCAGAACAGAAACACCCCCTGGGCACACTGCAAAGAGCAGAGCCCAGCCACCCCACACCACCTCTCCCCCAGCTCCCTCCCTGCCCTGCAGCCCCTGCAGGGTGATTTGGCCAGCTCCCACCCTCAGCTCCAAAGCCTGCTGTTGCCCTGTGGTGCACGGAGTTCCCTGAAAGGCAAAAGCTCTCTAAATATTTGGAGATGACTAATAGATATTTTTTTAAGTTGTTATTGATTTCAGTCGGAAAAGACAAGGTGGACTTTTTACCTTTTCTAGCCAGAGTTTTCAGAAAATAAATCTATACATAAATCAAGCACCTCTTATCTATTTTCTGCTTATATTTTGCCAGTTTTTTTGCAAGGAAGCTAAGCATGCAGCTCCCTGGGGCTCTTCTACAAAATCAGAAAATGCCAAATAGAAAACTGAGTGTGTATTGTGTGTATTTGGCTTATGTACAAAGGACTGATAAGGTTCTGTGCAAGGTAGCCCTTTGACATGATTCCCACAGTGCCAGTTCTGCACTGAAACAAGTTAACTGCTCTGAAAACAAAAAACTTAAACACACCAATGAGTAAGACTCATTCCCCATGAGCACACAAGTCCGCACCATATTTATACACTTGGTTGCTCATATAGCTGATGAAAGAAGATAAAAAGACGACACAGAGGAAAACAAGGAAAAATAACCCTGGAGTATTCGAGAATTTTTCTAAAGGCTACACCCTTGCTAACATTTCAGGAATTTCTGACAATACAGAATTTTCTGACGTGAAAGCAATTTCTTACTAAGAGTTTTCATCAAACCACTGTGGGCTGCAGTTACCACAAAATTGTTTTCTACTCATTGCATGTTATTCCATGGTGATTGGCATGATTGCAGACAAAGGATTTACATGTGTTAAGTGTACATTACAGGAAATCTCACAGTGGGGACCTGTTACTTCAGTTCTCTCATGCTTGCTTCTCATGCACACACAATACACGCACACATAAGCACAAGCACACACTGCAAAATGTGCAAACTGAATTTCTTATCTCTGCATATTACAGGATGATAATCTGTACAGTTCCTGTTCCAAGTAATTACATGTTCAAAGTAATCACATGAGCTGTCTACACAGCCACCACTTTAAACAATGTAGCTTGAGCTTTGGAAACAAGCAACTCAAAATTTGTCATCTCAAGCTTAATTTCCATCATATGTTATGAAAGCAAGCAACTTTCCAGCGTTAAAAATCTTCTTTCCTCACCCTTCTGCATGACCAGTAAATTGCCAACAAGCTTTTCTTTTAAAAGTTGGAAGCAGCAAAGATGTAGAAAAATGAATATACCAGGTATTTTAAGATAAAAATTAATGGCAAAAGTTAGTTTCCAATATGGCTGCAGAGCCTGGAATCAATTTGATACCGTGCTATTTGAAAATTCCTGTTACTTACTACGCTATTCCTGGTCTCCAGGAGGCTTGGGGTGGGCCAACAAGAAGGGAGCGCACTAACTGGAAGCGGTACAACTCTGCCTGTGAGAAGACATGGCAGAAACAGGCCCAGCTGACTTCAATGTGAGAAAAACCTAATCCAGAGATTGTTTTACTGATGACCCAAATGCTCGCTACACAGCACCATGCAGAATGCCAAAATGCCGAGAGCTGACCCCATACTCCTACAATGTCACGGCTTAAGAACTAGACTGCAGTTTTAAGCAAGGCAGACAACTATGTCTTTTGTCTATGAGAATTAGAATGTCATTTAGGAAATGTGAAGGCAGAATAGCTTCTCTGTATGTAGAATACGTACAAAAATAACTAAATCTAGCTTTATAAACAAGGAAAGGGAATTAGGTTGTTTTTCAGTACCTACAGTATTTATTAATGAGCATGTATTAATATGCAATTACCCTCTTGAGAAAGCAGGGGTAATTTATGTTGTATAATTTGGAGTCAGTTATTGTGTACCTGCAGATTCTGCCAAGCACACATTATCATCAAAGTAGTTCTACTCCAGACTTTAGTCATAGTGTGACACATTAAGAGATGCAGAAAGGAGTAGAGGGCCATAGCTATGCTGCATGTCACTTAATTCCTGCCTTTAAGGTAAAGTACAGTAATTAAGTGCTAATGCTTACTGGAATTTCCAGTGGAAATTCAGGCAGTCACTCTTTGGCAGAGCCACAGACATTCTTGGTTTGGCAGTTCCAGAGTTCATACTGAACTCAAAGGAATTTATTTATGTGATATGAATAGATACTCCTCCTGATTGTACTATATTTTTTGTTGTTGTTCATTAATTAACATCATAGCTCAGAATTCATTCTGTAATAAATACTCTAATTACACAGCACATCTGATTTGTAAAGTTCAGGCAGCAGTTAACTGCCCCAAAATGAGCAGGAAAATCAGTTCTGGAGTTGCACAAGAGCAGAATCAGAGAAAACTTGTGAAGACACAGAATCCTGTGTTGATTATCAGATTTTCAGAATCACTGAGCATTCTTCTTCAGCAACTCCAACTGAATTAGTAATTAAGCAACGTTTGAAAAACAATTTCCCTTTGATTTGAGCACTCAATACTCTGTAAACAAACTGCAAACTCCCCAAGTCTACCATTCATGCCTGGTTTTACCAGTTTTGTTTTTGCAATAGCAACTGTTCCAACTCGAAAAGCATTTGCACTAACTTGAATTTCCAACCTTACCGTTGCAAATTGTGTCAAGAGCTTGAGGTTATTCATCTGCATAATCCATTTTCAAGTGGTAACACTGGACCTATCACAAGCAGCTCACTCCCTAGTCTACACTCTTTGTCCTTGTTTCTGGGCAGGTCACAACACAGCTAGATTGGCATGAAATAAAAAACGAACAGGGAGATCCTTGGCTAGACTGCTGTAGCAGCATTTATTTTCTTTCAGGCATACCTTGCTTTGGTAGCCTGTATTTTTCTTCCTAGTACGTAATAACATGCAAAATTTCTGTGTAGTTTTTTGCTGCAACTGAGTGAAGGATAGTTTGCTAATGCATGTTATCATTACATAGATTTTTTCATCTACTGTAGACACTTAATCCTTTTTCTGTGTGTGTATTTGGCCCTTCAGGATTTGCTGGCAAAATATATGCAAGCAGAGCAGAGCAGTAATTACAGTTGTAGTCATTAAAAATACATGCAAATGTTCATTTTTTCAGTCTCAGAAGTTGAAACTCCATAAAATCCAGTTTTCTTTCCCTTTCAGAGGTGTAATGAAAAACTAACTCTCCAAAGGAAGTAAAAACTTTATATAAAAAGAAAGAATCTTGATCAAAACAGTGATTTTTCCATAAAAAATGGTTTCTAGTGAAAGCCTTCAACACATCTCAACTTTTCTTGGATGCCAAGTATAGAAAGGATGCTGTGACATTTTACAAGAAAAATAAATGAGAGACAGACTTGTTATCAAAACCTCAACATTTTTAATCCAGATGTTTTTAATTCAGGCATAACAACAAGCAAGTAGAAAAAAAATGGGGAAAAAGAAAAGAAGAAGAAACATTTAAATTAGCAAGAGCACATGGATCTTCTAGAAAACATGACAAAATATTTAAATTAGATGGGATAAGCAGTTTGGTGAAAGCATGAAACAGGGATATCTACAAATAAGCTAAATACTCATTTCCATATGAATGTTTGTACATTCTTGAGAACAGTGAACATCAACTAAATTAAAGAATAATACCACTTAGGGGATCTTATATTTCACTCAGAGTAAAGCATTTTATTCCACTCTAGATATTTAAAGAATTCCCAAAGGGATAGAGAGTATAACTCTAGCACCTTACAAAATATAACCTTAAGAAGTCGGAGGCTGTTTTAACACAAATATTTAGCCAGACATTTTCTGTGAACACAGTTTTAGAGGAAAAGTCTGTTGAGAGATATTACTGAAGCACAGTATCAGGAGTAAATAATAATCCTCTGAAGAAATCCAGGTCTGCTGTGTTATTACAAAAGCAGATAAACAATTGTTGCAATTTATTTTTATTTTTTAATCACCATCCTGGTTTCTACTTACATGGCAAAGTAATTTACTTATTGACTCCCTCTCAGTGCCAACACAACTTTTTTTAGGTCAGTCTGTATGTTGGATTTAGTTTTTCCCACATCCTGACCAGGGCAAACTAGAGCCATACAGGCAGTTTGGGCTAAAAAGCAGGAGCTAATGACAAGAAATTAAAGCTGTTTCTCAAAAAGCAGAATACATAGTTTGTATCACGTGTGAATCTAGTCAGCCTGCACCAGTATTTTGAAAGCAGGCTATCCTCTGTTAAACAAGATATAAAGACAGGATAAACAGAATAAAATTCATATATATAAATTATTGCTGTATGCAGTACAATATAGGAAGCTCACCGTACTGGTTTGGATTTGGCCTTCCAAATGTCCTTGGCTGCTTAGCACTCTTTTCAGAGCCAAACCAGGGGCATTCTTGGCTTCAGTTAAATTTGTATTAGCCCAGCACATCCCAGCCTTCAGCTCCCTCGACACTGAGTTTTCTTTGTAAACCAAGAGGAAAACAGGATATCTGCAAATATAAAAAAAAAAATCACAGCATCTTATTGTAAGCTTGCAGTACATGTGTCATTTCTTTATAGAAGCAAACCAACATGCTTACCTATCTTCCAAATTTAGGTAATAAAAACCAGTTAAGTCTCTTGGTCAAAAGAAGAGGTTACCAGCTATATATATGAAAACTGATTTTAAACTCTGAGCTTGGATTTTACGGACTCTATTTGAAATCACTTGAAAAACTTCCAGAAGTTTCTTAAAATGCATTGTAATGATTCACGTACGTTGTAGTCATGTAGCATACATGATAACACCAAAGGAATTTTCTGCAGCGATTACAGTGAAGCTATCACATCTCTCTGCAGATACAGATTTTAGGTAAATTGCACACATCTTATATACAGATTTCCCAGAAGCAAGTACTGTCATGCTTCCTAGCATCAAATAGGAATATGGATCTATGATAGTACTGTGATTTAAGTATACTCTGCATTAGATAATTTGTTAATATCTCATTTCTACCAACAGACCTGGATATAAACACACTACGTAGAATTATTAAATTTGGTTAATAAGAACCTCTCAAAGTTGACAACTTTTCCTGTTCTAAACAATCATCATTTTATGGGGTGAACTGTTCTCTGGAGTTGCCTATCCTTAAACCAGTTTAAGGGAGAACCCAGTTAAATAACTTCAGGTACAGCAATAAACTTTCTACAAAACTAAATTAAATTGACAAGTCCTTTGCAAAGTCTCGTTCATTCCAAAACAGGGCATAACTAGGCCTGCACAGAGTTGCAGAACAGAAAAAACGGTGTTTAGCCTTCTACCCTACCGTCTCTATCATGACATGTGTGCATTATTTGTGCTAAGAGAAGTATGAGGGAGGTTGTGTCCCTCTAGGAACCCAACCCTGACGACATGAGATATCAGTTGTCTTAAATGGAGGAAGGAAAAGGACACAAGTTGATTTTGCAGGACAAAAACTTTAGAAGCTCTATTAGGAACATTTACCCTATTTAAAGTCAAACTACAAAGTTATAGCCGGTCCACCTTATTTAGAAGTGCCAACTAAATACTCATCAGCTTCAATGGAAACACAATTCCCCCTCAACTCCCTGCTGTCTAGCACAAAGTCAGTCTGTGCACCACCTTCTAGCTGCAACTCAGACTGATTTCAAACAACACAGTCCTTTTCCAAATTTGGGACAGAAAACTCAATTCTATTACATGAAGAAATGTTTGTAGAATCAATGGCAACAACATAAAGGACTGAAAGCATCATACAGTTATATCCTGTTGCTTATACACTGCACTTGAGTAAAATCCTCACTATTCACATTTCCAACACTCACTATTCTGAGGATGAGACTAATGACACAATTTTAAGGTGGTTATGGCCTACAATACTTTCTAGCTTTGTTACACAGTTAAACAGACTATGAGACAACTCTACAGTCACAGGCTGTTATTGATTGCCCAGTTATCTATGCCACTTCCCCCATTTCTAGAGCAGCTGTAGAAGGATCAAACCTGTATGATCACCCACACTACTCAGCAATAAAGGATTATTAAGCTGTTCTCCTCCCCCAGTGTAGTGCATAGGCAAGAAGAGTAATGAACAATTAAAGCTAATTTGAAAGTGGATGACAAAACTGAGATCACCAGCACATATGTAAAGATCTGCTTAGCTATAGACAACACAGTAACTTTTATGCTGTCCCAAGTGTTGCCTACAGCTAGATATTAAATACATTACACTCATTTTCCTTTGCATAAAGAAGCATATACTGATAGAAGGCCTAATGATGTATTTCAGGATTTGCAGATTCCATAAGAACTTGTTATTAATTAAAAAAAAAAAACACCTGAACTGAGAAATGCTATCACGGTGGGGGGTGGGGGTGGAGTGTTTCCACTCAAGTTTATTGAGGTTTTCTTCTGGGTTAAGTGTATCAATGAGACTGGGTTCCTAGAAAATATTGTATAACAATTTATATAGATCAGTTCTCAAGACTAGCCTCAGGTGTTCAGGCATCCTAGGAGAAATAGCTGGGTTGTGCTTGAAATATTTCTGGGAGTTGGGGAAGCAGGAGCAGAAGAGTTAACCTGAGGAATAGATTAGTTTACCCTTTTGTCATCACCTCACCCTACAAAATTTTTTCAAACACAAGACAAACCCTGTCTAAATAAATGCAAGTAGCACATGCTCTTCATGCTAAAATGTCAAGTAAGGGTTTTCACTGAAACTTAAGTTCAGCAGTCTGACCTACTACAATGGGTTTTTTTAAATCATATCCTAAGAAGAGAAAGGAGTAGGTTCAACTTAGATATCTCACTCATTATTGCATTATTGTAACACCATAGTGACTGTATTTTGCAATGACACCAAAAACCCACAGCTTTTGATTCTTTCTTTCCAGAACAGATCTA
Source organism: Falco naumanni (assembly GCF_017639655.2). Taxonomy (NCBI): domain Eukaryota; kingdom Metazoa; phylum Chordata; class Aves; order Falconiformes; family Falconidae; genus Falco; species Falco naumanni. The sequence goes on from NC_054065.1 coordinate 19,900,617, forward strand.
GTAGAACTACAAAGGTACAGAGGGGGGCTACCTGCATGATCAATGACATGGAACAGCATACCTACAAGAAATCATTACATGGATTTGGACTCTCTTTTCCAGACTGAGAAAGTTTTCATAAACGTGTATAATATTACTAGCACATTCAACGTTAAAGGGGAAAAAATACTCACTATGCTTCTTGCTACAAGAACTACTGAAGCGCAACGAAATATTAGAGCGGCCGGGCTTAAGCTTTCCAGGACATAGGAATATTCTGTTTACTACAGAGCATCTTAGACATAAGAGGATAAGCCTATTATATGGTGATGGCTCTGACCCTGCAGTTCAAACACATGGAGTTTTTTTACACAAGGAACTAGTGTGACTTTCCAAAATGCTAACAGAGCATCTTTAGCCACACACATTTAGCCTCTGTTTTAGGCTCTATTAATCAAATCTTCCAGACTCAGAAAAGTTTTCACTTGTAATCTAAGCTCTCCATTACATAAAAATTCTGTTTACTCCAAAGCATCTTAGACACAAGAGAATAAACCAATTATGTCATGATGGATCTGACCCTGCAGTTCAAGTAAGGGTTAGATAGAAGCATTTCACTTGCTTTTATTGGATTTACCCCCAGCCTCCAACCTTTGTTTAGGTAGTTAAGTGTACAAAGATGCAATTCTATCAAGACTGTTGCATTATAGAATCCATCTCATTGAATCCATTACTGAATTTTTCTCCTTGGAAATTCAGTCAAAGAAAAAAAGATACACAAAATGCGTCTGCTGTTTTTTTCACAGCTCCAAAGAGGTGTGCTTACTTGTCAACTTTTACATCATTGCTACATTACAGGAACAGTTAAAGATTGCAGCTTCTGGACTGAAACTGCCAGGGTAGTCCTGCTGGTCTTGCAGATTTCTAGAAAGAAAGGCTTGTAAGCTGACAGTGTTAAGTTTATAATTTTCATAATTTTGGGGGGCCAAAATTCAGATAACAATGAAAAGCAAAGTTTCCTTCTTGGAATATCAGTGGGTTACTCTACAATACTGATAATGAGGTATGTGTATTGCAGTATAGCCACATTTTGCCGTTGTGCTTTATGTCACTTGTATGTAGCTAGAGAGAACCCTCAATCTATGAAGCTTTCTGTCTAAATAAATATAAGTTGGTGGTTGTAAATAAAGGAGTTACAGAGATGGTCCATTAGTAAGTAACTGGCAGAATCAGAATCAAGGTATTCTATTTCCAGAAGATCATATTCAGTATAGTATTAATTGAACCACAAAATAAACCTCCATTGGTTCCAAATAATCTGTTTATATATAATATATTGCTACTCATAATGAGTCATGATGAAAACTACTGCCTGTTTTAAAACATTTCCCACTAAATCCATGAAATACAACTGTGCCAAAATGCAAACCCACAAAGCCTGGGACAAGAAAGTTCTTTGCTTTTTCCTTCAGCACCTAAAAGTTTCTTTCATGCCTACCGTCGAATGCTGCAAGGTGCTGCCTTGCAGTCTACAAAGACACAAAATATACTACAGGAACTATAAATCTCTCCCTCACGTACGCAGAAAACTAATTTCCCATATTGCTTGTTCCAATCAAGTCTCTGCTTTTCATTAAGCACGGCATATAATTCAAAAATACATTTGGGATACAAGTTTGAGAATTTTCTGAGAAAGACCCTCAAGTGGCTGAACAGTAAGCCAGCTAACCTTGCACTCCAGCAGAGAGATTTCTAAGAGCTATTTGGCATAAAACAACTAAATCTATTAAATTATTTGTGCTCAAGCCTTGTTAGAACTGTTAAACTCCAGATTTAGATCGTATATGCAGCACTGGAACTTAAAACCAGTCAAGGGCATTTGAATAAAGGCTATTCCTAACCTCTGTGTGGCCTCCAAATGGCCACACAGACATTTTCACACTGGAACAAATGTCTTTAAAGACAGTTCATCCCTCTGTCTCCTCAGGTGTTTTGTCAATCTATTTCTAGCACATCATTGTTCTTTGCACTACAGTAGTGCCCAGGAACTCTGCCACCAAGCAGGGCAGCTCCGAACAATACTGACCAGGACAGTTCGTGTTCCCAAGAGCTCACGCGCACAGAAAACAAATCTCCAAACAGCATCTGCTACATAAGAGATATGTTTAAGCAACCAGAATTGTAAAAATCCATTATACTTTCTTGTTTGCAAATAGCGTTGGCTGACAAATGGCATTGGTATAATTGATAAATGCTAATATGACATTATTTCTGCACGTGTTTGACAAACTATTAGACAATGATGTTAAATGGGACATTATTTTCAGAACTGGCCAGAGAACAGAAGTTATTTTAAGTTGTCTTAATTTGTCTTTAAAGCTTTTACAGCTTAATGTCCATTTCTATTCAGAATTTGGATGAGGTGTAAAATGGAGGGAGAAATCTTCCAAATATTTTGCCAATACAGTTTGGTTAGTGTCTTTTTTCTTTAAAAAAAGGGAGAGAAATGAATCAGGTTATTGCTTTAGATAGAATATATCAACCCAATTCTATGATTCAAAAATAATTCCTTTCCATTTCTTCCACGACTTTGAAGGTTATTTCTTCTCACACATTTCTACACTGTACAAACAATTGCAATATTTTACATTTAAGACTCTAAACAGCAAATTAAAGTCTTAAGCTCTCACTAAGCCTAGACCCAATTACTACAGGAATTAGGTAGCATGTGCATGTTTACAACAGCAATTTTGGGGCTGTGCTTTCTCTAAATTGAAGAGCTTATACCTTAAATCCTTCTCTCATCTATGGCAGAATGTGTCCAGTACAGTCCCAGACTTTTCGATAACTATCTGGACTCTAGCAGCATTTGCTGGGGCCAGTGTTAGTTTACCTACATATAAATGTTAGTTAAATTCATTAGAAGTTTTATTTTTGTAAGATTATTTAGGTAAGCAATTAATTGATCTTTAAATTAGTGCCAATATATACCCCCCCACTTCCTGTGGGTATCATCATAATGGCTATGATTAAGGTGGTTGGGTATTAAGAAAGGGATCTTACTTTGGGAAATAACAACAAATTAATGGTTACCTAAGCCTTTAAATTCAATTGAACACAGTAAAAATAATTAAAACATATCAACTGCAAGCAGAATATTAGAGACTCCCAGCAGACACATTTGGAACATTCTCTAAAACCCCAGAATGGTTTTAAAACACTGTAGTCTTTATTAGCAACCACTGTTCTTCAGTTCATTAATACAAACTAGACAAAGAAAGCAAGGTTAGAGGTAGGATTTCCTACCACCTGATCTGTTTCAAATTGTGAAAACAAGGGATAGGCAAGGCGTTATAATAAAACTAACCATGCCCCCTCCAATTTTGCAGACCAATTTGTAGCAGATATGTCATTTGCAGTTTCAGTCCAAGATAGGAAGCTTCTTTATTTCAAAGAGAATTTTTTCTCCTGTTGTTTTGGCTTACATCCTGAAGTTGACAGAGCTACCAAACCACCTCACATCTTACTCGGTAACTCACAGAAGTTATCTTTATTTACAAAAATGGGCAAAAATATTTTTTCTTCCTTATAATCAAATTTAGAGACTGACCTATAGCATAGATACATACTTGCATACATACACGTAACAAGAGGTATTTTCCATACAAGTATTCAAGCAGAATGCCTTGCAGATAAAACCATTTCTTTATGACTTTCTAGCTATTCTAAAAAGTAACAAGAAAAAAAATTATAGCTGCAGATGATACATACACTGCCTTCCACTGAACATTGAAGTCTTTTATTATGACTGGACAGGGAAATGGCAAGTTTTCTTTTAACACAAATTCCTTCCCTTGGCAGTTTTTTCTGTCTCTCTGTCATGTTATTTTAAGACACTTTCATTTGATCATTCAATATTTTCCACCACTGACTAGGTGATGAATAGCCTTGCCACCTGGCTCAGTTTCCCATACCCTCTCCCAGTTTGAATATTTCTTTAGACATGAAAGCCAAAGGAAATGGAAAAACTGCCAAAGGTATTTTTTAATGCCTTCAACAAACAAAAATTAAAAAAAAGATTCTGTACAGACATGAAAGTCAAGACCCTCTCTAGGTCCATCTGTTACTTCTTGCAAGAGAGGAGGCATATGCTACATTTTAGCCAAAATTGATCTCAGCAGAATTTTAAGGAAAAATATTGATTCATTCTCAAACTGTTGTTTCTTCAGGAATCTATTCTATCTCACTGAATACTTTTCACATATTTTAGTACTTTCTCAGCTTCCTGTATGCAATCTTTCCTTTCCTGCTTTTCTACTTCACTTTTTCCTTTTATTACCATTGCTAAAGTAACAAGCTTCTTCTGCTATTCCTATCTTTCAGGATGCTGCAATGCCTGTCTCCTGTAGTTTCATCTCTGCTTCATTGCAGCTTCTTTTCCTTTAACTTCCAACTCTGTGTTTGCACTTTCTTACCATGTCATTCTACCACATAGATATTCAAGACAACCCTAAAATAAGTGATCCCCATGGATAAAACACTTTTATGGCTCATCTTCCTACTTAGCACCTAGCATACTTTATTACTAGTTCTAGGATATATTACTACCAACCATCAAGGAATCTAAACACAACGACCGTCTCCACCATCTAACTCAAGGCTGACAGAATTTTCACAGCTCCCTAAAGAAGAATCTGCACTTCCTGAGGATGCTTGTCCAGTGTAACTACAGCATCTTACACATACCTGAGCCAGGAGTCACAGTTGCTATTAGTTGCTATACAGTTCCCAGCAGAACTAATTTTCCATAAGCAAAGCACAAGTGGACACCTTGCAGTACACCCTTTGATAAACCTACGCAAAGCAAGTGTGCAGTGGGACTGGATACTTACACAAATCCTTTGGACTGTTAGACTACAGCAAATTCAAAGCAAGGCTCAGTTAGACTAACTAGAACAAATCCAAATCTTAAGGAGTTTTCTATGGGTTTGTGGTTGGAGGAAGAGAAGAATAACTTTCAAACTGAGTTTTCAGTGAAAAAGCTCATATATTATCCGCCTCCTCATATCGCATCTCCCCTCCTCCCAAAAAATAAAATAATAAAGGAAATAAAAATCAACCAGTGTTGTTAATTCAGGGAGAAAAAGTTACATATATATCCCAGCTCCAACTTCTAGATCTTAAAAATGTCATTGTGATGCTTCATGGAAGTTCTCACCTGGTGATGTCAGACCATCAGCTTCCTCAAAGGGAATACACTTACTGTGATCGGTTCTGCAGAAAGGGATGAATGTGTTTCATTTTAAGAGATTTTTCCACCTATTGATCATGACAACATATAAAAGAACGAGGATACAAAATAACCTATTTACAGTGCTTAATAGCCATATCGTGAAGGTTTTTTTTATCAAAACTCACATTTTTCAGAGAAGAATAGGCTAGTATGAAACTTGGATTTTGGATAACTTTTAGGTAGTTTCCTCTACCCATCACCACTGAAATATTGCTATGTGGGAAAGACTTCCTTAGGAAAACTAGTCCCCATCTTCAGCTCCATCTTAACAGTTTTTTCATTGTACCACTAGCATGGCTGGACCACGGAAAAGGAGCCTGCGTTGTCCTGAGAACATTGTAACAATTATACTCTAGTCATACTAAATTGTTACAGAATCTTCTGCAAGCTTCATACAAAAGCTGCAGGGAAAAGCATGGGGAAAAGGACACAGTTAACGTCCCTCTTGGATTTTCAGATCTCTGCCTGCTTATTCCAAGTCTATAAGACTAAAGCAGTTGACATGAACCAAAATGTTTAGTCTGCTCCAAGTAAGAGCTGCTGAATGCTCCAGCTTAACAAGGATTGCCTGTAGCTTGGCCCAGGTACCTGGTCTGTACCTCAGGGTACTCTAGATACTCAACAGCTGCTATTTTACCTTTACGGCCTTGCTTACTGCTCCAGAACTAAACTACATCTGCATGTAGGTCTGCCCTTCTGAAATTCTTCTAGACAAAGTAAACTCAAACCTTCATTCTACAGTTTTGTTCCCTGAGTGCACTGGGTCTGGCTGAAACCCACAGCAGCCCTCACAGCGCTGTGCTTGTACTGGTGACTGGGACGGTGGTGATCACACACCGGTGTTCTGGCTGCTGCTGAGCAGCGCTCGCACAGCACCAAGGGTGGCTCTCCAGCATCCCTCCCCTCATCAGTAGGCTGGGGGTGGGCAAGATCTTGGGAGCGGACAGAGGCAGGACAGCTGACCCGATGTGACCAAAGGGAAAGATAAGAGAACGGAGGAGGAAGGAGGGGCATTCATTGTCTATTACATTTGTCTTCCGGAGCAACTGCTACACGTACTGAAGCCCTGCTTCCTGAGAAGTGGCCAAACACCACCTTCAGATGGGAAGCAGAGAACATCTTCAGTTTTCTTTTGCTTCTGCACACACAACACTTGCTATTAGTTCATTAAACTCCCTTCACCTTGACCCACAAGGGTGGTTTTTTTTCCACCTTATTTTCTCCTACCCTGTTCTGCTGAGGAGGGGAGTGATAGCAAGGCTTGGTGGGCACCTGGTGTTCAGCTAATATCAACGCACAACACTCAGGCATAAAGTTTAAGGATTTTTTTTTTTTTTTTTTCTACAGAGACAGGTTAACACATCTTATGTGCTGCTGGTCTCCAAAACAAGAAAATCTCTCCCTTCTGCTATAATATGATATAGGTAGTATGCCATGGTTTTCACTCTTCATCATAGTTCTACTGCTATTCCTCTAACGAGTTTTCTTTCTCATTTAAAGTAAGAAGTCCTTTCATATCAGGACTTTCAACTTGGGTATGACCAAATGGGGGGGGGGGGGCGCGCAGCATCTTGTTCTGATAAGAAAACACAGATTTATAGCTATTTAAATCTTGTTTTTAAAAGTGGTAGGATAGTCAAATTTGATTTATTCAGTAAACTGGAGTTGACAAAGTGGAAACTGCAACCAGTCTCTGTGTCCATGAGGTAGAAGTAGAAAGTAATTTTATGACAACTTTTGGGTTTTAATTGGACCACACTCTTATCTTCTATAAGACTCAATCTAATAAATAAAATGTGTTCTGTAAGGTGGTTACCTCACTCATGCACAGATTAAATCATAACATCAGATGTTCCCACAGATCTGGGTGGCAAACACTGATCAACACCAAGCTGGTAAGCACACCAACACTCCTAGATTATCCAGATGTAACCATCTGTGAGGGTTTGGTAGCAAATAGGCTGTGTTTGCATTTCTGTAGAAAGGCTTTCTGAATATTCAACTCCAGTTTTCACTTAAAATTTGGATATACCTCCTGTGACACCAGTACTAAACAATACATAGAGCACTGACACCATTTTACAAAGATAATTTAGAGGGAAATTAGTCAGAGAAATCAAAAAGAAAGTCAGTGCTCAAGTTAGCAATATTGTGGCTACTTGTGAAAAATACCCTATTCCAGTGTCTAGGACATCTTATATTTCAGGTTCCTCTTTTGCTTGTTAATGGAAGAGCTGCCTTCTGCTTTTCTGCAAGGACTTTATAACGTATCAAGAATAACTATAACTTCACTGCCCAGTAGCAATGGTCCCTTACTAGAGCTCTGAGTTACACTTCAGCCCTACTCAGCATCATTCACCTCTGGGCTGTCTCCACCACCGTCTCTTGCTCAGAAGGGCTCTGTCTTTCTTGCTTTGTTTGTATTAAGTATTTACAGAAAGATCAGCGACGCATATCCTACTGAAGAGATTCCTTGCTATCAGAGATATGCTGCCACCAAAAGGAAAGCACAATGTTTCCACCAAACCAATTCAGACCACATCTTTTGGCTAAAGAGACCCACAACCCCAACTATGTTTGGTGCAGTTTCCTCTCTCTATGCACATTTGTGTCTTGCTCTAAGAAACCAGGTTTGAATGGTTTAGTCATAAATCACAACATGCAATTCACAAAGTAGCCTAAGAGCAATCATAAATCCTTTCATTAAAATACAGCTACTGCCAGATCTGAATTTTGTTCTTTCATTTTTCATCTAGTTTCCTAGTTTTGATTACAGTGCAAACTTCATGGGCCTTTAAGGAAATAAGCATTTGTATGTTTATATCCAAAAGTGCAAATAAAAGGAATAAAAATTTTATAGAAATCTGCGTCACAAAGATAAGATGTAAGGGGAAGAAAGGGGGGAGAAAACTATAACCTCAAGGCAACTTCTAATCTAGAGTTAATAAAACTACAAAGAATTTTTATAATTCCACTACTTAAGAAAAATCTGCAGACTGTTTTCTGTAAATGCTATATGGCACCTAACAATGTATCAGACAACAATTAAGTCAGCAAATGTGCCCACAGCATTTTGCTTTAGAAACACGTTATGAGAACTGTAATGTGTCAGATGAATACCGACCTACAAGCCAGTCTCACCTAACGTGCTAGGTCTCAACTAATAGGTTTGAAATGCATATTCAGAGTAAAGAATACATTTAGCAGGAGGACCTTATGAACACATAAGATTTGGTCTCATATCAAATAAACTGCTATACCCAAACAGCACTGAGATCAGGACACATTTTCTTTTTAGCCACTATGGCACACAATGGATTTTATCCTCTAAACTAAGAGCTCTCTGCTTCAATACAGAAATCACTGCACTTAACATGGTTTTAAACCAGAGTTCAGTGCGCAAGGCAGAGGTGCAGAAAGAAAGAGAAGAGCTACCTCCTACCATTAGAAACAACAGACACATGTATGTTTGTTTTAACAGCCATTAATAAGCAGCTATTTACCAAGAGAGAGTAAACACACCACCTAGTTAGAAGAATGTTTGTTTTCACTATATGACAGATGTGGAGAGTTTCATGTGTCCATTTTTACAGGAACAGGCCTCCAAATATAGCTTTAACACCAATTTGAGAAACCAAGCCAAAAATGAAGAATGCCCAGCATCATGACAAAAATTAACAGGTACTGTGTATAGAGGTAGTATATAAGTGGAAGTAAACTGGCTGACTTCCAGAGAATCAAGAATTGACTGTAAAAAATAAGAGACTTTCAAGGGGAGAAAGACAAATATTTGTAGAAAATTCAGAAGCAAAATTTGTCAGAAAAAATTACCAAAGTGAACTTTGTAGATGAAGAAAGGTAACATTGGACATTATCAGTGTTAGAACCTACCATTAACACCCTAAGAAAATACCACCTTTTACATTTTTTTTTTCCACAGCTCAATTCTATAATGCAACACCTAAAGTAGCACGTACACTGAAAGTATTTAGTTGATAATGAAACATAGTATTATTATTACACTCAGAGGATTCTAAAACAGCTGTTTCTGTTACACTACTGCAGCACCTCAATAGGTTCCCATTCTATTAAAGTAAACCCAGCAGAAGAAAGCCTACACACTTCAACTTAGGCAGGGGTTTGAAGTGATTAAAGAATTTCCTCATGTTGTTGCACAGTATTTAAAACAAAACAACAAAAAGCCCCATATGTTTCAATTCCAGCCTCTTTAGCACTCACACAAGTATGTGCAAACAGTAGTGGGTAAGACAGGAAATTATTTCTATGACAAAACCCCAAACATTCTCTAAACAAAAGTCAGGATTTCCAAAGAGAAAAAAGATTTCAGGAAACAATATTCACAGTCTCATGCAAAGTGGTAATTAATTGCAAGCCTGTATGCTTCACTATACAACATCAACTATTTTGATTTATGAAAGAGCTCTCTGCCAGCATACATGGCACAGATCAGTTATGGATATCTTGCAAAAAGACCCAACAATCATACCTAGAGCTTTAGCACGCAGGTGCAACAGATGAATTCCCAAAGTTCCACACATGGGTTTATTTTAATATCCATCCAACTGCAGGATATCAAACTCTTCTCCAATAACAAATAAAAAACTTCCTTAAAATTCCACTTAACAAATCTGTTTAATAAACAGGTAAAAAATGCATACAAAAGCACATCCAAATGTTTCACTGTATGTTCAGAAAGGTAAAGTGAATACCTAATCTGATTGCGCATTGCACATTAAGAATACAATAGGGGAAAAAAGTTACAAGTATCAGCCATTTAGGCTACAGAAATAACACACTTTATTAACTAAATTACATAGATGTTATATGCTTAGGCATACCTAGATATTAATTTATGCACTAGAAGGAAGCCTGAACCATTGAAAATAATAGTCAGAGGTCAAAAATTATCAGGGAACTGTTTTGAAAGATCAGAAGATTACATTAGACTAGAGAATTAGTGCTGGAACAAAACACAGATTTTAAGAAGGACCTAGACAGCAGCTTTCACAAATTAAGACCATCTCTCACATGCTTGGACAGACTACATGTAACTTCAGTTGCTTAGGGCAGCTGCTTAAATGCTGTCACTTCAGGCATTTAAATGTTCTGCTAGCTGCTGTTCAACACTAATGTTACCACAGACTTCAAATGCTCCAACCAGATCTACAGAGTCAAAAACCCAGAAGTGCAGTACTTTTCTCAGGCACAGAGAATTTGAGTCCCATTCCTTAGACGTGTTCTGGACATGTGTGTCAGCTCTTGCTAGGAAAGGCCAGAGGCAGACCACCTGTATTGAGAGGGACCATGCAAAGACACCAGGAGTCATGTGGCACAAGCATAGGTGTCTTCATTTAGGACAGTTTACGTTCTCACGATTTGGGAGAACAAAACAAAAGCTGCAAAACAGTAACTATAACTTACCTATTTTTGCTTCCAATGAAGGAAACAGATTAGTCTCTCTTCTGCCCAAGGGGTTCTTGGACCCTCAGTCAGAGGGCAAGCAAGATCTGAGACGGTGGAAGCCTATACCAAGTGAGTAAAACAGTCTAGATCTGTCTAATGGGGGTGTCACAAGCAGCTCCCCATTCAGCAGCTAGCATCTTAGATGCCTGACTTTCCCCAAGCCTTGCATGGGAAACACTGGTACTGATTAGAGATGAGCACTCACAGCCTCCACTAGCCAGAAGCAGACATCCTACACTCTGCAACGAATGTGTTTGAGAACTCCAAATGTTTCTGCCAACTTCTATTTACTTTTTCCGCTACTTGAAAATCAAGAGAGATGTTACTGCATTTCACATTACCCATCAGATGCACAGAAGAAATTTTCCTCCTCTACTCCTGAAGTTCTTATGTGTGAGTCTGGCAGACCGAGACATGTTTGATGAGATGTTTTTATAGCCACTAATGCAATAGGATACCCATTTCAGGGAGACATCACATTACAACAGACTCTGAAAAAGAAGCCATCTCTAGATACCGTCACTGATGTAAAATAAGATCCAGTGGCAAAAAGCATTAACTTTGGCCTCACCATACCTTGCATTATTAAAATATTCCTCAAAAACTACGCATTTCCAAGAAACTTGGTAGCTAATTCTGAAGGTTAGTTAATGATGGACAGTTCACATCAAAACCTGTGATCCCAGAATTAAATGGACAAGGCAGAAATAAACAAGACTTTGTTTATAATTGAAATTTCAAATTCCTTAGAAGTTCTTGCAATATCCTTAATCATAATTAAGAAAGAAAAAAAAAGTCCTTGAATAGGTAAACAACAAGCTCTGCAAACCCAGGCATGGAAACTGGACAGTACAAACTTTAAAAATGTGAAAATCTCTTACAACATCAACATTTTGGCTAGGTTTGTTAGGAAGTTTCTGCATAGACTGGGAATTGTTTATGCTTTAAATATTTCATCTTTAAATATTTCATCTTTTAACAATGCCAAAAAAATAATTACTTTTCAGAGATGTCTTTACAGAAGAGTAAATAATCACCTTAACTACCAATCACACAAATTACATAAACAGATGCCTCAGGAGTAGTTTTAAAAGCCTAAGATTCACAATTTTGCAATATGCAGCAGCAACGGGATGTAAGACTTGCAGTTAAATTCTAAAGAGTGTAGATTATGAAGGGAGCTTTTGAGTGTTTTAGGGTTTCTTTTTTGTCTACAAGAGATTGATTCTGAGATCTTCCATTTCTGCATGCATGTTCCCTTGAAATACTTAGTGCACTGGCATCTAAATGCATAATGAACGTGTACAAAAAACGCATAGTCACTTGCCTGGGAACTTCAGCACAGAGGATGAGAATCAGGAAAAATAATTCTCTAAACACAGAGGTGCTACAGGACTGAATTTAATTCAAATCAAAAGTTCATTAAATTAAAAAAAAATTGCCTGAATCCTTATTTATGTGAGTTTGCTCTACATGTGCAAATTACTGTTACTCGAGTAAGGAAAAAAAACTGAAATGTACTCAAGCCACTTAGCTTCCATTTCCTGATAAAATTACAGGGAAAAAACTCCCAAACTTTAAGAGGACAATTACTTAAAACGTAGTACTTTTTCCTTTCTCTTAATTTAATAATCACTACTAAATAGCAAATACTAATCAAATTCCACCACTTCACTAAATTTCTGCCACAAGATAACACCACTAAGAACTCACAATAAAGCAAAGCTGAATGAATTTCAGAAATATGGCTTTTTCTGCTGATATCTGCTCCTGACTGCTTACTTCTTATTGACAAATTTCACCATGTAAAGAATGTCTTACCATGTTTTAGAGCTCTAAAAAATTCGCTCCACTCTTCACTAGAAAAAGAGTTCATGTAGGGCAGTATGACAAATTAAAAGTGATTTGCCAAGTTGCTTCAAATCAGATTCTTGTCCAAATGCCTCCTCATGTGTGTGTGCAGTGAAATAAGCCATGCACCTTTTCCAAGTCTTACATTTGCTCATCTAAAGCTCAGTCATTCCTCTCCCATTTGCAGCTGACAGGTTTCTCAAATTTCTGGTTGCTGTCCTGAGGAAATTTTGTTATATCTAATAGATCTTATTTACAGTTGCCACCTGTCCCTGATCACTGCTGGAGGGCAGTGCCATTGCAGGCAGAGACCCTGACTGCATTCAGCACCTTACGCTTCAAGCAGCCTGCCTGCCGCAGTAGGCAGATACCGCTCGCTTTAGGGAGATGGATGCAGAGGGAGCAGGGAACATCTGAACATAGGCAAGATCAGCAATGATCTGTTATCCTGGATTTCAGGTGCTTCCTATTGTATTTACCACGTCTTCAGTCATTCACCTAACATACATTTCTCACCTTTTTTTTTTTTTTTTTTTTTTTTTCTTCCTGTAACTACCACTTCTTTCCACAATGCTTGGCAAACAGATGAATTCCCATGCAGCTCTCAACCACGCACACCTTGGGAACTACACTTCTGCAGCTTACTGATGTGGTATTTATTCTAACAGCTAAACCTCAGCAAAATTACATTCCAGGAACATTTCAGGAAATCCCTACCCCAGTCTGCAAAAATAGTCCATCCATGTTTCAGAATACAAAGGTTACTGATACTTCCACACGCTTCTCTAGAATTTTTAAAGTATTTCAGCATTTTACACAATAGCTGCATATTTTCACACTTTCTCCATGCATCAACAAAGACAGCAAGTTCCTTAAAAAGGAAAGTCAAAAGACTTTTTATGTATGGATCCAAAAGAACAACAGCAGTGTATCCCAAGCTGGAGGCAGGTGTGCCTCATTCTCAGTTTTGCATATTTTAATTTAATTGTATTTCTATTCTAAATGAAATAATGCATGACAGTGCTGGATTTAGACATCTCATTTTTTTAAAAAAGCTCTTTTGCTTTTAACTTGTATCAGGAACAATTATGGAAACCTCTCAGACAACAACCTCTACACTGGGATAAATGTCATTTTTCCTTTTCTGATGTTATCAAAAGATTCTGTGTGCTACCTCAAAAGACAAGGAACAAAATATTCTCCCAAGACTTTGCTTCACATTTTTATCCCAACAGTATGTATTCACACACTTGAACAGATTGCTTGCACAGGACCATCTGGAATTATGTCCTGCATGCAGGGCATTCCAAAATTGCTGTGGGCAGCAGCAAGTGGGTGGTGGTGGCTGAGGAAGCTAACACTAGCAGCCAGTTTTAGGGGGGTTCCTGCACAGTGTCTCTGTGTTCTCAACTTACTATTTTTTTAACAGCTACAAGATCTAATAGACATAGCATTACTGTTCCTTATTTAGAAAGGTTTGGGAGTTCTCCCAGTACCTGAGAAGTTAAAAAAAATGAGGTTTGTATCCATTTCTTATTCAAGGTCACATAGCAGTATCAGTGGTGAGTCTTTGTCTCTACTTCTCTCTTTTTTTGCATAGTGACTCATTGTATTCAAGTAGCTACTGCCAAAAGTGTACGGCTATTGCCAAATCCAAGATTACACCACTGATGAAGTCCTGGACTAACAAGAACCTCAAGAAGCTATCCATCCCTGCTCTTAGAATGCTAACCCATCCATCACAATCTGTTTAATCTTAATCTTTTCTAAGTAAACAACTTAACCTTTTCTAAGTTTTAGTCTTTCATTGCAGCTCATGTTTTCCAATGCTTTCATTACTGAAGTTCCTCTCTGGATTTTGCTAATTGGTCTACATTTCTTAAGATACAATTTTCAGCTGAGACTGTACAGTTATCACCAGAAGAGGAGGGATAACCAGTTTCTCACAAATTAAGTTGTCAGGTCTGATATAGTGTATTGTCTGTTCCACTAGCCTAAATCATTAATGAAGTCAACAGAGACTTCAGAATGCAGCCGGGTATGACCTCACCTAACATCCTTTCTTGCATTGATAGTATATTCACAAAAAACTACATTTTTCCTAATCAAAGTACATTACCATCCAAATTTCTTTAATTTCGTTAGAAGAACACAGTCTTGTAGAAGTGTGAAAGCCTTGTCGGTTTGCAATAGTGTTTCACATCAGCTTTACTTTGTCCATTAGACATACTATTCTGGAAAAAAAATGTCAAAAGAACTGTCAAAAACTTACTACCTCAAACCAATGTCTCCTATTTTTAATATTATTATTTTCCAAATAAAAATAATGTGTTCCCATATGCATTTGTAAATCACAATTGCACCGATCTGCCTTACTTACTTCTTTCCCCACATTCCATGCTGCTACTGTTGCTGCTTTGAGGAAAAAAATAAACTACGAACTTTATGTAGTTCTTTAGACCATCCACACACCATGCATCCCCATTCAAAGAATGCTTGCCTTGCAAACCTACTGAAGTTGACTGCAAGAATCATCACACAGCTGATAAAATGAAGAATTCAATAAATTTTCATTTAAGAGTAACTCTGTCAACTTAAATCTCCAAAAGACATTTAACACTATCATTCCCAAGGCCTTTAAAGAAACCAGACAAAGTGTAAGAGTATAACATCGACTAAAGAAAAGCAACAGCATGGAAGAAACAGTCAGGTCTGTGTTAAGAACTGTGCTGTTCAACATACTCATAAGTGACCTGGAAAAGGGAGTAAGTAATGAGGTGACCAAATTTGCTGACGAAACAAAGGTATTTAAACCAGGTAAGGGGGAACAGCAAGCTGAGTAACTGCAAAGTAACCTTGATGCAGGTGATACAAAGAACATGTGTGCTGTTATACTTTTAAGGGCGCTTTCTCACATTTTTGCCCTCTCCAGACAGTATAGGCCATTTTCATAACCGTCTTTCTCTTCAGATGTATTTTGTGTAACATTTAGAAGAGTTTACAGCATTGTAACCTTGGGGCTGGTGGGTAAAAGGCAGAAGGGAGAAGGAAAACATATGAACAGAAATCAAGAAAAGCACATTCAGCACAATGTGTTTTGGTCCTTTGTGCCACCATTCACAAAGGGAAGGCATATTGCAGAAAAATTATTTCAAAAGGTATTGGTACATTCTGTGCCTTTTTCCTGTAAAGTAGGTACCGCTATACTCCATGCTCTCTCCATCCTTCAGTGGATCTGTAAAACAATGTATACTAGCCCATAGCTACCTATGTGTTAGAGGCATATTTAGTTTCCAATAAGCAGGATGTTGGAGTGACTTTCTGATGCCACACATGGTCCCATCCTTCTCAACAAAGCAACATTCTGCTTCTGATGTGGGTTTTACCTTTTAGAGAAATAAAAAGTAAAAGGTAAAGCTAAAAAAAGACAGATCTGTGCACATACACCTGTTCAAAAACAAAACCCAGTTTTCCATTGCCAGAGCACACTTACATAGAACTTAGATGTAAAGCTACTCCTAATGCAAGAGGGAACAACAACCCAAACCACACTAAACCCATTTCCACAACTTTACTAAAACACTTACGCCATCAGTCAGCCCTGCAGAACAAGTGTTCCAGAAACCACATCTTCACATTACAGCCTCACTCAAATCTTCACCCATTCAGAAACAATCAGCTCACATGCAAAGAAAATAATTTGTCAGTGTGGCCCCTGTACTACATGTTTCTCCAGCTGGCGCAGGGAAACAGCATTTCTGTCTTTCACACTTGAAATTCACATCTGTAAATTACACACCAGATTATACACTTTTTCCTTCCAGGCTGTTCTAGTCTTCCTCTTCCATGTCTCCTCTTTATATGGTCCAGGTAATTTTAAATTTCCACTAGTTGCTGAGAGCTGCACAGTACAAAAATCTGATCTTCAACAATGATACCCTCACTTTGACATTTCTCTTAAAGGTAAACATACAGAACTTCAGGTTTATATGGCATTTGCATGTATTAATGAGGTCAAGGCTCTGTGTAACAGTAAAAAAAATGAAACAATTTGGGAATTACAGGAGCTATTGAATAGCTCCTTTCACAAATTAAAACTGTGCATAGAGATCAGAATCTAAAGATATGGCAAGTGAAAAAACATCTGTAAAAACCCTTAAGAGCTTCACACAGGTACCGCACAGTGAGGCAGAGCTGGTGAGCAAGTTATCTGATTTAGTTTAAATGTCAGTCAGTACAGTTCCTTTACAAAGCACAGAAGAGAACTGCAATGAGGTATCAGAATAGTTGAAATGGGGCCAAAAGCAAATGATCAAGCTCATTTAGATTCTGCATTTCTGTAGCAGAATCAAAACCATATCTGGATGAGCTTTCCTAAATTTTGCATACCCATCCACATGAAAATCTATGTTTACAGACTTGTGGCACTGAGATTTAGGAGATGACATTTCAACTATAATCTGAAGATCTTTAACTGCCTAGAGATGGCAGAGTAGGTAGGAGGTCATCAATATTTCCATAAGCCAGCCATGCTTTGATGGTATTTTTCAGCACTGTACAAATTCAGTTCAAGAGAAGGGTTTTCTGCATCAGGGAAGTGCTGGCAGTATCAATACTACATAGATATATAAAGGCACAGAAAAGTGGAGGGTCCCTCTCCTAAGAGTCCCAAAGTCTAAGACTAATTTTTTAAAAAAATTCCCAAAGCCCATAACAAGGTAAAGCTAGAACAAAATCAGCAGGAAAAACTACTAGAAGCACAGGATTTTTTTCATTTCCCTCCTCTTCTTTCATAATTTCCCCTTTTGTGTCCTTATTCCCTGATGCAGATTTCTGCTTTCTTTCTGCATTGTATTCTCTGAGACTCAGTTCTAGTGTCACAGAAATCTTCCTCTAAAAACCAACAAATGAAATTGTTTACAACACTCTAAATCATCCTCCAGCTTCTAAACCAAATGCTCAGGGACATTTTATTGTAGGTGGCAGCATTTGACTTTTCAGGGCTGCTTTAGATTGCTTGCAGACTGAACCAGATCTTAGAGTTGCTAGACTGTCTTTGGTCTTCGTGGTTCATATGTATTAACCTTTTGTTCCATCTAGATTCTGTATTTGCTGAATCCATATACATATATACCATGGAAGTCAGTCACAGACACTGTATCTACCCATAAGCCAACTGTTTATTATTCCTGAAAAAGTTTTCCTGTAAAAAATGTGAAGGAATCTTTTAATGAGAAGTTAATTTTTAAGACAAGTTTCAACTAGGAGGAGCATTTAAAAGCAGAGTTATAAAATATACGGTGGGTGGGGCAGGTTACAATAGAGATGTGGGCACAAAGCTATGCAAGGCATTATAAACACAATGCTAAAATAATAGGATCTCTTGAATGGGAAACCACAACCTCTGAATCTAAAAGACTTTGTTTTACTTTCCTGTGAAAACTTGTTGATAGCACTGTTAAATGCAAACAGAGCACTTTCATATTTCATAGCACACTGCAACCTTGAATACAAACACGGAGACAAAAATATAAACATCAAACATACTCAAAACTCTGAAAATATTTGTTTAAAAAGGTGGTACACCAGGCAATCCTATTCTTGCCTGAATGACTGACCATGATGTGCTCTGAAGCTGCACTAAAATGACTTTAGAATTACTGTTTTCTTTTCATCCACGTTGCAATGCTGAAACTTGTGTATTTTTGTTTATTGCTCTTGAGAGCAATTTCATTTTGATAAAACTAAAGGTCATTCATGCGACTGGTTATACTGCAAGAATGTGTTACAGCTTCAGAAGAAGAGAAATACGATCATCGGAAAGTACACATATATTTATAATATGCTTCCATGGTATGGTTCCAGAAACATCCTCTGCCTTTAGAAAAAAACTGTTGTCTTTGGGAGCTGAAGGAGGAAAGAAAGGGGGTCGGCTGTTTGGACTTGTGTTTCCATATTCACTTTGAAGATTTTGAGACTGGTAGCTTTAACAATTTACTTTGACGGGCTAGAGAAAAAAAACTCTATAATGAAATAATGGAAGTTTTAGAAAGTTCTAAAATTTACTATCATTTAAATGCTGATTTTTTTTTAATGTGGTTTATATAAAACTGCCAAAAAGCAAATCCTTTATAATAGCAAATACTGATACAACTTTGAATTTCATATTTATATCGTTGCACAGCTTGTTTTAACATTACAACCTCTGTGGTACCACATTTAAGCATGTTCTGTTGGGTGTTTTTCTCTGTAAAACATACTCTGGTTGGCATAAAGTTTTACAATACTCACCAAGTAAGGAATAACTTCACTAAAGCCATTAGAAGTAGTACCATATAAAACTGATTAAGTTTAGACCGTGTACACACTCTCCCTGGCACAGCTCTTAGTCTTCAAAACCCAAAAGCTAACACTGTTTTCTAAGTTCCTTGCTCATAGAACATGAGGAATAGTAACCAGAGTCCAGGGTGCACCACCAAGATGACTATACTGATGTTCACGATGCAGTTGCATCCTGGAGTTCCTTAGTTTTTGTAATGGGACCTGCTAAAACAGAACAGGATTTAACAGGAAACATGCTTTCAGGGGGCTTAGCCTGCTCCCAGTGCAAGGTTTTCCACTTCACTTCATTACAGTTTGAATTAGGCCCTGCAAATCTTTGAATGGGAATCCAGGCAGCTTCAATGCTTTCTGCTGACAAGATAACATGGGGGCACTGCAGTGAAGAGCAAAGTGGCACCATGATACTCACACACTGATGGCAGAACTGACTGCTGATAGCAAGAACACTAGTTACCAGCATCTGATCCTACAAAGAGGCAGGAACAGGCAGAAAAGGAGGAAAGGAACACATCAAGAAATTCTTTTCAAGAAAAAAAGAAAGCTCCATTTACATTCTGCACTGAGAGCAATTTTTTGTAACTTTCTTCCTTTAAGCCTACCCTGTAATATCTTGCTGCATCAAAAATGCCTCTAGAAGCAGGTAAAAAAAGGATTAAGACAATTAACACACACAAAGAAATTCTTGTTGAATCTCATGCACACACAAGCTGCTAGAGAATGCTACATACCCAATCCTGAAAGAATTCCCAGCTGTTACTAAACCAGTATATAAAAACCAGAAGGTGCATCAGTTACTGTTTTGCCACACACTGTTCATGAAGACATAGCAAGATCTTTATTCCAGATTTTAAGACATAGAATCATTTAGGTTGGAAAATACTTTTAAGGTCATCAAGTCCAACCATTAACCCAACAGTGCCAAGCCTACCACTAAATCATGTCCCTAAGTGCCACATCTATGCATCATTCAAATACCTCCAGGGATGGTGACTCAACCACCTCCCTTGGGCAGCCTGTTCCAACGCTTGACAACCCTTTCGGTGAAATTTTTCCTAATATCCAACCTAAACCTCCCCTAGTGCAACTTGAGGCCATTTCCTCTTGTCGTGTCACCTGTTACTTGGGAGAAGAGACCTACGCTCACCTCACTACAGCCTCCTTCCAGGCAGTTGCAGAGAGCAGTAAGGTCTCCCCTGAGCCCCCTTTGTCTCCAGACTAAACACCCCCAGTTCCCTCAGCTGCTCCTCACAGGACTTGTTCTCCAGCCCCGTCCCCAGCCCCTGCCCGGCTCTGGACACGCTCCAGCCCCTCAGCGTCCCCCCTGCAGTGAGGGGCCCAAACCCAGCCCAGGGTGCGAGGTGCGGCCTCACCAGGGCTGAGCACGGGGGGACGGTCACGGCCCTGGTCCTGCTGGCCACATTTCTAGCACCCACACATGCCAGCTTAAGCCATTTTGCTCCTAGAATCTCAGTAGTACAGGAAATTATGAACCATGTTTTAGGGGTACACATTAGGCAAATGAAGTGTGCATTCCATTTAAAATCTGCAGGATCCAAGCAACTTTTCCACAGCATACAATACTACCCCTTTTTCCTCACAAAAATCCCAGACAACCCAGAGTAATTGCCACTGAAATAAGCCTGAGTTTCTGCACTTATTTTACCTCGCTATTGAAACATTTGACCTTCTAAAGAAACAATTTCTTTACTACTAGATGTTCCTGGGGAACCAACTGTAGGCTTTCCTATCAGAGCACACCTGCACATCAGCTTGTTACTATCTCTACTGCAGCCTCAGAAAACCTGATTAGCTTTCTGCTAAAAAGCTGGAACAGACAACTACTTCTTCTCCAAGTTTCTTTTACCATAATACGGTGGTCTGCAAGAGGTGGAGGAAGAGCCTACCCTGGCTTCTCACTAAATAACCCTCCTATCTGGGTAATACCTCATGAATTTTCTTGCAGTGAATCTCAGAGTAGAATGGAAAACTACTATTCAAATACTATTTCAATCTGAATTTGTATGTTCTGCGCTCTGCCATGGAGGCTTTGCTTTTGTAACTTTTTTTCCCACTTGCTGAAGACATTTGGGAAGGTAAGTTACTCATTTGCAAGTGGAGGGGAGGGGGAGCCAGCCTGTTATTCACCAAGTCATCCCTCCCAAGAGAAACAGCGCCAAAATTGAGACAAGGCATTGGGGTCACATGTTACAAAGGTGTGATAGCTGAGGTGATTGTAGTGTCAGACTACCTCTGATTTTTTAACATAAACTGCCTTTGAATAAGAGTAGTTTATAACAGCTGTGAGAAACAACACAGGCTTAGCAGGGAGACTGTAAAAAGTGATCTAGTTGCATTCCTTAGTCAGTATCCATGGTACAAAATGCCAGAAGTTTAGAAACATTTTATGTTCCTAGATGTAGAAAATGAAGAAAAGGAAAGTTTTGGAGGAAAGGGCCTCAGACAGAATAGTTCAAAAAAAGAGCAATTGCTTGTGTCAAGCTTAATTTACACAGTTACTACATGCAACTGGGATTACTTCACATGTATCATTTTCTGTATTAAAATACATGTACACCCATGAGCTTACAATAAGCAACTCTCACAAGTTTTTCCAAGTTTCCTTCCCTCTTTCCTTCTTTTTCTCCCCCCTCCTATTTTCCAAATACCACAGAAAGTGACCACCAGAAGACAAAACGTTCCCTAAAGTTCTAAAAAAGTTTTAAAGCAATAAAAAGAAGGTCTATCATAGCAGAGCATTTTAATCCATCACTAGCCCCCCCACCCCACCATATGTTTAAATATTTATCTTTTAAATATTACCAATTGTTACTGGAAATGTGTTATCAATCACTCCCATTTTTCTAATAATTTTCTCTATTGTCTTAATTTACATCGGGATGCTCTTGTGTGTCAGAATATGTTGTAAAAACGCTTCCACTGACAAGTCAGCTTTCCCTTTAAAGAGGAACAGCCGGATGCCTTAACCCTGGTCAGCCAACAAAAACAGAGAGGAATTCACTCCATCCACAGCAACACAGTTGAAGTCATTTAGAAGACTGTGAAAATAGGAAATTCTGTAATTTATCTGCTTTTCAAAACAATCCTGTCATTTTAGTTGTGTAGAGAAACTAGAGGCTAAACTAAAGGCATGCTCCTTCATAGTTTGCTGGTAAACAGAAAATGTTTAAAACTTGATCTGCATGGCTTTTATGCTTACGTAGCTATTATAAGCAATTGTTCTTAAATTTGCCTGTATATCAGAGTAAAAGACTGGAGTGTACCAAGCCATGCCATCAAGTCAAATCCCTTCAATTAGCAATGCCCCCTTCAACATAAAACCATTTAAAACCAAATAAGGACAAAGCCTGCTTTGCATTCAGTTTCTTCTTTTTCAGAAAATTACCATAATCCACAAACCTTTAGTGTAGAAAAGCATATGGAAAAGTTTCTCCATCTCGATTATGAATAGACAAGGTGAAAACATGAATTCTAGCAAAGACAGGAGGACAACACAAGCATTACTCAGCAAATATGTATTACTTCACATATTTTATGATTTTTTGTGTCAGCTGTATTGATACAGCCGTAGTACACAGGCACCTACAGCAGCTGCCCCAGACCTTACTTTCCCAAGATAATTGTTTCCAACAGAGAACAGGATCTGCATTATCAAGACTTTACCTACAGTTGAGCAGAATTACTTAGCCCCCCCCCCCCCCGCCTTGCTTCAGCCACTTAGGATTTGCTGAAGGCTCTGAATTTTAACAGAGCTCATTCATGTCTTGTACCCACAGGCCTTCTAAAAGTTCTTATATATGCCAGGCTACCAAAAGTCAGGTACTGTGAATCCCCTCATCTTCTCAGATTGTAGCTCTCAGGAGCTAAGGCTCATCATAACCTTGCTATAGTCAGTACAGCAATACCAGTGCCAGACTCTGTCAGGCAGAAACATTATGTCACATTTCATTACCAGCTGTCTGAAGATGGCATAACATCAAGCAAGGCTACAGGAACCACACTATATATGACAGCATGCTTATGTTTTTCAGAGATCACTTTTTAACTGATCAGTTAGCATCAACTGGGACAGCATGATTTGATCCGCTCGCTCACACTAGACGTGGAAAACATGATTTGTGCTCTTTCTCTCTTAGTTATCAGGTGTAGCAAACAAATAATAAACAAATAAATAGAAACTCCAATTGTTAAGAGTTATCAAGGTTCACAGTCTAACAAAAGAAAATTACCTCAGTACAGCAGCACTATCAAGAAGCACCAGAGCACTAGGCTTTTGTTTTCACGCAAGGGGTACGGTTTTGACGCACAAAAATCTGAGACATTATGAGAACAGCTCCCTAGATATGCATGTAAATCTACCTGGAACAATAATAAAATAATAGAACAAGTAACCTATCTTATAACACTGAGAGCAGCAAAAGTTCTGGAAAGAAACAGTTCTTAAATACAATCAATGGTTGGGACTTTTCAGAAATAAATGTAAATGGAGAATATAACAGCTTTCTATATTAATTTTTGCTCTTTCCCACCCCCCGCCTTTTCCTCATTTTAAAAGCTGTCAATTTAACAAGCCAAAATGAAGTAAATGGTAGCAGACACAGAAATCTCAGCTGCAATGGCACGCTCAACAGAGGCTTGATTGCTGGCAAACAAAGATCTGTCCACTCAACATCTGGATCATTTTGATCCTTCAAGTTTAGGTGCCAAATGACTATGTCATTTGGATTCAAGAGACAGAGACATGAGGGAGACCTGATATCATCATCCCAAATGGTCTGGGTCTTGTCCTGTGCTTATGCTTAAAGCAGTCCTTTTAAGACCAGCGAGAATGGAAGAAGCTGTGCTGCTCTGGGGAAAATCTGACTTCATAAAAAGTTCCACAAGCTGAAAGTTGGCATGATTAGCGGTATACTGGGAGGTGGAAGAAAATGCGTATGGTCGTATGCTCACAAGCGTGTTATGTGCATTTATAGAAATTTATATCAACAGTGCTGACCATTTTTAGCCCTGTATTTTCATGCATGCAACTTCCAGCTTTAAGCCCGTCACAATAAATCTGTCTACTTAAAGTATAACTTTAAAGTCCTTTTGACTAAGCACTCCCAAAAAGTTTAGGTTTAGAAAACATATTGTGTGCGTGTCCCATCTTTTTCTTCATTAATTTTTAGCTGAAGCAAAATGTCTGAAAAAGTCCACACCTCTTACTGAACATACGTATTTACATGATTTCAAGAATGTCACGGAGTAGACTTAGACTTATTTTCACTTGAAAGTGGGTGCTCTTTTTATTCTGTGTATTAACACTGGGCAAATATTCAATTCCTTCTGAAGGACATTCTAAAGATGGCAGGAGACTGCCAGGATGCTTGGTAGAAGGGTTCCTAGCAAAGGTAAAGAATTTCATGAAGCCATATGCACTCATGCAGATTTAAACTCACTTACATAAACACATTAGGGCTCCATAAATATCTTTATTAGAACAAATGCTTTACACTCCAAACTCCTGCTGACCACGGCAGGAGAGGGATTTCAGAGCAGTTAAACTCTTGTACAACCTTCTCTGAACAGCCCATTTACCTGGTTCCTAAGCACAAGGGGGAATTTGGCCACAAGGAAGTCATAGCACACAAAGAAACTGCAATTACAAATCTCTGGTTTTTGGAGGATAAAGTAGCACACACACATCAAGTCTATTATTCTATCAGGAAAGTATCGCAGCATGTGTTTGCTGCACCAGACATCTAACCCAAATGACCAGAAAACAACTGGATATTTTTAGTCAACTTAAGAGGGCTCTTCAGCAACTCCAAACAGCAACAAAAAGCACAGGAGCTACCAGTCTGCTGCAGCATCAAGTACCCAAGTGCCTCAACACAGAGCCTGCAAATATCAACACTGAAGATTTCAGTCTCCCGTACTGTTAGGCTCCCCATAGGCGGGTACTGAAGTCACTGGGAACACCTGCAAGCTCGAGGCTGCAGAAGCGGCTGTGGAGGTGCTGGTGGAGGTGTCCCCCCCTCCCCTGGCTGTGGCTGCTCCAGCACAGCCAGCTGCTGCTCAGGCTGCACCCTTGCAGCCAGGCCACAGCCACCTGGGACCCTCAGCTCTGACAACGGACTACAAAACCTCTTCCCCCGACGCAGCTCTTTTGTTGCCTGTGCATGGTGCACTTGTTTGCCCTGCCTTCTCAAGTGCAGACTGCTGTGCCAGACGGGTCTGGGAGCTTGTTGTCCTATGTTATAAGACTTGGAATAAAATCAACTTGCTTTGTATTACTTATTTTGCAAAATCATGCTTTCCATTATGTTTTCTGAATTAGCCATAGCTTCAGTCGTATGCCTGCTGGACAACTCAAATACTCTATTTCAAAACAACTTGACATTTTTATAATAGAGTCATTAGTCAGTAAAAAAAACCTTTGAAAAAGCAGTTTTGTGGTCAGTCGGTTTTACAGACTCCAAAAATCATTATTAGAACTACTTAAAAACCCAATTTAAAAAAGTCTGAATAAAAGACACAATCAATATTGACATCTTCAGACTTCAATATAATTCAGTCCTATTTAAATTTCTTAAATATCAAGCAATGAGTGATTTTAGAGCCAATTTCAAACATGAAGTCACCTATTCATAAAAAAAAAAAAACAAACAAAAAACAATAAGCACAGAGATAAGGAAGTTTCCCTGTTTCCCAAGAATTACAGAATTAGACATGTTTTAAAGGTCTAGGCTTAACTATGCTTATTATTTTGCCCTCTGAAAATGTTCTAGAAAATTTGGCAACAACAGAAATCTTCATTTTCTCTATAAACAAGTTAATTACAACAATAACTATAAAAATAGTCAGGTTATTTCATGTTTTACATTGCCCACAGGAATTATAGACAAAATAAATCATGGTCTCTCTATGGTCCAATGATACAAAAAGAATAACAACACATAACAAATGAGTGAGTCTTGCAAAAGACAAAATGATCAGCTAATTTGATGAAAACTTATTAACTTCCGAGTTGTAAAAGACATTTGACAAAGGCATTTTTTTTATGCCAGAGAATAAAGAAAAACAACACTCTACTTCAATTTCAATTATTTTAAATTAGTATATTAAGATCCATTGTCTTGTGGTAGTGAAATTAAACTCCCAGGTAAGTATTCATATTAACATTCACTACTAAGTCATTCTCAGTTCATTTCATTGACAATTTTGAGTGTTTCATATTGAGAACAGTTTTATGAGAACCAGAGCCACATCTAGCTTAATGATCAGGATACTGCAAAATGGGGGTCTCCAGTTCTCATTCACTATAGCCTAACAGAACGGAGATTTTGAAGTAAAGAGTCAAAAGCATTGGGTCTAGCCCAGCACCTGTGGAACAGGTATCCACAGGGCTTATTCCAAAAGAGTCCTCAGAACCCATCCCAAACCCACTACAGACTCCTTTAATCTCTGATTTAATAAACAAATAGATAGATAGATAAGGGGGGGAAAAAAAGGGGGGGGGGGGGGGGAGGGGATAAAAAGAAAAATTATACCACCACAACTTAAGACCTTCTGCACGAAAACAAAAGCCTTAAAACTGTGAACTCAAGCAGAATGACAAATCGAAGACATTGCTATTTCTAGGATCCTGTCAACTAGCACAGAAGTCTATGGAGGGGACATCCGCAGGTAGTCCAAGGAAGGGGTTACCTCATGAAAGTCCAAAGAGAGGGAGGGAAATACTGGATGCAGAACTTCACCCCAAGCTCAAAGGCAATACTGATTGTATTTTTGACAGACTGTTTAGCACTTTCTTCCCCCGTCTCACACAGGCAGACATCTCAGAAGTTGCTCACTACCATACTTTGCTGAAATTCCAAATCCAGTTCACACTTGGGGAAGACTAAAAGAAGCTCACCAAGATACAGAAAGGGAGTAAAAGTCGAACAAACCACCAAAGAAGAGCAAGGTAAGTTTCCTCCTGGTCCTTTTGGGTGACTGGCAAAACACCTGTGAAGCACAGAGTCAAATCACCACAGCTCAGAAAACTATGGTGAATTCTGTGGCTTGCTGGGGATATTCCTATCATGTTTACATATTTTTAAGCCTAAAAGTACCCAAATTCTGTTCTATAAACCTTTATACTACCCCCCAACCCTGGCCCTCAGCCCCCAGTTTCAATTAGTCTGGGCTCCTCACTTCCATTGCGATATTGGGAATGGTCTCTTAGAATTTCACTCCCTGGATAGTGAGCAGCCACCTTCTTGTTTCTGGTTTAACCTGTCAATCAGGATCCTCTAAATAAATGTTACTACTCTTGCAAGCACCTTCCCTTCATGAAGCAGTCCTATCTTCTCAAGGAACATTTTGCTCTATTAAACAGTAGATTAGCTCCTCTCAGAAAATAATCTAAATTCCCAATCTTTCCTAACTGGCCGCCTCCTATGCTACTTTTCATTCATTTCTGAAGAAAATATCAAATAAGACAATACAGAAGGCAACGGTAAGACTGGTCATCATTCTTTCCTATATTTTATCCTAGTAGAGCCCCCACCCAACCAGCTGATACAGCCAGCACTCTCCCCCACCATGAGTTCTGATTCTGCACCCTTGATTTGAAACAACTTGCAGCACATAAATTCCATTTCAAACCAAATATTTTTATAGGCTGTCCTTTTCAATGAGGAAAAAATCCTTTGATCTGAACCAAAATGTTTTGGGTTTTGATGTTTTAGGGTTTTTTGGGTTTTTTTGTTTGTTTTTTTTTTTTTATATCAGTTTTTACTATCTAACTGTTAAACTGTACCCAGAGCCTTGATACAAAATTTTTTTTTCAGTCACTACTTACTCATCACGGTGATGAATTTATTTCTAACTTTATTGTTGGCACAGAGAAGAAAAATCCTGTCCTTATACTCTTGCCTCCAGATATTTATTTGTTTGTTTTCAAACAACCCCCTCTTTAACTACCTGTAATATTCAGGGGGAGGGGTGAATAATTAATGATGTTATGGTTATATCACCATGCATTAATCTTTCACCTGAAAGACGGAGACATAGTAACAAAGCATTACTTTGCATCTCATCCTACATGCCAATACATGGAAGTGCTTGCCTTCAGAAAAACACTCTTTAGGCACAATAATGGACAAAACAGTGCCAAGTTTTGCAGGCAAGTCAATTTGCAGCTCTGCTACACTCTGGTTCCACTAAAGATAAACCATAGCATTTTAAAGAAAAGATATTTTCCCCCGGTATACTTTGGACAAGTTTTAAGCAAAAGCATTATCTCCAAATACCTAAGCCTGCACATTCATATTTAAGTCTCAAGAATATGTGTATACACTGTATATCTTTTTAAGGTAAATTCCTGTGATAACTTAAATCAACAAAAGCTTCACCTTATAACTTTACATGTATGGACTGTTAAAAATCATGCTTCTGCAGCCTTCAAAATTGTTTTTTTTAGCTTTGCGATTGGAAAAGCAGCATTCAGGTACCCCAGTGAGAATGTAAGCTATGTACATAATTTCACCCCAAAACTACTTGTATTTCCTACTTATTATTGCTAATTGTTAGAAATACTCCCCAGATATTATCATCAGTCTTAAAGAGGAAATCTACAGAATAATTCAAATAAATTCAGAGTACAACTTTTTTCCCTAGTTTTCCACCTTCCAGATGTAATATGAAGGTGAATTTGGCTGTCCAGCAATATACATATAAAATTAATAAAAATGTACACAAGTACTTTTTTTCCTGGGGAAAAGCAGGCAAGAATGTTACAGGAAAGAAGGGGAATGGAACAAGGAGGGAGGGGGGTGGAAATCCAAAACATATGATTTATGATCAAGGTAGCAAGTGACAGCACCAAAAGCCAAAAACTAGTTTCAAGCTAGATTTCAGAGTGTTATTTACATTCTGGCTAAAACTGCACTTGGCACCCATACTTTAATACTTGGGCATTCTAAAACATTTTCATTTCAACTTCATAAATGAGCTGCTTTTTCCTTGGCAATAAAAACATTTTTTCAAGCTAGGTCACTTGGCAAAGCACTTGAACCACTGTCAGAGTTCCTGATTTTTTATTCTTAGTTAAGTCATTCCATTTCCTCCTAATTTAGAAAATTCTAGATTTTTAAAGTGGTGAAAATGAAATTACCGTTGCTTTTATCAAGACACTGACTATTTTTAAGTCAATCTTCAACCCTCAGAAGAATACAAAAAAGATAACTTAAAAAAAAGAAAAAAAAAAAAGAAAGCAGGGGGAGGGGGTGGCAAAGAGTGGCTTTATGAAATCACACTTTATACCTGAACAACTTTTCAGTTAAGGGCTTCTTCTACAGCAAGCTTTTAAAAGGCCAAAATGGTAACTTGCCAATCACAACTAAATAGGTGATGAACTGGGCCCTTCTTTCTGTCTTTTGATATAATTGTTTATTTTAAGCTAGACAGAAAAGTAACATGAGTTTGACTTCCCACACCAAACACTATTCTTCATCCCTAAGAGTAACCTCCTCCAGACGAGACAACTTCAAGATTAGCAGAATGATATACTGACAGCTTGTGGCTTAACTCCACGCTCCTTATTCAACCTTCTGCCATGTTTATGGATTCAGAGACCTCAGCCTCTCAGCTCTGGCCCAGCTCACAAAACACGTCATGATCTCTGAAGTACTGTTAAAAAACCTCTAGATTTGGTACATCCAAACTAGATTCTCATAGGTCAGACCTGAAGCTCAATACACTTACAAAATAAATAGGCACAACTTCGAAAACCAGTATGGATGACTGTGGGCCTAGCACAGTCCCTTGTGAACCCAAACGAGGCCAACAGTAAATGATAAATTACTGCAGAGCCGAAATAATTCTATAGAATAATGAGATTTTTAAATTATGATGATCTATTAAAAAAAAAAACACCAAACCAAAACTCTGTCAGATTGATCAGCTGTCACAAATGTAACTTCTATCTCTTGAACAATCTAGAAAGCAAGTTACACCAACAATAAGATAGCCCGAGACACAGCCAACAGACCTTGTCCGCACTCCTTTTCTCTGTACTGAGTCTTTTGTAGAGCAGCTCACATTTCCACTGGCAATTCTTTAAGAGACAGGAAAATCTGGCCCCTGCTCCCTTGGCAGTAACTTTTTCTTTGGGGACACTGAAACACAATGGGGAGAAAACAGAACATTTTCATCCTGTGCACCATGTCCAAGCATCCTAAACATTTCTAATATGTACAACTGCCCTTCAAAAACTAATCTTTAGCAGAGTTCATTATTGAAAACTACTGCTAGAGCATGGAGCACACCTATAGAGGTTTTACTCTAGGTTGAAATAAGGCAAGTGAACCAAATTAATATCTGAGCATGCTATATCTGATCCTAAGCCTGCGCCCATATCCCACCTCTTATTGCTCCTTCCTGCTCCTTTTGGGATAAAGTAGACTCTAAAAACTTGAAAACTCCCAGCCACACAACAGAAAACACAATAGACAGATTAGCCTAGTACTCATGAATGTAGGCTGCTTCACCATTAGGAGTCTTATTTCTCATATATTCGCTCTAAAGAGACAGAGCTGTTTCTGAAATGCACACCTGCATATATTCCCCAACTCCATCTCCATAAGAGTGCCTTCCTCAGGGCTCTTACAAACTGCTTCTGCTGTTCGTAACTGTGCATACTTCATCCACCTGTCCATTTGCATTTCCTTTGGCGATACGGTGCAGAAATAACGTCTGCTTCCCAGACTTGATTCTGCAAACTAACCGGTGGACACAACTTTTTTGGAAAAATTAGCCCTAGGATGCCTCCTTGTATTATAAAAACCTATGCAGAACTAAAACAAACAAAAGCCACAGTAAAATGATAGCTAATTTTTTTTCACCATAACACAGAAGTCTACAAACAACTCTGTAATTTTAATATAAGCCAAAAAGAGCTTATCTGGGAACAGATACAGAACTGTACTTTCCAGAGTATGAAGTCCAAGAGAGACTGCCTTATGTGACAGCCCAGTTTCCTCCTGGCCTGGTGTACTTGACCTGGCCACCACTGATGTAGCACTGTGTTTATGGAGAAAAATGGTGAAAGGGAAGGGAAGCAAATTTTTTGCCTAACAGATCATGAACTGGGTTTAACAGAAAGATTGGTCTTGGGATAGCCAAATTGCTGCCTCAGCTTTACTTCTTAATTGCTTAATCCCAGGCAAATTTTTGTCCTTGACCAAAATTTTTCACCTGTAAAGTACAGATAACTTTCATGATCTGCACGAAATGTGATATCTATCTTTATTAGCAAAACTAATTAAACCTTGGCTTTGTAGATATCTTCAGGACACTGAGCGATGGGTGAAGTATTATAGTAGACACAGAATTACATAAGAAGGTTCAACCATTGATCAACTGCAAGTAACATGACCACATTGATTTTATACCTACAAATTTAAATCAGCAATGCCAAGGAAACAATTAAGACAAAACTAGTTCAGATATTACTAAGCAAATTAGTGTGAAGAAATTCAAATTACTGTGAAGAAAAGATCACAGACATCTGAACCATTCCCAGCATGGGTTATAGCTTGTTTGATTTGTTTCTTTTCTTCTGCTAATGAGCACAATATGAGATGCTTCCATTAACGTTTTCCTAAGAACCAGAATTATTCTCTCACCTCCCATGAATTTCCTAAGGGAGACTTAGAGATGAACCAAACAGTGAAAAGTAGTACTATAGCACAATAAATTACTATCCAAGACTACCTTTATATTAGTCCCAGTACAACCATTTACCACTTGATTTTCAGCTATATAAACTGTCTCTAGACATTTTCTTGCACAGAAAAATCTATGCTTCCTTTAACACTAGAGGTTTTGTACTCCTGTCCTCTTTTTTTTTTTCCTTCACTGCTTATCTTTAGTGGCTGCCAGAGCCATATTTGTAATACACCAGTCTCTCTCTGTTCAGTCTTTCTTATGTAGTAAGTCTCTTAACTTACATGTTTTTTTAAGTCTTACAGCTCAGAAGCACATTCATGTTTCACTTGATCCCTTCCTAAAGCACATAAATGCGCTACAAGACTACATTTCCAAATAAAAAAAAAACCGCAAACACAAAACAACAAAAAACACATACACAAAAAAGCAAAATCCTTTTTTGCATAGATAACCACAATTCAAACCCAATGTCACCCAGATGCAAAAGCAGATATTTCAATATTAGCACACTGCAGAAGCATGTTGGAATGAGCCCACAGTGCTCTTAGGTGAAGGGAAGCACCACTCTCCACGTTGGTGTTAAAACGCAGGAAGCCTAAAGCAAGGTTCAATGTCCAGCAGCAGCAACGACACCTCTGTGTCTCTGGTGAATTCTCTTGCTCTGCCTTCCTCCCTTTCTCCTGAAAAGCTGTGAGGCCACGCTACAAGGTAGCTCAGGCCACTGATCTCTCTGAAAAAATTTTTAAAAAGCAAGCCTTTTCACAGCCAGATCAGTTCCCTAATTTTCTGTCACTGTATAACCACAATATTGTACCAGCATTGCTGAGGAGAAAGACGACAGCCAGGAATTCATATTTAAGTATTAATTTTCTGCTTATTAATGATATTACAGTTTTCATAAATGAAAACACTTTAACACGTTTAACACATTTCTACTCAGTGTTATTTACTACTGACTTTCATTCGTAAAATCATATTTGAGAACAGCTTGGTTTGTTTACGTTCTCGTTTTCATCACTACTCATCTGCCTAATTGCTATTTAACTGCAACATTCATCTTCATGCTATTGAAAAACAAAAACAAAAGGAAAAACAAGGCATAATGAATTGATTTTCATCAGGGAATTAAATCCACATTTTTCCTGTAACGGGCCACAATGTTAGTCATCCTTTTCCACTGAAAAGGATGACTAACATTGTCATGTCTTCTGTTGCTGTCTCTTATGGTGTCAGTCATAAGGGGTTTGGGCAGTTGTTTGATGAGATCAGCCTTGGGACCTTCTTTAATGCAACAGAAAAATGGAACTTGACAAGTGTCTTGACCAACAAGCTACAGAGTTTTTCCAAAGCCCAGGCTGAACTCCTCCTGGTGAAGTATTTCTTCCTTGGCTAACAAATCGCTCTTTAGCAAGCCAGCAGCAAGCTGAGAACAAATGTCAGGGAATACATCTGATTGTGTTTAGAATAGAAAAGCTGTCCGAACATTCAAGTTCAACCATAAAATCAAGAAAAGAATAGAATCTTAGATCTGTAGCTATTCTAGCTTTTGTTTCCATTTCTAAACAAACAATTGTTCAACTGTGCCACTACTCTAAGGAATATTTTTTTCAGAATTTGAATTTTTCTGTTGTAAGGAATGTTAATAGATAACTGACATGATAAACAGGGACCAAATGTAGATACAGAGTGACTGAAGAAAGGAGTGGTCTCAGCATCCTGTTCGACAGGAGTAGCTGGAGCTTCACTACTTGCCCAGGAGCTGGGATTGGAACAAAATAAACAATAATCTTATGTCATTACTGGCTTTTTCTTTTTCTTTTTTTTTTTTTTAATGACACAAAATAGTGTTTTGTTCTGCATTTTCTAGGTTCACTCACAATAGCAAAGCAGATCTAAAAATTACTGGAGTGACAGTTCCAACTAGCAATTATAAACAGCCAGAAAATTGTCATTTTCATACCCTCCATGAAACCAGCTGCAATTCTCAATTCATGCTTGCTATTGTACCCCATTTATTAATAGATGCAAATAAAAGCTACAACTTAAATTTTTACAGGATAGTGTTCTTTCTTCCTTTGGGTTTAGCTGAAAACTACTGAGGACCTCCAGATATGTTTGGTCATACCCACAAGACATCTACCAATATGGCCTACTGGGTATTCAGAGGAAACTAATTAACTGCACTGTATTTGGAATAAGTGTCTGCTTCATGGGGCAAGGGGAAGGCAGACAATAGTGATAATTTTTAATAAATAATAAAACTAATAGAAATACATGCAACATTAAAAAAATCTGCTGCTTTGAAAGTTACCTTTGAAGTGTAAATGCCATCAACTTTATATAATTTTCCCTCACTTATTGGATTTGAGGTAATTGACTGAGTTGATCCAAGCATCCTTTTTGCTAAATGGTTGGATACAGGCTTCACTTCCAGCAGAGGGACATGCTTATTTATTCATAGGTACAGGTTTTCAGCATCTAAGTCCTGTTAATATTACTTTGTACATTTCCTCGTCTTGGAAGAATACAATCAGACTGCACATGAAAAACTGATAATTTATACAATTTATAGGTTTGGGTCTCAAACTTTGAACATTTTGCTTTACCCAGCTAATCTGCTCCCTCCTCAGCAAGCTCCTCCTGAAGGCTGCCAGGCTGCTGTGCTCTGTTCCCACAGCGCTGGCCCTACGCTCTCAAGCTTTTGCATACTGGGGAGAGGGAAGTGAAGGCTTTTTTACTCCTTAGCTGAAGTGTGACAAAGCAATGGCTGCAGATTTAGGATTGACAATTAAGACTTCCCTAAGCGCTCCACCAGTAGAAAATCAAAACTGAAGACTACCTTCCCAGAGAAATGGTGGCTAAAATGAGTTTTTACTGTGAATAGTTTCAAGTAGATATTTTTTTTAACCAAGTCTATACAATGTTTTGCTTTAACTTCCTTAATAGTAGAGGATTGTCTGGACAAGCATATCAAATTGACTAAATAGCAAAGTACCATATCGCACAGAAACACTTTATCTAATTTTCTTCATAGACTTCTTAGGTATGGTTTCCAGGGAATTTTATTAAAAAAAAAAAAAAAACAAACAAAAAAAAAACCACAAAAAAAAAAACCAAACACACAACCTTCATTCTCTATTATCAAACAATCCCACAGTCAGCTTTGTTAGACTGTGATCAGTCTTCCACCCACTGATGTACTATGTGGCTAGCCCGTAGGCTAATGAAATCAGCTCTTGTGGCTCATATTGTAACACACAGACTTAAGCAATTGCCACAGCATGTTGATAAACAGCTCCTTAAACCCAGACTGATAGCACCACAAAACTGCTTCCTTCCCACAAGTTATATGAAGCAGAAAAACACAGAAAAGCCATAGTTTAATGATAAAGTTGGACTGTAGGGATTCCAGTAAAAGGTGTTCCAATAAAAGACATCCCAATGACACCATATTCACCATTAACTCATTACAGTAATGAGGAGAGAGACTGGAGCTTATTGATGTCAAAAAGTTAGTGAGATAAGCTGTTATGTTTCTTCCCATAACTGACAAGACAATAAGACTTATATAAATTTCATTTTGTTTGCTGTGGCTCATATGACAAGAATTAATTGCATGCTTGAGCCCAGTCAGACAAAATCTGTGCTGCTAGATGGTCCATTACTACTTAGACCTAAGAAATACAGATAGTACAACCAGGATATGGTTTCCATTAAAAAAAACAAAAAACACAACCCACACACAAAAGTTGGTATTTCTTTTGCTGTTGCTTTCCATTGCGTTTCAACTTCCTTTTCACATAGTTTGAAGTTTAGCACAGCACTGATTCTGCTATCTTCTTGCATCACTCACCTTGGTTTAAGGATGAGCTTTCACATTTACCCTAGGCAGTGAGACAACTCCTTTTGTGGCTAGTAACAGCCCCAAGACAGGGGGCAAAAGCAGCTTTGGTCACATGTGACTTCCAATTGCCCGCCTTTGCAATGTAGTTTGAAGTACCAGCTTCAGAAGGCTGCTGCCTTTGTACAGATCTAGCCGTAGGCACTTCAAGATTAATAGACAGATTTAATTACCTGTTCCTTAGCAACCGTGTTATTGTTTCTACAAAGTCAATCCTTGTAATGTGCTGCTCCCAGGTTTTGGCAGGCTGCCTTGCTCCAAGCCAGGTGATTGCTGCAGTCATACAAGTTGCAGCTTGGCAAGGAGTTTCCCTTTCCAAGAGGGCTCTGTTTTGGTTTTTGACATGGGCAGGATCTCATGCGAGGTGTGATCACAATTTGCAGATTAACCAAACTGCCTGGGATTATGGCACAAGCATTAACTTGCAGATAGTACAGGCACAAGAAAGGTTTTCTTGGTTTTCTTCTGTTAATTCAAAAAAGTATGCAATAAAGCAGAGATTTTCAATGAGAAACACCGGCGGGGCTTGAAATGAAACACTTCAATACCTTTTTTTATTGTACTACTACTTCTTTTGGGTTTGCACTTCAGAAAGTCAGACCTTCCACGACCAGTTTGCCTTCAATAGCATAGAATAATTCCTTCAGTAACTGTTTAGTCACTTGCACACTTAAAAAAAGTTGTTTACTTATATTCAAGTAGTAAAATCCCAGGATCAATATCCATAGCAAAATAACATGTCCTTCAAACAGAGAAAAGGAGGAACAGAAGCGCAAGGTAAACTATTCTGTTTAACAGCCAGAAAGAGTTTTGGTTTCCTAAGAGCAAGCACACACTTCCTCTGCTTCCACCTTTGTGGCTCCACAATTTAAAATATGAAAGCTGACCCATTTGCAACAGCCCATTAATTACCACTATTCAAGGAATCCCACTCGGGCAGCACTAGTAAAGAGAGGCTCTTGGAGGTCTATTATCTGACATCCTCGGTTCCCAAAATGTTTGAACTGGCATCAAAGCCGACACAGGAAGACCCAGCCCTGCTGGCTCATTGCTTTTGCTTTCTTTTTAACACAAACAAGTCTTATGGCACAGCCACAGAAACAGCTGAACTGAGAGAGTGGCAGCAACTGCAGCAAATCATCTGGAGGAAGACAGACAGAAATATCGGTGCTGTCGGGGATTCAACTTGCTGGTACTGAGCATATTTTTGAAGTCACACCCTTTCAACAGAAGAAAGCGTGCTGCCTCCCAGATGAAGGAATTTTGAAAACACATACAAACTAATACACTATACATATAGTACAGTATTTGTACTACGAACTAAGCCAACAACCTAGGAAGGAGATGCTTACACTAAGAGAAGTTAAACAAAAAGCACACTCATCATGCAGATTGCTTAAATTTACATCTGCAGACAGCACAGGAACTTGAGAATAGAGAAGACATTTTGCATTATCCTCATATCAATTGTACCTGAGCTCTAGTTTCATACTTAGAGGTATGGAGGAAAAACACTGCCCCAACACAAACTTTTAGCTGTTTTCATTAAGGCAAGAAAGAATTAACATAGCAGAAGACACATCATGTAGCAAATTACCTGATGATTTTACAAGTGAAAAATACTGAACTGGCTACTGTAACAGCTACCTGTAGTTAGGGGAGGGGGGGAAAAAAAATCATAATCAAGAAGTCTGTTTGCACTACCAATTTTCTGGATAGATCTAAATCAGGATTAGATAAATTTATTTTTAAAAATGTGACACCTATAAATACTTATGAAAATAAATGAACAACTGGATTTACTAGCACTGAAATAGACAAAAAGACCTTTTGGTTAGCTGCACTCGGAAAATATTTAGTGTTACTGCACCTGGCACTGACTGCCACAAAAAAAAAAAAAAAGAGAGAAGGTAATTAGCAAAGACAAGATTTTATAGGGAAACACCAGCATCCCATTATGATAAACTACAAAGCACTGTATTTGGTAACAGCTTTTTAAATATGTAGTTCTACTCCTTTTGATTGCCAGAGGTGATGTGAACAGTAGTATGTCAGGCATCTTGAACAATCAGACAAGGCTGGCAAGATGAAGAGAGACTTGACTTTAATTAGTATACTAACCAGCATCTGGCCAAATAAAGGTGTGTCCAGGCTGAATCAACTTCATATACTAAGCCAGATGCTTTTCCTAATTTTAGTATATGTAAAGCTGGCATTTAAATATACTAAACCACCAAACAAAAAGGTCTGTGAAAGCAACCCAAAAGATTTCTGTCAAATTTTCAAGGAGGATGAAGGTTAGGCCTTGTCTAGTTTTGCTCATACGTGGCAGTCATTGGGAAGATACAGGGGTCTTTCCATAGCAATGTGTTTGGGTTGTTTGTTGTTGGTTTTTTTCCTTCTTAATTCCAGTGATGAATATGATTCCAGAAAATAACAAGAAATTGCTTTTCTCACAGTGTCAGCAGCTCAGAGACACACTGGTGCCATTAGAAATTCATTAGCTATCTCTGACAACCAAGAGCAGATTCTAATGGGAAGGAAACAATTCTAAATGTGTTAACACAAAACTACAATTTAATTCCACGTTGTATCTTGAAGGAAGGTAAGGAGGCTGAAATTAGTGAATGTGGCTACAACAAAATGGGTCAAGAAAAGTTTCTGTATAACAATAAACCAAAGAATGGGCAATACTGGACCTTCCTTTTTTACAGTTGGAGTTGATCTTAAAGGCATTTTCCAACGTAAATTTTTCTATGATTCCTGCACTCCAAAAGCTTGAGGCTTATGGGCTGCTTGAGGATAAAATCTTTTTCAACACATGTATTTGTGTTGAATTGCTATACCCAACTCAGATCTAGAAGATAATAGGTATACACCTTAATATTTAATTAATCTAGTGTAACATCATTGCATAAAAGAATGCCCACTATGAAACTATATTTTTTAAAAAACATACTCAAGAGTAGAGCCCTAGAATGAACTAAAATATTTGTTATGATGAGATAAGGTTTTGTTAAAGTTACTTCTAGAGTCTTGTCTTTGTCAGGTGATGTTGAACCTTACATGTAAGGGAAAGCAAGAAGAATGGTGGGAGCAAAATGTGTCTACTTACAGCAGGATTAAAAGACTTAAAAATTATACCTTATGTTGTCTTCACTTGATCTGAAGTATTTAGTATATTTTACTTCTTGCTAATTTATCTAGTAGTAATTAATGGAACAATATTGGAAACAGAGACAATCAAAACAGACATTCTCATCTACTCCTTTGTAACAGTTGCTCTTTCCTTGATGAGTTTCCTTAAAATGAAAGCTGTGAAGAAGTTAAACTTCCAGATACTATCTAAAATTCACAGTCATCTCTATCTCACTGTAGAAAGGTGCATTTTAAAATATGTCCCTTCCCTCTGCAATACAAATATATTTCAAGGGAAGAAAAGAAAAGAAATAGATCTGAATTATCTGACTGATCCCAAGGAATCAAGCAGAACTCCTTCCCCTTTCCACACCCCGCCCCCCCAAAAGAAAACCACCCACCAGCCCATAAAGAAATGGCCGACCAAAACACCACACACTTTCACTTTTTAAAGAAATACAAGTCTAAACAACAAACCAGTAAAAAAAAAAAAAAAAAGCAAAAAACACAAAACTACCAAAATGGGATTTGGTTTGGGAATATTACTTATAATAGCCAAAAAATCACATTTGGAAATACATGTTGATTTCTAAACTAAGTATACACTGGAAATCTGCAAAGCCAATCAGAATTAACTCAATCCTGATTTAATAAAAAGTCTCACACTATGGAAGAGAAGGAAGCTTTCTATCTTCAATACCATTCTGCCAGGCCACACAGAGTGGAGCTTATATTTTCTGTATTTCCATGGTTTGGTTTTGGGGTTTTTTATTAATAATACAATCATTTACTGAAGTGCAAAATTGGTACAAAAACCTACAAATCAACCTCTGCACTCTTTTAAAACAGGTGCACATGAAATTGTGATTCAACAAAATATTAGGTCATAAATCTCCTCTTAACCAAATAAAATCTATGGCATCTGTTTAGTCTAATTTATTCTTCCACTTAAATGGGAGTTGGAAGAAAAACAGGTTCATCTTTTCATGTAATTATTCTGTTGACCTGAAAGTTTGAAGCTAATTGTGCAAAGTGTTGCAGTAATTACTTAGGATTAACAGAGGTTTCAATCTGTCTGAGATACATTTAGAAATAAATACTTGAATTGGCTTTAAAAAAAGATCACTGTAATTTTATTACCTTACAGCAGGCTACCAGTTTAAAGCTCCTAAGTAACATGCAGAGATGTTCCCATTTCTTCTAACAGAAATTTAAATTTTAAAATGCTATTTAAAGACACTGTTTTACAACAAAACGTAAGTAAATGGGCTTCAAAAGGATAAAGCATTTAGAGGAGTTCTGCCACATTAGACAACTTTGAAGCACAGTGTGCATTTGCAAATCATGCTTTTTTCTTCTATTCCAGCCTGTTCCTGAGAAAGGCAGCAGTACACAGGGGAAGAGAAGAAACAAAAACCTGGCAGAATCTCCAGTGTGAAACTGGCAACCAAAGCAGGATGCAAAAATGCAAGAGCAACCCACAAAACCATAGCAGCTTCCAAAGCACCACCAGTTGCCTGGTTAGCTTGTGTCTTCTGAATGGAAAGATTCTCTTATTCCTACATTATTTTTCTAATATCTATAAAATGGAAATGTTGCATACACAGCATAAGCCAGTGTGCTTACTGAGGGATTCCAAATGAATTAAAGAAAAGATAATGGCTTACAGTTCATAAGTGGCTTGTCTTGGCAGTTCTGTTTGGTATCTTGGGTAAAACTCACCACTTCAATCACATGGTAAGCAGCAAAGGCAGTAAAAGACCTGGCAGAAGCTTAATATAAATAATAACAGACTTGAATTTTAAAACCCAATGAAGTAAAAATTGATAGAATTTCATAGGGGACTCCCAGTGCTACAGTAGTGTCAGTAGTCCATAGACTAAAGGGTAAAAGAAAAAAAAAAAAAAGAAAGGAAAAAAGAAAAAGCATGCTAACCTGTAAACCAGGCCAAACTTGTAGTGATTTCAAGAAAAATGTTTTAGAGAATTAGAAACAAGGAAATAATTCAACACCAACCTTCTATCCCTTTGCACTTACAGAAGAACACAGAGCATTTTGCAGTCTCAAGATGAGCCTAAGCACAAAAGTCAGGTTTTGTTTCACATGCCCAGTGCTGCACGCAGAATTGATCCTGATATCAAAGTAAACACATAGTGTTTACATGAGCCAACAAAGCAGCAGA
Source organism: Falco naumanni (assembly GCF_017639655.2). NCBI lineage: Eukaryota > Metazoa > Chordata > Aves > Falconiformes > Falconidae > Falco > Falco naumanni. The sequence continues at coordinate 19,941,501 of NC_054065.1, forward strand.
TTTTTTAATATGCATTAGCTTATAAGCTTAATCTAATATGAAAAGGATTTACACAACTGGACACTGTCTACAGGCATTTTTTCAGTCGTATGTCCTAAGATAGCCCCCTACTTGCATTACAAGTTTGCAATTATTTGGGAATCCTCCCGGTATCTAAAAGGAAGCAACAAGGGGACTCCTGGATGTCTCCAGTCATTGCTGCTCACAGACTACTGTGTTTGTGGCACAGAATTGACATGATTGCATGACCATCCTCCAACTCACTGGTTGCACTCGGTTATTGAAACATCCAGCACAACATGGAGACAAAAGGACTTAAGTGTCAGTTATATCCCAGAGCTGTTTACAACTACCACCCTGAAAATAAAAGGCTTTGGTTATGCAATCTACAGCACAGTTGTGTCAGCACAATTGAAGGAACAGCAAATCATGATATCACAGGAGGGACTTCTCAATCAGCAAAGGAAATCACATACCCCTGACATTACACTCACATCCAGTTGTAGAAGATGAATTTTTATAGAATCGTTATTTCAAAGAATTTATTTCAAAGCATGGCATTCAACTTCTTTAGCTCTACTGGTCATCTAAAGGGAATACCAAATTGGTCTGGCCATCAGAACAGTTAACTTTCACATTTCTGCAAAGCTTAAGCTTTCATGAAATAAGTCACATTTTGCTAAGCTTGTCAAGCTCAAGATGATATGATACTGTTACTAGAGCTGCCTTACCAAATCATGAACAGGCCTATTTATTAGCTCAGTACGTTATTAATACAGAAGTGGAACCTCACATGTCAGACACTGCTCTCCATCTCACAACTATGTGATACATTATGAGGCATGGCACTGTAGGTAGGCTATGGTCAAGTACAGTGTTTCCCTTATTTTGAGCCTTCTCCTCAATAAAAAGGAATAGCTTTATTATAAGCAAACTTAGAGATACCCATTAGAGCCTTGAGAATCTGTTAGAACATGTTTGCTATTGTCTTCAGGCATCCTATACAAAAATTAATCCTTAAAACAGGAAAAGCTCTGAGTTTCAGCCTTAGTCATTGCCTGTCTGTATGCTGAACAAATTGAGGGGAACAGAGAATTGTCTGTTTTGCTATTCATTGTACCTTTCTTCTATTCTCAGTTTGGATGTTGGAACAAAAAAGAGAATTCCCCTTTTCAGCTTTTACTTAAAACAGGTTGGACTGCACAGAATTAACAGAAGAACAGGAGTCTGAGAAACATGTAACGTTTCTACAAGTGCTCAAAGCTCACAAGAGCTCAAAGGACATCAGTTGTGATTCACTTAACCAAAGGAAGCAACAATATGAAAATGCAAAGACATAATAGGAATGTCCAAAACCTTCATGCAATCTCCCCCACCCCAGTTTTTAGCAGAGGAAAAAGAAATAATCAGGCGCTTACCATATATCTCAAATTATCAATTCACACAATTTAGTCTGAAAACATCAAGTCTTAAGAGGCTGAAAAGGATGGGAGCTGTGCCCTCCCAAATAATAGCTAATATGAGTTTATATCCATTCTGAGAAAGGGAGTGCAGACTTCAAGAAGTCTGTCTGGTTTTACAACAGGTCGACAAGGACATTTTTGTTAAAGGATTCCTGTATTATCCACGTACACCAACACCAATGTCGTTATTGAGGAGTGAGGGGCAAAGTACTCGTATGAAACCTGTAGCATTGGGCTCAGGGTGCTGGGAACAACTTGGGACAAAATTCTCAGGGAAGTTATCCAGCACTCACCTTTCCACTTCCATGACTACTGCTATCACTGCATCCAATTTAAGTGTCTGTAAGTGCAGCAGAATCCACCAGGATTATTAACAACTGAGCTATTTTGACATGAATGAAATGATAAGATAGGTGAGTTACTGAAAGAGCTCAGCACTCCAGATATTGACACGATTTGCAGCAATCCAAACTTTTATTCTTTAATAAAAGTGAATGGGAGAAGAGGACAAGAAAAGCCAGTAAAACTAGCTCCAGCTGGAAGCGATGATCATTTCAACACTACACATCACTTGCACCCAAATCACTTGCAACCCATAGTCTGCAGTTCAAAACGGTCATAATCAGAGATGACAATATGAGTAAGATGCCTGTTTCTACTACATCCACAGCTAACAGCAAAATTGCTGTCCGCTTCAGTGTTTCAGTTGTTTCAAGAGGATAGATTACAGGGTTGTGTCACAATAAACATAGCTGAATCTGAATATGAGAAACCAGTTGCAAACTTATATTAAAAAAACACCACCAAAACAAACAAACAACAAAAAAATCCAAATGTTTGGCTGTTCTTGCAGGCAACATACTGATGAGATTTGAGACTAAATTATTCGGACATTAATTTTTGCACATTTGGAAGATCATAAGCAGTTTAATCAGACTCAGTTTTCTTCCACTGGGCATTCAAACACATTGCTGTTACTCATTTCCAGATTTGACTTTTTGCAGCCGGAGGTGGCAACGATGCAGTTCTGCTGCAGAGACTGGACAGACAGTGCAACCGTACCAGAAGTGCAGTGGATAGCAATGATAACAGCAGAATTAAAAATGGCCATCTTAGTTTAAATTGGAGAAAGCCTACAAAGTTCCTGCACCAGCAGGATGAAACCATCTAGGCTTCAGCCAGTAAGGGCATGGGGAGCTCCAGCTCAAGGGCATCAGCCAGACCTCTCTGCTCTTGCTTTGGCTCCGGGCTGGAAAAGGTCTGTTCAGTACTTTGGTTTTGTGAGGTCATGTATTATTAAAGCAAGTGATCAAATCATACAAGTTCTAACCATTTGTAATGACTTGAGCATAGACACTAGGTGCAAGTCAGATACATGAATAAATGGTCTTATTTGGACAGACAAACACAAAGAAATTAGAAACAGGGTTTTTTTGCCAAGGCCCCAATTCTATGAGGATTAACAATCCAGTTTCTGCCTTAGCACAGAAACATCAAGTTTGGCCGACCAAGGGGAAGATCATCTTAGGCATTTCTGTGGCAGCACAGTACATAATGTCTGCTGAGCATCAAGTGCCTTCTGCTCTCATTAAAAGTGAAACCATGTATAAGGTAGATATGTGGGTATATTTGTTTATTTCACAGCTGCCACTGCCATTAAGAGTGTCTGGAAAGCCACCTGGCAGAAAAGGACCTGAGGGTGCTGGGTGATGGCTGGCAGAATATGAGCCAGCAGGGAGCCCAGGTGGCCAAGGCAGCCAACAGCATCCTGGCCTGTATCAGAAATAGTGTGGCCAGCAGGACCAGGCCAGTGATCATCCCCCTGTACTTGGCCGTGGTGAAGCTGCACCTCAAACCCTGGGTTAAGTTTTGGGCCCCTCACTGCAAGGGGATGTAGAGATGCTGGAGTGTGTCCAGAGACAGGCAATGGAGCTGGGAAAGGATCTGGAAAACAAATCTGATGAGGAGTGGCTGAGGGAACTGGGGTTGTTTACCCTGAAGAAAAGAAGGTTCAGGGGAGATGTTATCACTGTCTACAGCCACCTGGAAGAAGGTTGTAGGCAGGTGGGGGTCAGTCTTTTCTGCCAGGTAACAAGCAATAGGACAAGAGGAAACAGCCTCAAGCTGCACCAAGGGAGGTTTAGATTGGGTACGAGAAAAAAATTTCTTCACTGATAGGGTTGTCAAGCATTGGAACAGGCTGCCCAGGGAGGTGGTAGAATTGCTAGCCCCAGAAGCATTTAAAAAACATGTAGATGTGGCACTTAAGGATATGGTTCAGTGGTGGACTTGACAATCCTGAGTTAATGGTTGGACTTCACTATCTTAAATCTTTATCTTTCATAATATATTGCATGGTTCACTTGCAAGCCCATGATGTGGAAGTCTGCAAGGACACTTCATTATTGATTCCAATGATAAGGCCCACAAAAAAAAAAGAAATTCTTCTGACTGAGATTTCTCAGCCAACTTCCTGTTGAATACACCAGATCACAGAATGAGTAAATACTAGCTTCACAAAACATGTTTGATTGACAGTCTTTCGCTCCGACATGCACATGGTAGTCTCTTCAACTACACCAAACAAATGGAAAAGAAATACACAGCTAAAAAAAAAAAAAAAAAAAGGAAGGGGAATATCCCTATAAAAGTCTGGAAGAAAATTTCACCCAGACAAGCCACAACATGTTGTACCAATATATATGAAAGCATACACTATAGAAAAATATCACAACTATATGCTTAGTAAGGCTATGTGGTCATGCAATTTGCAAATTATAGGATCAACTGTTAGAAGATTCATAGTATGTATTTCTTTTATGTTTCACATAAAACTTGCTTCAAGAAATATAATCTTTCTCTACTGTGTATGTCAACACAGGAGAGGGAAAGAAACAGTCATTTGAGCAGTAAAACCTGCTTTTGGTGGTTTTGATGACTGTTGTGCTGGGCAGTGCAGCAGTGCTGAGACACCAGTGTTGTGATTACGGTCTCATTGTGATCAGCAGTTAAATAGCTGTCCAAAAAAAAAAAAGCAGTCGTGCTGTTGGAGCTGGTATGCATAGAAGCACCCTATTCTCTTCTATCCTTGCCCTGAAAGAATTTCTTGTGAAAACATAATATACTTAGCACAGAAAACAGACATAGGAATGCTGTCTTCTGTGATGTTACAGTCACAGTTGAGGCAGCTCCAGTGACAAGAGACTTCAGTCCTTTATTTGTGAACTTTTTCCTTAAAAAAAATCTAAATAATAGATGTAGCAGAATTTATTAGAAATCTTGCACTCATCACTGAAATTCTGCCATTTCCACAGTGATCTGTAACTGCTTTACAGTACCCAACACCAGATAAGAGAGAAGACACCTACCAAACATTTTTGTTTCATAGGTGCTCCCCTATTCCAGTGTTACTCAATACAACATGTACAGGCTGCAAAATCTGAATACTTCACTTCTGTTAGTTACCTTCCATTTCTGTTTTCAAGACTGTATGGCAAACAACTTCCTTACAAATATTTTGTCTTCATTACTGCTGCAAATCCACATTTTGTTGAACATAGACTAGAAATTGTCCCAGCATAAGCATAAAATACCGAAGTGGGATGTCTCTGTCAAAGATATTGTTACCATACCAAAAAAGTTAGAGTTTGCACAATACAGGTTTTCAAGTTTTACATAAAACATTAGACCTAAAAGTAAGGTGGGGACAACACATGCAGTAGATTTTTCATATTGCTGAGTTTGTAATTTACCCAGACATTTGTCCAAAGTGATGGGGATAAAGCATTCCTGCCCAGCCTTCTCCAAGAGCGGCTCACCTCCAGCAACCCCAGCCTTCCCTCAATTTCTTAGCACTTGTGAGTCCTCACATTCTACATATGTCCATCCACATTCAAGAGGCAAAAATAAGGGTGTCAAGAGGTTTCTACTGTTTCATTCCTCCCACCAGGTACTTACGCAAGCAAAACCTTGTTCCCTCTCAGATATTTACTAGGATCAAAGCAAGCTCCTCAGTCCAAGAGGTTTAAAATTAGAAGGCATCTTGAATTTGAACCCCTGTCTTCATCTAGCCATTAAATGTTAAGATGCTGAAAGGAGTACCAAGAGCTTGGAGAGAATGTAACACCTTTTTTTTTTTTTTTTTTTTTAATCGAATATCCCAGGAGCTGGAGGAGAGAAAATGAATAGATAAGTACAATATGAAATAAGAGGAGCTGGAATGAGGAAGCTACAAGAAATTTTCTTCAGTGACAAACACCATTGATGAACGCAAAACTTGGAAGAAAATGAACTAAAGAATCATGTGAAATATCCAGCTTGGGAAGGAAAATTGGTGTTGGTTTGTTCAACTGAACTATGCATTTTTCTCTTCTCAAATTACACCACAAGCATCTTGTAAATAGTAAATCAATGTGAGAAGAATTATAGTTATCCTGGAAGATTACTACTGTGTTCTTGACTCTAGCTTACAGGAGGCAATTTTACACTCATTGTATCTACACTGCACTTCAGACTGGACATACAACACTGCATTATTATTTTTTTCAGTCTCACTTGAATGAGTTATAAAGCATACTGTGTCATGTGAGTTAACACCATTATCACAGAAATTACCTTACAGAACATTAGTGGAAGATTTTGAGCAACTCTGGCAGTCAGAGATATCTCTGAGCAGCTGTTGGCCAAGCTGTAACTGCGTGTTGCAGTCCATGCTGCTGGGTACCCTGCAGTAACAGACAGCCAGTCAACTGCCAGCAGCTTTCCTGCTCAACAGAGAAAGTACAGAACAATCTCAGGGCCTTACTTTTGATATTTTAAATCTGGATAAGCTTACACTGTGTAATGTCTTACCTCACAATTTCCTACTTTCATTTGGTTGCAGCGAATTTAAGAAAAATAAGTTACTCCTTTACAAACCGGAGTATCAAGGTCTCATTTGCTGAGTCCACCTTCTGCAGAGACTCCCATGAAGTCAGAAGACAAAGGACTACTCAGCAAAAATGTATAAATCTCTGCCCCAGATGAGCATACACATTTAATTGATACTTTGAATTACTGTTTTCATGACTAGCCTACAATTCACAGGGCTTCTTAAAAGTTCGATTGTAGCCTCTTACTTTAGAGCCCATATCTCCTCCCCTGCAGCTCCCAGGTAAACTAGCTGCTAAACTGGTGCTACCAAGCCAGCAGCTGAAGAACTAGGGGTACGGAAAAGGGCATTGCTCAGAGAAGCACTCTCTTGGCCTCCAGCAAACCTGCTGGAGCAGCTATTGTGACCCACTATGCAAATATTTAAAGAGGAAAAAAGCTGCATTTTCAAACCAAAACAATAGTGCAGTGCAAACTATAAAAAATAACTGTAAAATATGTTGTAAAAGTAAACAGCTGTAGATATTTAAAACACCAGTCAACTAACACTGCTCCATCTGAACTTGGCCCTTGAGAAGCAGCAAATTCTACTCCCATTAGACACAACCCCAGTGAGCTTTCTCTGTTGAGTCTTCCGCACCTGTTTCCATTGTGGCAGGTATAATCAGGTCAAAATTAGGTAAGGTCAAGAGCAGAAGATATAAATCACCAAGCTCCTGCTAAAGAAGGGAGTTGAAACCACACAACTATGGCCACTTTTTGACATGTAGATAAAAACCAAGGCATAAAAGTAATGTAAAGTCAACACTAGCATTTATCCAGGCTCAGTCACAAGAAGGGGAGTAAGCCCAGTAACAGAATGTCTATTTCAAAGTTCTTTACATCTGTTACTTTTTGAGCACATTTATTATTGAGAATAAAATCCTTATTTCTTTTCTTGTTGCAGCTACATATTGCAAAATTACAACCCAATGTGGATTGTAACAAGCAATAACAAAATTAAATACTTTGTTTTACATTAAACTACAATCTGTGTGGAGTCATCAAGTGTTACTTTGGTGGTTTAGATATTTATGGATTTATTTTTTTTTAATATACAAACTAAAGCTTTCAAAATATGAGTAAAGTCTCCAAGGCAGTTGGTTTTACATCCTGTAAAACCAATACTGGACAGACACAAATATAAACAAAGAAAACTTTAAGTTTAATAAAGGAAGTACCTTACATTGTAGTTCTACTATATGTCAAAGGAATAGCTAAAGTAAATTTAGTTTGAAGCCTACAATTATATTAACCAGTGGCATGGATAAAGTTTTTAAAACACAACCTTAGCGGGGCATCCTTAGCTTGACTAGTTTGGCATCAGTTGAGCTGAACATAGTTCCCTTAAGTGTAATAATAGTAATATTTCAATAGCACTAATAGCACTATTGAACAGTAAAGTAGAGAATATGGATAATTTCTTCAACCATCCCTTTCTGAGAAGTCACAATCAAATCCAGCCAGCCAGCCAGCAGTGAACCCAGTGCTCATGGTGCTGAGGAGTTACCTAGTGTGGATACAAGCAATTCAGAAACCACTTGGATTACAGAAGCTAACAGCAGCACTAACAACATGGATTTAGAGGCCAGTTCATGACTGAGTTCTCTAAGTGAAAATTTAGGCATTTATGAAAGGGCAACCCCCCCAAAAAAAAAATTCTAGGAGAGGCCTTACCGTGTGTATAGGATAGGCTATTGCTATATAGATAAAAAATATGGCTATTTTTCCCTATTCCTCTTGCAGCATTCCTCCCTTCCACATATATGCAGCAGTTTAGGGAAACGCCATGAGCAACCTTAGGAATTTTACGCACCTTAAGGAATCAACTTTTTGACTCCCAGAGCAAGCAAGTTGCAATGTCTTGTAGTTGTTAACATAATGTAGATGTTCAAACTGTGAGATGTGCCTTGCATGGGTATCCATAACATACATGCAACTATTCCCCGAGGTATTATTGCATATGCAACACCATGCTTTAAAAACCTTTTAAATGTCATATTGGGCAGGTTACATTTTTAGTCTTTCTTGCTGAAATACACGGGAATGCATAAGCTTCACCTTTACTTTCTTCGCAGCATTCCTGTGATCATGTGCCAGCCTATAGACAGTATGAATACATTACTATTCAAAAATACACTCCCAAGGGTTAACTATTAGCCTCCAAGCCCAAGTATCTGATGTTCTTGCCAATGCCCTTCATCTTGTTTACCCACCGTCTTTTACAGAGGAGTAGAAAAACACATCCTTTCTTGGGGGGAAGAACATGACAGAGCAGGATAAATGATACACAAGAAGCAGTGTTCCACTATAAATGTAGCTTTAAAACTTCATCATGAATAGAAGTTAGTCTTTATGCTAAACTAGACAGAACCTACTCTTCAAGTTCCTCTCTTGGTTATTGCATTTTATCGTCTTTTGTCATTGAAATTTCATTAAGTGGTAAATGTCAATGCAAAGTTACAGTTTCCTAGTATTCATACAAGACCTTGAAGACAAATGGGGGGGTCTCAAATTTTCCTCTTAATGTTTTACAACAGAAAAATTTACTTCAGGAAGTCTTATTTTATGCCACTTCAACTTCTTGAAAAGAGAATTAGCAAGTCTGTCATTTCATAATGTGCACTTATATCCCATTTGCAGATGGCTTTAGAAAATGGTACATATAAGTTCAAACAAATTCAAGTAAAACTTAACATCTGAAAGAAGGATATCAATGTATACAAGTGCCTATCAGAAGTATGGAAGTACTGAGAGCATAGAGATGATTTTTGAGGCTGCAATGTCAGTAAGCAGTTCTAGCTCTCCACTAGGCTATCCAAATAGAAATCATTTTTTAAAATAAATTTTAATTTTAAAATAATTTTCAAAACTATAAAACAGACACACCTTCACAAGCACTTTTTTAGGTGAAGACAGAATACAACCGAGAGGGAAAAATAATCTTAAAAAATGATCACAATCATTTTCTTACCAAGAATTTTTTCAAAGATCACTCAACACTTCCCAAAGGGTGTTCAGTTTCTAAAGAACAGGGCTCTTTCTATTAGGATTGCTTTTTATTAAAGTTGAAGGAAGAGATTAAATGTAAATACAGGATTAAATTATCTACACAAAGAAAGGCCCATCAAAGCCTGTAAATTCTGCTAGAATACTACACACTATTCAGAGTCTGTGAGGGCACAACAGGCATTAAACTCCTATAGACCTAGAATAATTTTCTTGATAAATCAAGTGTCTTTGATATGGTCTAAGACCCATATGGATAGAGATTTTAAAAAAAAGGACTTGAAAACTGTAATTGGTGATGCTGACACCAAAACAACAACAACAACAAGCAGCAAAGTCCCCACCACTCACAGAAGTGTTTTGGCATAAACTTACATGTGGGAAGTTTTCCTGTACCAAATCACACCATCATTGAACTGTAGACAGAGTCACCTTGCATTTATAGTTCCTCACAGCTGAATTCCAGTTTAGCCTTCTATATTGGAATCTCCAATATGTGTCTTTTTATATTGGAAGCTCAGATACATTGGAAAGTGCTTAGATTACTGTAACAGTCTTTTGTTCAGTTTCACTTCACAACAATTTTCAATAGATGATTAAAATATTCCCAGGTAAGCACCCGACTGCCAAAGAACAAGCCCCTTTGGACCAGCATCCTCAAAATAGTTTATATAGAAACTGTGAGAGACATAGCTGTACTTTTGCTATTACTCACACACGTTATGGTAGCCAAACAAACTGCTTACAGGAAAACTGAAATTAGAAAGATCCATTAAACCTTTTAAGCAGTTTTATGAAATATTCCTGAAGAGAGCAATGGCAGTCAACATCCCATAGTCTCCCTGCTCTTTAAGCTAGCTGGGTCACCTCATCCTTCCCCAATAAGCCAGTCCTGGGAATTTCTGACTTAGGACAAAGCCCAGTTAGCCACATAGGTATTATCACAGAAATATTAAGACTTCTCCCTTGCTTAAAATAACTTTTCCTTGGCTCTAACCCTGCATAGTAGTCGATTTTTGTAAAAATCAAATGTCCTTGTTGCAATTCATCTCATTCTGCTGTAAACCAATGAGTTTGGGAGGCTGCTGCCAGAGTCTTGCTCTGGAGATGGCAGCAGGCATTTTCCATTGCTCCTGGACTATGGAGGGTAAAGACAGAGTGATCAAAGGGCACAGATACACTTCAAGCAGCTGCTATTTAAGGGGAGGTGGGGGAGGAGAGTAGTAGGCATTAACAAAAACCAATGCAAGTGCCCCCTTTTTCAAGGCCTGTTAGACTAACAAAGACAGAAGGGAAAGAGGCCAGCTCTGTGGCTGCTTTGGAGTTTAAATGCAGACGGTAGGAGCTACACCTTAAGCATCCTTCGGGTCTTTCATCACTGTATCTACTCTGTAAAAATGCCACTGCATGTGAAAAATACCTTAACACTTCAGAAAATACTTTAACTGTACCTAGAAATCAGTACAAGTAAGGTTTTGCCAAGAAATGATCTCAAATGATCCAGATACAAAAATAATTCAGAGGACAGAAGAAATTCCCTATAGATTGAAGGAACCCCCCTGGTTAAGTTGCAGATACTGGAAAGTGAAGCTTAACTTTGCAGGTCCTCTGTCTTACAGTTTATGAAAGTGACTGCCTAGATGTAAGGAAGAAAATCTGTTTTAAAAGTAGCGAAAGTTTTCTCAGTAGAGTTATTCTGTGCTTAAAAAAAAAAGCACTTTTTTAAAATCAAGTTTTGGAGCAGATATTTCCAAAACTCTCCTAGACGTCTACAAAAAATAAATAGGCATTTTATATATTATTCAAAACATCAATAACAGATGTTCAGATATTTCATGCACTGAAGCATGCCATAAAGAAGCCAAAATATTTCAGGTTTAAGTGCATTTTTTCTAAACACCACTCCAGTAAATGAAATGGAAACAATAAATGTGGCTTCATGAAAACTAGCTTTTCTAAACAATTCAAACAAAATTATTTTCCTACCCCCATAGGAAGCTTACTATTCTTCAACTGACTGGCAGTGGGAATCTACACAATTGGTATTTCCTGCAAGAGTTTGAGAGGAAGTCACTATGGCATTCTCACAAAACACGAGTGTTTTGGGTAGGTACACTAACAGGTTCACTGAAAACAAACAAACAAACAATTCCTCCCACAAATCAGCTATGAGTCTGAACCACACAAAAAGACACCAGGTCATACAACTTAACATAAATTCAGCGTAAATTTTCAGCTGATATTTCTTTATTTCAAGAGATTTATTTGTGCACCTGCTTAAAAAAATAAAAAGTCATCAAGATTTGGTGCACTGAGATCTGGATTTTTAATTAAAATGAAAACACAGTAAGTGGCTTACATATAGCATTTTAGCATTAAATGTCTAGTAACGTTTAGTTTTTAGAAAGAAACAGAGTGATGTAAGTTCAAATTAACACATATCTTTTTAGTTGTTAACTGAGAAAGCTCAAACTTTCTTTTAAAAAACTGTCTAGAGTTGCCCTCTCCCGGCTCTTTCAGCTAGAGCTTACAGTTAGAATTGAACCCATTAGCCACTTCTGACTCCATAATTATGGCCAATCTTGCAATTTGATTATGAAGCCATCTAATGAGTCTGCACATAGACAAAAAATTAAGTTAAATGGAGAAATAACAATAGCCTAAGAAAGTGTACAGTGGAATCATTTTACAAACCTATTTGGGTGAAAAACTACTTTGTAAATGCAATTCTCCCTACACAAAATTAGATCGTTAACTCCGTCACTTTTTAGAGATTGAGATTCAATGGCTAGTGAGCTGACAACCCTGTGTGATTTACAGCAAACTGTCTGCCATCTGCCTGATATTAATCATTTTAGTCTGAAAATTTGGAATAAGGTAATGCTGTTGCAAGCTACAGTCGACTCCCTCGCATTTTTGCTGAGTAACACAGCAAGCCACTCTTGTTTAGGAGAACCAGCTTGATATTTGAAAACAAAGTTAATGCCAAGGGAACAAGACTGAGTCCATCTGACTAGTTTTCTAGTCCAGTTAGTGCAGAATTATTTTATTTATGTCTTTATAAATACATTGCTTACCTGACCAGTTGTTTAATTAGTCATAAATTCATCTGTATGCGTATGGACAACTATAGGTACCTATATGTACTACAGGCATTTAACTAACTATAGGACAACTATAGCTAGCTATGAATAACCAACAGATTTACAAACACATGGAATCAGCAAGGGAGTTATTACACAGCAAGTAGAAAGGATACTACCTGCAAATTCGTGATACTATGCATTTACATCCCTCAAAACATGAGATTTTATAAGCATCTCACTTATTTAGAAAGCTTTTAAGGCTCGCCTCAGGCAGAGAGTTTGCAAACAAGCTATGAGAATAGTTTTTCCAAAAATTCATAAAAAAGTAAATAAAATCCTATATAAAAAAATATTAATAGAGTTGACTTAGGAATTAGCTAGTGATTTTTGAGTACTGATTAGCAATAGGAACCCTGGCAGATTCTACAGGACTAAATGAAAAAAACAGTGTCTCTGCTACAGAAGTCAACCAAGTCACTAGAAAAATAAAAAAAGTGTGTCTTCATGCAAAAGTACAGCCCTGGTTTACACTCCTCAAAACACCAAGCTTTAGATTGTAAAATACAATGACAGGGAAATGACAGGGATGAAGCAAAGGATGCAGGGAGATTTTGACACATTAAGCAAAAACCTATTTCAGCTGCTACAGCACAGCTGACCCCTCCCCGGCTTTGGATACACCAGTTCCTTGCTTCCTCAGGACATGAAGGCCTTCACCAGCTACAGTCTTGTCCAAGAGATTTCTGGACTACTATGGGAATGAGGCAGGGAGTTGCTATATGACAGGATCCACATTTCAATATCCCCATCTCTGGACCCACACAAAACTAGTACCACAGAGCAACCTGATCTTGAATCCAGCCAAGACCCCAGGAAAGTCCAGCAATAAGGAGCTGATATTTCCAAGAGGTCACTTTTGGGGATCATGCTGCCACACACACAATGTACAATATGGGGTAGAGATGCTACTTGTGACACTGAGGTAGCTTGTACTCTACATATTGTAGTAAAATGCACAGCGCAGGAATTGGAAGCATTTGATCCCAGAAAGACAACATCAACAAGCTAGCACACAGGGTGAGGAACCACTTCCCCCATCCAAGATCAACTTTAAAAGTATTGGTTTTCATTTCTACATTACACACAAATGCCGTTAGAAGTCAGACAGCTAGAGATTCACACACAGTTGCCAACCTGTATAAAGGTTTACTAGTTATCCAAGAGTACAAGGCTTTTTGCTAACATAGTTAAGAAATGTTAAAATCATGTATCTCAGATATAACTGTGATAGTTGCGTAATCAAAGGTCACTTAAAATTAGATATATAAGTTTGCTTTTCTGAATCTTGCTCCATCCAATCTATTTCATGATCATTTATTTTGCTGTTGACAGTTGAGGTCAGTGCAAGAGCAGTAAGTCATATCTCACACTTCAGGAGTTTATGCAATAGCTGGCAACTGGACAATATTTCTGACATCTGGGAACTAATTTGCAAGAAAAGCTGGTGAAATGAGGCCATCCTGAGTTATAAACACAAGTCTAATGATATCTTCCAGCTTTGCAGATCACTTTTATAGAGTGGAAAATATGCAATTATGTGTATAGTCTCAATTGTCATTACAAAGTCTTTCCTACACACAATTTTTACTTAAACAATAAAACAAACCATCAGTTTACAAGACTTCTAAAACACTTGAACAAGATATAATACTTTAGAGATACATTTAAAGAAAATTAATGATGAAACTTTCTATCTCACACAATCAAAGAAAAACAAACTATGGAGATATTCAGCCCTAAAGATTCAGCTCTGCATATTTTGGAATTTCTAGAAACCAGCAGCTGTGCCAAATAATTTTTCTGTTACAGCAGAGCAGACACTTGTGTACAACCATTCAGTAACTGTAAAGTTGTCTGTTGGTTTTTGGTAAAGGATCTTCTCAGGCATTTACCCAATTTTACACTAACCAGCCACAATACCTTGAAATGTTATGAGCTACCAAATCACAAGGTAACCTATAAAAGTACGGCCTTGGCTAGACCCTCATGAACCCAGTCTTCTTTCTGTGTAAAATCATTCCCAATATAAGCACTTTGCTATAGTATCAGGTAAGGATAAAGATCCTTCCCCATCCGTTACAGCTGAGGCCCTTCCCTCTGGTTCCTCTATCCCTTTGTCATTGATTATGAAGTTAATTACTAGAACACAACACACACAAAAAGTTTATCATTGTGAAAAAACAATAGCTTTACTTGTCAAAAAAGTCTGTTTAAGCCAACGAGAAACCTCGAGTGACAAATAAGCCCTCATACACAACTCAAGCACAAGTTCAGCACATCCAGTTTTCAGGGAAGAACAGCAATCTTGGCCTGGTACCACCTTGCAGCAGACCAGCAGCTTGGAGCAGCTGGTTCTTCAGGCTATATTATACCATACAGTCTTCCTGGATTTCTACCTCAGTCTATTTTGATTCCTTGAACGAAATGTCCCGCCTGTGTGTGCAGTTTAAAGCTGTCTGAAGGAAAGCTATCCAACAAGCCTCAGCAGACCACTCTACAAAGCATCACTCTATCTGGGCAGCTGTCACACACAAACAGCAGCAGCACATTACTGCTTTCCCACATGGAAGCAAGCCCTATTTCTGCTCCTGCTCATTCAGGAGTGACACCATCTCACGTGTCATCACATCAAGCAGTGACAGCACACTGAACCTCACTCCGATGCTGACCTCCGTTATCACCCATGCAAAAGAAAATCATAAGGGAAGGAGTGCCCATAATGTGCCTAGCTCACCACTTTACTCTTTCAGATTGAATATAGGCATCCTCGGATGTCAGTGCATCCTTTTCAGGATTTTTTTTTTTTCCAGGAACAGGGATCCTGGAACAGAGCTGAACCTGCACTCTCCTCCCAGCTTTTACATGCTACAACTTCAGATCCTTAAGTAAGGATATCCAAGGATTTGTTCAGGATTTTTACCTTAAGGGCACTGCTGTTGAGTGGTCTCCAATTTCTAGGTCTTCAAGGAGGTATGGCTTATCATCCTGAATGTCATGCACACTGATTTCTGCTCTCCTCATACCCCACAGTAGCAATGAGGTTAGCAGCTTCCTGATCCTGCTGCTGTGTCAACCTGCCAGCAGCCCAGCTCCAGCCTCTCTCATTGCACAAGGTGATGAGCAGCAGTGCAATTTCCTCAGTGCCCTAGGTGGATTTCCTGAGAAACCCAGGTGTAAAAGACCTGAGTGGACAACTGGAAGAGGGAACAACAAAAAGTGGTCTATTGTAGAGACAAAAGGTTCAGAAAAGGACTTGACAAGGGGCAATAGAAACAGAAGGTGGGCCTAAACCAAAAAAAAAAAAGTGGAACTACAGACATGAAGGAACAGCAGAGCTGCTGCTACACAACTGTCATTTGACAGCAAGTATAAAGGTACTTATGTCATTTGGCTCCTTTAACTGTAAAAATCCTTCTCGGATTGTCAGATCAGCAACTCAATAACTTAGCATCTGTGCATACACTCCAGATAAGCTGCATGATTTAAATTATTTGGATCCCATCCATTGATTTGGACCACTGTATGCCCAATGTGCGCAGCCAGAAAAGATAATCTTGTTTTGGTTTCACTCTAAAAGAATATATTTTATGCATACTTGCAACACTGCAATCCAGACTATTCCCACTCACATCTTTTACTCCTGTACAAGAAGCAAACATGCATAAAGACACAGACACATCAATACATTTAGATGGGTATGTTGTTTTCATTATAACTATTTAAGTTCTTTATAAGACCAGCACAGATGACCAGGAGGCTGGTCAGTTCTATCATCTCAGCAGATGAAGAACAATGAAGTACCTGCAGAGTCTTTAACCCGTGCCAGAAAGCATGGGTCATTCTGTATAATATAGTCCATGCTTCAAATGTCAGAGGACTGGGAAGACTTTGTGATAAGTTAGCATTTTCACCCTAGTGAATGGACCACTCCCTTCCTGAAAGCCTTCAGTGACTCAAAGCAGTTAAGAGTCCCCAATTAAGCCACAGATCAGCAAAACCTTAAGAAATTAGTGTGTTCATGCTATGAGCACACCAGATTCATTAACACTGTCCCTTTATTTTATATCACTTATGAATTCTGAATCAAGACTGTGTAGAGCAGGTGGACATATCCATGACTCCATCCGAAGTAATAGTTCTGCTTGAACAATAACACATGCCAAGTCAATCTCTGTGTTGTTCATATAAGAATAAGGGTTGCTCCTTCTTCCAGCCTTTCATCTGGAACTGCATACATACCTCCCATAACAAAAGTGATCAGGTTTTTTTTCCTCCACCGTTTAACCTGCCATCCCCATAATGAATTTGAGGCATGCTGCCTTTCCACAACTATTGAATATTGACTTTTTTTAATGCCATAGTATACAGATGAAAATTGTGGAAGCTCATGATCTGGAAAGTTACCATAAGACTTATGTTGCTCTTTATGTTTCTAGAAATATGAATTTCTAAAAAGTCTAGTCTACTTTCTACTTTAAGTAGTGTACTAGTTACAAGTTATGTTTAATGTTATCAAATTGTTCATTTTTAAATAAAGATTTTTTGAAAACATATCTAAAAGCAAAGATATGTTTCAAGGTATCTTTTGATATACTTGAGTTGGGTGGGTGACTACACTGAGCACAGACAGCTAGTAACTTCAAAGTCTTAAAAAAATTTAAAAAACATTGAACAAGTTTTCTGTAGAACATGAAAACAAAATTCATCTATCACCCCAAGACTTACTGCTATTTTAATCTACTAGGGAATCACAGCCCATAATAAAACAGGTAACAGCTTTTTGAGACCAACTTGATCAATCTTGCCTAGTTCAGTTTTTATTTAATTTGTTTCAGCTGTGTTTAGAATACAGATTTCATTATGCCAAGAAGATCTTTTTGTTCCCAATTTGGTCTTTTTTTTTTTTGCATGGGAGTTTCCTGGCAATCGTTTTATTTTCTCATCTATTATAAAAATTTTGTCATCTTAGATAGCTTTCCCACCACCGAGTCAGATCTCTGCTATGATTACTGAATTTTAAAATCAGGGCATAACTCTTTATGCTCCAATTGTAAAACATCCTGCTTCTACACACAGGCAAGATCCATTAATGCATGCACAATAGATTACGTGCTTTTTTTTCCAAGGAACTATGGAATAGTAATGAATTTGCATTATTTGCATACAGTATAAAGTTTTTGTTGGACTGTAAAACTGAAAGCCACCCTCCTCCTGTTTAAACTTAAAATAGTCTTCAGATTTCAAATGCAACTTTTGATTCATCTTTTGTCACCTTAAGAAATGACAGCCAGAGTCATTTTCCTCTCCTTAAATTTTAGAAAATTCTTGACAGAGGCTGATTTGCTAACAAGTTTTTTCAAAATCAGGCAAGAACAAGTCACTGGCCATTGAGAGAAAACTAGGAAACATTCCACAGATACCGAAAATTAGAACTGAAGTGGGGGTACTTCGTATCTACTGCAGGGTACTCCTTGGAACACTCTTAGCTTATTTTCTTATTTTGTTTACCCTCAGTGGATGATTAACTGATTCAGGGCCACAGCAAAAAAGAAGAGAAAGAGAGGGAGCACGCAAAAGCAGTTGCCTCAGAACAAAGCACATAACTAGACAGAGATCACAAACAAGGTGTCAGTCACAGAGTGCCCACCGTACAATCCTTCTGGTTAGGCTTGCAACAGATTCCATCGTGCATGCTGGTCGTCAGGAAACATGCAGAGTCTAAATGACACATGTAGTGCATCTGTCAGGCCACGCCACTTGCACAGCAAGTAACTCCCTGCTGCACAGTTCAGCAGCATGTATTCAGTATTGCTTCCTCTGTATGTTTGCCTTTCCCATATTACTTCTATCGATGCTTTATACTTGGATTCTGTTTAAGAAACAAAGCTGAAAGCTGAGTTTTTGCTTCCATATTAGAAAGAAACCAGTAGAGTAACACTAGAATAGAATTAGAAATTAGCATTTCCTTCAAACCAGCCAATGCAACACAAAGAACTCTGCAAAGGGCACTTGTGCAGGATAGAGAGGGAAACAAAAACAAGATACCATCTCATCTGTGTTTACCAGTTTTGACAGAATAAGAAAGAATAGGTTTTTTCTATACTTTCCCAAAATTGGTTTGTTTTTTTTTCAGTATCAATTCCCTACTCTACTGTTTTTGAACTACACTTCCCTTGCTATGAGGACCGAAAAAGTGAGGAAAAACTATCCTGACATTTCAGAAAAGGGGGTGGGGGGGAGTGTCTCCAATACTTCTATCAGAAGAGGTATAAAAGGTAGAGGGGTCTGTTTCCAATTTAGTTTTTCTTATGTTTAGATTTGAAGGCCTGTTTATTAGAAACACAAAATCCAAACTGAAACACAACTATTAAAGAAATCCTTGAAACACTACTACTCTCAAAACCTGATAGGAGACAAACAGTTGCAAGTAATTTTTTAGCAAATAGTAAAATTTCAATACAATGGTCTACAATCAGTGGAAGGTTTAGAATGGTTCCTGGTGCACAAAGATAGCATCACACATGAAGT
The DNA here is from genome assembly GCF_017639655.2 of Falco naumanni. Taxonomy (NCBI): domain Eukaryota; kingdom Metazoa; phylum Chordata; class Aves; order Falconiformes; family Falconidae; genus Falco; species Falco naumanni. Next base: position 19,960,555 of record NC_054065.1, read on the forward strand.
ACCACAGCTTTGCGGAATCTAAGAAAGGTAGGGGGTTTTGATATTCTTTCCTTTTTGAAAGTCCTCAGTGTAACCCAAATACCCTGCAAGTGTTGCATGACTCAGACTGTTATGGGAAGCAGGCTTTTTTTGTTTCTAAACAGTCATGAGTTTTCAGCATAAGAATGCATCTCTTGTAAACATTTCCAGAAAAGATACAAAGCTAGAGGTTTGCTCCCATTCTAACCATACCCAGTGATTTAGATTGCATACAATTCCGTCAGAATTTAAACCCTGAAATTTATCGTCCACCAGTTCAAAATACGGTGATTTGCTGGATATTTCACAAAAGACAACTTCTTTCCATTTTTCCTCTAAGATGATGATGGATAGCTTCAAGCACAAAAATATTTAGTACTACCACAGATTAACTAAAAGAAATAGCAACTTCATTCTAAGATGCTTCAAAAGCAAGTTTAAGGAGCCTAAATATAAAGGCTGTTGATTTTAAAGTGCTAAGTACTTTTACAAATCCTATTGAATCTTGGTTTAAATACACAGCAGTAAGTTAATTTGCCCCTCTTTGCACTTTCTTTTTTTAAAGAAAAAAAGCTTAGCATACATTCATGTATTTGCACAGCTTTCACTAAGTTCAGTCTGAAACATACTTATAAACGTGGTATGCCCTATACACTTCACACCCACCTCTTTTCATTGTTAGATGGGAGATGCAGGTAGTGTTGCAGGTCACTTCTAAGTATTAGTGTTTGGCCATCTGTGTATTTGGTTCGCTCTATGAAAAAATTCTAGTGTGATAAGTATGCCCATATGAACACAAAGTACTCCAGTAAATACAGATTTGTCCTGCTCAAGTCTTAAGTGCACGCCCATTACAAACCGTGTGACATTCGTATCTAAAACTAAACAAACTCCCACTTAACCATAAAGAGAATAGAAAACAAAATAAGTCATGCTTGCATTTAAAAAGAAAGTTACTTTAAAATTGTCCCAAATCTATTCTTCAGCTGACAAAAACTTCTCAGATTAGGACAGAAGTACCAAACAAGCAGGGAGAGCGATGTCTATTCAAAGCTCCACACAAAGATCTACAAGATGGAAATCTCTATTCCAACTGTGCTTCAGAGCAAAATATTCCTTGTGCTCTCATTTGAAATCTTCTACAGAATTGAAAAAGGCTTAAAATTAGAAAAGGCAGGATAGAAAGCTATGCTATGAGCACTAGAAGCCTTTAGGTTTCCTGACCTGTCAGATTAGTATAGGCATATCGTGCTCCTTCCCAGTTGAAGCTGCTGAAGACTGCCTCTAGGATTTCTCTATCACTCTCCCAGTGGCATAACATTTTTTCAGGGTTACTCTCACCTCCCTATTCTCCAATATCTATTAAACACAGTACTGCTTTCAGCACTCAAACACTCTCATTGAAAGTCTCCTATTGCAGAATGACTTTTTGGTCAAGTCCTAGTCTGGCAAAAAAAGGAGTCTCAAAAGCACAGCTGGACTCAACTCATAAAAGAAATCTTCAGGTGCTCATTGTGTGCCTTACAGTTTTAGTTGTGTTTTCCTTTCAGGAGGTGGAGTGAGCAAGGGGACTTATTAATAAGTTTATATGAAACAAAAATTCATCCAACAAAATTCTAATGACTTCAGCATGAATAGGAGACTTAAAGAGGTTGACCTGAAGTCAGTAAAGTTACATTAAAAAAGGTCTTTTTTTTCATTGTCTATAGTTAATTTAGATTTTAACTTGTTTTGAAACTTGAAGCAATTCCTGAAGTCCCAGCATTGCTCACAGAAAAAAACCAGAAGCCTCGTCATTACTTTGCATGCAAGTATGATCATGCTCATGGAAAAAAATATCTCTTCAAGTGAAAATAATGATTTTGAGCATATTTTGTGGGGGTCTAATCTTATTTTGCATTGCTATTGTGGAAGCCCTATTGACTGATACTCTTGACGACATGAAGCCTTCATGACACTGGAACTGCCAAACGTTGATTCTGCCCCCCACTCAACAGACACAGAGAGCTCTGTAAATAATTTGTGCCATTGTGATCTTAAACTGAAAATACTGCTGCTAACACATTTATGTTAATGTACTGAGTGCCAACATGCAAGTCTTCAGCAAATATTGCCCAACTCAAACTCAGTTTTCATGTGTAGACATAAGTGCATTAGTACAATATCTGAGTAACTTTAATGGCTCATTTTATCAAGATATCCACAGTATTTGCAATGTGCTGATATGAGACCAAGTCTAGACCATAATATAGCACTAAAAACAAACTAATTGCACACTGAGGTTAATAATTAGAGCCACAGATAGCCGGTAAAGACTTAAAGAATTATACAATTTATGCAGATTTGCAGTTACAAATTTTGAATGCATGCCAAAGGATTTAAAGATACGTTGGCTACATTCTGAAGATGCTTCAGCATGATTGGGTGCTTTATTTTTTAACCTATTTGAATATTTTTCAGAAGTATCACAGCCCTTATCCTTTACTTGGTTCTACTAAACATAATCTTCCCCTTTTAATTGAATACACTGAACATCTACATTGTAAGTTGCAGAATTGTATGTTAAAAAGTAATTGCTACGTATACACTTATATGCTCTGTCCACGCTATTCACTAGTAAACTCTTCCAAAATTTTGTAGCAAGCTTGGGCAATGTACCAAACATTCTCCTTTTAATTAAGCTTGCTCTTACAAAGTTGACAGGTAGATTTTCCATACACTATCACTTGTGGCCCCGAGGCACATGTTAATTCAGTCACTGACTACTGTCTCCCCGATCTTCTCTAGAATTTGTTTCCTGATCCTTGCCTCCAAAGATCCACGTTTAAGCAACACAGGGAGGACAGGGGCATGACTTTCACAAACAGAATAGAAAGTCCCTCTCCAAAGATAGCTTCAAGGTCTGGTGGTTTTCTTCCACAGTGATGGCACTTGGTGAGCTCTTACAGCCTTGGCAGCGCTTCTGGTCTGGATAGAGAAAAGTTACAGACACTACCACTCTTGCCAAGATATGGAGCAGCTTAATGCAGCACGCTTATGTCAGGTATTTGCCTAACGCATTTTATCACAAACCCCAATTTTCCCAAATGTGAGTACCTCTGTGCCTGGACCGTCACGTATCACTAACATATTTCAGCAAGGCAGACATTCACCACATCTGCCTCAAACAAACACCTGAACCATGAAGCACATGAGCATTCTACCATTGCATGACTCACTACCAATTCGCAAGAGGCTTGCTTTCACAAGTTGCTTCTCTGGCAGCCCATAAGGCACAAGTAATTCTAGCAGAAAGCATCTTCCCCTGAGGTAGTCTGCCACATCCCTCCACAAAGCCTGCCAGACCAGAAGTGCACACTGTTAGCATGTTGCAAATTCAGCAGCGCCAATACCACTCTGAATGGGAAAGCTATGGGTAGACACGATGTGTGCTGCTACAGGGCTGTGGTTGTCACCATGCCGCCCGCTTCCTCTTTCATTTGGGTAACTAGAAAATGACGCAGGCCATAGTGGAACACTGTCATTACTGTATAATTTGCTTGGAAAGTTATTTTTAACATTTCAGAAGCTTTGAACTTCAGGAAAACCTTCTTCAAGGCTACCTGTGGCTGAAAACCTTTGGCATGAGCACTAAAATTGGTTGACACAGTGTGCAATGACTCTTGCAAAAATCCAACATTCAAGTAAAGAAACTAAAGAGTTCTTAAAGGGATCCATTCTTTTTTAGCTATGCCATGGAATTACTGCACACCATCTGACATGCATTAACATTACCAAATTACATGAAAAAAATCCACATATACCAATGAGAGAATGTATCCCTATATTTAGAACAACAGTATGCTGAAGGGGAAACCCCAACTATTGCTTATACAAAGAAAGAGTTGACTGAAAATTTGTTTGATGTACCATGGTGCTCTGCAATTCCTTTGAGGTAATTTATGAATCTTGGCTGTTTCATAGCTAGTTCATTAATTCATGGAAAAGTCTTCCCAGAATAAGTGAAATTAAGGAAGTACCATTAGGTTACACATTTCGCAAGCAAAATCTTCCCTTCATGCACTACAAAGAACAGTGAAGATCTTAATGTCTAATCAGCAAGGTCTGATCTCTACAAAAAGAGCAGGATCACTACCCAAAACCTTGTGATTATATCTTCAAAGAAATCAGTGCCTAAAGGAAAGTATGCGAAACACACATGCAGACTAAACCAAATTTATTCTGGAGGAAAAGATGAAATGTGAATAGTAGCTGTGACACAATATCTTGTATACCTCTGCAGACTTGAACAAACTTGAAATTCAGCGTTTTTCTTATAAACATGTTTGCCCAGGAGGAGCAAGACAAAATATTTAAGACCTTACCTTTGTGCCATGCACACTTAAAGACTACCCCAGCAACAAAAACCAGAGAAAAATCATGGGAAAGGGGATTAGAAGTCAGAGAGTGGGAACAGGATGCGATGTTACACACAGCAGTAAAATCCACAGAGGAATTTCATGCCAAGCTCTCAACAAAATGTACGTAGTTTGGATTTTCTTCTTTATACAGAACATTTAGGTTAACTGGAGATTTCACAGGAATGAAATCTGGATTTACTTCAAATAACTAGGCTGCTTAAAGTCTGTAACTTTCCTTACTCCACCACAGTGTCTACTTTTATTTCCAGGGAATACCTCCTCCACCCTCAAGACAGCCTAGTTTCTTGTTGCTAAATGCTACTAAGAAGGAAAGGAGAGGGAAAAAATATATTTGTTCTGTTCTAGTGAGAAGTACAACTTCTTCAGAAAACCTTGCACCTCCATTAAGTCAGTGTCTGAGACCTAAGAAATAGTGGGCCACAACTGAAGAGACTGCGAAGGAACTTTCACTGACAGTATCTGCCATAGCCAGATACCTTCACTTATGTGTGGACCTGTCTTCAGAAAATATGAGATACATCAAATCTCATATGAAATGAATGCATGCTAGTAGATGTTTATAGAAAGTAGTAAGACAGCAGCGTATTTATCGAAGTGAAACATTATAGCCCAGGGTTTACCATATTAGCCAAATAATAAATTTATTATGTAGAATGACTACTTTTTACACCTATCTAGTATCTTAAAAATGAGGCTTCAGCTCTATGGTGTCTTAGTTCCAAAGATGTAGTAAGGTCTAAGTAGAAGATAAGCTGCAGATCACTTTCTAGACAAACTTACTCCAGCAGACATGGGAACTAATAAAATGGACACCCACCACACCAAAAAAAAACCACCCAAAACCCAAAACAAAAACAAAAAAACACACCCAAAAAAGCAACCAATCTGTTCTGAGATTTTCTCCCGACTCCTTTTTCAAGGTGACCCACTACATGTCTTGCTCTACAGCCAGCAAACCTGAAAGTCCAGCCTCCCAGGCTGAGGAAATACAAACCAGTCACCCCAGTCGAACAAGAAAAATGACAGACATCAAGTTACCTAGCTAGCTAAAGAATATCCAGAGCCACCAGCAGTTATTCCCATTAGGAAATACAAATAAGATTTATGTTTCATACATTATAGACTACCAAAGTTTACAAAATTAATTCAAGAAGCTTTATATTAAGAGTACAGAACACTGGAAAACATGGTCAATACATGGAGAAAAATGCACATTTGCTACATTTTAAAAATCACTGTTCAAGGCTCCCGCTCATCAGGTTTGACTCTGTACTTGTATTAAACTAGAAAGAACTTTGGCTTAAGTAGTTGTTATGGGTGGTGTCCACCCTCACTCCCTAGCCTGAAAGCTGAGGAATACATAAATTAACATGAAGCTTCCTTCCCCTGAAGGTTTTGTTTAATTTTAGAAGTGTCAGGGAAATGTTAATGTTACATTTTGCTGCATATTTTCCAGCAGCATGTGGCATATGCCGAGAAGGGAAATAACACTGTTTGTCATTATGACTTTACAGCCAAGGAGGAAGAAAGGAAAAAAGAACCTAATTAAAACTGTAATTCATAGATCTGTTCTCTGCTATCCAAACTAGATTTAATAGTTTAAGGTGAATACAAGGTTCTTTCTCCACTTCCCCAAACTGCTGATATATTACAAACCAGGATAAAATAGCTTTCATCAAAAGTCTGCATATGAAAAGTTTGACTTCTCAAACTGGGAAAAGAGTTCTGACAATTGATTCATCATTTAAAAAAAAAAAAATCCTTATTTACACAACTTTTAAGTTTAAACACTGTAGTAAGTGATAAAAATAAGAATCACCAACTCAAACAGGAGGACTTGGGAATAAGTGAAGTAGACCAGGACATTTAAATACTTACAGATTCAAAATTTCATGAAACAGGAAAAGTGTTCCCTATCCAGCTCAAGTGCAACTCATGACTCTCCCGCATAACAGAAATAAATTCAAAGAGACATTTATGTGTGTGCAACAGAAAATATAGAATCCAGTAACACATTCTGGTTTTTCTCCCTTTGCTCAAGATCCTGAGAAATACCTGTATAATATCTTTTCCACTAGGCCTCATGAGAACAGACCCCGGAGTTTATTTGAGCATCAAGTTTTGACTAGACATCACCACTTCTTTTCATTCCCCCAGCTACCTTAAGCTAGCCTCCCCCTTGAACTAGTCCCATCTCTAAGTTGATAAAATATTTGGCCACCATTTTGCTTCCCCTTGTGTAGTCTGCATCCAATACAGAGGAACATTACAAAAGAAATAACATGGTGCTTATGGCATAAATTAACGTAAAGCTGTATTTTCAATATTTCACTTTTTAAAAGCGAAACAGAGCTATAACTGCAACTGACACATAGCAAAGCCAATCACTCCAATGAAGAGGGTGGATTTTTTAATGTTGAAATGCAGGAGAAAATTTAATATTACAGGCTAAGAAAGGGCTTTTTTTTTCTGTCCCTCTGTTTTCTATCAATATTAGCAGCAAGTCTGACTGAGTTAAAGAGTCTGCATTGTCCATAATTTCTCTGGGATGACTGTGTTCTGGTCAATGAGGTTGCACCAGAGAGACAGACATACCAGTTTTCCACAAATATAGAGTGTATTTCAGAACATGACGCTCTCAAAGAAGATAAGGAAGTAAAATTTTAATCTAAACCAGCTTGCTCTGCTTTGGTTAGACCAAGTTGTCTGTAAAGAGCGTCAATTCCATTTCTTCCCAGCTCTATAAAGATATGGTACAGCACTACTGAAAACTTAATCCAATGCACAGCTCACATAGCTAGAAACATTTCAAGTCATTTCACGCCCATATCATTACAGGCTCTATTTTTACATAACAAAAAAATATTTAATACAGAGCTGTTACTACCTTAATGCATCAAAACACAGTATCAGACCATTCTTCAAAAGATGGTTTCACATTTTTTCTTCATTCATGTTTTCTTTAACCCACGTGCCTATCTATATCCTGAAACATTAGATCAGACTAGTATTGACAACTATGACGCAAGCGCCAGAGATTCAGATTGGTACTAAAAAAACTTCAAGTATCAATGCTGTCAACTGCCCAGAGCTCACAACTTCTAGGAGCTTTGAGATTTCAGAGATCTTTTACTCAAAATATGCATTCAACTTGCAACTACAAGAACTATCATCTCATGTCTGCAAAGGTCACCTGTACTGGTGCCACTGCTCTTTGACTGTGGCACACACATGGGAGAACACAGACCGAAGGAGAAGCATTTGCAGCCAGCTGATGCTGGGAACATTAGCCACGTACATTCATACATGCTGCTGGTCTCTCTTAAGGATACCTGGCTGGTGCCTCACTGCCCACCAGCACAGCATCAGTATATTGCACTTGCTCTGCTTTTGAGACATGCCATGCTAAGGAAACCAGTTTTGTAGGAAAACCAGGAATTGAGGCACAAAGCCAGTGTGAACAGCCTTGTAGCAGTTCCTTGCCAACCCTTAGGCCTTCAACACATGACCATTAACTAGCACTGCAGAGTTCATGAAATAAATCAAAAATAAAAGCTTAGGAAAATAAAGAAAACAGTGTTATTAGTGAGGCCAACCTCCTATTACCTCTATTTCATCTCAGTAGAGCAGCTGGTTAGATGCTTTGCTGAGCTTTCCACAGAATGCCTTCAGTGGACACAGAAACATGACCTTTCTCAGGCTTTCCAGCAGAATTTTCCATGAATTTGGGTTTTAGACATCACTAGGCTCATTACTGAAAAGATACTAGCCAGAAAGACTGTACAGTATTAGTATTACCATAAAACAGGAATGCGAAAATAAGTTTTGCTTGGAGTCATATGAGGAAAAGGAAAAAGAAAAAGAAAAAAAAAAGAAAGAAAGAAAAAAAAGACAAAGCCCCAGAACATTCTGTAATTGTAACTGGAGGATTTTGGAAAGAAAACAATTCAGAAAAGAAACTCTAATCCTATCATGATCATTCTGTCATAGAAGCTGGAGAAATTGCTTTCTGTAAAAATAAACAAAAATGAACATTTCTGTATAGGCCATAAATGCCAGAACATTGAAGAAACAACTTTAATTTTGTAAGGACTGAAAGGATAAGTAATAAGTTGGCAGGGCTATTTAGACATTTGTGAACTCTCATAAATATTACCTACCACAAGTCTAAATCACTGCCAGTTCTGGCTTATGTTAGCCTGTTTTAATATCTTACCAACTCCTCTGCCAGAGGATAACTGACCTTTTAAAGATTTTCTTCTAGTGCACACATGATAGTGTCAAGTAAGTATCAGTACTCAGAGACTGGAAATCTACAAATTTCATTTCTAATCTTTTTGATGGACCATTACCTCAAATCATGATGTATTAGCTTTTTAAGAGCTTTTTACATTGATTAAATCCTAAAACGAAACTAAATGTTTTGCAGTAATAAGTCTTGCAATGACTACCACTGTCTGCAGAATAGAGGAGCAAACATTATATTTATCAAACCTGTATCATGGATTACAGAGAATAATGAACTTGCATAATAGAGGGTTCCATTTTTCAGCTGGATTCTTCTGTTTGCTAAGGTAAGATGACTGGCACACACAGAAGTCTACATGGATTCAAATATGTATTGCACCTCCATTGATTTATACTAAAATTAAACAGTATGATAGAATTTTAGCTCCTTTTCTTTTTCTGAATTTTGAAACTATCAATATACCTGAACCGGCTGAAAAAAAAAAAAAAAAAAAAAAAACAAACCAAAACTAAAAACAAGCCACACACAGAGAAAGGACATAATTAAGACCACCATGCACCAGGTTGCAGAGCACACACATTGACAAATCTAGCAGCATGCACTGACAGTAAGGGCTGTGTGTTTTAGTTTATCTTCTAGAGAAAGATGTGAATTGGAGAAAAGAGAATGACTAAATCTTGGGAGGTTGCTTTAATCCTAACGGGGGAAAAAAGAGGTCTAACAATAACAAAGTGCAACAGTAATGCCAGTCGAATAAGATCTGACTTTCCTCCAACAGCCATATGGTAAAGTAGGTTAGCCCCCATATACGTTTCCCTATCTGCAGCAGAGTCCTGTGGCAAATGCAAGAGTTACACAGCAATCACTGTTGCATTCACTTTGATTTTTAACTGCAAAGACAGAAGAGTAAAACCTGAGAAAAGAAAAACTCCACAGCGTCTCCGAAGGAGGCAGTTGGGTCTGCTGGCTTTACTAGGCAGAAGAGTGTCCCCTATTCCTGTTTCTGAGAAACCCGTGGCTCTGTAGATGTGTGTAGCCACAAGATTTGTTGGGGCTTCAGATGTGTATATCTTTCCATAGTAGCACTTCCCCTTGTCCATTTCTGAATTAGATGTCAGAAATAAACACCAGAACTGCCACAGGGGTGGCATAATGTTCTTTCATTTGTCAGGAAACGTATTCCGTCAGGTTTATGGAGGGGTTTATTTGTTTTCAGTTAAAGAGAAAGGTAAAATGGATGCTATTTCAAGCAGCTATCAGATGACAGCAGTTTAAAGTTTCATGTACATGAAAAAGGAACACAGGTATGAATTGCAACAAGGGTTGAAAGTGTACAATTATAACAAGATTCTATACACAATGATTTACTCTGATGCAATTTGGGGTGGGGGGAAGATTTTAAAAGAGAGAGAGAGAGAAATCAGCCAAAGAGTAATACCTAATGTTACAATTTCACCATCCCAATTTACAATTTCACTGTTAAGATAAGCTTTTAAGTTCCCGTATTCTCGGATATGGGTAACAGTGTAGGTATAGACTCACATTTCTACAGAGTCCTAATGATAAAAGTTTTAGATTGCCTGAATTTAGATATGAGACATGTGGCTTTATTAACACTTTAAAACAACTAGCCCAGATATTAAAAACTTCATATTTTAATTCATACAGGCCTAAATTTCCAGAGCAATTAACTTCAGATACATGCTCCCTACTTTCATGCTACACAACTGAGATAGAGTCCTCCATTTTCTCATTTAGAAACTCAGTCTTTGCCATAAAGATGCTTTCCTGCTGCTAACTGGGCTGTTTCAGAAGATACAAGCAGTCATCCAAGTACAACTTTAAAAATCTATGTTTCCAGAGTGATTAATATTACTTTTTATATTCTTATTCCCACTGCAACTTTTATGCACAACTTCAGGCTGCAGTACAACAAAACCAAAAGATTTTTCAATTGTAATAAGGAAGAAGTCCTGCATTGAAGCAAATAGCATATTTTATGCTTGTTCTGTTCTTGCCCAGAGAAGTTTAATATGCTAAATATCTGACTCCAAAGAGACAAAGATCCTTCTGCTTCCCTTACCCCGCCCCGTATCAGCAAGAAGGAAATATTATATTTTTATTTTGAAAAGATACTATAAGATAAACCTGTTTGATATTTGTGGGACATTACAGCAGCAAGCCAGAGCCAACACATAGAAAACGTCTGCAGATAAGACAAGAGGGACCACAGAAACAAGCTCGAGCTACTGCTTTAGCTGAAAGCCAACACTTAAAGGTTGATTTTCTCAATGTGGTTATTGCTTTTCCCATTTCAAAAGTGAAACACTCCTACACTCTCATTGAGAGTAAAACAGAGGCCATTTCTGTACAGTGCCAGAGTCCCAGCCAGACCCTTCCATCAGCGATTATTATAGTTTTCTTGCTGCAGACGAAACAGGGTAAGTCATTTCCTTGATTCCACCAAAGTTGAGTAGAACATAGAATTTTTTAAAATCCTTTAGATTTCCTCATTCTGTAATATATAAATTAAATAAATGTGTGTATTTATTACATCAAGACTTCATGCTATTTCACTTTGCAGGATTACTGTTCAGTGTAAGTCACAGCTGCACTGGATACTACGCATCCCACTCCATAAAGGTGTGGCATGCCTCCTCGGCTTTCCCCACATCAGCCTCTCCTCCATTCCTGAACAGAAATTGTACGTTCTCAATTTCAACAGAAACTGACACATTTTCATGTGTCAGAACCTTTTCCCACATTGAAACAGCTCCCTCCTCATTACCACTGCTCTGACCCAAGTGCCATCTCTGTTCCAGAGATAGGAGATGGCCCCCCTTACAGAGATGATCTAATCAGTCATGTTACCCCTTGTATTTAGCTTTGAAGCTCCACGCTTCCCGCACGTGTGAGGGTGCCCTGCCTCGGGTACCTGGAAGCTTGGCTGCCTTTACTAGCTGTGCCAGTCCAGCTATTGAGACATAACCTTCACCTACGAACCTTGTGTTTCCTCCTCGTGTCCTTAAACAGTTTTCGCCAAACAACACACAACAACAACAATCAATCCAGAATGCTATGATTTATTCTCTCTGGGAAGATAAAAACAGATTTTGAGGTTTGGGGATGTATTTGTCCAATTTCAGTAAATTAAACATATTTTAAATTATCAGCCCAGTTCACCATTTTAGCATCTATAAGGATCTCTCCTTATTCCAAAAACTGAAAAGGGTTTTCCTAGCAGGCTTTAAAAAGTCTTATTTTGAAGAAGAAACGTTAGCTATACAGGTCAGGAAATAATTTCTTTAGTCAAGTTCCAAAGTACACCAGGACTGAGATGCTTTGAAAGCCTGTCTGCCAGCTGACTTTGTCCCACTTTAAAAACAAAAGCAACTCTTTAGAAAGCACTTTCTTAAAGCTGCTAATCCTTTAAAAAGAAACAATACTTAAATTACCTGCCCTATAAAAGCAAACAGAGCCCGAGGGAGTCTTTCTGAATGGTTTGCATAGCTATTTGAATAGACTCCTTCTAAAATGTATACAATATGCAAATAACTATTACAGAGCTATAACACACGCAAAAACTTCTTTTATTCTATTTTATTGAACATGTAAATGAAGAACACTTACTATGTATTCCGGAAATGTAGGCAACAATGACATAATTGACTAAGAAAGAAGATATTGAGCAAACAAAGACCAAACTTGTTACCTCAGAAATTGCATGCTTATTTGTTGTTAAAAAAACCCCACAAATTAATTCATTTAGGAGTATTAAAGAGGAAACTGATGGCATCTCCTGTCATGCTGTGAGTACATAACCCCTAAATGCTGAGTGTTGCACACAGAACTGCCGTTCCACAGTCAGTTGCGCACCCAAAGCTCCACCACCACCACCCCCAATGATAAGTATGATCTAAAGTAATCTGGATCATTCCTTAATTACTACACTAACCCCGCCAACTGTGACAGGGACTTGGAACTGCTAGATATCCACACATTCCACTCATTTTCACAGTAAGCAATACTCAGTATCTCAAAAATAAACCATATTATTTAAGCTGTTTATAATATCCTCTGGAAGAACTGAATTACAATAACCAGTATTTCATTAAAGTATGAAAACATGGTCATTCAATCCTGTAAAAGCACAGATAAGTGCATATTACAGATGAGGAAGATTATTTTCATCTTTAAGATTTTATCTCAAATTCAGGATATACTTTATACTGTTACTGAAGTGACACCAGGAACTAATGCACCATTAATCCTGTTCTTACTGTGGTGCAACTTTCCTTGATATAAAAATGCTGTTACAAACCCCAAGCAATGTAAAGTGGAAGACATTCTTCCAGACAAAAGCTCAGCAGAAGAAGCCACCCAAAGTAGCTGCCCTTCCCAGAACTGCTCATTCCAGCACAGCAAAGAAAGTCCACACGGCTGGAAGGACAACTCTCAAAGTGAGACCTGACTTCTGTGGCTGGTGCAGTGGGTTTCTTCTTTGTTGTTGGTTCATGTGTTTTTTATTGTTTAGGTTTTGTTTTAAGAGTGTTTGTGTCTTATTTAAAAATATATATATAATTATGTAACACTGAAAAGATCTGTGAATGCAGTTTTAGAAAGTGACTTAGCTCACAAGCTTAATACCCAAAGAAACATAGGAGATGGATTGTCTGATTTAATTCCAAGACTACAAACACTCCTGACATTTATTTAGCTTTCTGAAAGACCTTTGGAAGGGCAGTTAAGAGCTTCCCTCCCCCCACAGCTTTGGGGAAGGGGGATGTTACTACACAAAAGAAACAATACTGACGGCTTTTGACAAAGCACACGTTACTCCCTTGCATGAGGATACAACGATACTATGTCTTCAACTGTAAAAAGCAGAAAGTAAAAGATGACTGTACTCAAAGTATCCAAAAAACTTCATGCCATAGCTTGAAAACGTGACCAAGATGAAAGATAACTAATGATGTCTTTTCACGGTATATACACACACAGCAGCAAATCCCAGTCTCTCAATGCATCTTTAAAGGATAAAATATTGTTAGCTAATCTTTTCAGAGTACTTCCTCCTGTAACATCAACCAAGCTTTTTGTTTGCTTGCTTGCTTGTTTTGCTTTTCCTTTTTGTTTTAAACAGACTTATGCAAGCTCCATTTAACCATTAATGAAGACAGGAAATGAATTCCAATTCTTATTACTCTGCTCAAGTTGCATCAGGAGTCCAGGTAGGCCAAAAAGTCCCTTGCCACATATTTCTACTACATAACGTGCAGCTTTTGTGTGGTTTGGGAGTGGGGAGAAGTGCGTATTACACCGCTCTGACCACCAGGCCAGGTTCTGAGGCTGTGACTAGTATGAAGAGCCCTCTCAATCCAAAATACCAATTCCCATGCTGCTGATATTCCTGAAAATCTCCCATTCAAGTGAAATTTGCAAATACTTAATTTGTTCCAGAATACTCAGATAGTCACACGCTGACAGAATATAGCTAAAAGCTTTTCATTCCTCTCAGCAAAACAGTCTGGCACCTGCAGTATTCTATATTGACTGTAAAAAAACAGAGTAATTCAAAATTTTCATTGTGGTTCACTTGCACTACAAAAGGCAGAATTGTACCAGAGTGTAACCCAAACGATTCAGTCTGAACTTTGGGTTTACTTATACTCTGATTTTGTCCTGCAGGGAAAAAAAGAAAGGAGAAGGAAAAGGATAGTTTATTCACGCACTCTGAATCCAAACTCTGAAATAGGTGCACAAAGCTTCCTAAAGAGACCACTAGTTTAACTGATATCAGTATACTTGCTTCTACCCAGTAGTTGCAGAGGCATAATCTACATGAGGAGTACGCTTTTAACCTCTTATTGGACAGCTGCCTTGGTTGACCTGCTTGCCATTTACTACTGCCTTATGCTTAGTCTTGCCACTACCATCAATGCTAACTGGTTGTAACACAGTACTCTCAAAGCACACCTTGTACCAAACCTAAGAGTAGCCCTATATTCTCCCCAAGAGAATACATAAAAACCAAAATCTTTTATGCAGTTTAGGATTATGTATATAGCAATATATCACTGACAGATGTCTATCTGGAACTAGAAGTTTGGGTTTTTTTCTGAAAAGGTCTGTGAACTCAGCCCTTTGGTAGCAGGAACAAATTTCATTGCCTCCACTGTCTTACTGGAGCTCCCATGAATCAACAGGGGAGGTGGGGCAGGCAGGGGGAACCTCTCCAGTTTTGCCATAACTGCTCTAACTTGACCAGCCTGAATGTACAATCAAATATGTGCTTTGTATAAAATACAATATTCTTAACAGAGTTCTCACAGACAAAAATTAACTATTGCCTCTGAACCTTTGAACACTGTCAAACAGTTGATAACTTTTAACAAGAGTATGACTGCTTGTACATCTGCCTAGTTATGGACTCCAACGATCAGGCTGCACATTGTCTAAAAAGTATAGTCCAAAAAGGACCAAAAATCCAGCACACTTTTTGTAAAGAAGGAATGGGGGATGTTGTAGTCTTAAAGACATAAGAACATGCTGGAAGTCACTTACAGCTCTGTAAGTGCTTGTTCCAGCTTGAACTCTTGCTTCTTTAAATGATTTGCTAATATTTTTACAAATAGGAATGGTTTTATCAAGCAGCCTTCCTCTGACTCAAAGCAATTACTTAAAGAGTTAACAGAAAATATTTAGGTGTACTCACACTGCTTTTTAGTATAATATTTTCTTATGCAGCACGGTGGTATTTCCATATGAAAGTCCTGAATCTGAAACAATACCCAATTATCATAATCTACTAAGACCTGTATTTCAAAACATTTTAGAAGTGGTTTTGGATTACTTCTTAGCTGGCAGCCTCCTAGCAGCCTAAGAAGCAGAGTTGCAAAACCACTGCCAGAAAAATGAAGTTACAGAGTGCAATGCTGCCATCTGCTGAAAACTGGATGTCTTAATGCTCTATTACTACTGCCAAAAATTCAGTTACATGCTTTTGAACATTCAAAGCTACTTAGACCTACCTAATCTGATCAACTTGAGGAAGAGTAACTTCTGTTTTTTGGATCAAGCATTTGTGCATACAGATACAATGTCAACTGTACTCAAGTACTGCAGCTCTACTTTCCTCTAATGGATGGCCACCCAACATTTGGTAATAACCCACGTGTTCCCATGTGCTGTGTACAATGCAGCACCGTAGGCTTGCAGAGGGTTCCCCTCTGTCAGCAACAGGCCCCAAAAGTAATGTTTCATGCATAGTGACAGCTCTGAAATAGCACATTGAAGCCTGCAGGTTCCTCTAGCTATGCACAAAGGGAAGCTGCACATCAGGGTGGACACCATCCCCCTCCAGCAGCTTGGGCTGGTGTTCCAGTTACCAGGGCTGCACCTGAGGATGGTAGACTTGCTGGAAAACTTAGGAGTCCATGTTTTTAATTGATTTTTATTTCCCTACATCTAGTTATGGAATAACAAGTTGCCCTCTCTTCCAAGTGATGGATATGGCCTACTGTAATTGCCAAAATTCATATCTCATTTGCAAAGTGACAATATTTTTCATCTGGACAAACCCAAACTTGTTCACCTAGCAAGTCACTGTAGAGGAGGGAAAAAAAAACATCAAACTTGTGAAAGTACTGCAATGTCTTTTTCACTGTGACCTAGATTAGTTGTGGTAACTAAATTTAGGTACACATACAGAGCTCTCACGTAGCATGGTCTGTCTTGCACAACCGTTACCCAAGAAGCAGTCTGACATTCGTGCCCTGTTCTCTACTATTTAATTGGCACTTCTCAGATCAACGAGACTACAGAGTTTATCCTTGTAAAACACTTGAAGTACACACCAGATATTTTTGTTCCCATTTCACCAGTATAAATCTGAAATAACTAATCCTGACCAAGTGAACACAGACCTCAATTTCTACTAGTGCAAACAAATTAAGGATGTGAGCCACTGCACCAAGTTTAGTCACGCGTGGCTTTACCAGCTACACATGATTAATAGTACAAGCCTGACCTGTCTGCCTTGCACCAGAGTAAACAAGAACAGAATTATAATATACTACTACTGTATTAGAATAGTAGTTGATAATCACTTTGAACAGCTTGTAATCAACCTAATAGGGAACACTGAATGGAAGAAATAGGTCTCTTCTATATACAGGAGGACAAACTCATCAAATGATGAACGTTACACAGCCTGCCTCTTTGTTACCATATCTCATTTCTTAAAAAAAATCCATTGGAAAAATTCAGCCTCAATCATATAATCTAATTTGGTGCAGCCCCACAGTAATTATGGCTGATTCATGCGGCATCACTTACATTGATAAAAGGAAATTACCAGGAGATTCCAGAAGCATTTTACTGGACTTAATTCCAAGCATAAACTTGTAAGTGCTCCATTGATGTCTGTCAGTTTGATTATGGTACAAATCACATACCAAGAAATACTAGCAACTATGTATTTTGCAGTTTTAGTTCCAGCAGTAGCACAAAGAAAAGGCAAAAAAGCCTTTGTTCAGAGACCAAAACCCTAATCCTTAGCTTCATTTTCTTATAGGATGAAGAAAGCCAAATTTTAAGAAAAAATTGAAGTTTGTCAAAAAATTACAGGTAAGCTAACATTTTACACTTAAGTTGATAATTTGTGGACATTACATTAAGACAGACACAAGATGAAAAGACTTTTAATAACACGTGACAAACAGAATGTGTGGCAAATGCAGTCACAGTCACACTACGCTACAGCAAAGACTCATTTACTCAGAGTAGCTCATAAATACCCACTCAATAAAGAATGAGCAAGAAGCTTTTTGCCACATCAACATTCATATTTACAATTCCAAGCCAAGGAAACAGTAAAGACATTAGATTTGATTACACAAGAGACAGAAACAGCTTTTTTTTGTTGTTGTTCACAGTGCAATGGGCAACATAAGCTTGAAGTTGCAGCCACCAGTGCCACAGGACAGAAGTTCACAGGTTTGAAGTCACCTCAAGGTTTCTTGCAGACCACCAGCATGGTTACACTGATGCATGGCAACTTGAACCGACCACTAACTAGGATGACTTCATGGACCATTGGTGATCCATGAACATCAAGAAAACATCTGCCCTATCAAGCAATCACAGGAGATCCAAGCGCAGGATGTAAAGCACACAAGGAACCAAAACATTAAAAGGCAGGGCCAAGTTCTCCTACGATTTCAATGGATGCAGTTCCACTAACAGTGGTTTCAGTTTGTTTTGTTTTTTCAAACCTCCCACAGAAACCAAGCCAGATGGCTAAATGCTGCTACTACTAATGCTGCTAATACCCTTTCAGGATTATTTATTGAGTGGGACAGCTAAGACCAGCACTTTCATAGCTTGTAATCACTACCAGTTTTTTTTCCCCACTTTGTCTGTATCAGTTATAATTTTCTTTCAGGATATGGCTCGTTAGTCTCCAATGCGTATTGTTCACATCTACTCTAAGACTATTACTTAGCCAATGCATGTACAATTGAATGTAAATGCGTTGTTCTTATTTCAACTATATCCAAACCACAATTGTTATTGGAAACTTCTGGTCTAAGTTACTTTCCAAATTGACCCTTAAACCCCTTTCTTATATTGTCCAGCAGTCATTTAACGGAGTGAGCTACAGGAATTTTCACCCCATTATCCCATGGATTAACTTCCAGAGAAAACAGGCAATTTAATAAGTAGAAATATTCCGTATAAAAATTAAATACAGTCCAATTTATATTTCAAACCAGCATTCACTGGAGACATAAAGGAATTGCAGTTTTCTAATTATCACACTGCACATAGAAGCAATCTTAAAGCAACAGCTCACCATGTGTCACACCTGATCAGTGCTGCTAGCCATCCTGCTCAACTCCTGGCTCTACAGAGGTCACACAGCAATACCCCTCCTCATTGGGAAAAGCCTGGTATGCATTAAGCTAAGGCAATCTAAGCTCCAAGACCTACTAAAAGATGCTCAGGCTAGAGAATTTACTGTGGTAATGGCTCCTTCTATTATTTGCATTTCACTCATGGAAGGGACCTATTGATTTCTGAAGGTCCTCCTCATTCCAAATGAAGGAAACTGAAACCAGATCACTCAGTCACAGTGCTAGCCAAACACATCTGTTGGGACTACCTTGGTTCCATGTTTTAGCAGAAGGTAAAAATTTTATCGTATCAAATGACATGTAAGAATATTGCTAGGTGGCTCTCTATGTACAGGGTAGGAGACAAGCACTGCCTAATGTCAGCAGCCAAAGCTATCAATTTCTATACTAAATAAAATGCAAAGCGAAAGATGAGAAAAACAATTTAGTATAAAGAAGTTCTCCCAGTGCAGGATGCATCTAGCTCAATGACCGCAAAAAAAAAAAAAAGTTTTTAAAATTCAAGTCACAGACATTTATTAGATCATCTACCAAAGCAGCACTATGCTGACTATATCCTCCAACCCAGCAGCCGCAGAACAGAAAGTCCCCTCCAAAATGGTGCCTGCCAAGTGCAGCAGTCTTCACACGATTTACTGGTCAATACACATAAATACATACAAAGGAGGCGAT
This sequence comes from Falco naumanni, assembly GCF_017639655.2. Classification (NCBI taxonomy): domain Eukaryota; kingdom Metazoa; phylum Chordata; class Aves; order Falconiformes; family Falconidae; genus Falco; species Falco naumanni. The sequence continues at coordinate 19,979,832 of NC_054065.1, forward strand.
TATGCCCTTCTAATTTCAGGTGTCATCCAGGAGGATCATTTCCACAGTTTTAGCAGTGAATGTTCCAAACCGTTGCTGTTCTTCCCAGCAATTGTATTTTGTGGTTCTACTTCCATTTCCTTTACTATGTATGCATAAGCAGGAGGCCTCTCTTTGGCCTGAATTATTTACCCTGTAATTTGTGCTTCTGTTTTCAACTAGTATTTACTGCTGAATCACACCAAAAATCACACATACTGAATATTGCAGTGGGTCATACTTTAAAGCCCCATGAATTTTCTGGTTTTCTCGCAGCCAGACATAAGCTTCCCATTACTCTGGGCCAACCTTTATCCTCTTATGGAACATCAAGCAAGTTCACTGACATCCGTGAAAATGCACCCGTTTGTATTACACATTAATACTACATTTCAAAAACAGCCACCTCAGTTTTGATTCCTTGACAGTTTGGCTTTTACTTTCAGAGGTATTTAGATGACAGAGGATACTCCTGCAAGAATACTTCAAAAAACATTACATTTGCAATAAGAGGTCTATTTGATAGCTATCCTTTACAACATCCAGATGCTTAAAAGCAGGCAGACAAACATCAGCATCAGACAGGCATCCCTAAACAGCTCTGAAAATCTGTCTAAGTATTGAAAGAATCCTGTCAAAAGGCTACAGTTATTAGGAACCTAAAGGCAATGGCGCAAGTACCCTAATTCTGTATTAACAAATTTGCCTTCCAACACAAAGACACACCATGGCACTCCTAGTAACCCCCATGAAACACAAGCCTACAACTTCAGGAAAAAAATGGATTTTCAAAGGTGCTGTATGTAAAAAACTTAAATAATGACACAGCCACACTGAACATTTCCTTTATCATGATAAATAGTGGTGAGCATATTTTTGGCTACATTACGCTACAGGCACAGAATAGCTAAATGAGAAGGACAGACACCATCAGATACACCCATCGGTCACAACAGTGTTTTAAACAGATGTAGGCTACTATAGGTCCTGCAAACAGTTCAATATTACACTCAAATCTTCAAGTTAATAGGGTCTAAAATACAAGTGCAAGCACCTCTAAATCTCAATAGATTTGAATGTAGGCATTTTTTTACTGGCATTGATTTAAAGGGGTCACAGCCACCAAGCTGAACTGTCTTTGCAAGTCCAAAGAAGGGACAAGTACTCCTGGATTCAGGGCTGGAACCAACAAAGGACTTGGCCACTGAGTTGGCCCAAGCTGCTACCACCCTGCAGCCATTCACATCCACACAGCCCCTCCTGAGCTGCCTCAGGAAGGGGGTCCTCAACCTTTTTAACCAGGGGGCCGGTGCGCGGATGAAGCGGCAGGCAGTCATCTGCGGCTGCTTGGTTTCCCCCCCCCAACCCCCAGCAGAGGGGTTCTGTAAAAACGGGGGGCCAGACTGAAGACCCTGGGGGGCTGCATCCGGCCCGTGGGCCATAGTTTGAGGACCCCTGATTTAGAGGAAAGCGCATGCAGCTGCACCGAGACAAGGTGACTGGTGTGGGCCCTGCATTTTGGTGTGAAACCCTTGGAGCACTTGACCAAAGCAGGAGACAAGTTGAGCCCTTCAGGAGGCAGTTGGGAGTGTGGGGAAGGAGGCACTTGAATGGCTGCTTCCTGCCTTCTGTGAAGCCACGCCAGCTCCAAGGCAGCCCTCTGCTGAGGCTGAGCCCCTCCGTGAAGGGGAAGGTGGCACTGAAGCAAGGTCAGTGGAGAGAGATGCAAAGTGGCCCAGAGCACTCTAAATTTAAAGGCGCTCAATACAGACACCACCCCTCACCTTGGCCAAAAACACCCTCCAACCCAGCATCAGCTTCCTAGAAAACGCACCTAAACCCCTTAAGCGAGCATATTTTCACTTCTAAGACATTTTCAGTTTGCCACAACAACGTACAAGTTTTTGTGAAAGTGACAGCCGTTTTCTAGGAAGCAGCTCACTGACAAAGCTCCGCAAATAGTGGTATTAACTGCTTTTTAATATTAAATGGCTTTTGTACCTGCTGGCAAAAGTCCGATGTGACTTTCCTTAAAGACAGATGTATATCCTTCTTTAAGCTCTTCTTTTAAACAGGATGTTAGCCAACTCTCATCCCCATTTCAATAGGTAGGATACATGAAAAAATAGATGCAAACAGTGAAGTCAACTGACTCTTGAGACCTTGCAAATAATTTTGGATGTTCACATTCATGCTCTTCACAAAACCAGTAAACCATCTAAGTCTCTAAGTTACACCATACAGCCACATGACCTGCAGCACAATGGCCCCTTCAGAATTTCACACTCTTTTCAGAGGACAAACATTTAAGAATTGTTGCTTTGTCCTCCCCCTATTCTTCACATGTATAACTTCACAGTAAAGTTCTAGAAGTATTTCTCAGCACTGCTGTAAGTCTGCTATCCCATGTGTAAAGAGCTCTCAACAAAAGCAGTCAGTACAGGCTCAGTTGCATCCTTCAAAGAAGCATCCCTCCTGCAAAATGTTTAATTACAGGCTCTTTGACTATCCCCTGCCATTTCAGCCACTTCCCCAGCTTGTTCCTTCTCTGAGTCTGCTATAGTTTGTTTTGCTGTGTTTTGAGCCTTTTCCAAGGTTTCAAATATTTGTGCTGCACCAAAACTATTTGAAGAAACCAAGAGTCTTTTTCCACCTTAAAAGCAGAGCCTAACACAGCAAACTCAGCATAAGCAAGAAAATTAAACAGGCACAAAACCCAGTACTGATTGTCCATTTCCTTCCTCTTCCAAACCAGAAAGCTGAGCTCTCCAGCCCTTCCAACACCAGCTCAAATCCCTAGAGAGACCCAGAGGTATCTTATATTGCCACACTAAAGTAACCACTCAAAACACAGAGAAGAAAAGCCTGCCTCTTGAGATCATTCTGCTCAAGCAAACTGTACAGGCCAATTTGCTTTCTATAGCAACTCCATCTTAGGTTGGTCCAACTGGCTAACACTTAGTCATTTGTTTTTCACTGCCCTAGGGATCACATTCATATAGCTATAGCCAGACGACCCGATTTTTTTAATTTTTCTTTAAAGCTTCCTTACCTATGTTCTTCTACATGTTCCCTCCTCCTTTTCTTTGTCTCCCTACCCTTTCTCTTCTTCTTGTTCCCTCCTTGTAAAATACCCTTCCCCAGTTTCAGAAAGCAATGCACGAATTCTTTGTGAGCTTGCTTTTCTACCAATCTTTTGATTTCTTCTCACTTCTCCTGTCAACCTGCGTTCCAGCCCTTCTCTTCAGCAACCAAGCTTCCATGTGACCATCTGACTTTTTTTTTTTTTTTTTAAAAAAAATCTTCCTCCCCACCCTTACCTTACCTTGCTCCCCACAAAAGTAGCATATTTCGATTTGGTTTAAGAAAGTCCTTCCACACAGTTTACAAGCACCTACATTTTGTTCCTTTCCTCCCAGCTGCTGCTTCCAAGCCTACTATCTCCATAGCATGGGCACCCTCAGTGGGAAGCAGCTGCCTGGACTTCGGGCAGCACTACACAAAATCCTCTAACACCAGCTATTCTTTAAAAAAAAATAAAATAAAAAAATCAAGAGAATCTAAGCCAGGCCTGCTATGCTGGCACTTTGACACAGTACTGAATTAATACAGATTTCGAAAACATAATACACCCCAACCACCTCTGTTACTCCAAACACGACTATTCAATAAATTTTAATTTCAAAAAGGTCCTCAAAAGGGGAAGGAAGAACCCAAAACAAAACCCAAACGCATCTATACCTCCATGGACTTTGTTTTCTAAGCAACCCTTGGAATTTTTGCCTATTGTTCTCTGCTGTGCACAACTGAGCATTTAGCAAGTGGTTTCTATTTTTAGGATGTCTGGGAATGCTTTGCTTTGGTTTTTCTTTCTCGCTTTGTGGGACCACAGTGCCATCTATTGGAGAAAATATGAAGAGCAGACCCTTAGCTAACTATTTACTATTTGTAAAGACTTAAAACATTTATTACTTCGGTTTCAAAATACTTAGGTGGGCTAAGACTTTATCACAGGCTTTCATATGCATTTCTTCGGATATGCAAGCCCCAGTATTACTGAAGCTTTCAGTCTAATACATTCAAAGAAACTTAAGCAAACACTTAAGAGCCTCACAAACACTGAAACTGTACTAACATGCCAGAAACAAGAGTTACCATTTCCAGAAATAAACATTAGAAAGGCCTGTCCTGCATGAACCCGTCTTTGCTTCTCCTAGATCCTGCATCTCCCATTCCAGTGGGACTCCCTGTTTTAGCAAGATCATGTAAACAGAGTCTGCTCCCTAACCTAATTATTATTAATTCTCCAAGGTCAGGCAATAGCTAGATGTTTGTAAATTCTCCTTCCAGTAAAAAGGATCATGTGTGTAAAGTTTCTCTGCATCTATAAGCAACCCTTCACTCTTTCCACAGTCAGTGGAAACTCAGAACAGCCAGAATAAGCTTGTACAGTACATATAGTCTATACTCAACATTAAGCAAAGAACACAAGTTTTATGAAGAGGAACCTTTTTTAAAATGGACCCTGTGAGGATTTCAAAGGAATTAGGGAGACATCGGCCTGCAGGCATGTCATCCCCACCAGCAAAACTAATAGAGAGAGAAAGAACATGGCACAGGCTAGAAGAGGCAGCCCCATAAATAAACCAGGCAGCATGGAAGACTCACCATAAGGAAACCTCCCGAGTGCACTTCCAGGAGCACTTACAGCCTGCCCAAGCCCCTTGCAAGCTGACGACAGTCCCCTAGCCACTATCTGCAAGGTCAGCAATGAACACCCAGCTCAGAGAGGGGAGCATGAGGTCTGGCAGTTGGTTTTCAAAAGGAAAACGAGGCACAGGTGAACCACATTATTATTTGGGGAAGAGGCAGAAGGGGGAAGGAGGGACTACCTCCCTCTAGATCACATTAGCACAGCTGGTACTTTGCTTCGCTCACACACAGCTGTTTTCTAATTATGTCATCTGCATACATTAAAGACTTAGGAAAGAAGATAGCACTCACACGGTCATCAAGAGGTCTCCATAATGGTAGAAAGGTATCTTTACATGTACATATATATATATATGTGTGTTTACACATATCTTTAAGCCACTAGCAACTAGCATTAAAGCATTAGCCAACAACTCAGGACCAAAAAGCCCAACATAACGGACCTTAGCAGAGAAAAAAAAACTCACCTAACTTTTTTTTCATATGCCTGTAAGACACATAAAATTGAGGAAGAAGTTGCAGATACAAGCAGCAGCTTGGGACACCCCACACTTCAGCCCCTCAGAGCTGGTGAGGCCATGATGGCAGCACCATGGCTGCCCCAGGTCAGCACAGCACCCACGTACACAGGAGAAATTCTGCGGAGGCCCAAGCCTGGTCTCCCTTCCCCAGGCACAGCTGCACCCCCAGGGGCACTTGGGCTCACCTCCTCCCCACAGCAGCCTCCCAGCGAAGGAAATAAAACAGACTCACAAACCTCCGCCCCAACATGGCGCCCTCCCTCCTCAGGGCCTCCCCAGTGTCAGCCCCACAGCAGCCCCCCACGGGGCCGGGGCAGGAGGCCCCTGCGCCACCCCGGTGCCCGCAGCCACAGCGAGCTGCGCAGGGCTGTTTCTTCTTATTTCACAGCCCTGCTTCCCTGTCAGGAAGCCCTCATGTTATAGCAGCAATTCACCTTATTTTGTAAATACCCGTTAGATAAATAACATTCTTGCACTGAGCAGGGATATCTAGTAAATCCCCACAAATTGTTCTGATTTATCACAATTTTCAGTGTGAAATCCCCATCTCAGATCGTGTTTCCCTCTGGTGTCAGGCATAGGAGCCAGTCAGGAGCTAAGGGCTCTGCTGCAAGGATGCAAAAAAGTGACGCTTCAAATGGTGATTTGTTTTTTATTCTTTCTTTCACCAGAGGCATGACAAAAATCATCTTGGAGTGAGAGTAAAAGCTCAGGTAGACCAGGGGGATGAAGGAGGCCTTGTGCAGAAGGCCATGGCACCACACAGTGCACACCACCTGTCCCGGCTGCTCTCTGGCACTACAGAGGCAAGGAGCAAAAAAGCCATGAAGGCAATGAGCAACACCTGCTTCATCTGCCTCATATTTGGCAAAAAATTGCACAAACGCTCCCCCAGCATGCCAAGACAGGACTCCAAATACAAAACTAGGGGTTCCTCTTTGTCCAGGGAGCACAGGAGCCACTGCCTGTGCCTGGAGTCACACAGGGGATGGGGGAGAAGAAGCAGCACCATCTCCACTCAGGTTTTGAAAAGAGTGGTTTCTGTCCAGGGAATGGAGTGCCTCTCCCTCTGCTAGGTGTTTTTTGGTTGTTTTTTTTTTTCCCCCAGGTAGACAAGAGCAGCATTTTTTTTTCTGTCATATTTTCAGCACCTCTGCAAATATTCCTCTGTACTGCTCAGCACTGGCACATGGTACTACTTATGAAGGAGAAAACACAGAACTCACTGCAAAGCAAAGGATGAATTTTATTTACCCTTCCATATATTACAAATCTCTCCTGCTGATTTAGAGTTCCTTACATCAATATGGCGCATGTGTCAGGCACGACCGCACATCACTGAAATCAATGAAGTTAAATGTGAAATTCAGAGGGGACAAAGCGGTAACTAGAATGGGGAAGCAGTGATACTTTAAAACTTTGAAGTGGCCCATCAGGGAGTTAACACCTGTGGTACAGAGCCCAACAGGCTGATTTGGGTGATAAAGGCATCTCTGGCTGCATGAACTTGAGGGTCCCACAGATGTATCTCACCAGTAACTTTTTGATATAAATTGTACTGTGAAAGCAGCACACTAGGCCTTAACACAGAAATGAGTTTGCAGGATCCGGGCCTAAATATTCAGGCAGTGTCCCCCACACTTCTCTTCCAGGAAGCTGCCCTTTCCCCATGGCTCTGCCGCCTGTCAGGTAACGAAAAGAATTCTGAAATTATTTGGATTATTTGCCTTCCTGCCACGGCCCACGCATTTGTGAAGCCTTACCGAGGTAATGAGCAGTTACAAAGGGCATCACTGCCAAAGGTGGCAAGGTAAGGGGGGAGATTGTGTCACCCTCCAGCGGTACTGACCGCACAGTCAGTATTTACAAGCACGCTGTTTGAAACAACAAAGCACAGAATAATCCCCGTGTTCTGCAAGTTATACAAGCAGCTCCTATGTGGAAGGCGCTCCCTGCCACACTGACAGGCCGCGCTGACCACGCCGGGCTCCCTCAGCGCCGACCGCGGCCCCGCGCTCACAGCCCCACCGGCCGCCGATGGGCGGCCCCACGCACGCCCCCCTTCCCTCCCCCACCCCACGGCCAGCAGCCCGCCCGCGCCGAGGCGCGCCCCCGCTGCCGGCAGGGTACACGCGTGGGGGCCCACGCTGCCGCCACGGCTGCATAATTTTTCCGTGAAGTTTTTTCTTTCTGCCGGCGGAGCGCGGTCAAGTCCCAAAAAAGCCCGTTTTCCCTCCAAAAAGCTCTGTGCTCCAGGTGAGGCTCGAACTCACAACCTCGGCATTGCTCGGCTTTGTACTGCTGTATAAGTACCGCGCGCTAACCGATTGCGCCACTGGAGCCCTGACACCAACTCCTCCCGAACGGTTTATCAAGGACTCGCCCGGCCCCGGCGGGGGAAGGGCGGCGGAACGCCCGCCTGCGCCCCGCGCTGGGCAGCGGCCCTGGGCCGCCCCAGTTTTCTGCCGGGGCGGCGCTCTCGTCATTGACGCCCGCGTTAACCACAGCGCGGAGAGGGGAAAAGGGTGTCGGCGGGCGGTTGCGCACCCCCAGGGCGGGCGGCGCCCGCAAGCACGGCAGGCAGGCGCGCCCTGGCCGGGACAAAGCCCTCCCGCCCGCTGCCTCCCCAGGCATGGCGGGCAGCGCGGCGGGCCCGCGGCGGCGGGGAGTGCCCGGCCCCTCCGCTGCGCGGGCGGGGCCAGCGGAGCGGGCGGGGCAGGGAGCGCGGCCCGGAGGCGGCGGGGGGCCGCACCGCCCCCTGCGCTCCCCTCGGCCGGCGGCGGGGCGGGAGGGGCAGCGGGCTGTGCCGCGGCCTGCGCCCCCGGCCGCGCACGGGCCCGGTCGCCGGCTGCAGCGGCCTCTGCGTGCCCTGCTGCGGAGACCAGCCAGGGCGGGGCGGGACCGGGCCTCCGGGCGGCCCTCGGCAAGAGGCGGCGGCCCCCGCTCGGCGAGGCTCATCCGCACACCACGTTTACAGCGGCGGGGAGGCAGGCAGTCGCCTGTGGTGCTCGGGTCCGAGCCTGGGGGAAAAGTAACCCGTTAGTGCCAATAAACGGTTGTCATTAGTGCCAATAAACGGTTCTCTCTAGCTGGCCGTGCGCCCTAGGGCTTTGTGGGCTGTTTGCCGCTCCACCGCCACGGTGAGCCACACAAGGGATGCCCTGGCACCTTCAAAACAAGCAGTACAGGTTTAAAGGAACCATATACAACCATTTTTGCATGATGGTTAAAAGAAATAACCAAGAACATTTAGGTTTATCCCGGGTGGATAACTCATTAAGGGCTTACTTCACTGTAGTACAAGAACTTTACTATGGAGCATCTGTAATACAAAGATGTCACATATATAGGGTCTAAACTGCTTGTTTCAATACCTGAAGGTTTTGTCTTGCTTATTCCTGAAATTCATGGATGGAATCAGCTGCTGTAATGCGAAAATCCTGAATAGATCTAAAAGGCTAACGTTACTTTATATACAGAAACTACACTGTGGATATGATATATTTCCATGCTTCAAAACAGTTACTAGGAGAAAACACACAGCCTAACACACTTATTGAAGTATACTGCTAATATGGATTTATTCTGCAGTCAGGTCTGCCTTTATGTGGCAGGAAGATGGTAAACATAACTGGCATCAGCACATATATCAACCCAAGCAATGCTCCAACAGTTACATGGTTCAGACGGAGACACTTTCTTTTCCACCCATGCTTAGGCATTGTCACCATATTTGCTTTCCTAGACAGCTTTGTTGGGTTACCAGCATAAGTACTAGAAAGTGTTTTCCTTTCTACAGCTACTTTACAGTGGGGCAAAGCGAAAAGCCCTGGGCATTGCATTACGGGGCAGGTGGCTGTAGAGAGTGCTACACAGCGCTTTGGGTTTCTACAGCCTCTAAAAATGAACTGTTGGTGGCCCAGCAGCAGGTGACAGGCACTCAGCCAGTTTTAAGTAAATAGCACTGATCTTCCAGCTACTTTTGGCAGCTTGAGTGGCAGCTATGTGTGACTTCGTTACCTCCACCCCCCACCTCTGATCCATAAATGAGCTGAAACCTTTTGAGACCATTTTGAATGGAGATGAGGCGCTTCTCACTTGTCAAGAAAGTTGTTATGCTGTTGGTATACTGTAGGCATTACTTGGAATATATTTCAGTGATATACACCATTGGCAGGTGAAGTAACATTCAGTTGCTGTATCTGACCATTGATGAAGGTGGCTGGCATGGAGAAAAAGAAAAAAAGTTCATTTCTTAAAGGAATTTTCCATTATCTCATAGGTTTAGTTAGCATACCAGAAAACAGCAGCTGCCTTCATTACCCTTAGCAGGGCATCATTACCCTAGAAAATGAGATATTCTGTACCATGTAAAGATTGCCGTAAACATAATTTCATCCAAACAAGTGGTTTTTTTGGAAATACAAGAACGATGGGAAGAACCAAAGCTGAAGCTGTGAATGTACAGACAAGCTCTTTATTGCAAATTTAACCTTAGACTCAGCCAAGACAGAGGACTCAGTGAGTCTAATTTTGGTGTTCATACAGATGATAATCACTGCTTGTTGTATTTTAATCAGCCTCTGCATAAAAACAACAGTGATAATGGTGAAGATTCTAGTAGTCTTCATGGGATCTTTAACTCTTCTGTTGTGCTTTGTAGTTCACTTGCTTCTTATGTTGGTCCCCACAGAGACTGAGGCCCTTGATAATATGTTTCTGATATAGCAGGAAAATTGGCCACATTAATTAGTTTTTGGGCACATAACTGTACTTGGGTTCAAGTAGTAGGTTTGTTACTGATTGGGTTTTTTGTTTTCAGCAACTATATAGAGTTTGTTAACATAAATAATTCTTCATTTTTTCAAAAGTACTTCATTTGTATTTGTTCTGAAAGTACAAACAGAAAAAGCATAGAATTGACCAAAAATAGGAAGCATGTTCAACCAAGTGAAGTGGATTATTTCATTATATCTATGTCTTCGTTTTTCCATTTCGTCACAATACTAAAAAAAAAAAAAAAAAACAAACAAAAAACCCACGGAAGTTAAAGTTTCCTAATGCTGCAGAATGCTTGCTTCCTGCTGCTTGCAGAATCTCCAGATTATCACTTCATTGTAGATCTTTAAAAATAAAGAATAATCTTTAACACCAATGTAGATAAATTGCTCTCTGTATTGCACAGGGATGGAAAAGCAAAGTTGAAATGATACTAAAAGGATTTTATTCTCAAATTGCTGGTGAATGCAGACCTCTCCTAGTGAAGATTTTTAAGAATACTTCTTAGTGCTAAGTATGAAAAACCCAAGGCTTAAGAGCCAATTTGCACTATGCTGTTTGCTTTCAAGAGTAGAATGAGCAGAGTGGAGCAAGTAGCATCCATGCTTGCTGGCTTTGTGGCCTGTTTCCCTCTTGCCTTCCCAGGAGCTCTAAACCATTCTAGGTCTTTATTATCAGTTCTTTAGGTGAAAAAAAATAACATAGTAATGGAAAAATGACTAAATATCACTTTAACACAGATAAAAATCCTGCCCAACAAACCTGAATCACTCTTCTAACCAGAAACACAGTATTTAGCTTATGTGCTTTTTGTTAACATATCCTGTTTGCTGGACACCAGCTAGTAAATATAAATCTCTAATATGTCTGATGGTTGGTGAAGGTAGGAAAATAGAATAGGTACTGTCCTAAACTCATTTTTCCACGCTACCACTTTTTTCGTGCATGGTTAATGCAAAATGTGGATTTTTGTGTAGCAGTTTTGTGCTTCAGTAGTCTTGCACTTCTCTGGCAGCAAAAGCTGACAAATTGAGTCCTTACCTTTGTGTAAAGGGAAGGATCTGAACCAAAAGCAAGAGCAGACACTCCAGCTGCTGGAACAGGCTTTGATGGATGTGAAGAGTCATTGCAAAGTAGACTTTTGCAATGGAAAAATTCAGGCCCCAGTCAGGTCATGAGACTTACGTATTTACTTGAGTCTTACAGAGAATGCAATGCTGGCTCTTTTCCTTGCCTCTCCAATACACTTCACAGAAATAGGGTTTCGTGGCCCAGTACTTCCAGGTCATGCAGACCATTTCTTAGCTTACCTAGGAAAAAAAAAAAAAAAAAAAAAAAGCAATGTTCCATTATACCTGTTATACACATGGAGAGGCCATTAACTATATTCTGTATTTTTGAAAACCTATTGATTTCAGAAGGTTGCAGAAAATTCTACCCTGTGATAATAACATCAGCTTCATAATAATGGTGAATTTTATAAGTGAACTTCATTTGTTTCCTCCCTGAGTAGGTCTAGCTACTGGGTTTTCATACCTCCCTCTAACCACAAAATGGATTTATGAGCCTGCAACGGAGACACTTTTCTCTGCAGGTAATAGTACCTTGTATTCTGCCTAGTGGAAAAAAGTGGAGACTAAGGATTAGAGTAGGGGTTGTGAACAACAGCCCTGCAGTTAAAACTGGCACATTAATATTGAGGTGAGCAAGGCTTGGCTGTATCTGTTCCAGGGTCTGTGCTTTTTCCTACTGTGGCTTTGTACAATCTCTTGGGTTTCATGCCCGGCAAATCGGAGTCCTGCTCTGCAATACACGCTACTAATGATGAGGTAGAGCTCAAAACCACAAACTGTGGTCATTAAAATAGAGTGTCTTCTATTCTCCTGGTTCTGCCAGGCTGGGTCACAATTCCCCTAAGGGAAAATGCATTTTGAGCAGAAGATCTCTTTCCTTCATAGCTAAATAGTGTGCCAGCAGCCTACAGTACAAAAAGCACTGAAATATTCCTGTCTGTAGGTTCAAAACAAGGCCTAATGACTTTGCTATGCACTGGTGTCTCACCACAGCCATTCTGATGGTAGAAATTGGTGTCCCAAATAAATAATGTGGATTTTTTTATAATTCAGCGAAATAATAATTATTCTGGCCTTATTTCAGAGGAAATTATTGCCATTCCCATTGTGATTGTACTAATATAGCGGAACTGTAATCCACATGTGGATCTTTTTATCCCATAATAAATGGATTTTCTTTTACCAATTATGCAATTAAACTAAACTGCAAAGAAGTGATAGAGATGAAGGTAAAACAGAGTCACCCTTACACATACTGGAATAAGAGCATGGTATTAGTTCAAACTCACACTGCATTGCTTTTTTCCATTGGAAATTTATAATGGTATAAGGTAAAGAACTCCCAAAGTTGTGCTGTTCCAACATGCTGACTCTTCAGTCCAGCAGCTGCACTGCTCATATGAGCAAGCCATGGAGGATGTACCAGTCACTTTTAAACAAACCATATTATAACTCTATACCCATAAGCTTTCATCCACTAAGCATAGTGTAGATACAAGCAAAAGACTAAGCTATGTCAAGAGCAACTGGAAATGCTAAAATTTTGTAATGTTTGGGGTTTTTTTCATTACCACCCATTTCATGTATTTTAGGTCTGAAAAGAAATGTTTACACATTTGCTTATTAAAAAAATGGAAGTGGCAGGGAACAGAACGAGCAATCCTGTAGGAACTATGTAGACGTTGATCAGAAACTAATGAGGGAATAAAGACTAATATGGATCTGGAAATCCTGGTAGTTGTCAGTTTCTTGTTTGCATAATTTGACGACAATATGCTGCGCTTTCCCAAAAGGCATCACTGCAGCAGGTTCAGCTCTGCAGCAAGCCCTGCTACAACATTGGCAAAGAGTGGCTCAAATTAAAACAAGCATTTATGGAGAGCTGCTTTGGGTTTTACAAATGCAAGAGACATCTTTATTTTTGTTATTTGGCAGAAGAAGATGGCAATATTTTTAAACACACACCCCCAAAAATTCAGCCTAAGGAGGTTGAGGGGAGGTGGTGAAGAGGAAATGGGCCTCTATTATGAAGCCTGCAATACCTATATATAGTAATACATGTATAAAGATATTTTTTATATATTATATGTAACTAAACTTTGAGCAACTGCTCTCAACTTGCATTTAGCTTTGAAACCTGGTTCTGTGTTAGACTTAAAGGGTGTGTATGCCCATGTCTTGCCCATTTTCCTAACTCTCAGTTTGCCTATGCAACAAGGCAGTTTTTGTGGAGAGGTACCGGACACACGGCAGTTGATGCAGTAAAGAGAATTAAGAAACCTCCTGTGGGCAGAATCAGTCTCTGATGAGAACAGATATTTAAAAACACAAGTCAATTATTAGCTAAGCTGCTGAAGCATTAGTACTCGTTACGCAGTAACCTTTGGCTGATGGACCTGTCCCCTTTGACACTGAAGCCTGGAGACACCTCTTCTACCAACCAATCCCCTGGACTCCGGGGATGGAATCGCACACAGTTTGCTCACGGGAAGAGCAACTCTGCGAACTAATATCTCTGTCAGAACTTTCATAGCTGGTGGACCATGGAGCTTCTTGTAAATGTAAGAAAATGGATAGAAGAAAACAAAACTGCGTTTTTGCCACCTGTGTGTAATAAGCTTATGTAAGTAAATGAAGGTTACGATTTTTTACCCAGTTCTTAGATATATAAATATTTCTAGCTATAAGAGGAAGCTGCTAAAATGTGTACATGGTAAAGATTAGTAAGGAACTGTAGTTCCTCTCAGACTGCAGGCAGGCAGAGTGCTGTTTCAAAGAACAGAAAGTGACTGAAATCTGTTTTGCAGTAACACAGCAGAAGCTGTAAAAATCAACTTGAATGTAAGATATTTGCCTTAACTCAAAGTCTCTTGTCGGCAATTAGACTGGGTTACGGGAATTTGTGTCAGGCCCTGTGACAATAAACTCACAGAAATCAAAGGAGATGGCATCACATCCACAAATTATAAGATTTAGCTAACAGATTGAGTGCTACCAAATTACAACCTGAAACAGGTGTCAGAGCTTCTGAGAGTCATTCCAGCATTGCAGAGGAACCATAGCTGCAGGAGTGCTCAAAAACCTAAAAAAACCCCAACTAGCAGGACATATCGCTGAAAGATAAGGAGAAAGGAGTGGCAGGGACACTGGTGGAGCAGGTTTCCAGGGCACTTCCAAAGCTGTCAGGGCAGGATAGGGAGGCTGAAGAGGCAGCTTAAATCTGTTAACCATATTCTGAATGAGAAGCTAATATAAGAAAAAAGTGTGGGCGTTATACAGTTGTACAGCATGCACATTTTCAGTGTGAAAGCTTGTGAACAAATTCCAGTGTAAATAACCCAATATGTGGTACCTTCTAGTTGCAGTATTAGCAAGGATGTCTTTTGTCAGCGAAGCTGAGGACAATATATTTTGCCTAAAACTCTATATACAGGCAGCTTTAGTGAGAAAGGATTCTCTTTAAAGAGTGATATAAGCACAGTTTTTATTTAGAAAATAAAAAGATTTTTTCTTGCTTTTAATTAAAAAAAACAACTTCACAATTTTAATCATTAAAAAAGTATCAAAGCATATACCTCTTGCCCTACCCTGAAGTGCTACCTCTAATCAAAAGCCAAATGGGCAGCACTGTAGCAGAGATATTCATTTCCATTTACAGGTGCAAGAGTTACTTTTCAAAGTAATGGTTGCAAGACAAAGATATGGTAAAGGGCGTGTCCTGACTGAGATATCTGTGTTGAAACCACAGTTGTATGTTTAACTGAGAAATTATGAAACGTGAATCACTTACAGTAGTTTCCTAGTGGGACAGAATAAGGAAAGTGTCTTCTTATAAGTGTTTTCATGTATTTTGTTTTTAAAATGGATTTAGGAAGCATTTTGTAAAACATATCCATTTCTAAGACTTACCAACTATGGTGATAAAATTTTACTATTTTGCGTATATGGAATATTCATGGGTTTTTTTCTCATCAGTAAGATGACCCTTTTTTGTTATTATTGCAGCGTTCCCTATGCCTGCCAGCAGTTCTGTGTAATCCTGAGGTAACTCTGGAACATGACATCTCTCATAGGTCTTCCCTATAAACTTTGCAAGAAGCCACAGTGAAACAAGGAACTTATTTTGTGACAAAAATTGCATAGATATAAAAAAAAAGTAATCCATTTTTCCAATGTAGCTTCAGCCTATGAAGGAAAGGAAAGCAGCCATCTACTATAGGGATTCTAGGTCTCTAACCACCTGCTCCGTGTGCTACCTAAATGTTTTCAGGGTCTTCCAATAAGTTTTTAGGCGATTTTCCAAGAAATTACTAATAGATGTACAACATCTTTTCAAAAGCTTGATCCTTTACGTGCTCAATAGAGATCTATAAGTCAATCTTCTCACTACTTTCTACATCGCTGTAAGGCAACCACCTCAAAACATTTAAGTAACTTACAATCTTATATTTCAAGAGAAAATTAATGGTTAAAATCTAGGACTTACAGCAAATCAGTAGGACTTCTGGTGTCTAAATTTATTATGGCTTTCAAGATTTTATTTAGTTGTATTCCGTACACTGGAGAAGATCAAAAGTTTCGAATACCTATTTGGGATTTCAAAACAAAACCTCAGTTCCTGAAGCACTACTTGTTTAGATTTTTACCAAAGTCAAGAAAAGGATACAATGTAAGAGCTGCAAGTTAATTAGATGTATCTTAATGACACTATCTTGCAAATTTAAATGCTTTTTAACCTCAACAATGAGCAATTAGTGCAAAATCAGAACTCTTGACATAGCTGGTTTTTACAGGGTAGCTATGGCAGTTTTAAAGCCCTTTATTGAGTTCAGAATATGATACTTACCATAGGGAGACCTGACAGTTATCACGGAGTATTTGATTCTTCATGGTCTCGAGACGTTTTTAAAAGGTTGCCTGCTGGTACCATTTTCTTTATGTGGTTAAAAAGAGAAATGTAAGAGTATATAAAACTTAAGAGGCCATTGATTAGCACCTCATTCTAAAAATAGTACAACCAAGTCATTCTCACACCCCTGAAACCTTTATGATACTCAGAACTGCATTTTGGCAGTCTTAACTGAAACTGCTTTCTGTCCTTATGATTTTTCTTCTTAACTTAATGCAACTATATTAACCAGACAACTTTATTAAGTAATATGAACAAATAAACATATTGGAGTTTCTGCTTGTATTTCATAGCTGGAATTTTTTGACGATGTCATTATATAATTGTTAATGATGGGAATGATTAACACATAGTTGCCTGTTTGTTATGTAAAACTCAGCTAAATCTATAGGGTAACAGATTGGGAGATTTCCCAAACAAAAAGTTAAGCAACAATGATTTTTAGAGCAAGATTTTCACCTTTAGTTATTGAACTACTAACAAAACTGCCTGGGTTCCTATTAAAAAATTAACTCGTCTTAACAGTGGGCTACTAATTGTAAACTAATTGGATATTTGTAGACATTGATAAGATCCCCTCTCTGTCACCTCTTCTCCAGGCTAAGCAGACCCAGCTCTCTCAGCCTTTCCTCAGAAGGGAGATGCTCCATTTCCCCCTTCACTGGACCTTCACAGCCCTCCACTCGACCCTCTCCATTAGTTCCCTGTCTCTCCTGAACAGGGGAGCCCAGAACTGGACACAGCACTCCAGATGTGGCCTCACCAGGGCAGAGTAGAGGTTCCTTCTCATGCACCCCAGGATCCCATTGGCCTTCTTGGCCACCAGGGCACACTGCTGGCCTGTGGGCAACTTGCTGCCCACCAGAACTCCCAGGTCCTTCTGAGAATAAGCTGAGAATAGCTTCTCTTAATTAAGGCTTTTAATTAAGGCTTAGGAGGTGCTGCCATAGAGGCACATCATTCTTCCCCATGTTGCAGGGGAGTGTTGCTCTGCTGGTTCTTTGTCACTAGGATCTCCTGTTAGCCCAAGCATTGCCCAGAATCTCCTCACTAAAAAGTAGAGGTCAACACACCTCAATTCACATGTCAAAAAGAGCTTAAGAACAAATTCTGAATCACAGCTAAAAGGCCTGATTTATAGGGGTTTTTAGCAAATGAAAACCTGGTACCTTACCTCTTTATTAGTGTAAGTGGACTGACAGATACTTGGGGTGATACCTATTTTTTGTGGTAGCTGAGAGAAGTGTTCACTGGGGCTTTTAAAAAGGGCAGAGTTATGATAAAGGGCCTGAATTTTCTTTTCTGAATTAGCCATAGCCACAGTGAAAGCATTGTAATACTGTTCCACCTTAGCAAAACCAGTATAAATAGAAGAGAAATTAGCTGATAATTCCTACCATCAGTATCTCAGTAATTCTGCCAACGAGAAAAAAACACAACCTGGTTTTACCTTTATTAACCTTTAAAAGTGTTTTACCTTTACAGATCCTGATCTGATCAGCTGAGGTTGAAAAGACATTTTCCTGTTGTTCCTCTCTTACATAGCATTCTTTATCTTTACAGTTCAAAGCTCTTTCCACAGCTGGTAACTATTGTTGTCCCCTTTCAATAGCTGGAGGCACTGAAACACCATGTGGGGATGTAGCTGGCCTCAAGTCACCCAGCAAGACAGTAACACAGGGAAGAGATGCATCCAAGGTCTTCTGAGTTCTCATTCTGGATGTGGCTTGTCACTCAGCATTGTTTGATTGACTCACTGTCCTCAAAGAATTAAAAAAAATACTTATAGGAAATAAAGAACATCATGAGTGGAGGTAGCTTTAAAATCTCACTTTCTTTCCTAGGCATCGCCATCAATTAAATGTGATGTTTGTTGGAGGGCCAAATGAAAGGAAGGATTATCATATTGAAGAAGGCGAGGAGGTAACCTATAGGCCGTTTATATTTTGTTGTTTTAATTGATTTAGTGATTAAAATCCAGCTACTTTTGAAGCTACAGCTACAGATTAACAATGCCAGGCTCAGTGATGTTGTATTTATTAGATCTGTTCAAAGACTTAAACAGAATCATTCACCAGAACCACACACCATCTGTGCACTCCTTTGAAACAAGCTCATGAGATCAGAACTGTTTGGCTATAATTCATTTCCAACAGGAAACAAGAGAAAATGTTCTGACACATCAAAATGTCTCATTTCAACATTTTGGAACAAAACTTTGGAAAGGTAACAATATTTTTAAAGTGATATTTTGTTGCAGAAGATTGATCTGTATTTCAAAATTTCAAAAGTACCTTTGAAATTTAAAAATTAAAACTAAATATTTTGAGTGGCTTGAAATTGTATTTTTCTGGACTTTGTGAAAGTAGTCAGCATTTTCAGCTTTCATTCAGGTTTGGAAGGTTAAGGAATAGAATCTCTAAATAATATTCAAAGCTGTGCCCTCTACTGCGCGTCTTCTGTACCAAAGGAAAGCCACCCCACTGCTTTGAGTGGTGAGTAGCCATTGTGTCCAATACAGAATATAGGAAAAAAAGAGTAGAAACCTATTTTTTGAGTTTTTGACAGAACTGTCTGCTTGGCCTGAGGACTCCTCTGAGTCAGAGGTATCGCAGCTGGCTCTGAAGGAACCCTAAGGGAAAGGGGACACTAGAGGCCTGGCAGTAAGAATTTCAGGGTGGGAGACAATTTCCCGTGCTTCCCAGCAGAGTAATTTAATTTCATATAATTCCAATAAAATTTGGCCACCTGATTTAAAGTACCTTTGGAAACCCAAGCCTAAGCATCTACATAGTTCAAGGCAGAAATGAGTTAAGTTTAATAAATCCTTTCACAAATAAACAAAAAAATCTGTTTACTTACCATTGAATCATTTCTCACAAAACCAACCCAGCCATTTCACAATAGGCTTCATTTTCTGTTACGGTTGTGCTGAGCAGGTGTTGTAGTCACCATAACCGCACCGCTCTGAAAGAGCAGATGTTATCACTGAGTCATGCCAGCTTTGGGTTGCCACCATGGTCTCACAGCCTACCCGTGGCGGTGGGCACAGGCACATCCGTCACTTACCAGGTTACCCAACATGGTCCATTATGTCCCTCATCATCATCTGCTGTGCAGGGGGAGCTCTGGCAACACCCATGACAATGAGGTCAGGTTGTTTGGGCTGGTAAGAAGGCAAGCCAGGTTTCAGGGCAGTGTGTGTTAAGTGACTGTTGCTAACCAGAAGGATTTAGCATCCATCATATATTTACAAGGAAATTCCAGAGATACTTAGCTGAGAGAAACAAAATGTGGTTTTGTCATCATTACGTCCCTGGGGAAGAAGCAATCCCATCTGTAGCATGACTGCACAGAAAGCACTGAGAAGATGATGTGCACTGATGTTATGGTATATTAAGTGTTATATGTTAGATTAAAAAAGAGTTAATTTTGTTATCAAGGTCAACTACATCAAGGTTTGGCAAAGCATTAAATGAAGGTACATGAAGGTATATAAGGAAGTTAATGATTCCAAATATTTTTTCTGTAACTTAGCCTTTTTGGTTTTATACAATTAATTTTCTTGCTCTGAAGAATACATTAGAGCTATACACTAAGGGAGAACATACAAAAATGAGCTTAATTTAACTGGTACGATGATTTCCACTACAGTATTAAACATATGGCATTTTTTTTTAGCTTTCTTTACGATCTTGCCTCTCCCTGCATCTCTGAGTTCATACCAGATTATCCTTGGTCCCTCACCCATTCCTGTACTGTTTCATTTAAAAAAAAAAAAAAAATCTATCTTATCCTCCCCTTCCCTTAAAATGAAAGTTAGAGTAATATAATTTACCTCTTTTTTTATTATTATTTTGCAAGATGTTCCTGTGTTCGAAAATAATCTGGCCTACCGTTAGTAAACCTAAACCTATTGTATGACTTCCCAACAGTATAAATAGTTAGCCGTATCTATAAAGACACAATTTAGATCAGTATGCAACAGTATAGTAAAATATTGCTAATTCAACTGGAAACAAGACTTTTTAGGTATCAATACATCCTCATTTACATAAAAAAATTTCCACAATTACTCATCAACCAAATAATGGAAACATAAAATTCCTGTCAGACAGGAAAACTGGAAATATACCCATCAGAAGCGTTACCAGTTATGTATCGGTTTCACATATGGGCCAATTTTGTCCACTTTTCTGGAGGTACAATGTACTGATAGCCAGGTACGGCTTTTTGTCAGACACATTTGCACCTTCCTGTGATCTAATTTAGATCCACGTTTTTCATTAGAGAAGAACTGTGAGGCAGAGAGTAACCTCATAAAAGGGCATACTCCTAAATTAGACTTGAGATTAAAAAAACATTCAAAACCGTGTTCGGCTCATTATTTTGGCAGACAAAAGGTCATTTATAGTTCTGAGTGATAATTCAAAAGACAAATTATATAGGCATGCTGTTAGCAGGCCAAATCATGAATGCAAAACCCCACATTTTTTAAATGCAAATTTAGCTGATGTTATTCTGCTAATATTCTGATAGCAAAGAAGGTTTGGTTTAGAAAAGGAAGTTAAATTTAGGATTGTTTATAACTGTTCACTCATTATTTTATGCCTGTTACCACACAGCTTGTAGCGTGCCCTGTGGCATAACTTGCACTTGTCAGCCTGCAGTTCACAGCAGTGAAGGGTTCATGTGCAGCGATAAGGGCTTTGGAGCATCCTCCTGCTCCCAAGCTGTTCTCTGCTGGTGCTGTTAACGTGCAGGTGTATCGGGAAGATCACCCTGGCTGGATAATTATGAGAAAAACAGAGGCTTGATTTGGATGCTCTTCAAAGCCTTTTAGGATTGTCTCCTGAACAAGTAATTTAGGCTGAAATGACAGCTAGTCTCACACACTATTTTTCCTCCTCTCAACAAGCAGGAGTTTTCTAAATATGTAACTCAACATGTTCTTCCTTCTTCGTTTTCTCTGTACTACTTAACTTCTTTCTTAATTTTCTGTGCACTACTTATTTGCCATCCCTCTGCACAGAAGAGATATGTGAGACATTGTTTTCAGTTGGACAGGTTTTACACGGAGCAAGCTGCACCTTGCAAGAGATAAAACATTCACATTCTTTGGCTTGACTTTACCACTATGTCATATTCATTCTTTTTCCTATTTGTAAGTGTTAAGTTCCCCTGTGCTCCTTTCTCCATCAGAACAGAGAGAGAGTCAACAAACATCGACTCAGGTGTTTTCTGCCTCTAAATCAGACTCCTCCTCAAAATGAAACTGAATTGCTTTGGGAAATGCATCTTCTGTTGAAACATGCAAAATCCTGCTGTGACAATGCAGCCATATAGCTATACAGACAAAACTTTCTTAATATGCACTAAAAAGAAAGTGTCTGTGCTATACAGCTAGTTTTGTGAGGGTTTCGTATGAATAATTCTTCCAATGTACCTCACTTGCCAAGAGAGCTTTGGATTACACGGACTAGCAACTACAATTCTTGTGTAGTCAACTTGCTGAGACCACTGAAAGTGTATGTGGCGGCCCTGATGTGATGCTCAACCTTGGTAGCAGGTAACTTGGTAGTAGGTGCATGCCAGGTACCAGGGAACAGTCCTCAATATACCTTTGTCTCTTGAACTTTGCATCATACAGTAGCATTTGTAACAAGAAGAGTTTCGGCACTTAGCTCACAGATATCATGGTACATTTATTGCATTTTTCCTTACTTACAAAGCCTGAGGGGGGAAAAGATGTTCTAATCTTACCTTAAAAAATTCATGATAAAACTTCCAAAGAAATAAAGTAAGAGAAGAAGATGACTGAAGGGGACTACATTTTGGAGGAAGTTAGTGACAGACAAAAACTATAATCATAGCAAAGCTTAGCTGTAGTAAAACAATTTCAGATTTTCTTTACTAATTGCATAGGTTGCTTTGGGGGATAGTGAGATATGCTAACAGGTAAATCTAGGATCACAAAAGCAGTTAGGCTTCTGTCTCTTTGCCCACTTCACCACTTAAACACAAGGAATCTCAACTAGCTAACTTTGATTTCTTAAGAATTTATATTCTGACATTGAGTGTACATAAAAGAGTGCAGTTCCATGCAGAGGAATTCAAATCAGCCTTTCATCTGCCACCTGCAACACATTTGCATTGGCACAATATTATGCTTGGTTGTTAAAAGCCCTGCTTCTCATCATGCTGTGTATATCTTACCCTGGTTTTGCACTCAACATCTAGGTTGTTTTCTATAGATGGAGCCACCTGAGTACTGATACAGCCCCACAGCAGGCCTAAAGAGGACTCTCAGAACAGAAATTCCCTCTCCTTTGATCATCTTGGCCAATCTCTTCAGCTTCTTCTAGCATATTTACATGGTCTGACAGATACAGCAACATCTCTGAACAGCTCTGAAACACGATACAGATTTCGAGTCACATCTGCCACAGCTCATCCGAGTTTTCTAACCTCAGTTTTGATTTCTGTTTGTCCCCCTCGCATACACACTACAAGTAAGACTTGGCTCCAGTTTCTGACAAATTACCTGCTTAAATGAAGCCTGGCCCCTTCTTGTAGCACATGCTGCTCTAATCAGCTTGCTTTTGAGAAACCCTCCCCTGGCAGCTCAATTCTCCCTTTACATTGCATGGTGATACTGGATGCCTAAGAAAGAGGGGAAAAGAGGGGCTAGGTGAGCATGCCAGTAGGTAGTTTGGCGGTGCTTATCTCCCCAATAAAACTGAGAACGAGTTGCAGCAAAGCAAGAGAAAACGTTTTGCTTCTTTACATTTTAAACCCCCCATATTTACCTGATGAAAACTTTTTGAATATTTTAATAAGAAACAAAGCACCTATTACAAAGTAATGAGTGATGGTCCTTTTGCATCAGAAAGATATTGTGGCTTCAGAAGTAAGTTTGCTGCATAGACTTGGGGTGAGTTTTTGCTAGTGTTGAAGTTGTTTCACAGATGACCGGTAACTGAGCAGAGAAAAAACTGAAACCCAAACCCCACAACAGTGTTTTCTCTACCTTCCTTATCTGTTTGCCTTCCAGACTTCTGATGGCTAAAAAACCTTGTGATGAGAGAGGGAGGAAATAGGTTTTTTGTGCTTAAAGAGATCAGTCGACGCCGACCTCTGGAGAGCACCCAGGCTCTACTCCCACATCAGAATTCGATTTGCTCTGCAAATTAATTTAGCACTTAGCAATCTGACAAGGAACACAAGCCAGGATATGCCAAGTCAGAGCCTAATTCCAGAAGTGGCTGGACAATTCCAAATTCCGCTCTCAGAATCAGTCAGTACGCAAAGTACACTGCAAATTGCAGGTATCTTTAGAGGTCTATGAATAAGCTCTCAGCTAGAAAAGCCCTCACAGAGCTCTGGGCTCCTACATCTAGGCAGAGGTTGATAGCCAGGGTGGATCTAAATTTAATTGTATACATTGCTGTACATAAGATAAAATAGACCTGCTTTTTTATTGGCCTATACAAATCAACTATAAATACTGTGTTCTTCCCCTACTACATGCTTCCTTTACTCTGCTAGGATACACATACCTGGATGAAGGAACAATACAATTCTCACCATGTTAATGTGGTGGGGATAATAGTTCTATTTTTAAGGTGATATCCACACTTTCTACTACATGGTTGAAATTAATTTCTACCAAGACAAACAGCTTCAGCTATGCTTCCACTAAAGGCAACAGTGAGCTCCCACCTCTTTGCACCTCCACCTATTGTCTCCAGAAACGCTGGCATAATTTATTTTATGAGTCTTTGTAAATGACTGAAATACCCCTTTACAGACTTGACTAAGATTCAGCAGTGGTTATGCTGCCTTTCAGTGCGGCTTAACAAAATACTATCAGGTTTGAAGCATGATCAAGAAGGGTGAAGCAGACTAAGGAAGGAGGATGCAATTTTCCTATAGTAAGTAGAGTTTAAGGAAAATTTTAAAACCAAACTTTCAATCTTAAGGTGCTTTCAGGTTAGTTTTCATAGGTATAACTGCAGTTTTAATGATCATATTGAGCAATGTTATGAAAACATGTTATGCTTAAGCTTAGGGTAAAGAATGACTTCTAGGTGGCTCATAACATCTAGAGTTAAGTGAGAATTAGTAAGAGGATGTGTTTTTAGTATAATCATAACAAGAAGTGCCACATAGTAAAAAAGAAAGCAAAACAAAAGGCAAAAGTCTGGGAAATGGAAGGAAGAAAAGAAGGTATAATAATAAGCAAATAAGCACATTTCACAACAAAAGGGATAAAAAGACTAGTGAACAATCTTTGTTTCTTTCTTGATCCATATATTCACCCAGAAAGACAAATCCATGTCCATTTTGACCCATTATGCAGTAGTAACGTACAAATCTAGGTTTTTCTACAAGGATAAATATATGTGTGTATATAGATATATCATATGTAACAAGATGCCTTGTCATTAATAAGGTGCTAATAGATTGAAAATTTTCTCAGTTGCACATTTTCTCAGTTTTCAGTACTATGGTGGAGAATGGATACCAGATTATCCCAGTATAAACAGACCAATTAGAAAAGCTCATATTTTCAGGTGGCATGAACTATACTAGCTCTATATATATGCATACAGATTTGTGTATACATATATATGTGTATGCACACCACAGACCCCCACCTCCCCAGTACTTCTTTAGTTAGGCCTTGATTTTTCCAGGAGGTGCTTAGGAAAAGGTTAGATTTGCCTGGGAGGCAAAGCTCAGTCAGCATTTAGAAAAAACATTCCAGCAAAAAGAGAGTATGATACCGTATTGGGCATGGACTGTAACTCACTGAGATATTAAACAGTTGACAGTTTTCTTGATAAAAGTTCAGGGTACAACATAAACACAGCAGTAGATTCAGTAATTATTAGCATTTGTATTAATCACAGTTATGTCAGATGATTTATGGAAGACTGAAGGACTCAGATATTTCTCAAAAAAAAGTTTTAAAGAACAGACCATAATTTGCAGTGAAAGGTACTATTTAAATTCAGGTCAGAAAACCACTTTTATTGGTAATGTGCAACCCACTTCATTTCTCTTTTCCCATTGCAAAACAATTCTTTTAATTCAAAATCTAGTGTTCAGAATCTTTCCTGATGACGGTGATGCTCGACTACTGAACTGGACGGCCCCTTTCCCTTCTCCAGTCTTTCATTACTAGAAAGTTTGCTTAGCTCTGTGATCCATGGTCACAAGGATAATAAAACCCTGCCTCTCTTGTCCTTTCCCTCATCTACATGACCTGTGCAAGTGTTCAGTAATAACTCCCTCAGCAGCTATAGGGAAGACAGACTCCAAAGCTCAACGTTTCAAAAAGCATCTTTCAATTTCAGCATTACCAGTTCCGTATTACCAATGGCTTGTGTAATAATCCATCAGGATCTTATGGTCTTAAATAAGTCTTTTTTTTTAAATGAAGGAGAGACCATTTCCCCACTCAAATCACTGTATGTTGTACAATGAGCAGTTAGCCCTGCTAGATGTGCTCTGTAATGAGGGTTGCTATAGCATCTCATACGGTCATTCAGTAACGCCAAAGCAAATGACAGGAAAAGAACATGGGGAGATGAGTGCAAGGAGGGTAAGTAGCCTGGCGCTGTGGCCATCTAGGAGAGTTATAATTTACCCGTGGTGATGCCCCTGGCACAAGGTGGACTTTAAGTTGTGTAAGAGCTCTCAGCATGAGCTCTTTTCCAATATAACTTCAGTTCTCCCTACTGTGTCATTCCCTTGGGAGCATATTTATTCTTTATGTTCATAGAGGCGATTCTTGAATTCTCAGTGGAATGTATTAATATTTCAACACTCTCAGAAATAATCCCAATTAAAAAAAATGATTAATCTTTTCTAATGTTAGAAATAGGGGGGGTTATATACTTTGGTGGTTTCTTCTTTCCCCTATTTATTTTTTGTTTTGCTAAAATTTTAGTGAATTACTGTAAATAAAATTATTTTCATTCTAGTTCTAATTTTTAATGAGATTTCAGACAATTTCAGCTGCACTAGCAATTATATGAATTCATCTGTTTGATTTCTAGATAGGGCAAACAGATCACGGAAAGTATAGAGAAGCTTGGCAGAGTGGCAGAAAAGTAAAGTTGACTTTTTGAAGTATTATGGTTCTGTATTATATAAAATGAGGAAAACCATGCCCATTATTCCAGGTCAAAGAGAGACCTGCTTACAGCTTACAGCACAGTTCTGCCGTGAAACAAGAAGCTAGGTCTGAGCACCTCAGAGCCCCTACAAAGCTGCTCTGAAGACAAAGCTGTGGAAAGGTCACTGAAGACAGAATTATGAGTTCAGTGGTTCTGTCCTTATACATGCCTCGAATGTAATCCTTTTACACACACAGTAGGAAGAGGAGCAGCTGTTGCTGGGCTTTGAGAGTATCCACAGAAATAAAGCAGTACAGCTTCCAAATTGGCAATTATTCCCACGTGAGAAAGCTCCATTACAAAATGAAAAAACACATCCAAAAAACCTGTGCGTGCATATTTGGAGCTTATTTGTAAAAGTGACATTTAATTTGACTGGATGTAATAGTGAAGACCTGATACATGTAAAATGAAGCTTTATATATAGTGTAATTCACGGATATCTGAACCATAACATCCCAGCTCTACAAAGAGTAATCCCCAGGAGGAAAGACAGAGCAATGGAATTCCATTGGGTTCATAGAATAGCCCTATAAGCAGTTACAGGCTCTTAGACTGTCAAATGTATGTAAGATAATGGAAATAATACATATTTAGTAACCTTTTCAAAATGCAAGCAAAAATTGGAAGCCTGTTGTTTACTGTTAGAAAAAAATATCTGTAAATATTTGCAATTACAGATTGAATGTATTTATACATGTATTCTTTATATATAGAATACAAAGTAAAAAATGTCTTGGAGTAGTCACCTTAATGTTATTTTCCTATTCCTTCAGCTTTTTTACCAGGTTAAAGGAGATATGTGTTTGAAGATAATTGAAAACGGGAAACAAAAAGACATTGTCATCCGAGAAGGGGAGGTAAAATAGGCTTGGTTTTGTGTTGTAGTACGTATGTATATTAAATGAATATTCTATGAAGTATTTAAAAATCAATGTATCCCTGCTGTGCAAGAAATGGCATCAGGATTAAAAAAAAAACACCAAAAAACCCAACAACACAAAACTGGATGCAATATAGCAAAGTCCATGTAATTACAGCAAACGACAATACACAGTGTTCAACATTTCATGATTTCAATAACAGATAAAAGTATCTGTGAGCATTTGGGATACCCATTCAGACAGTCAGGAATATACTGAGAGGAGTTCTTACTCCCCCGCATGGCATGGAATCTGCCATGTGAATTCAGGTGGGTCATTCTTTTATTTACACATTGTCAGGTACGTACTGCCCACCCACCCAAACTCACCATTAAGCAAACTGCCTAGGACTTCGAAAGTTACGAGATTCAGCTATTTTCAGCCCTCTTCAGTCCTCACAGCTACCCTTCACAACCATCACAATATAAGAACAGTTTTAAAAGAGCAATTTATGGATAAAATGTATCCCGCTGCACTCAGTTATTTTCCCTGATAGTAGTGGACTTGCTGAAGTATAGATTGCAGTGCTCTTACGAGAGTGTGACTGGGTATTTTACTTCGTGTCACTACAAGTTATTAAATGTGCTACAACTGCTACTCATTATTGTCACAAGCCTGAACTGCACTGTCTTTGAATGGATTATTAGATCTAGTAGGGCCAGCCGCTAAAAAGGAAGATATATATGAGACCATATAGCTTGATGTCATTAAAAGTATTACAACATTTTCAATGAAGAAACGGATCTATGTTTTCAAACCTATAGACAGCGAGATTCTGGTCACAATGGAGAAGTACATCCAGCTGAGATCTTGGTGTGTACCAGAAGCATTAATGAAAAGAAGCACACAATATCCTTAGTGGGAAGGCTGACACTAGTCTGGGTGAAGCACTGCTTCATTAGCTCTGTTTTGCAGAGAAATTGTAATGACTTGCCCAAACTTGAATAAGGAATCTGTACTGCTGAAGAACAGTATAGGCTTACCACCTTCCTACACAGTCAGACAGGTGCTAGTAAAAGGGTTGTTCTCAAACTTCAGTAATAGGCTTCTAACCAAATGCTTATTCACTTCATCATTTGCATGAGTAAGTAGCTCCTCATTTATTATTTCTGGAGAGAGTAACACTCCTCATCATGCAATCACAGGTGCTTCCTGTGTTGCAGGGATGCACATGGTTGATTAGTTCACACATTTTCGTGAGCTGACAACAACCTTGCTTTTTATTTCCATTTCTGCTACTGAGAAATTGCAGTACCTGTATAAATTCCGGATGACTTAACTGTTTAGCTTTTCATTTCATTGTGTCTAGCAATGACGATCAAACTGGGAGGAGAGCACCTGAATGCCACAGAGGCGGTGCTGATGGCAGTCAGTGGTCATTCACTGGAAAAGCAAGCAACAGTGGTACCAACAGCTTAGCAGACAAAGTGGGTGCAGCTGCAAAGGACCAACACAGGATCAACAAAGAGCAGGGGAAGAGTGGGGCAAGGATTTTGCAGGCTGGGGGGCAGGGGAAGGGCAACACAAAGAACAGAGACTTCCTGATACTGATGCTTTCTCATTTCTTTGAACAGATGTTCCTCCTACCTGCTAGGATACCTCATTCTCCTCAGAGATACACAGACACTGTGGGTCTTGTGATTGAGAGGGAAAGATTAAAGACAGAAATTGATGGGCTCAGGTGAAGTATAAACTGCTGGCTAATCTGTTAGGATTTGTAATATAAACTAATTTCTCATGTAAATACAATACTGTACTGTACTTTCCTGATATCTTATCAGATTCCCCCTGGCAATTTTGTACTAATATTATTCCACACATCTATTTATCTATATACACATAATCAGAGATCTCATTTAACATTTGATTTAGTTAAGGAACATGTTGAAACGTCTTAACTGCATGTTGTAGTTATAGCTATCTGCTTATGTATTGCCTACTACTATCACCTTAAGTTTTAAAATCTCAGAGCTCTGTAACAATCCAAATTAAAAAAAAATAAATTATCAATTCTGGCAAGCAGAACTTTAATTGCTTTGTAAACACTGAAAGCAGAGAGATGAAGAGTTTTCTTGGCAGGTGTGTGGGAAGCTGGAAACAAAAGTCAATTTTCTTAACACTAGCCCCTCTACATCGTACACACCTCTGCCTAGCTTTTATTGCCTTTTGAGAACAACATCTTCAAAGAAACGAGATGTTTTCTTTGTATTCTAGTGGAAGCAGAACTCAGCCTTGTCCTGTGGTCATACAGAATTCATAAGTCTAAGGCAGCAAGTCACAGCAGTAACATTAGCCAAGTTAGAAAAGCTGTTTTGATATTAACTAGATACAACTGACCAAGGAGAGTTTACAGCTGTTCATGTACTTTATAAAGATTTAAAATGGAGATAATATCTGTAACATACTGTCCGTTTGCCTACAGCTTTGAATGCAACATAGGTGGTGTCACAGCAGGAAGATTGCAAATATGCAGAGCTAGGAAGATACACTTTTTCATTCAAACAAAACAAAAAAACCCCAAAACTAAAGAAAGAAATAAGAAACTAAGGAAGGGACCATTCAGAAAAACATGTGATTGGAATTCCAAGCTAAAGACAAATCCAGTTCCTTTAAAGCACTGTTCATCTTTTGGCACTTGCCTCTTTTTTCCTTTCATTACAGGTCTGTGAATTGTGAGCACTTACGTTATTAAAATGATATTTTGATCCAGAAACAATTACCCAGTGATTCAGATAACAATGTTTATTTGTAATAAAGCAACATGATTAGCTTTAGGTAACTTTAAGTAAAATAACCTACCTTGTACATGAAGTCTGTGAATGGTAAGAGTTAAAAAGATGCTGAATGCCTTTTTAGGAATCCCAAGTAGATCTAGAGAGTGGCACTCTATCAATATAGTCATGCCTCTGTGGAGAAATGAAACTAAAAGCTACCATATGGTTTGCAGGTGGGAAAAAATAATTGGATTAACAAAGCATAGTCTTAATTGAAAATATCTCATCAGGTGCCTGAAAATAATTTACTCAGAGGTTTTCACACAGATGTGATGAACCTGAAGTTTTGCAAGTGAACAATCATGTCATACTTTTGAACCTACGTTGTCTTTCTGTGTGCTCCTGGGAGAGGTGGGGATTTACAACCAGAACCTCTCATCTTCTCAAACATTTTTCACTCCTAGCCACCTGCAGCAAAGACTGTACAAGAGTCAGTCATAATGAACTTTGAAGTACGCTGACTCAAGGTCTACTATTATGTTACTGTTCCATTATTAATCATGCCTATAAGGCTCGGTCATAGAGTCATAAATCAGACCCCCCAGCATACCGATTACTGTACAAGTGAAGAATAAGTAACCTGACTCAGTGTTTCAGCCCAAGTAATGATTACATGGTTTGTACTATAAGAAAAATGCACTAGCTAATGTTAATCCTATGGCAAACAAGGACAGAAACAACTAAGTTTGATGTTAGTTGTGTGGTTGAATTCTTTACCCTTAGTAAGATGCAAAGTCCTTGCCAGGTACAAAGCCTTTTCCCAGCTGAGACATCTGTAGCATCTCCCTTCTCTGTAGATTCTCTGAGTTCAAAATCTGTGCTTGCAGCACAGCTTTTTCCTTATTGGAGCCATTAGTAATGCTATTGTATTCTGAGTACCCTGTGTTTGCAAAACTCGAGGAGCCAAAGAGCTCTTAGAAAGTTTCTGGACAATACATACATAGATACGTAAGACAGACACAAATACACAAATATGCACAGTATAATTATATACTCCTTGTTTCCCTCTTCAAACACACATTCCAGTGACTAACTCAAAGGACGTACGGGACCTATTCGCATCCTATGCAACCTATGAGTCACAATATAAGTGACTGAACTGGAGCATCACTCCCTTACCAGTACACAAACTCTTTTTAAAATCTGTAGGTAAATCTTGTATTTGCTGTTCCACAGATTACAGCAACCTTGACCTGTTGATCTCAGCACAATTTATTTGTTAAGACATAAAGTAACACAAGAGAAATGCTAAGTTCCTCTTCAGAATGGTGGCTAAACAACACTTCCCAGATTTACACAGCTGACAACCATCTATTTTTTGCAAAATGAGTCCATAAACCACCTTGATTTCTTATCAGTCCATGCATGGGCAATAAGCAAGTTGACTCTCTGAAATATGAGCATTTATCTCACAGTTGCATGGAAGCAGTTACTGGAAATGGTATTTGGGTCCAGTTATTTTTGCAATAACTACGTCCAAAGTGCAAGTTCTTGGTCCCAAGGGACTATGGCAGCAATCATTCCCAGTATTAAATCTGGAGAGTTGGTAAAGGAATTTGGTGACTTAATCTGTGGCTGATCAACAGGACTACAAGGCCCTCCATAGAAGTTTGAGCCCCCCCCAAGTCAGCTAACCAGGGAAACGGAAAGCTTCCCTAAATAACCATTCTTCAGAGTCAAGTACACCAGGCTTGAGAATAACACGCTCTCGCACATCAAATAGCTGTTTTCTTGAAAAGACTGAAATTGCCTGATCACTTAATAAAAGGATTGACTAATGTTTTTACTTTGTCAGGTACTATGTTGGAGAATCAACTAATGTCCTCTTTGAAAAATGGTTTCACTGTGAAGATCTTGGCACTCAACTTCTACCAATAATTCAAGAGTAAGCTTTTTTCTGTGTAAATTTTAAAAGAAGAGTTAAAATGATCTAATAGATCTTCATCAGTCTGTGACTTACATAGTGAATTTTCTATTTATGCTGCATTTTACACAGACTTGTTAAAAGTTAATTGGTGCTCTAGGAATTTTTAATCATATCTTGTATACCCCAAACTCATTAAATCAGATTTAAAAAAAATATAAAAATCAGGTGCTCCTCACATCTACCTGGAACATACTTGTTGAACAAGTAAAAGCACAATGCTGCTAAGTGCAAAAAGAATTGAATGAGGAGTTACCACTGGTTGATGCAAGGTTAACATAATTCAATTAATTGCCTTAGGGCTTCTTTTGCTTTAATCTAAGTACTTTTAATCGATATTATTCATGAATAATAGGACTGTGGCATATTTGGAAGACAGCTGCTTTCTAGGAAATATGTGAATGTCATCAAGAAACAGCAACTGTTTAACAGATCAATTAAAGTGAACAAGGAAATTGTTTAGTGACATGAATTTTGGTGGACTTTAAGAAAAACCCTCTGTCAATAAAATAGGTACGGCCCTATTTTATTATATATATGTATGTGTAACGTATATATGCACACATATGTATGCGTGTATATATATTGTGAATACATGTGATAGTAGCTGAGGACGTGGCACATCAACACAAAGCTTAATGGCCAGCATTACTGCCTGTTCTTTGTTAACCTACATAACATGAACGTGACTTTTTACTGGTGTTTAAATGTTTATTATTCCAGGTTTTTCAATTCAAGACAATATCAAACTGGAAAACCAAATCCAGGTAATGCAAATTAATTATAGAATTAGAACAATTACCACATTTATCAAATATCAAATTATAACAACATCTGGTTGAACAGCAATGATCATCACATAAAATTACTAAGTTTCTGTTTTTCTTTCTGATTATGTAAATTAAAGTTACTTTGGGAAGTAATTCCTTCCATTACCCCAACCACAATAAAACCAACCATATACATGATTATCAACAGTTTTTCATGTGATGCCACCATAATGATCTGTCAGGTAAGCATACAGTGTGAAATCTCATTATCTCTATCCTTGCGTGCTATTCAAGTCTTATAGTAACAAAATTTCATTTCTGACTGCAGAATGAGATTTTTTTGCAAGTTGAGTCTATACACTCTATACCTACTTGTACTCCTTTAGCTATAACTACACACTGTGATCTACTCTTGGCAAATAAGGGTACCTAGAGAAAGACAGATACTTTTAGTTCATGTAGGGTCTATTTAAATCCATTTAACATTTTATTTCCATGCTGTCTTGCCTTATTTTTTATTTTGCCTCTACTTGTGCGTACTGATTGCATCTTCCACACTGAAGCAGGTATTCCACTCGTAACTCCAACGCAAGTCTGTTGGACAGAGACATAGGACATAGAGAGAATGACTTAAAGAAAACTAGTTTATTAGTACCTTTAGGATCAAACACGATGGTTGCTTTCCATATGACAACCAAAGTCTCTATTGCAAGGATACTTGCAACAACACCTTCACTGGGAATCTTGTTTCACTGAAATCTTACAGTCCTGTTGGTCCACAGCTGTACATGGACATCCAGCACATACATGATCCATTGCAATTGATTCACATAAATTATCTGCAAAATACCACCCACTTGTCTTAACTAGATACAAAAGACTACACTACGTGACCAATTTCTGCACCTGCAGGAACAGTTTCTATGGACTATTTGTGAGTGGTTTAGGTGCAGCTTGGTCAGTTCTGCTGCAGGAACTAATTGGAAAGTTTTCGTGACGTTG
Source organism: Falco naumanni (assembly GCF_017639655.2). NCBI lineage: Eukaryota > Metazoa > Chordata > Aves > Falconiformes > Falconidae > Falco > Falco naumanni. The sequence continues at coordinate 20,013,425 of NC_054065.1, forward strand.
CCAGGTTCTTAATTGACACATGGAAAATTGCAAATCAGCATAAACACAGCATTATGTTGTACCCCACACATGTGGGATCTCCAGGACAGCCTTAGATTCCCACCCGGACAGTTCCTGCAGCAGTTGGCCAAATGCTGTTGTGAAGGCCACCGTTGTCTCGACCAGGCGTGCAAAGAGCCAACATACTTATTGCGTGTCTGCGCAGAGATGGGTGCTAGGTGGTAAACCCACAAAGCTAGCACACCTCTCAAAACACAGTAAACCATTTTAGATGCTTTGAAGAACCATTTACAATCACATTTAGTCACATTTAATTCTCTTTGGTTCTTAAAGTCCTTGTCTCCATTTAAAGGTACAGAATTCTTTTTTTTCCCACCCACATGTTCTGTGGGGAGGGGGCTTTGTTAGTAGGGGGCTTGATTTGCTCGAGGGTGGATCTTTTAGTATGCTAATTAAAACAATTCACACATAGTTCAATTAATTTTCTGTTTGCTCTCATTAACCATTTGATTCTCTTTGAGCTTATTTTGTTATGCCCCAGTTTGATCTATTTATGGTGTCTATTACCTCTCCCAAGGCCATCCTTTGTTAGCTATTTGTAACAGTCTCTGGTTTTCAAATTCTTTCTTGTTTTTTCATCATAGATATTTACATATTTTGTCTAAATTTCAGCAGACTGACCTTCTATTAAGCACATACATGCACACATCTGATCCAATACTGAGCCAGCTGACCACACCACCAGTTCAGTCAATCCCATTGCTCACCTAGGTTTGCTGTTTCAGATCAGTCTGTTGTCTCATCTGTGCAGATGACTGATGGGGGGACATCCTGCACCAACCAGGAAATTTATGGCTCAGGTGCACTTCATGCGCACACATGAACAGCCATAACACCCAGCTATGATACTCTTATAACTCCATGACAAACTTGAATGTCATCCTTCGGTCACATCCATAACTTGTATTCCATGCCTCTTGCCACAAATTAAAATTTTAGCTCCTCTCTCTAAGAAATTTTTAGAACCAGTTGTCTTTAATCTGCATATTCATTTCCAAATGTCTTAAGATGTCTTTTTATGAATTACTCCAATAGAGACAAAAGTTCTAATGAAAAATCATTTCCACATTATCCCATTTCTCAGCTTGATAGTAACTATAAAAATGTCACTGCCTGCTGTCTCAATCAATAACAAAGATCTTACTCAAATCATAAAATCAAGGAAAGATGTTTTTTTGCACATCTTTTTTTTTATTTTCCTAAACATCACTTTTCTTAAAAATAGCGAAGTCATTGTCACCAAAAATAAAAGTTCACAGAAACGTTGTATAGGATAACAACCTTACAAGCCCTTGCAATTAGGAAATGGTAAACCAGTCAGAAACCCTGCCTGAAAGACTTTGCAGCTGAACCAGCTTTTGGCATTGGCTCTTTGATGGACAAGGAAATTTAAGTCTCAGAAAGATCTCCGTTTCTTACAAACAAAATGTTGTCATCCCCAACATCTTACTTTTCTTTATATGCACCATCAGAATGTGTTTATTTTTTAATATTTTTTTTAAATGAGCTTATTTTAATTGGAACATGTCACCTGTGTGACGTTTGGGTGTTGCTGGTTTGATTTTTGTTGGTTTGGTTGGGTTTTTTTGGGTGGTTTTTTGTTGTTTTTTTTTTTACGTGCGGGGGGATGTAGGTAAGTGCAGCTACTGTCTCTCACTGTGTGTTCATACAGTACTGAGCAGAGGAAATATAATTTCAGATGAAGCCTCTAGATGCTGCTGTAATAAAAAAAATACTATCTTACACATACTATCATTGTTCAATACAGTGATTTCCAATAGGCATCCTTCACCAGTTTGAGCTAAGAGCTTATACATCAGTAACAATTATATCAGTGCAGAAAAGAACATTAAAGATTTATACTGTTAATATTTTTGCAGAAGATTAGAGCTAAAGAACAAACCTGATAATCAATCAGAAGCTGTGGTACATCTTGATGCTTTTCTTTTTTTTTTTTTAACACAGAACTCTGAGAAATTGTTATTGATAAATCCAGTACAGAAGTTCTTTCCTTGTAATTTATTCAAAAGCTGTAAAAAGGCCAAAAGGCATGAGACATTTCCATTAAAGCTGAAAAAAGTTTTTTTTCAAGACATAAAAAATAAAGCACGTAAACATAGTTACTTTGCTCAGAGCTCAATGCACCTTTTTCTCCTGAACGGACGCTCCTCTTGGATTAGCTGCTAAGTCAAAACAACAAAAATTTGAGATGCCCTTGGCCTAACTCTTGCTATAAGCAAAAAGCAGTCAACAAATTAGGCTTAGTCAACAAATTAGCAGGCTTTCAGCATGGGGAATGGCTCCATTTTTCCAGTTTTCAGTTCTCACGGACAATAAGAAGCTCAAATTCTCAGTAATGTCTTACACATGAGGAAAATACCCGACATTTTTAGTTACAGAAGTTTTAGCTAGCAGCTCCTGTAACTGTCAGTGAGACTTGTGTTAAAAAAAAAATTAAAAAAAAATAATCCATCAAACAAAGTTTGACTGAGATATGAGTAAGCTGGTAATATGTTCCTTCTGGAGATATACCCAACTGAGACAGAAATAATGCTTTGGATTTATTCCCTCAGCAGCTCTCCTTTTTTTCTCTTCAGAAGTATAATTCAACAACCAGCATGACACTTGTAACATATAACAAGCTACCACCAGTTTCGCATGATGTTTCACTGAAAAAATATTTTAACAAGGTTTGAGCTGACCTGTGCAGAGGTCTGGGTTTCAGCCTCCTCCTGGCTGAAAATCCAGCATCTCCTCAGTTTAAAAGTGCCAGCTGAAGCACTCTCAGGCTTATCTCTACATAAGCCTGAACTAGTGCCTCACCTTTTTAGAGAGAAATGGAATAAAATTGAAGAAAAACATCTTGAAAGAAACCCCTTGATAGCAGCTCACTCATAGAGGAAAGCTATAAATGGAATCAATCAAGCTCCAATTGCTTTAAAAGAAACACCACCACTCCTAAAAATATCTAAAGTCCAGACTTATTCGTGATTTATTTATGGTTTCTGGTTCAGCCAACAGTAGAGCAAGTCCCTCTGAAAGCAGGGCATTCCGAATATATGAAGAGACAGCAGTGGCTGTTGAAAAGATACATTTTTAGAAGAGGGACTCAAGTACCGTCAGGTGAAATACAATCAGAAACGTATATTGCATGCAATCCTTACTTGAGGCATCTTCCCTGGAACTGTTTTGTACTGAATTACTGGCCTCTGTTGTTACCATGTGTAGAAATAAAGCTTGAGAAAACTCTCCCTTCTATCATTAATGGTGAATGTGTTTAGGATATAGTCTAAACACGGACCACTCAGGATAGGTTGGTTTGGTTTAATTTACACAATTTTTGACATGAGGAATCACAGGTATCAAAACCACTCTTGCTACTTTCAGTTGAGTCAGACTGGAAGCAAAATTCTCTCAAGGCTTCCATTTTATCCCAATTTTAGTCATGAGAACAAGAGAGTTCAGACATCAGACACACAAACTTCAGTTCTAATAAACAGGGATGGCTGAATATTGTTCGCAGAGGTATCCAAAAGTTCAGATGTTTATCCTGCCATGCTCACTGAAATAATTCAAGCTTCTTTTATGAGAAATTTGATGAGGAAAAGTGCAATAAAAGACTTTTCCCAAGTTAGGCTTGTTTAAAAATGAATCCTAAGAACATTAATGGTGTAAGTAGAATGTCAGGGGGTTTTTTATCCAAACCAATTAATCTACTTCTAATTATCAATGAAATTTTAATTCCCATAAAAGCTTTCTTGTCAGTGGACATACAGATATATAATTAAAAACCAGTCCTGTAGTGACTTCACTAGCAAAACTTTCATCAGTTCTAGGTGTATCTGTGGTAATTTACAGTCTGAACTTAAAATTTGCTTTGTGTTGTTAGGATACAGCACAGTTCTCTGCTTGTGATTCAGAGCAGACAAAACCTCAGGATCTGAATCAGTATGAAAAATTGAGTGGTTTCTTCAGTCAGTTGAGTAGGAATACCATACAGCCTCGGGCATGGTCTATAAACAAATGTTTTCTGGTTTTCTGGTTTCAGTAGTGCTATTAAGCAAGTTATAAAGGTGAGCTCAGCACTATAAAAATCAGCTTCTGTACTGTCAATCCTCTGTAGCTAATCCAGTGCAGCCTCTGTAGACAGTATTAGCTGTTCAGTCTTGTTTCACTGGTGTATAAAAAACAGCAGATCAAAAGAAAAGAGTGTTAATAACTGAAAATAAGAAAAAGCTAAATAATAAAGGTAAGTGGCAAGTGGGCAATATTATTAAATTAAAACTACCTCAGAAAAATAAAAACAAGGAGCAGAACAAATTGTGTCTTCATTTACACTAGAGCAAATACAGGGCCATTCTTTTGAACTTAAAATAACTGTATGTATATGCCTGTGTTGTAGGCATCCTGAAATAATTCTAAAGATACTATCACTGTGTGTTTAATTAAATAAGAATCATTATTCTGGAAATAAATTTGATTTGCTATAGAGCCATTTAGAAAACTGAATATTTTATTCTCTTTTCTCTCATCTATTAAGGACTTCCCACATATCTAGATAGATAGATCCTTCTATAATGTAATTTCTTTCTGCTTTGAGTACTGGTATTAAAAGAAAAAACATGAGCGTTTAGATATTAAGAAGTGTTCCTCTAGGGAATTTATTTTGAAAACAGCCACCAGGAGGTCTCTAGGACAGAAGGCTACTCAAACAGATACAGAGCCTCAGTCATTTAGATTTAGACAAACTGTCTAGACCCACCATAATTGTACAATTCTCTGAGACACTGTCTGTAACTTCTATCAACAACTTGAATCTACTCCTTTTTCATACCGTCCTCACTGTCTCTGTTCTGGCAAAAATGCCCACATAAATGCACTATTGATCTTTATCCCATCATGCCTGAATACTTTAAGAAAATTCCAAGTCATGTTCATATCTCTCCCAAAGCCCACCTGAGCTGCAAAGGGCACATGAATCACTGGGTTCATCCATTTCCCCTCCCTTCATATTTAACAACTTTCCACACCACACCAGTTCCACTGAGCACAGAGCCAGCACTGGAGATGAAGAACTCTGACAAACCAGCCTAAATCAGCAACATTTAATACACAAATAAAGTAGCATTACAATGTATGGAGCATGGCTGCTATAATTTGCCATATGAAAACTTCCACTAAACTTTTTAATCTGAAACTACAATATATAATCCAAAACCCTGGACTGCAGGCTGCACATCGCTTGGAGCCAGGAATGCTCTGAGCCCAGAACAGCTAATGACAACAGTCACCAAACAAAAACCAAAGTCTCCAGGAACAAGCTTACTTCTCCCACAATATTCTCTGCTGAGCCTCCTCAAAAAGAGGCAGAATATAAACTGTAATCTCCAGCTCCTCTCCTAATGCTTCTCCATGGGAACGAAGCCACTACTGACCTTTAGTACATAATGTATATAATAAACCTATCAGGGAAATTGGAAGAAATGCCCTATAAAGTTGTTTTTCTTTCTGTTCAGACTTTAGTGGGGAAAAATATCTGGTATTTTTAAGAGCCCTAAAGCTCAGAGCAGTTTCACAGCAGGTATGTCTTTTCTAATAAGGCATCTTCTGTCTTCCTTATGCTCTTAAATGCTCCCCAAACAGCAACATCTGAAACAGAAAACTCACTAATGGAGTCAATCTGACATTTTCACTAGTGTTTCTAAGGCTATTTAGTAGTAATAGCTCACACATGCTGTACAAATCCTTGTCTCACAAATGTAGTGAGGTCTCAACACTTGTTTATAATGAAATATCCTATTCCTCTTCTATGGAAGCAGAAGTTATACACAAAGACAATTAAGGAAATGCCCACAGTCATATAAAAGGCAGATTCAGAAACCAAAATTAAGATTCCTGGTTGTAGCATTGGAACAGCGGTCAGTATTTCTAAATACAATATGACCTATCTATACCATGAAGAGCCTTTAAACATAATTATGACCTAAATCTTGCAATTTCTTGGTTCCAATTTATTCCCTTCCATCTGGCTGCTGATACCTCTTTTTGAGGAGGCTGTATTTCTTTATTACAAAAATATTTTTCAAGGCTTTCCTCAAACTTCTTTGTTTCAATTAGGAAAAAAAAATTGTTGTTTAGTTTCCAGCATAGATTTAATGACACAAAGAAAAATGTGCCTAGAAATAATTACAGGGACAAATCATAAATTTGCAGTCATGCCAACTCTCAGGGCATGCTACAAAACCAAATACAGTTGCACGGGGAAATGTATGATTACACCGAGTGAGTGCTGAATTTTCAGCTGTTTCTGCATGTATACTCAACAGCAGTGAAATGAACTAACTACCCCCAAAGTAATCAGTCACTGTCAGTGCTTTCACTCTGGATTTTTATATGCAGTGAGCTAACTACTTGCTTTTTCAAACCCAGATGCCTGAAATTACATCCCTCAGTCCACAAGTTTTATCTACAGAGGTATTAAACTCCTACTAGTCTCATTGACATTTCTGTTAACATGGAGAATAAAGCAGACTTCTCATAAGAATTAGGTAGGCACATATAGGAAAAACATCCCAGGGTATATATTATTGCTGGCATTGGAAATTAAACATGAAATGCTGCAAAATGGTCACATCAGAACTATTCATTATGATATAGCAGTCTTTAAAAAATGGAAGGGATGATTAGAAAGTGGACAGAAATAAATGAATACATAATTCTAAAATAACTCGTGAGCTCTTTATTCCATCTGGACCATTTTATGCTCAGTTAAAGAGTAAGAAAACAGAAAGCATCCAACTGCTCCACTTCGGTTAAGCATGTCTTCTGCTTTTGCAGAGAGGGAGACACCATTTGTAAGGAACTTCCTCATGTCTTTGCATGGAGACAGGGCCACAGCATACAGGGACAGACTGTTTCTGAGGCAGCACAGTGACTTAGGATGGAGGGGCTTTCACAATTAGTAAGAATATATAAGGCGATTTAAAGATTTGAAATCTAGAATGTGCTGCCTAGAACTGAAGGATGGCATGTCAGCAAAAAATAGTTTTTCATAAAGCCAACATGTAATCAGTTTGATAGCTGACACTATTTCCGTATATCATATTTCATGTGCTTTACTGCTCTTTTCTTTTGCAACAAATCTTGAAGAAACAAGGTTTGCAAGATAGCTATGGAAAGAGCTTGGGGACAGAAGGCTCAAGAAACACTCTGGGAGAATGAGATGGTCTGATTTCTTGACAGGAAAGCTTAGGCACATCCCTGGGGCGGGGAGAGGGGGGTTACCATCTAACATGTGAGTCTGGGAAAGCAAATACACTCCCATATACCTGGTATGCCAGGGGCAGTCCTCTTTTACCTGCCCTCTTTATTGCTATCAGAAGTACAATACTCCCAGCAAGTTCCAACTCTTCCTTAGGTGATGTCTGTGGAGGCTGTAACCACCTGTATGTTCACCGGCTGTTTTCCTGCAAGCCGCGCTCTCCATTTTTGCACACCTTCATATTCTCAGCCTTAGTACAGTCTCTATTGCTGAACTGAAATCAACTTCCTCCAAAACCTGTAATTCCTTTTTTTAAATATTTACAAAGTCATTCAGTAAACATGATGAATTTTTCAGCTTAACATGATATCATCAGATTCTAATTTAAAGCTGAACAGAGCTATACAATCCATAAATAACACATTGCTCTGATACAAATATTTAATAGCTACAAAAATGGATTTTATTATTGAACTATTGAAATAGATCTGCTGAACATGTAAGAAAATACTAGATTTGATGTTCCATTTAGTGATATATTACCTGGAGATACATACAAAAAGCTTTTAGCTGACTAGCTTAGAATCACCATCTTCCATTTTGCTGCTGTATTTTTTACCTTTACCATCATTAAACATGCTGTGTCCTTGCCTCACAGTATTACTAGAACATAAGAGCTCTGGAAACACACCAACTCGCACTTCCTGAGATATTGTTGAAAGCCAATGTACAGGCCAAGATGTATACATAACAATGTCTAAATATAAGCCATTAGCCTGATAAGAAATGCTCGGTTCCTTTGGAAGCACAAAGCTTCAACTCTGACATGTGTGGGATCCCAAAATATTGGATCCTTCTCATCATAGCTCATTATCTCAAGTTCACAAGCACTAGGGCAGCTGCAGCTTTCATACAAGGGATAAGTATTAGGGTTAAATAAGGACTCGGTCACGTAGGCTATTAATAATGTCAGATACATGTCATATACTTCATCATTAAAGAGGTCTCTGCTCTGCGGTAACAGGTAATCAAATCATCATCCTGGATCACACTGAAGGTTCATTTCATGCAGACGCAGTTTTCAGACTGCTGTTATGCTATCACTGGGCAAGTGTCATTAACATCAAAATCAGTAACGAGCTAAAACCCCACCACAGGCCAGGGCCTGCTGACAAGTGTCAAAATACAGCTCTTGTCCTGAAGTACTTAAAGCCTAAATACATTTTTTTTTTTTTTTATGCCCATCTTTACCTGAAAGTAAATGAAACTGTTAGAAAGTGCCTGTATATCACAAGCAAGAAAGGACAGTGCTCTGTAGTAAGCGTAGGATGTATGACACTTTACATTGGCCCTAAGTATGCATAGGTCACTTTACTATTGTCCTGTGCACGTCGTCCCTGTTTTGCAGTACAGCTGGAGTTCTCCAGAAAGAGGAAAACTAGCAAAGTTATGTTTACAGGTAGCACTGACAGAAGTTAAGCTGCAAACTTAGAAGTTTACAGTTGCTTCTCATTGTTAGATTCGTGTTGCTTCTTGGTCAGAATACAAACAAGTACTTTGACTTTTTTGTACCCCAAGTTCCTTGCAACTCACGGAGAACGTTCATAGTTCTGCTTGCCTAAAAGATCACACTGCCCACCCTGGAGACTTGGCTGTTCGCTATCCTTTCTCCAGCACATGAAGTCTGAACTTACTTGTTAGCTTGACACTGGAATTCTTGACCTGTGGAGACATGTATTCCCTTGAGCTGAGCAGGATACTCAGGGCCTCTCAGTATTTGTCTCTTATCCTACAGGTGCTATATACCTTTATTTATTGTAAAAAAACCCCAACAATTTCAACAAGGACATGCATTTTAGTAGAAAGCCCTACCAATGGCTTTCTTGTATTCCAACAGGCTTTTCTAAATTCAAGTGATCTGTTTTATTCTGACCACCTCTATCACCTTTGTATTACTTTAGAAGGTAAAGATTGCTACTATACATGAAACAAAACATTTAAAAATCTATTGGAATACTAATTGCACCGAGTACCTTCTGATGAAATGTCTTAATATGTTATTCTCCTCTGCTGTGTGTGAATAAATATAATAATATTCTAGACCTTTATTTTATATCTCACCCTAGCCAAAAAATAACTTTCCAATACAGCTGTAGTTAAGCATATCCATAATTACAGGACAAAGTATATATAAATATTTCTAATTACCTGCAAAGTGAATTTGATGAACCTGTGAAAATTAAGAAAAAAAAAAAACAACAAACAAACAAAAACCAAACCAAAACCTTAACACTGATTTTTAGTGTTATCCAAAAATAAAATATGGAATGTTCAGACCAGATCTTTTTAATGTTTCCAGGCCCAGATTAGAATAAATCTAATGTAAAGATTTTCTTTTTCTTTGTGGTGTTTCTTAATTTCTCTGGAGGAGCTTGCTTTTCAATAAACTGTATTAAGTATTTAGGTTAAATAATGGAAAAGTAGGAATCTTTTTCTTAAAAGCTTGAAAGACAAAAAAGCTTTCAAAACAAAAAATTTCCTTCTTTTCCTGCAGATTTCTTCAGATTGCTTTCAGTGTTTCCTGAAAGTGGCATTGCTGAGACAAATCATTTGCAGAAACGTTTGCTTCTTCCACTTAATTCAATAAAATGGAAAAGAAATTTGAATGGCAAAACCTTTATCTACAATAAAAGGGTTAGCATCCCATCCAGATTGTCTGGAGATGGGTGTAGATACTCGGTGCTTTTTAATCTGTTAAACAGCAGTAGCTTATTCAGTCCACCGCCATCCCATGGGCACATGGACCTTCTCACACATTGTTCAAAGACTATGTACAAAATGTCCTTCCATTGAAAACTGAAATGATACATTCAAAACACTGCAGAGCAGAGAAAGACAGCTTTAGCTTTTTAACTTTAGTGAGTTTTTCCAGCACCTAGTTGGCATTATTGCTTGAAATTACTCCATGGGTGTTCCCCCACGGTATCTCAGAACAAACTACTCAGGATCACCAAGGTGATTGCGCTGTCTCTGCGCATCACTCTGAGCTGGTAAACAGCTACAGCTAATTCCATATACTAGCAACACACAGCACAAATCTTGAATTTCACCACCTACACTGAAACGCCATTCAGTCCTCCAGCTCTTTTAAATCAAATCAGTTGTGAAGGAGAATTACTGGAAATTAAATCCAGCTATAACTCCAAGAACACCACAAAAAAAAAAAAAAAAAAGGCATTTTATTAAATTTAAGGTTGTGATAACTGGTTTGTTTCACTGTGGTCAGTGTTTTAAAAACACATCGGGGAGAAGAAATGTAACAGCCAGTACTAACTATATGAAAGATATAGAGTAAGCTGGTTCTACAGTCCTAATTCCACTTACATTAGGATATGTAAGGGATGACTTGGCAAAGGCTCAGAGATGACACATCAGATTTTACCAGTTCAAAAGCTGGTCTCAGGACGAAGAATATGCCAGCAAGAACTAGGTGGTCTATTGCATGCTGTTTGAATGCATTTTTAACAGGTGTGGATGAAAAACACTTCTGAAAACACCTTTAAAAAGCAACTCCATAAAGATACACAAATAATACATGCATCTTACAATCTCAGGTAAAAAGTCCTGATAATGACCATAGTACTGTTTACTGTTACAACTGACTTTTGACTAGATAATATCTGTAAACTGAACCCTTCAAGCTTTAAACAACAATAAAATGCTTGCAAAGATCAAGGGAAAAAAGCATCACTGACAGCCCTCTGCCTTACTTACAGATGAACTCCTGAAAGAAACACCTTTCCCACTAAATTCCACTTCTGTTATGGAGCCGTTTTCCTTCTCAGGCTGGTTAAATGATCATCGCGGAGAAATAAAACAGAAGAAATCCTTGAGTATGTTTGGAGATAACTTTGAAACAGAGGTAGGGGGGAAACAGGGTGGGGTGGGGCGTGTGTCTAATTTCTCTGGCTGTTCAGACTGATTGAATCCAGACCTGGGAATAGTATGTAGTCAGCAGAGAAAGTTACGTACCCCTAGAGAACAACCGTCTTAGCCTGACCTGCCCTTCAGAAGTGCCTGCCTTCACCCACTGATTTCACTAGCTTAAGGCAGGAGCTTCCTAGCTCAGACACTTCCATTCACGGAATCAACTTGAACCTTATTTCCACTGGGATTAAGCCAGCTCACTCTCTCCATAGCCCTATCCCTCCATGTCTCCCAAATCAGAAACGCCGCCATGATACAAATACTACTCGCAACCGTGTTTGGCTTCCCTATGTGTTTGAACAGCATTCTTGGTGCCAAGTCTAATCTGGGATCTGGGTGTGGAAATACACTTTTTTTTTTTCCCCTCCCTCCCCCTCAATCTACATAAAGTGGAAACAAGGAAAACTGGACAGCACCCGAGAGCCTGGGCTGTGCTAAAGCATCGCATTTCTCAGTTTAGTCAAACACAGACTAGCTTGGGTGTAAATAAAGCTGTCACCCGTTTGATATCTGTGTTATATGCACAATAGTTTACAAAACATACTCTTTCCCTGGGTTACTTGGAGTCACACTCTGAAGGATCCAATACATTTGACAGCAAAGTGACAGAGAGCGTGGGACTGTCTCGAAGAACACAGAAAGGGCAGATAATGAGAAAAATAAGGTCCAATCTGCAACTTTTTTAATGGTAATGGAAGAATCTTCTCTACTTCGACAGGCTCTTGACAGGGCCCAGAGTTCATGAGGAGGAAGTGCCTGTTCCAAGAACAGAAGCAGGAAGGATATAGATGCAAAGCTGAGAGTGGGAGGAGGCAGAAGGAGTAGATAAGTGAGGATGCAGAGAAGCATAAGGAGTGGCAGGTGTGATCAGTTCCCTTTTTATCAGCAGGAATCAATATGAGAATACCAAACGTAATGTGAATTTTAATGTCTGTAAAAATAACATCATCATCTATGAATATTTTTGCATAAAAATAGAACGTTTTAAATGCTGTTGGAAGATGAATATGTACACTTTGGTCACTGGGATGAATCCATTACTTTTCTTACCTCTTTCTTTTCATTTGTTTTTTTTTTAAAGGTTATAGCTTACGGACCAGGAACAACTGAGAAAAGTAAAAAGAATTCAGATATCTGGATATGGCAGCTGGTATGTGGCACATTTCTTAACCAATGAGTTCATGTTTCAGTTCAAACTGAACAGTAGTAAAGCCTTCTAGCACCAGCAACAGAAATTAAAATTATTACCTTCTTTCTCATATAAAAGATCATCAACCATCCTTCAGCTTTAAACTATCATGAAAAATAACTGTAAACTACTGCCACCATAAAAATAGTCTCTTTTTTTCCTTGTCTTGTACACTTCCTCCATCAGGTCTGGGTGGGGATTTTAATATACCCTACCTAAGGTATATCCTGTAAATATACCAGAACACCTCCAAGTGATAAAAAAGCATCACCTATTACTTCTGCCTTGAGGCATTTGTCCTCCTACTGCAGTCAAACTGGAATCAGGTAGAATGAGCTAATAACCAAGTTCTCAGACTTTTTTATACTAAAGCACAATGGTAGATCATCCAGAGGCTTTTCATTCAGCTGGCTTCTAGGAAACACGTGCAGCCCAAGAGAGAAACAGAGAAAAGCTAGTTTTCATTTACACAATTCAGGCCAGTTTGGGAGGCAGATATTTCTATCAGTTCCTGTTCTTTTGACATTCGCAGGGACTATGAAATACTAATTTGACATAACAATCTTGAAAGACATTTGTTTACACTGCAGCTGACAGCAGCCTATGCAATCAAGACCTCGTTGCTGGCAAGAACCTGGCTCCTCTGCTTGAAAGATAATGACAAGTCCATTCCCGTGTGGATGGGCTCCTGTTTGTGATTTCTGTCAGCTCGCTGCTGACTTGTGAACTGCTTCCAAGACTTGAAAAGATATTAGGAATCAGAAAAGTAGAAGAGGAGCTTGTAGTACTCCAGGAGGTTACCTCTGTAATTCTCAGCACCATACCAACTTGCAGCCTGCGAGGTTAGACGGGTAGCAGTGTAGCCCCAAGAGTCAGGTTGCTGCTTTATGATGAGGAACAACGAACCGTGAAGCATGTTTTCATTGATGCTAATAGTGTCAGACAGGGAAGATCAGCTGAATATTTAGCTAGGCCTCATGAAAGAGAGCAGGTTTGAAGTGCTCTTTCAGTGGGAAAGATCTGCATACTTACCTGCAGCACGCACTTTCTGCTAGTGACAGGACATGGAAAATTAAAAGCTGGTTATCTGTCGTTTCCCTTCAGGAGGGCACATCGACTGTTACCATGGATGGCAAAACCCTGACTCTGTCTGCTGGTGACAGCCTGCTTGTCCGTGCCCAGTCTGTGTGAGTAGGGATGAACATGGTTCAATGATGATTTCCGTGCTTCCAACAACATAAATTCTCTGTATTTGGTCCACACCAGGCTGGGCATCAGCTGCTGCAGAAAGACAGCATCTGTGAATGCAGGATTTGCAATAGCCTCCATTATTCCTCAGGGCAGAAGTTCTTCAGAAGGAAACAAAGTCAGACATTCATTCTAGTTCACCTCTTACAATTGAAGCTGGGGAAAATAAAAAAGATAAACACTACCAAGAAAAAGCAGCAATCAAAAGACCAGGCATAAAGGTAGATGGCATGGATACACCAATCAGCAATTCACAGCAGATCCTCTAAGCTTCAGACCAGGCTTAATCAACATCAATGCAGCGATATTTGGGGTTCAGACTAAGAACACAGCCCTCTTCCTGGAATAGGATGCATATGGCTGTTTCATAATCATGACACATGTGATATATGTAAAGGAAAAAAAAAAAACCAGTGAAAATAGTTCCCAGCGAGAACGGAGAGGGAAAATACTCGCCAAATCTTGTGAAGCATGGCATAAGCTGATAAAGTGCCCACCGTCAAGAAGATGAAGGATGATGTAAACTAACTGGTAACGCAATGCAGCAGATTATAGGGAGGTGATAAAAGTCGCTGCCTTTCCTACAGGAAAAAAAAAATGTAATAAGTAGTAGTGCTGACATTTGCACCTTTTGTACAGCACTGACAACAGTTGCTGAAAGATCTGAGACCATCCAGCTGTGCACAGAACTGTTCTCTGCACTTGTGATTCCAACACGTAGCCATGTCCTCCCTTTACCATTAATTCCATCACTTCTGTGAATCAGTTAAATTAATTCCCAGTCCTGCAGTCCAATCAACAAGCATGTGTTTTCAAAATCATGGCATAATGCATGTGCAGAGATCTGCCAGCACAGTCCATATTACATTAAGATGTTCATCAGATCTGTACAACAGACACCTTTTATTGTATGCATCACCATTGCACACCGATTGATCTCTGGCTGTCTGTGCAACTGGCACAGAAACAGCTAGTAAAAAAGCGATGGCCACAAGAAAAATACTATTGAGTTCATACTTATTTCATTAAAATAGTATCTGTATTGAGGCGATTCTGTTCCAATCCTCATGTCACCGAGATCAGAATAGATGTCTTCCCCCTTGGCTCAGGTAGATATACATTCTTCCCCACCATGTCATGATGTCTGGTTTATGTTAGTGATGGTGAAGAGTAATTCCCTGAAACATCACAAGATATACCAGTATGGAAAGAACAAGTGTAATCAGAAAAGAACCTGTTTGTTTTCCCCTACTTTTCAGCAGTGTCAATGTTTAGTTCTCCCCCATACACACTGGATTATCTCTCCTTCTATTTTTCCAGGTACTGCTGGAAGAGAACAGAAGAATGTGTTGCACTCTGCATTGCTCAGGATCCAAATCGCAAGCAGCCTTATACCTAGCTCCTGTCCCAGCTGACTTCAATGACAACTATGTTTTAACCTAGTTGCCTTAATGATCTTTTAGTCAAAATGCCTAGAAATTTGAGTAGTCAAATACGATTACACTGAATTAAGTGGAATCAAGTGCTGTGCCAAGTTAAAACTCCCCCCAAGTGGAGTTTCAGCAAAATCTACAATCAATAGGGTTTTTTAAAAACAATATTTCATATCTGAAAGAAGATGAAAACATATCTAAGTAGCAGGATTACTTATGTGATAATATATATGATATTATATAGAATAAGTTAAAGACTTTTCAAATGAAGTCTCTGCCACAAAATGTAGAAAAAGATAGGACAGATACTGGCATGCCTGCTTAGGAAACAGTCTTAATTTCTTTGTCTCAGTTTTGTCATTTGTAATAAATTGGGTATAACGCTAGTTACCTAGCCCACAGTATGACAGCTTTAATTGGCAGTGGCTCACAGATGTCCTGAGATCTCTGGCTAAAAAGCCCTTTAAAAAACAAAACAAACTATCTGCTGCTGTGCTCAAGGATCTCAGGGAAAGAGCCTGCAACATCAAGCATTACTTAGATCACCACCTGCACTTGCTTCAGGTAATTTACTAGCAGTTTACCAAATCCAGCAATGCAGTAGCAATCACAGTTATCAGTACCGTGCCACACTGGATGCTGTCTATACACTACACTATCAAGAACATAGCACTGCAATATGACTAACACAAGAGCATCTGGGTCCTGAGTGTTCCTGTGCAGCAGAAATCTCAAGTCAAAGTAGCCCAAGAAGTGTGTTGGGAGAAAAGGGAACAGAAAAATTACTATAATCAGTTCCTACTGAGTGCTGCTTCTTTTTGAACAAAGGTTTCCTGCAGAAATAACAAGTGTCAAATTATCTTTTCCTGCTTTTATTCCATGAACTCTCCAGAGGGGGATTTGTTTTGTTTGTTTTTCAGTTGTTTTGTTTGGTTGTTTTTTTTTTTTAATTGTCCTTCACATTATCATCATCAGAAAACAGGTTGCTTAAATGTCTGCAGCTAATATCAATTACATGTTTGAGAAAGCAAAAAGTTACCATTTCTTGATTTTTAAAATAATTCTAATTAAGTTCAGAAAAAAATTCTTTAATATATCTATCACCTACAAAGCTCATTAAACTGAGTTGTCATGTGTGTTTTATTCAAATGTTCATTCTTTTGATAAGAAAGACTCAGATGGTTTGACTTTAATTTATAGCTTCTATTTAAGTTCACTAGCTTTTCTAGTAAAGCATACAGCAGAGTTTTGCTATATCCTCCTAATAACAGGGGCCCTAATTTAAAGAATTGAGCCTAGTCCTTAATGCTGTTATAGGTGTGAACTGTCACACGTGAAGAGGAGCTGTAACACCCCCTTCAAACAAGGGAGTCATTTATCCGATTACCATTGGTATTGGTGTGCTGCAGAATTGCCTACTCCTTCAGTGAACATCTATGGTTGAGGGATCTAGGGTACCAAAGTGTTACATTTTTAGTCCACCAGTTAGAGGGTAACCACAGAAATATTTCTATATTTCATACTGAATGATAAGTGAATAAAACACAGTAACAGGTAGAACAATGTCCAGAAAAATCAACAGTTCTTCACCCACCCAGGGGCACTAACTGCCATGAAAATTTCAGAATAAAAATTAATGTACCTCTGGTTAGGTACCTCCCAGGATTTAAAATTAAAACTCCACTCAAAATACATTTGTGATGAAGTCCTTTTTTTATGACAATTTGTGCTTGAACACCTGAATTCTGCCCAAGCCCTGTGCTAGGCACCTGAAATCAGAGCAAGAACCAGACCAGAAGCATTAAGCCAGAGCTGCACCACCCACAGTTCTGCCACTGCCTGTGCTGAGAAACCAGAACTGAGCAGGTCGTCAGTAATCTTGTGATGAGCTGCTGTCGTGTAAAAACTAGGTAAGAGGTGTCCAGTCCCATAAGTATGAGTAAGAATCAAGATCAAACAAGCATGAGAATATTTGTAACAAGGTTTACGCACCAAGTACTAGGAGAAAAGATTTTTGTGTTCTAGTGTCTCTTTTGACTATTGCAGTTCTTTTTCTTCCCCTCACCTTGCACTCCCAATCAATAATTACTTGGTAGCCAGAGCACAAATGGAAGCACAGAGAGAACCTGTGATTTACTCATTTCCAAGATGCTTAACAGTGCAATTTAGAAACCTGCAATTTCTCTTTTTCCAAGACTTCAAATAGTTCCAGGAGGTTCCTTATCAGTCAGTGAATCTTTTATTCTTCTTCTGTATTATGGATATTGTAAACTGCCCCAACAACGGTACATTTTAATTAGAAGCACCCATGTTCCTCTGCTTGTGACGAAGTTGCCCAGATAAGAGTTTGATTCCCAGAGCCCTTTTAGCTGCCAGGTGCTGTTTCTGTGTATGTGTGGTCAGCTCAGTAGATATTTGGCATCGGGTTGTTGGAATCACAGTCTGAGGACTCCAATGCTAATCTCGCCTCATAAAGAAGGATTCCAGGTTTAGGTCCAGTGGCGAAGGCTTAGTTAGGCGCCTAAATTGTCTGCAGAGTGCCCTAATGCACCCCTATTGACAGTGGGCTTGTATGCATGGCCATGACAACACACCGGCGCAAAACCATGCCCTATGCCTATACGTGACTTCCTTACAGCCCTTTTTATGCAAGGTGCACCCGCACCCTGACTTGGGCACTCATTTTCTGTCTGAATTGTACAGATATTATGTCACCTCATACTTAATAAATTTACTACATTTTTGGCAGGAGCGTGCTAACCTCACTAGTACAGTACTGCATTGACAATCCACTGTTGCTCACTGTTTCTGCAAGACTCAGAAGCCTTTAGACAAATGTATATTCTAAGCAGTATTACAATAAAGCCTACACAGAGCAGAAGCCATTCATTAATTAATTGTTACTTTTAAACACATGCAGGATTGTCTGGAGTCACAAGTTGGAGCTGACTCGAAAGCTTAGAAACACACACAAAGGAGTTTGAGCCTACCTACATGCATCCACAGAGAGTTACTCCAAGCCTGAATCTCACCCACCCTGGAAGTCAGCAGCATCCTTTCACTTCAAATGCAGCCCAGTCTTGCCAGTTGTTAAATATAAAGAGAGGCTACAGATGTTCAGTGTCCTTAAAATGTTTAATCCCAATGAGAAAACTGGTAAGTTTTGTGAAGATAATGCTCCTTTTTAGCTATATAGATCAAAACTATTTAAAATTACTGTCTCCTATTGCCACTAGGCTAGACAGGTCTGACCTGATAGAGTACTTAAGTTCTTATTTTTGAGCGATGCTGACTTACATGAATTATGGAAATAAACTGATAATATCTAACTATACTCCTGCTTATTAAGTGTTGAAATATGAGACCATAACAAAAATGTTGATTAGCAAGGTTACATTATACACCAACACCAGTTCAAAACAACTGATATTGCCTGAAGTAATCATAATACTTAAAAAAGAAATAATCCTATTACAGTAAATAAAGCTTAAGTTTTCACTAGCTATTTCTGTAATATTGAAATAAGACCTACAAAAAGCAAGTTTATGCAAAACACGTATGTTTATGGTTCTGAGAGAACTACAGAAGACAACAATGACCCTCACAGACCACGTAGTAAACATATTGGAGATCAATAGAAGAACTCAAGATTGTTCCATTAAAAAAAAAAAAACAACAAAACCAAACAAAAACACCAAAAAACCCAACCAAAACACAGAACTCAAACACAAACTAACAAAACCCAACCCCTCCCCCAAAAAAACCAAACACAGAACAGTTAAGGTAAGATAATGATCTAACGGTAACTACATTTCATCCTGCAATGCATAAATTGACAGCTTATAAAAGTCAAGAAAGGAACTCTTCTTCCTCCATGCTTGCTTTAATTTTAGATCTTGCTTGTTCCTTTGAAATTACAAACCTTAGCAGAGGCAGAAAACTAAACTAGGTGGATGAGTAAACTGGTAAAATCAGGTGTGTTGTAGTAAACTCTTTCCTCAAACCTACACGGTATTTACTCACACCTGTAAACCAACCTTATCTTACTCCATGAGGATAATAAATGCTTTCATTCTGTTGTTAAAAACATCCATTGTACTGTTTTCTCTCCAGACAAATATATATGTTATAGAACAGATGCACAGAAAGCAACCCTCCCACCACCATTGCACATAAGTAAAGGAAGAAAAATTACTTAAGCTATTTAACAAATTCCTACAAAAACAGCTTCTGTTCATAATGCAGACATTTCAGGGCTTTGGGGTTTCTTTTTAGGTGTTTTATTTTCAGTTAGCAATCCGGAGTGTGCTTGAATGAACACTTCAGGCTAATGAAGGCCATCACCTTCTGGTCTGTATCTGATTGAATACACAAGTACTAGTAGAGCTGCTCTCAACATCAAAGGACAGAGAATAATAGCTGGTTGGAACCAAAGTGAAACCCTTGATTTTAAAGCAATAATGAAGACAAAGTTAATATCTACCCTGCAGCTCAGAGTAAATACCTGACCTACAGGTCCTAGTGCTATCTGGTACAGAAAGATCTTATGCTGGGTCCAGTGAGCAATATTTTCAGTGATGGTCCAGAAAGTGCGGAAATGCATAAAACCTCTCCTTTTTAAATGCTACTGGAATTTTGATTGAAGCTTGAAAGCTAGGGTAATACACACACACATGAAGTCAGTTTATATTCAGCACCCTTCCAGAAACAAGCCCTGAAAAAGCGAAGTCATTAGGCAAATCAATCCTAATGCACACATCAGATTCCCCTCTGCAGACAGCTCTCCTGTTTGGGGTCTATAAATCGTAGAACAGTTCTTTCTAAATTGCTGTTGCTCTAGGTTAAATATATCTCTAAGATCTTTGGCCTGATCATTCATTATAAGTTCCATCAGAACGACATGCTGGAAGATTTGAACACTGCTTTGTATTTTTAGAGTTGCTAAACAGGTGCACATACATGACCATTACACAGCTAAATAAAAAAATCATGTCCTTGATTTGGGAGAAAAATTACACTTAAGTTGCAGCAAAATTACTGCCTTTTTTTTTTTTTTTTTTTTTTTATGAAGCACCCCACACTTCACTTTTTCCAAAAGCCAAGCAAAGCTTATTCTCTTCTTGCAAATCACAGCTGGATAGTGATAAACCCATTTTACCCAGTAGCCCCAAGAAAAGAGCAGTCTCGCAAGAAACAGAAGCCCCAGAACAGCTCCCACCCCTACCAAGGGGAAGCAGGTTAAACTCAGATCTTTGCTGTCCTGCAGGAGCATCCCAGTGACAGGATCTGCTGTTAGAGGCTTTTCCACCCCATCCTGGTACGGCTTCACAGTATTACAAGGTCAACTAGGCCAGGTGGGAAGCACCACAGTGTTGCTAGCAAGCTGTAAGATAATTCCTGCTCCCCAAATACAGAAAACAGTACTCTATAAAACAGAAGCAAGTGCTGACAAAAAGCACATATCGTAACACCTCAGCCGCTGTTCCATGGCGATCGTTTGCCTGAACACATTTGTGATCTGTCTATATCATCTTGGCATACATTACAAAAAGAAGGTGAACAACACATTTTGACTTGGGGGGGGGGGGTGGGGGGGGTGGAAATCATCAACAGATTGTCAAACCACAAATAGATCAGCTTTGTTTATGACAACCTGAGAAAAAAAGTTAACAGTTGCTTATTGCTTCCTGATACTGGTGATAAACAACACAGTGGTTCAAACCCTACATGCTTTATTACCGAGTGGCAAATAAACAGTCAATGGACAGGTCGCCTTATCAGACAATATCTTGTTATTCTCTTCAGAAGGAGAGCAGTAAACACTGAACAAAACTGAGTAAGCTTCACAGAATGACAAGAATTCATTTTTTTATCCACCAAAACCTATTAGATTATCTTTACTTTTAAACCAAGATAGGAAACTGCATGCCAGCACCGGAATCAGGAGTCAGATCGCCTTATTCCATCAGACTTAGAGTTTAAAACGAAAATTAACCAACTCTGGCTTCTATTTCCAATATGGATGACAACGTTCAGTTGTCTGAAGCTATTTATTTCATCTTTCAGATATAAGCTAGGCAATTTACACCCAATTTTTCAGTGAAAGTAATTTGCCACTACTTACATCTTTGCCGTTTTAGATGCAGCTGCCCTGATTTATGCCAGTATGTTAACAGAATCAGACTGCTACACAACAATGAAGAAACGTGGCTGTGCAGTGTTCTGCACCCCCTAAAATACAATTGTATCGTTACACAGAGTTTACTTATATTGTATATATGCGCACACACATTATAAACACACACACAAACAGACCTATATATGCCTTAAGAGTATTTTTATGCAGGAATGGGTTGTATTTTGCCCATATTGGTGAAATTAGTGCCAAGCATACTGTATGTGCTTGGCATTTTGTAACACGACCGGCCCATTATTGGCAGAGACAGAGATTGATACTAAAGGTCATTTTTATTTATGTCAGACACAGGATGTTTCAGGAGCTTTTATGAAGCAGCTACATCTGTGCTCTCTGTGGGTTGGATCCACTCCATACATACTGCTGGAGGACAGAAAAAGCAGATCGTACAGGAGGGAAGCACTATCCTGGGCTTCACTGGAAGCCAACTACACTAAATGCTCCACCTAACCCAGCCTTTTCAGGGAGGCTGTGCAGCTCACAGCTGCTCCTCATGGAGGGACAAAGGTTGTTTTTCATTATCAATTTTAATCTAACAGAAAGGTTTCATGGTATTTATTTCCTCTACAGCAAAATTAACTCTACTTGCAAAGCTTCCTCCCCCTCAGAGGGAAGTAAGATGTAGGCTCGGAAGCCCAAATCCGCAATGATATTTAAGTGCCTGAGGAACTGTGCCAGAGTGTCTGGCAGGGGAAGCTAAACAGACTTAATTTTAAAAGGGAACATAGTGATTGGAGAGACAGGCTGAAAGCTCAGGAGAATGAAGTACTCCTTTTATCTACTATGGGGGGAGCTGTTAAGTGGCAAAGCACACTTCTTTTCTGTTCTTGCTCATCTGTGTGCTTTAACAGACCGTGAGTGCCACCTCCACCTGCATTAGAGACTGGCCTCAGCTGCAGCTGGCACCAAGTTAGTCACAGATGCTATTTCCAGGACATCAACATCAATGCAGTGGGAGCTGGACAGAGATACATACAGTTTGTATGATCACAGTCATCTTCAAGTTCCTTGCCCTGCAGGACTAATAAAAATACTCTTTGTGAAAGGTACCAATACTCATCTTGCTTAAAACCAAGACACACAGAAACAGTAGAAAATATTTTGAAACGTGTTACTGTTTATTTTCTAAAGTTTGTGTGTTTTGTCATTAAACTGCTATTTTCCATATTTATTTCTTCACATTTTGCAATGAACCCATTTTATTAATTTCCTCATATGTCTATATTGGTACAAATGCTATTCTGAGCTGTATTCATATAAATATGCAGCTAATGGAATTACCCTGATGTCACAGCACTGCAACAGAGGACAATTTGGCTCTCTATCTATGTAGGCATTATAGCTAAAGCCAGACACAATGATGGAACTGCATTAGCACGCGAAGGTTGCTGAACACAGGGTACACTCCAGTATGACACGTATCTGCAGGTTATAACTTCACTCTAATAGTGTACCTTATTCAAGATAATAGAACAAAACTCTTGGTGCTTTAACACCCGTATTACAGCTGAGTTAGTCTTTATAGAAATGCTAGAAAACCAGAAATTATTAACTGTATTCTGCTGAAAAAGAACAGCTTCCAGATGTCAATGTTAACATCTAGAGAGGTGGAGAAGACAGCACTGGAAAGCAATGAGATCATCTCAAAAAACAAAAACCCAAAACAAAAACCAACAAAAATTCTGTTAACTAAATTCTTTCTCATTCTAGAATTCAACTAAAAAGTGTAATCCAAAGCAATCTCTAAAATCAGCTTAAGCATCTAAAAACAACAAAAAAGTAATTATAAACTGAAATTGAAAGACTATTCATACCTTTCATTTTTTTAGATTTGACCCTGCCCTAGCAAAGATTACACTGCTCAGAGCACAGTACAGCAATAGAAAGCATTCAAATGCTTTCCAAAATTATGGGAGACAAAAATGTTCCTAAAACCTCAGCATACAGAAGTCTTTAAAAAAAAAAAAAAAAAAAAAGAAAGAAAAAGAAAAGAAGTTCATCTGAAAATATTTTAGGGTACTAGGATCTAAAAGAGATGTCTTTAATTCATTGTGCCGCTTTCTCAAATCAATGCACGCTATTAGATTCTGCCATTCATTTGTTTGATTTAAAGAAGTTGGGAAACGTATGCTAGAACAAGCAAGTAGTAATTCTTGTGCATGTGTTTTAAAGGCACGCAAAACCCCTTTCACTCTAGTGCCTGATGTGTTTAAGGAAATAATAGACATAATTTAAGTTATCTGCCATAAGGTCTTCACTGAAGAGGTTCATGCTGTGAGGATTTCCATGGCAACTACTTGACGTGACATAAGTGTTCATTTTTGAAATTGAGAGCCCAGGGACATGATTAGCTACAGTAATAATACCACGTAAACCACCTAAACAGAGATCTTTTGTTCAGGGCCAAGTAAACTAACTTTCCTTTTCCTCTATGGGGACCACAGTTCACCAAGTTAAAAAAAACCCTTCTGGTTTCTAGCAAATTCTTACAAGAAGCAATAACGCATTTACTTATACACATATAACCGAAGTAACGAATCCCTTAAATTACCCAGTATACAGTACATCAGGTAGTCTATAGAAAGTCTACATGAAGACGATTATACCAGGGGCACCCCAAAGAGGCACAAATACAGATATTTCAGAACATTTTCAAGTCTATTGAAATTCACCTGCAAAGAGATGCCAAAGACATAAGTGCTCAATCGCCATTAAAGTATTTAAAAATAAGTACTCATCAGTATATTGAAGATGATACAGCAAATTAAAGTTCTAGCATAACATAGCAGTAAAGGGGGAGCCTAATTTAATAAGCATTGCTCCACAGTGAAGAAGGAAAAAAAAAATACCCACCTTAGGAAACACAAAACTAGAGCAGCCAGATCCTTTATACCTGTTTCCCTGCCCGCCAGGTATGAGTTGGGGGCAGGAATTAAGCACCCTCTGCCAATCCCAACCTGCAGACTCTTCAGAGATCACAATCAGCCAGCACAGGTGCAATCCAAGGTTGATTTATAATGGGATGGGGCTGATGGGGAACAAGTCCTAAAACCACTTGGCCTCAACTAACTCTTCTCAGCCCTGGTGTTCATGTTGATTGCCCGATCCAGCTGAATGTATTCAGCTCAGGGCTGACGGCTGATACCTTTACTCATCAGCTGTAGTCGTACTTTCTCCTTCTGCAATATGGTGTGCAGTCGATATAGATCACTAAAGCCACCTTGAAAAAACAGTTTACTTTTATGAAATCATCTGAGAGAATTTTATATCTACTAGAGTAAGGCTCCGCATAACACCTAGTTTTTATATTCTCTTTAATTCTCACATCTATTTCAGACCTCCATTAAAACTGCATAACGTTAATTTATTCAGGAAAGCTTAATAGTCTCCTGTTGGAAAATTCCTCCATTAAGTTGATATTATGTCGCTTCATGGAAGGCCTGAACAGATGTCCATTTTTTCCTGGAGGGATTATTATTCAGAGCTATGCTCACAGATGCACTTTCTTACAGTAAAAGTGCCTGGAAATGAACATTCTCTGTGATATACCATCTCATCTTCTTAACTGACTGGTCAAACAATGACAAAACTGTATTGTTCGTTTTAAAGGATGTTTAAGGACTCATTCATGAAAGACCTAATACTGGTGGAGAAACGATTCGAGGAAGAGCAATGAGTCAGACCACTGGCAGCCACCTTCGGCTGGAGGAAGCCACAGATATCCAGGCTGCACATGAACTCCCTGAACAATTCTACTCTGCCTATTTTTAGCACTGAAAAAGAGTTTAACTTCTACTTCCTCGGGAAAAAGGAAAATGGCAAGGTTTGAAGGGACTTGTCCTGGGATTGCGGTGATAGGCAGCAGAGCCTTTGCTATGGGTGCCCTTCACATGGGACAAAGGAAAAGATGAGCTGAGCTAGAGGAGAACAAAGGCAGAGTTAAGGCACAAATTCTGACACCTGCCCATCAGCTAGTGTCCTGAAAGGAGAGACCCAGCGCAGAAACACCCCCATTGCTAGAGCTGAGCGGCGAGGGGATATTTATTCTCACCGTCCCCGCAGCTAATGTTACTGCCTCTCAACCTGGGCACCGGAGAATGACATATCCTCCTTGTCTTTATTTGTTCCCACTGAGTTCATTAAGTGTTTTTCTTCATCAGAAATGAAAATATTGAGTTCTTGAATATGCCGTGTGTAGGGGTTTTACTGCATTTGCTACCACACACAGCTACGAAGCATGTGGATAAAAACATAGTGTGCTCTTGTGTGACTCAGATATTGCTGTTGCTGCATACTCAGAGAAGTTTTTCTTTAGAATTCTCTGTCCTCTGAGAGAAAGCTAACCCTCTCTCTGCTTAGGCTTGTGCTGTTGCTGGAAACCAGGAAGGAAAAGCAAAGCTGCACGGAAGGCAAATCCCACTATATTTCAGTGGTCAACAAAGGAAATACTCCTTGGTGTAAGGCTCCCGTGTTCAGCAAGGCACAGAAAAAACGGAGGTTGAGACAATCTGTTCCCGGGAGACTTGTAGGCTAAATGGCAAGCTACAGAAAGGGAGCTACACAGCAAGCGGAGAACGGCGTCTGAAAAAAGCCTCATTAGCCCTCCAGTTCCTTCACCCACAGCATCTGTTTGTTTCTTCTCAGAGCTGGCATTTCTGAAGGTCTGTATGCTCAGTACTTATCCCAAGTATCCAGCAGTGAGAAATAAAGACTGCATAGTCCTCTGAGTTAAGGAGTTATTGTGTTAAAACTTTGCTTCTCTAATCAGTCTGTGTTGTGAAAATTCAGGTGCTGAACTGAGAAAAAGACATCTAGAGTAGAACAGAGATGACTAAGAAAAAGATTCCCGCTGTTTTAATTGCTTTTGTACCAAGGTATTACCTCTTGATGGGTAAACATCAAATCAGCAATATTCTCAGGGTGAGCAGTAAAACAGCAATCAAATAATTCCTTCCAGCTATACAGCAACAACTATGTGCTGTCCTGTCCTGCTCGTTTCCTCAGTATTTGGCACACTGCACATTGAATATACTTAAAAATAGCCCTATGCTGTAGACACTATTAAATTCCAATTATTCTATCCCTTTGTACTAACTTCATAACTTTGAAGCTTATCAGCACTTGTGTTTCCATGTTATAGAGAGAACTGTATGCCATGGCTGGCAGCAGCAATGTGGGAGTCAGCGAGCCAAAATGTTACTTCAAGACCTGTGTTTATACACCGATGGCTCTCTCACACATTCCACTGGCATCTGTTACAGGGAATTTGAAATCCAGCATTATCCAAACAAGTTTTAAAATAATCCTAATATTTCTTAGCATTAAAAAATAAAAAAAAAAACTTTTATGTAATTTTCTTTTTTTTAACCCATATTTCTACTTTAATCAGATCAGTTTCTGCATTACTGTCCTGTCACTACCTCACACTTTACTATCCTTCATAATCTGAGTACATACTTAATCATCAGTTTAGACATTTTCTAGGGGATCTTAATTCCCATTGCAAAAAGGAAAGTATTCACATTTTGGAACTGTATGACACAAGTTCATTCAGTAAATTGTCTTGGATTACCCGGTGATTCGGGATGCACCTCTGTTGCCGAACAGGCAAGTACTGGAGACGAAGCTGACAGCTATTCCTCGTCTCATCCTGCAGCTCTGTTGTGGGGCCTCCTAAGGACCACTCCCTGCAGGATGAATGAGGTTACAGGTTTGCCTCCCTCCAGCCTCTGGCATTACCCCACCGTAGTTTGCATTCTCCATCAGTCCTGGTATACCCTCATAACACAACCCAGACCATAACACGTGGCACAAGCTCCTCAAGTGCATCATGTCCTCTCAGTAAACACTACCTTTTAGGACCTTCTCATTTAGACCATCTCGTTTTCAAGTCAAACCAAGCCTGCATTATTATTATCCACAGCTAATTTCCTACTTCCCCCAGAACCACAGATCTATACGTTTATCCTCTTCCTATGATGTATAAATTTACCTGACTACGCTAATTACACATAGCCACATTTGAATGAATATTTACAATGAAAATGTTGCTTCAGTGAATGCTAGGGATGAGTTCTCTGAGTTCAATCAGCAAAAACTCAATAGATGTCAACAGAGTCAGTTGGGATTTTCATCTGTATAAACAGGAGCAGGATCTGACAGCCATACAAATTACATCTGTTCCATTGCAGCCATCTGTAATTCAATCTCCAAAATATTAATCAAGTTTATCTGACATGATTTTTCCTCCTTCATCAGCTCACTCTGCTTATTGCTTCTTGGTCTGTTACCCTTATACGCTAGATTTTTATTCCCCTTAATATTTATGCCTTTAAGAGAGATTGCTAGATTTACTGGACAGCTTTTAGTGATCAATACCACATTACCTTCTCTTTAATCATTCTGTACATATAATTTGTTTGCTATATGGTTCTCTAAGGTCTGGTCTTTCTTTGCACTGCTAACCTAACACAATACGCTTAGGCTTAGCAGTACATTTAAGTATTATAAATCACTGTACACTCAAAAACTAGTAGGTCAAGCACTATCTTGATTTTTATGCCAATTTCTTAGGAGTTTCATCTTATTATCCTGAATTCTCAGGCCTTACTCTGAAGTGAGGTCACAGTTCATTTTTCTCTACACCACAACAAGGACTAGAGTACTTGACTAGAGTACTTCTCCCTCTTTTAATAAAAGCTTTGATTTCCTTAAGCATTTCATTTCTCTAGAATTCAGAAAAACACCGCCTGTTTTGAGGTCTGACAGAAATGGCTATGCTATAAAGTCTTTTTGAAAACCTATTGATACATTTAAGTTTTTCTACAGTAAAATACTGCAGCTGCACTCTCACATCATTTTACCTTACTGTCTTCTCCAGGGGTGACTGGCTGTCCCACTTTTTTCCTGTGCATTTGTTCAGCTGTACTTTATATTATTTTTTCCTAGAATTAATAAACACGATATCAAAACACTTCTATACTCCAGTCTTGGCTACTGAATCCACTTAGATAAATATGGGATTGTTTCACCCCAATTTAATTTTGCAACTTCCAGATATTAGGTACTTATGAAAAGCCTCCACTGAGCTTCCTGAAAGTATTTTCTTTCCAATTTTTATTAGATCTCATTAACTATTCTAAAGACTATTTCAATAGAATCAAAGAAAATGATCCAGGTGTCCTAGATATTTAATAATCATCTTTGACTCCCCTCTAGGGCCTGGAAGAGTCCACCTTCCTTGATCTTTGGGTCTTACTGATGCTATGTATTTTACATGGAAATCTCTATATCTGTTTTTCTTAAAGAATCTTCTATATCTTGCTAGTTTTCTCATTACCCAGCATAGAACCGTGTACCAGAACAATTCTTTACAAAAATACATATAGTGTATAAGTCTACAATTGCTTGCATAGGTTAACAACTAACATTGGATTGAGACAATCTAATTTCCTTCTAGAAACAAAGTAAATAAAGGAGAAACAGTAACTGTCATATTTTGAACAACTAAGGCTCTAGTTCACATAAGACAGAAGCAAATCAAGGAAATAATGTCTAGGTGAAAATACTCTCAGTTGAACTTCAAGCAATACTTACAACTAGTTGAATAAAGTATTGCAGAGAACTGTTAGCTATTGACTGGCAAAATGGTTTTGCATTCAGTGCTGTATAAATCACAATAATCTGGATGATACAATAGGCAGCATATGAATTTAAAATATATACAATCCCAAACGAGGTAGAATTCCAGTATCCTAGAGGTCAGGATTAGAAATCAAAACTTTCTTGATACATTTGTAGACAGTTCTAAAAACAACAAAGTGAATCTCAGTGGGGACAACTGAACAACAACGAACACACACAAGCACAAACCAATCAACTGCATAAAAACATGAGCAACAACTTGCAATGCAAATGTTCTGCTGAAAAACATCTGGAGGTTGTTCTGGATCACAAGATGAAAATGGATCATCAGCAGGGCATTTAAAAGGAAAGAACAAACGGTACAGAGATGCACAAACAAAATCCTGAAGGAATTCCTTCCAGTCTGTGGAGGACTCGCAAGGCTGCAGGCAAAGTCTTGCTATCAGTTGTGAGCACCACATCTCAGGAGTGAGGTAGGCAATACATAGTTACACCCGCCCCCCTCCAACCAACCACCCTGCAAAAAAGTCAGGCTAGTTTTTTTAAGTAATATGCAACATCTGAATACTTTCTTCACCAAGACAGAAGAGATACTTGCTCGTAAGTCTTCACATAAAGTTTATGTGTTAGACTTCTCAAAGCAAAGCACCTTTCAAAGATTCCCACAGTATCCAATGCTGGTTTTAAAATTTTATTTTTAGATTTTAAAAATTTGTCTAATCAGTTTTGGAGGAAAAAAAATATTAAACACATGCTAATTCTTCACGGGAATGTTGATTTTAAGCATGGTTGACAAAATCTGAAAGACTGAGATGAGTAAAGCAGTGTCCATGTATCAGGTGCTTATTATTTTTATCATTCTTCAAAAAGAGACTTCAAATTAGAAAGGCTTGACCTATTCATCCCCTGATACAGATACCAAGGAAGTCATAACAGATGAGGAGAGCACTGTTTCTACCCAACATTACCAAGAAAAAGTCAAGAATCTTAAACAAAAATTACCTCAAAGTGGCCAAAGGACAGACAGTGTTAATGCTGAATTATAATTAAATCTCTGTAGAAAGTTTTCTACTTCTGGCACTACAGCTCAAGAAGACATAAATTACTGTTTCATTCCCCAGAGGGCAATTTAGCCTTCTTTTTAATGGAGTTTTAAAACCTTGTAAACTCTAGAAAAGATTCTTCACATTTTGCCACTACTCTGCAAATATTAAGGGTGCCTAGATTTTAAATATTTTTAGGCACATTGATTTGGCATACAGCAAGATGTAAATGATCTTATTTTGGCTTCACTGTTGGGCCCAACTTTTTATTAAAGTAAATCTAAAGTAATACCAGGTAAAGTTAGGGGAATTGGTACTGATTTCAGCAGCAGCAAGTTGTATCAGCATCAGTAAACAAAGGACACACGCACAAAGGTTTTGTTGTATCTGATACAATGCCTATTATTTCAGATGGAACCAGTTACCTTCTGCAAAATTTTGAGAGTTTACCCCTTAACAGCCAAAATTGCTACTTTCAGATACTAACAATCCTAATCACAAAACTGATGTAAAAATCATATTTTGTAAAAATAAAAAAGTATTTCAGATTTCCATTTTTACCCATCTAATTTAAGGTTTAACTCACCTAATTTACATATTTTAAAGCATTATCTCAAGAGCTAGAGACATCTTGGAAGCAGGAAATACGCTGGGAAAAAAAGAATCCCTCCATCCCTCGCTGTCTCGCTGCCAAGTATTATATGACTGAAGAAGAGCTTGCAATCCTGGTTATCAGAATTAAAATGACCAACTGAGTGTCTAGGGTTCAAGACCACAATCTAGCCAAGCTGTTGCTCCTTCCCCTTTCATGTGTTTATAACAGCACCTGTACCTTTCATCTTCATAGCAAGTAGCAAAGTTGAAGAAATGAGGCAATTTTCCCTTTTTGTTTTTACTCACCTGCGTGACCTCTTGCCTAACCACTGCCTGCCACTCAGTACACACAACATGTGAAGCCCACCTTGAGAAGACATGAGCCGCTACCATGTTATTTTTGATGGAAAGAAGAGAAGGAATTTTCCTATTGCAGTGAGGGGGGATGATTACACAAGGCACAACTGCTGCCCGCTTTGCAGAACTTGCCTTAGTGAAAGAAAGACAAGCCCATGAAATGTTTCATCGTTGAGTTCTCCTGCCTTTTTCTTATCAGTAATTAGTGTGAGCAGCAGAATGTGTACACTTCCTCAAAGGAAGTAATTACTGTGTAGAGGGCCAGAAGTTTTCAAAACAAAGCTTAAAAGACATCAAAATTACATAGGCCTTCTGCAGGATTTCTACAGGGGCAATTTTTTTCCTCTCTCATTCCCAAAATAAATCATAACTGTGCAATAATTTTGTTACCAGTCTCTATTGATAACAGACAGCATAATAGTGACTAGGCATCCTCAAGGCTGGACCAAAATTCCTGCACTGTCGTGATGAACTATGACACAAAGAACAGGTAACCAGCACTGCTGTCCAGATCTTGAAGCATTTTTGCTGTCACTGGTGAGTGACCCTTTCCAACTTTACTCCTGCTTTTCTTAAACTAGCTTTTCATTTCAGGCAGGAAAAGACTGCAGTCTCTGGAAGCAAGAAAATATGAAATTTGTAACCAGGCAAGAAATTTAAAATAACTCTTAAGTTAAGGTTAAAGGCAAAACTCCCACCTGCCCCTTCACCAGTTAAATCCGGTAACGGTGCTTTCTCTCAGCCTGCGTCTTCAAGTCACACCAACACCCTTCAGTCTCAGGCAGAAGAGTAGAAGAGATCACTGAGGTCAGTGTGAGAGGGGTTTTGCCTTTCACGGGACTACTGAAGACACTGAAGCACACCCAGCAGTCCTGTGTTCATGCTTGTCGGTCATTCGTGAAAGGTAACCAGAAACATTTTCAGCGGGAATAACTCATGATGCTCAAGGTTGAACAGAAGAAAGAGAACAAGCACAGGCTGATGATAATATGTGAAGAAGGGAATAAAAAAAGGTAACAGTAATAAAGAAGGAGGGACAAAAATACCCACTGAAAATAATTACATCCCCAAAACAGTTGCTCTCAGAAGAGGCTTTTCTACTGGTTCTACAGGGCTGAAGGGAGCAATTATTACTGACAAATATTGCAGAATATCCTACTGCCGTAACTATGAACAGATGTTCCCTTTCCAGTAACTTGAAAAGTGCAGCTAAATGTTTGAGAGAGATGGAAGTTTCCAAGCCCCAGACACTAGGGTGTCGTGCCCTCCTGGCATTCTAGCAGGTAAGTGACAGTGCTATTTTGGACGCCACATTCAGCATGTACCCAAACTAACAGCATCACAGAGAATACATTTCCTCTACAGTTTTCTAGGAAAGTTTCAGAAACTGAGATGACAACATGATACCAGAATGCAGCCAAGTATCTCTAGTCTTAGACTATTTTAAAATAGTAAAGAGTCTCCTTACAGCCACAGAAACAGTTGTTCCACACCACATGCCAGAGAAACATGCTAATAAATCCATCATTTTACCTGTGGTTCAGGATCACAGATTTGAGTGGTGAAGGACTTTGGTTTTGATAACATGTTTTGTGTTCAGCAGAGAACGGTAAAGCAAGGGGACTTGTGGTTCAGTCTGGAGGAGACAGGCATTGGTGTGCCTTGCCCCCATAGTGTGCATGCTACATGCTGGAAGAGAGCTTCAGATACAAGGTCTATCGATATTGTCATTGGGCACGATTCACTGATTTAATCTTGGCCATTGTCTCTATCATCACAACAAAATCAAACAGTTTTTGAAAAGGGCCAGAAAAGCTAGGTACTTAATTCTGAGGTCTTTGGGGAAAGTACCTCAGTATCATTGAACAAAGATCAAATTAAAACAGATCAAGAATTTCCCCATATTTGTAAGCGGGAACAGTTTTTAGAGTAAGCTGGTTTTGAACAGTCATGGCAGATAATCAGGTTTGTGGGGCAGGGTCTCTGGCTTCAGAGTACAATTAATATATGAATAATATTTGAAACATAGACCATTGGCAAAATTACTCATCTGCCTCCTCAGGGATCCATCCATCCATGGATGACCAAGCAAGTTATTTTTCTTTTTTTACTCTGTGTAATTAAATCAGTTAACTGGAAACTGAGTGATTCATACTTTATACAGAAAATTTTCTCATATAGTTTACCACTAATTTTTTCCCTCCCATTACTCTACAAAGAATTTGACAAGGATGGACTTACTTGATCCTTTGGCTTTTAGTTCTGTTCATGAAAAAGGTGCGAGGATCAAATCTCCTGTTCAGTCACCCAGTACTTTCTATGGATACTACCCAGCTAACATCAACAGCTACATCAATTCTTAGTCTTTCTGCACCTCTTGTAATGCTAAACCAGGCACATTCCACAAGACCTGGAAAGGTCTCCTTAACTCCATTTGTTTTCTGGAAGGGGCTCCATTAATCACACACACAGATGGGCTCACATTTTGGACTACAGTCCTACCTGACATGGCTTTCTTTGGCTTTCATAGCAAGACATTAATTATTACTAATGTCCAGGGAATAGTGGGTATGCCAGGGCTCCTCTAGTGTCCAAGTGTCTCCTTGAAAAATTACATGCTCCTGAAAGAATCCATGTCTGCTCTATGAGTTCCTTTCCTGAGATCCTTCCAGCCTTTTTCTTCTCACTGATGTTTGAAAAATTAAATGAATGTTCTGGGTACCTGGCGACATCATTTCTGAAAATGCTTCTTCCTGAAAGCACTATATGTTTCCAGCACTCATTAGAGTGTGCTCACATAAATGAGTGTGTGTATATTCCCCACCTTATATCTTAGCCAGCCTATCTGACTCCAGTTTTGCCATCCTGAAAGGTGACAGTTAATTCCTGTTGGAAAGCCTGGGGACTCCAAGTGCATAATAATGCAGGTACAATTTAGGGCAGGTCAGACAGAAACTTTTTTAACTGTGAACAGTGGGACAGCATCTCTCCCTCTGCTCCTCAGTTCTCTGCCAAGTGTTCGTGGACACCCAGCCTATACACCGTTTCAGAAGAAAACTGAGAGGCGAGGAATAACAATCATTTAAGTGTTAACAAAGCCAGGTATCCATCCCCCAAGGGATGAACTCCTTAAGTTGCTTGATAACTGCCCTGTTTCTAAGGAACGAAACAGTAAATAACATGACAATAATGAGAGATGTCTCTTAGTGGAGTCTATAGGAGTGGCACACCCAGTATTAGCTTAGCTCAGAAGCAGCGAGATGGAAACAATCAGAGACTGTCACCTTTTAGTTGAAAGAAATGTTCTTTAAATAAAAGTTGCTTCTTAGCCAGACTTCCCAATCTTAAATATTACTGATTTTACCAACACACTCTTTCCCCTGCCCCCAGCATCATAGACTATAAATTGTCTCAGCATGTGGGGCATATTTTGTAGGTGTTGGAAGTTACTGTTCTGGATTCCAAGAACACACTAGCTGTTCCTTCAGCAAGAATCACTACCAATGGACTTTAACCTGCCATACAACACGCTGCAGTGGATTCCCTATACTGTTCTGTAAAGACACTGTACTTCCTGATGGGCAAAGGGTTCCCTCCTCAGTGAGAAAAAACAGCTGAGAGGAGGTAAGACTACACCACAGATCAGATTGCCAAACTTGCAAAAGACTAACTGCTTTAACAGCCAGATTTCAGAAAAACGCAGGGACCTTGAGAATAGGACTTTAAAAATAAATCTTCAGACCTATAACACATGATAGTTTTACAGCATCCCATAAAAGCTGTCCTTCCTTTCAATGAGAAGTAAAGTTTATAGGAAGAGAGCTGCAATTTTTATTTTTTTTTTATTTTAGCAACACAGATAAATTCTGCTCATTCTACAAAGCCTCACACTCAAGGTAGTGATTTCCTTGTCCTCAGACTAAACATGGGGTTCTTCTCTCAGTTCCTTCTGCCCATATTCCTCTCCCTCTGTATCTGACTAGTCACGTTCATAAACTACCAGGTGTGCCAAGCATACGCCTGTGACCCTAGAACACCATTTTACTGGGAGCAACAGTGGAGGCCGTGCTGGCACGCCAGCCTTCTAATGGCACATCAGAGGCAGATCACACCATAGCATAACCCTGTGCAAGAAGAGAGAGAGGCTAACTTTCATGTCAGCAAGAATCCCAGTTTGCTGATCAGAGGAGGGCAGCAGCCCATGACATGCTTCACAACACTGGCAGCACACAAATATGAGAAAGATGAGGATCCTCAGCACCATCCGTTTTGATCTACTGTTCCACTACTGTGTGCTGAATTACAAACGTAGATAGAGCCCAAGGGAACTAATTAGTTCCCTCCAGAAGAGAGCTGGGGATTAAACTAACATACCCAGAAGCGTGTATAATCAGGGAACCAGGAACCAGGTCAGGACGCTGTGTTATATGACAGCATAGATATACCCTTCATCATCAATTTGTGCAATGATATCCACTGGTCCTGTAAGGGCACAGCAACTTACAGCAGCTGGTAACACCAAGGTAACGCCATTTGTTTAAAAGAATAGATGATGTACTACATTCTCTCTTTTTCCTCCTACATCAATAAAAGACATAAAAATTCAGTCAGATTGCTGGTTGCTGTCGATGAGATACAAAGGCACAAGTGATACTGCAGCAAAAGAGGAGTGAGGCATTACAGATGTGGGATTTCTTAGGAAAAAAAGTTAAAAGTAGAGAAAACCCAGTTTGACTTAGACCCTTCTGTGAGAAGAACATTTAAAATCTGTCAGTTGAATGTTATTAATATTGTAAATCAGAAGCAAAGTCCCAGTAAAAACTGTGACTGGACACAAGCATGGTGGGAGCTGAAGAATGAGGAGCCATCAAGCAAGTTACATGAGTCCCCATTGCATTGCAACTGGAAGTCTGGTGAGCAAGGCTGTGAAGAATAAATTATTAATCCCACATGCAATTCACATTGTTTTATTTAATCTGGCAATATACTAGTGTATAACCAGAACAGTCTGGGTCCTTATGTTGCCTGCCCACCTGGTATACAAGTCCAAGGAGAGATATCACCTTCCCTACAAGCTTTGTATCTCCTAGATCTTCAGTCATGTTTACAACAGCAATGCAACTGTCTCTATCTCACAACTACTGTTAAAAGCCACAAAAAAGTGTTGTGTATTAATATTTTTATTTCACAAGAACATCGTATTGACCCAGATTAATTCCTTATGCATTTTGCTTACCGTTTAAAGGGCTGAAAACTTTACACTCATGTGGTAGTTGTTTTCTCCATGGTACTAACATCTCATTTACTACACACAGAGAAAGCTAATTTCTGGAGAGCTAACATCACTAATTTGTTCCTTGTGCTACTGTTGATTTTTTCCTTGTATATCTACTGTCTAGAGCCCATAAGAGCTCCCCAAATCCAGGAAAACACTGTGCCTCTTCTCTCCAAGTCTCATTTTATTTGGTTTACTGTCTAAGAAAGGAGATTATTACATTATTACATTATTCTT
Source organism: Falco naumanni (assembly GCF_017639655.2). Lineage (NCBI taxonomy): Eukaryota > Metazoa > Chordata > Aves > Falconiformes > Falconidae > Falco > Falco naumanni. Next base: position 20,049,949 of record NC_054065.1, read on the forward strand.
GAAGATAAGACATTTACCACAGATTTACATTTTTTTAATACTTTGCTTTTTAGAAAGAGAAACATGTAACCCACAAGCTTTAAAAGCTTGATGTACGCTGAATATAAAGACTCTCAGGAGATGAATTACAATAATGAATACCCCCTCAATATAAACACATAAAACTCCGCTAATGAAAACTGTAAACAGTACTGAAGTATGAACTGAAATTGCCATATGTAGTTATTGCATGTATGAGAGGCAGAGACAGTCATGTCAGGCATTCTTAGAAAAAAGTGATCATTTCTGCTTGTTCTCAGGCCAAAGAGGGAACTGGCTTCTGAATTTGAGGCTCTTCCAAGGCTAAGTGATGGGGTTTTTTTTCCCTATCAGACACTGAAAGTCTTTTTTAGATTTAGTCCTACTTCTGGATGAAATCAGTCATGCAAACACAAAGGCACAGAAATAAGCTTACTGTGAGGGAAGTTCACTAAACGATTGGATACCTGGAAGCCTCTGATAGTTGTATGAATGTATTTTATCATCTTGAAGTGTTTCATAAAACTTCAGAGGAGAGGTGAAGTCTGTGTCTAAAAAATGGCAGGCATTCTTACGAAATATTTACGCCAAATTTTCAGCAAAACCAGTGGGAGTTAAAGACTCCCACCAGCTCCCAGAAAAGCTTAGCATCTTGCAGTAAACCATAAATGAGCAAAAAGATAAAATATCTTCCTTACACTGTATTTCAGTGCTTTTAGATGAGAGTTAAATATAGGCATACTGGCTAGATAGAAAAGAAACGCATGTTACCTCTGCCAGCGGTATGAAGACTGTCAGTTTGGCAGCTTCCAAGAGCATAATTTTGTACATGGACTTTTATCAAGAAAGTTTCCTATTCTAGATCAACAGTGGAAACAGTACACAGAAATACATGTAGTCGCCAGTGTCTCTGTGCTTCTTATCTGCGTGACTCATCTCTCAGAAGATATTTTATGCCTGTGAGATCCTCAGACTTTCTGCTCTGAATTTCCAGCTAACATGCCAAATACAATTAGTGTCAAACACCTGATGGCTGTTTCTGAGACCATGAAGGTGTGGTCAACTAATTGCTAATATTTAGCCAGTCGTTTTCACTGAGGTTGTTGGGCCTTTTACTTCTTTCCTGAGCAGATAAAGCTATTATCAGTTTGTGTAACACAGGAGTGGTCACGACCCTCAGCAAGGTAGCACAATATATAGAGTGCCTGTGCGGTAACAAACATGAAGGCACGATCCTAGCCACCAACATTTTCCAAATCTAGGGCCCTTAATTCTCCTGTCTATGCTTGCCTGAATCATATCTCATCCCGCTCTGGAGCTGATGATTTATTTGTTTGTGTAAGGCACTACATATAATACACATAAATATATGAAAATGACAACTTATGTAGGAAAAGGGGAACAAGAAAATGCACAGCTTTTTTCCATCCATTTCCTTATAAATTTTAATTACCAGAAATAAGATAAAGTGTCACCCTTCCCCATCAGCCTCTCCACCCATTATTATCTGTCCTCAGCTCCTTGGACAAATCAGGGTTGGGGGAGGTTGGTTTTCAAGCGGTCAAAATCTTCAGGGTTTTTTGTGGAGGCAATTATCCTTGAACTAAGACTCCATTGAAACAAGCCTACAAATACTGAGGTGTTTATTTTCCATTTCTGTTGATTAAAGTATGAGCTCATTTTTTACTCTGCCTCTTTCATACTCTTAATAAACTCATGCCCTGTGGTACTGGTGACTTTTACAAATCAACTTCTCAACTACCCATCAATCTTTACACAGAGCATTAATGTTTTATTGTTCTTGTTCTGGTAGTAATGATTTTTCACTTCCTCCGCTGATTTTTTTAATCAAAAGTAATTTACAGCACTCTTCACCAAGATGAGCTTTTACCAATTCTAAATACATCACATGTGTGTTCTCTGCCACTTGGTCAAATCAGAAATTTGACTTATATGCTTTGCTGGCTTTAAATCAAGACGTATTAGGTAATAAATAAAACGGTCCTGTAGGAATTTCCTTAACCATTTATATAGAAAGAAAAAATATAAGTTTTTGCAGGTAATTTTATTATGCATAACTGCATGAAATAGCCTTTTAAAATAACTTAGAATGCTTTGATCTGCAGTCTCATTAAAAAAACAAGCAGGTATCTTAACACATCCAGATGATTTGCCACTATTCATGAAACAATCACTTTGGAAGTTATTGATTATGAATAACTTAAAAGCTGTTTAGAGTCAATACGAATCAAGGCAAACACCTACCTGGCTTTTCATGTATGTTCTATTCTACAGGAAGCAGTTCTGAAGATCTCCAAGACCTCATTTAACAGGTGATCAGCTTTGCCAAACATTTTCTTTACAACAGTGGCATAAACATCACTTTCGATTCTCTGCTGTGCAATAGAGGTAAGACTGTTTCCTTACAAACACACTGTTTAGTGTGCTTTTAAGCTCATAAGATCCTCGGAGAGTGGCATATATTTTACTATAAACGTTGTATAGTATTTCTTATTACGTCCAGTAGGAATTACAGTAAAATTGTAAAAATAATACCTATTAGATCTTCTCAGCAATAATTTATAACCATTTGCTAAGTGCTCAGCGAATAATTTCAAAGTATGATTTTTCACATTGGTGCAACCAAAAAAAAGTCAGCTGTTTACACCCATCTGTGAATCCTCCATGAATGTTCTTTATAATATTGTTAACACTTAAACATCCAGTCACTCAATATTTGTTAACTTTTCCTAAACTTAATATTTAGATTTGTGTATACTTGATTTTTTTTTGTATTTTGGAGGTTTTTCAGAGCTGAAAGCAAGAAATTATTACGTCCCTTGGTAGATACATTGTAAAAATGCCATTTTCTGTCTCTCTTCTGTTTAAGAAATAAGCTGATTAGAACACAGACAGTAACTGCTTCTTTCTTCAGACCCTGTTGCCAAAAAGCTTCAGTATACAGAAGAATTTCTTCTGGCAGTGTATAATCTTTGAATTTTGAACAAGCTTGACATTTATATTATATAATTAGGAGTAGCAGTTATGTTGCTATGCTGCTTTTCCCATATAGCACAAAAATCCAACATCAGAGACTGAAAGTTCATGACACCATTATGCATTCAATAGCCCATCTTCACTGAAATATATTTTTCCCTTCTCATTTGTCAGATAGTTATCAATTTTTATTAAAGGGAATCTTACTGGATGGGCCAATGGAGGGACTGGAGTGAAAGCGTGTGGAAGGGGAGAGTTACCAGCTCACAGGGTGCAACATGAGGACACAGATTGGGCACATGACTGAAAGCTGCACTTGAAAAAGAAAAAACAGAGTAATTAAACAAAAAAACTCCAGCCTACGCTATAGCTCTTTCTTGGCTGTGCACTGTTTTTCTGAACTACAGGCCACTTAAAAGTGCTTGATTCAACAGCAATGGAAAGCAAAGCAGCAGATAGGGTTGTAAGACCTACATATCTATACATTGCCTCAAGCAGCAGCTGAAACTATACCTCTATCAAGCATACATGAGAAGCAAAGAAAATACAGGCCCCATATAATTATAAATACCATTATAAACGATCATAAGAAAACATTTGGAAGAATCAGCATGAAACTATAAGGACCTTCCACCAGACTTATCTAGTTGCCTGCTCTGTGGTATATTCAAATGTATTTCTTCTATTTCAGAAGTCCACACAGATTTGCTATAAGGATGGTTATATGTAATACTAATATTCAAATGTCTAGTATTGTATTGAATATCCAAACAAGCTAAACAATATCACAGATGCCAGTGTCTCTTGGAAAGAAGGTTCTTAGGAGCAAGAATATGATGTTCAGAGAGATCAGAAAAGCCCACATCCTTTCTTATCTTCAGTACAGACATCCTGTGACCAGCTAAGCATTACCCAGTCTTGTCAGCTGCTAAGGAGTATGACTCTCACGCTGAAACTGTGAAGACAATATTGGGTATCTATTAAGCAAGAGCCCTGTGAGGCATAAATCCTGGGAGAAGAGATAGGAATGCAAATTAAGTTCTTCAGAAAGAGTCAAGATCCAAAGGTCTCAATTATTCTTTAAAAAATAATAAATTAAGTTCATGGTCAGTTCTGTTAAAACACTGCTATTGTCAAAGTATTACACCAAGGTCACAATTCAGGCAATTTCAGCTTTAAATTCTCTCTGAATGCCGAAAAGGTAGTTCAGGCAAAACCCTGACATGCAGAAAATATATTTCTAATGAGCTCTCCTGTCTGCATTCAGCCCACTAAGTAAAAACATGACTAAAAAAAATGTTTATCAGGAAACAGGGAGTTTGGAGTATATTTGTAAAATTCAGATTATTTTACTCACTTCTACCCCTATAATATTCTTTTTTTTTATTCTATAATACTGAAGAAGCTCAGCTTCTTTAGGGTGGAATTATCTGGAATTTGCTTTTGGAGAGCTAGAAGATTTTCATATATTCAAGACTTAAAGTGAAAAAACATTAATTTCAAAAGCTGATATAGAAGGATTTTATTAACATCAGCTGTCCTTTTTCATGGCACAAAAGGAAAGACAGTAGGACTATTTAGAAAATAAAATAGTTAATCTAGTTTCCTTTAATGTTCTCAAAACACTAGCAGGATCTTCAATGTTATTAACTATTAGGGGAAATATATATCTTAGGGCTTGTTTGTGCATGGAAAAATTGCTTTATTCACGTCTGTTAGTATCAATGCAATCACAGCACTAATGCAGACCAATTACTATATGAGAAACAAATTAAATTATACCAGTGCAACTTCATTCAAATAATGCTTCACCAGGAGTAACTGAGTTGGAGTTGGAAGAGAAGATTAAGAAAATCATACCTGGGAAAAACTTTTGTGCCAGTAAAGAAGGCTGTGTGTAAACCAAACCTTCAGTATAGAGTACTTACGAAGTCTCATCAGTGGTTATTTAATGATTTTTAGAAAAATAAATTGAAGTAAATGCATCTGCATGAAGATCTTGGTCCTAAAAGTCACCCTCATCTTCAAGAAAGCCATCTTCAGTACTCACTGATATGTGAAGATACTCTTACAGGAAGATAATGATTTTCCCTAAGTGGTTATATACTGTCAGTATCAGAAGGACTGTTACAAGACCATCCTTTAATATTTTCCTACCTACCATCTATCAATATTTGGCAGCTTAAATGCTGAAGCACATGCTTTGGAGTCCGCTGGTATCTCGAGACAACATAGCGCAGCTACATATATATAAATATTTAGGGAAACTGAAGCAGTGACACTGAGCCTTCTCAAACTGGCATGGGAGTAACTAAAAACCAGCCGTCTGATAAATAATGGCAAAGCAAACTCGGGGGCACCCTATAGTTTGCTGCGATATACAGGGCCAGGAAGCTCACAGACAGATCCAGACCAGCTGAAAGCCTTAGAAGAATCAAGGTGAACTTCCAGTGGTCCTCTGGGAGTTTCTGCGCAGAGAAACAAGAGTGGGAGTGCATGTGATGCAGCCCTCAGAAGTGCATGGGGCTCGGTAGGGTGCAAAGCCGTGGAGTCAAATGCAGGCCAGGGTCTTGTGCCCTAGGGACTACTTTGCGTTCCAGGAATTCTGGATACTTGCCCACACCTCAGTCTTGTTTCTCTCTTTTCCCCAAAAAAGGAGGGAAAAGGGAATATGACATTTTGTCTAATGGCTTTTGTGTGATGCTCTGGTAGGAAGGAGCACTTAAAGGAAATGAACGGTCAAGTCTCTTACACTGATTAGTGCTCAGAGTCTTACAGGGCAGAAGAAAGGCTTGAGAAGTCTGCATTAGCCAGAGTCTAATTTAGAATGGGGAGCTAGAAAAATCAATGGTATTATGGGTGGAATGAATAGCAGAAAACAGAAAATAGACTACAACAAGCTATCAGTGAGCCAGCAGTTAGAAAAGCACATTATACTGCTTCCACCACAATGATCTGAGGAGGGACTCGCTGAGGAAGTACTGAAATGATCAGAAGGGTGTATAAACCATCCACAAACAAAGTAAATGAGGAAGAAAACACAATTATTTCTCTCTTGGGCACCTATAGAAAACAAAGCAAAACAAAACAGCAGGGAACAAAAATAAAAGAAGCAAAATTGCCTGTGAAAGCCGTGATGACCTCAAACTGTGCCTAGCCTCAGAGAACACCTGCTGTGTGAATTGCTTGGGTTTTTATTAAAAATGCAATTAATGTAAACAGTTGTAATAACGGAACAAAAATTAAACAGCGGTTATGTACAGCCAAGCCACAGTCCAATAGTCCTGTTTCCTTTCTCAAGCAGAAGCCTAACAGAGACGTCAGAGTGCTCAGCATGCCTGCTTGGGCGGGAAGGGCTCAGGGCACAGCAAAGCCAGGCAGGACCTGCAAGTGCTTGGTCACTGCGTTCGGAGTGTGGGCTCCAAACCTGCAGCCCAAAAACACACATATGAACACAAAGCCACCTTTCACTCTGAGGCAACTGAGGTCAAAATGCAGCTGAACACAACGGAGTGCCGTACACTCTCACAACATCTAACTTCCACAAGGACGCAGCGCATTGTGGCAGCAGGTAGCTAGAGACTGCAGCAAGGGCCCAACCTCTTCTGGCAGGCTTTCAACAGGAGAGGCAGGTGTTGCCTCTCTACATTCATGCATATTCCTGAATTTCTGTCCTCTGGAGAAATTCAGCTGAGACAGATCTTCTTGCAGTGACCTCTTCTTTTGTGGCCCCTTGCAGACAGAGCTCTGAAATAGGGCATCAGGGGAGGCATAAACGTTACAGAGGAAACTATGCCACAAGTTAAAGAACTTGGGATAAAAAAAACCCTCACTCCCTAAAGCTCCAAGGAAAACAGAAGCTCCTTGCCCTCTCTTCACAAAGTACATGCAAACAAATCAATTGAAACTTAACCCAACCCAACCCTGGGCAATAGCAGAGGAGGAGGAATGCACTAGACACAACCCAGCTAACCAGCTAGACATGTCAGACATCTATCGTATTGCGTGGTCCAGCAGTAGAAGGTGATCAGAAGAGTGCAAGAGGGTTCTAGAAATAAAATCTGTGAAGATTCAAGCTAACCATAATTTTTTTCCCCAAAAATATAAATATTAGCTGTTGGTTGCAAAGCATAGCTGTCTAGAAAGAAGATGTCTTGATCTTTCCAATTCATTATCTAAACAAACTAATTCAAAGTGGGGAGGGAAGCAATTTAAAATGTAAAAATAAAACAGAGAAAACATTGCTTGAGTTCACAGCCCTCCATGTGGTTTGGAGATAAGTTTACATGGGTTTATGTTAGTATGGTTGAAGGAAAAAAAGCAATTTTGTCATTAAAAGGGTGTATCAAGTCATAAAGCTCACATGACTGGGAACAGAATTGCTCAGTTTCTGTGTTGCCCAAAATAAAGTATTCAATGGGAAACAGGGCAAGAAATTAGCCATACAAGTGTAAGACATAAGTATTATTTTTACTTCTCACTAAGGCTTCTGCCCTTTCACCCCTCCTTCACTAGCTCCTTTAACCCCTCCCCCCCCCAAAAAAAAAAAAAAAAAAAAAGAGTTAGAGTATTTCTCATGGGATTAATAACTACATAAATTAACTTGGAGCTTAAACTTATTTTGCTAATTTAAAGGCTAAACAGGCTCATGAAGCAAAGTCTCCCCAGCACCTCCACAGGCAGTTCTGCAGGCAGAGTCTCCAGAACATCAGGGTGAATTCCATACTGCTTGGCACTGGCACCCTTTCCAGAGCCCATGAAGACGTGCCAGCTCATTTAGGGGCTGTGGGAGACAGCCTCACTGCAGCCCCAAAACGGTGCTTACTGCTTCAGAGGGTTCCCAGGGCAGGGCAGAAAAGATTGTCTCTCTGTCCTCCCTCACACGCAGGCATATACTAAGAAGAAGAAGACAGAAAAAGCCTAAGAGCGAGCCCAAACCCACTGGATTATTATGTGCTTTCTATCATATTTATATTTTTATAATTTAATTTCCTTATGCGTTGCAACTATGCAATGCATGTGATGAAACTTAAACCAACAGAAGTCACTTGGGTCACTGTCACCCCATCTCTCTCTCACAGGCAAACACATTTCAATTAAGAGAACGATTTGACATTCAAAAACTTTCATTGGGATTTATGTGCACAAAATTAATCTTATTGATTGGTGCCATGCAGGCCCTTCTGTAACTTCCCATGTTAATGAGGGTCACCCTTTTATTGTCAATACTAGAAGAACGGGAATAGAAATATGATAAAATTACTGGGGTTTACATGTCTTAACCCTTGTTCTTCCTTGCACTCCAAGGTAGTTTATTTCTTCACAACCACTTCTAAATCAGTGATATTGGGAGAAGGAGAAGATTAGGAATGTGGTAGGGCAGCAATGTTACAAATTGTTCTGGGTGCCATCCCATAGATTTATATATATATATATATAAAACACATGTTTATACACAGTGACTGACCAAAACCAGTAGGAGTGGCATTTTGTGTCTAAACTTTTCCCAATATTAATTTTAAAGGGTTGAGCAGTAAACACAAGTATATGCTGAACCTAATTCAGAAGTTATGTTGCATTTTTTACATCTTGGTCTGCCAATCACACATTTCAGCTGAATTAAAAACATGCTTCATTTGGCCTGATGTTATCCAAAGATGGCTGTGAGAAAAGGGAAAAAGTTGGGTTTTTACATGTTTTAGAAATTTTGTGTAAGCTGTAACTTTCTTGCCTGTGTGAAGTTGCATCAAGAATTACCACAGCACTTCATATCTAAAATACAATGAGACAACAGTTCAAAGAAAGTCAGAAGTGCTGCAGGTAAAAAACCATCCTGTTACACTTGATAAACCTTTGCAGGAGAATGCAAAATTTTCTATTAGCAAACAACTTCTGTAACAGCTCTGAAATGTGCCGTGAAAGAGAAATGCTGCTGTACGTCTTAGGCATGGGTTATGCTAGGAAACCATTCAGTCTAATCTTTCTGTTTCTGTTATATTAACTGTATTATTGTTAGCTTAAATTTACTGAGCGATGCCCTTCTGCTGAATCTCAAAAATGTCTCAAGAACTAAATCCATAGAGCAGCACTGAGCTCCAACCACCTTAGGAGCACAGCATGGACCCTGCACGCATAACACTGCATAACAAAGATAACAGAGAGCAAAATCCTGCCCTCAAAGCATCACAGGCAACACACAGGAAAAAGACTGTAAATTATAAATGTTCCAATGAAGGATCGTCACAAAACTATGCCACAAACCTTAATTTCTTGTCTAGTGAAAGATGCAAAATGAAATGGACCAGAGCACAAATGAAAATGGAGCTCTAGGAAGAAACGGCAGGCAAACTGTTGTCTTCTAAATGCTGCTTTCCCTCATGAAGGGTGGTCTGTGGGTCAAGACCCAAGTGGCATGGGTGTAGTAGTACTGTTTACATCTGGTTAATAGCCTGAACCGTTACTCATATCATGCGCAGCGTCATGGGTCTATGCCACACAGGCCCTCTGGGCTCCCAGGGTGGGCAGCAGGGAGGGTAAATCATGCGGCACTCCCGACGATGAAGAAACCTAAGAACCTCTGTCCCTGGCTTTTCACAGCTGTTAAGCTACCAGACTAACAGGCTTGGGAGGTTCTGAACATCACAGAGAACTGTAGAAAGGTTTTGTAAAGGTGAAATAATAATTTTCTTATTCTTTTCTTCAAAACAGAGGTCTTGATTCACATTATATGACAAAAACCAACATGTGAAAAATTGTTTCTACTTCAAAATTATTTGTTTCTATTTAAGAATTTCTTCTGGTTTTCTGACAGCTGTGATATAACCATAAAAACCATAATTCTCCACATCACAGATGAAATTAATAAGAAGTACTGTGATAAATGCTTTGAAAATAAAGAATTCTTTTCTTATTTCCTTTGACAACTCAAGAAAAAGAGGATATTCCAGAAGACAACATACCTGAAATTAATGCATAGGAACGCATTCTTTTACAGGGTACAGACATGCCTGTAAAACTTTTCTACTAGATAGCTTTAGCTATAGACTTCCTATAAACTTTAACTCCATGCCCCAGTTCATACTTAAATTAAACTGTTTGGAAATAAGACCATATCCAAGGAAACAGTGCTTGCTACCCAACAGAACAAAAAGAATAAACTGAATGGCTTAGAAAGATTCCCTGGGAACCTAATATTTTAATGAACAAAAATAATTAAAAAAAAAGGTTTAATTAGTGACAACTTAAAATTTTAAAAGATGTTACAACATTAAACATTTTGTTTCAGCGAACAGTCTGGTATATCTGATGAGTGAGCACAAGGAGTCTTTCTCTCTTACCTGGCTTTCTAGCTATGGAGTTCCTTCCTTGTGATACAGCTGTTGATGGCACTTGTAGAAAGAAAATACTGAACAGACACATACAAAGACTAATGGACATTAATATAATTCAAAGGAAGCTGGATGCCTAAACACTTTGACAAATGTGACTCCGACAGTTACGCTGCACTTGTTAAATAATGAACACTGATCCACAGATTTAGTATCCTGAACAAAGGAAACCACTTGTTGGTGTTGGACCAGTTCTCACTGAATGAGACTGAATGAAATCATAAACAAAATTCATGGGTTTAGTGTATGTGTGGTCTTGCTAGAGACCTAAAAACAGTACAGCCAGATTTTGCATGCTATAGCAATGCTTTGCCTGAGCAAATATTTCACTAGTCACCTCTCTCAACAGTTTGAAAGTCCATCATACTATGACTCACAATTTGCATATAAATATAGCACATCTTGAAACTTCGCTGTGCTTCCTTTGCATATCACAGACTCTTGGCTAGAAAACAGCTCAATTTACCAACTGACTGCAGGCAGTAGGCTTTGAGCAACAACAACAACAATGATGAAGCCAGGAAAAGCTCCAGAACTGCAGCTATGATAAAAATGACAAGTGGACAATATTTCTGGTAATTCTTGACCCTGTGCTTGGCAGTGGAATTGCTTTGAGCATCTTTTGAGCTTTTATAGGAATAGCTGCAGACCAAGCCCCATGTATCTACTCAGTATAATCGTTGCTGGTATCTTACTGATGATTAGTCTGCCATTTCATATGCAGTACAACCTAAAAAGGGAATATTGGATTTCCAAAGAACTTCTCTGCAGTTTTCATCTATTCATGTTGCCACTGAACAGGACTGGGAGTATTGCATCTCTCTCTGTCATCACATTACATTGGTTATTCAAAGTGGTTCATCTGCACCACTGTCAATACTTTTCACTGTAAAAAAAATTGCAGTTATGGTTTGGAATACTGCTGTGCTGCTGAACCTCCATGTTGCTGTCATGAAAGCTTTTCCATACGACAAATCTTGGCAAAATCACATACCTGACCAGTAAGATAGAAGCAGCAGTTTTATGGCATAAAACTCCAATTTGTTCTTGATTACTTTTCTGCTTTTTAGGCATTTTCTTCAGTATTTTCTGCATTATATTCAAACTGAAGCAGTTGGCTGTAAGGAACAGAGTCCAAAGAGCTATAAAGTGCTAATAGGCATTGTTCTTTGTTCATCGTTATACGTATTGCCTGCTTCCTTTCTGCTCTTCTGTTTCTTCTGATTGGCAGTGTAGAAAGCATTACAAAAACTGTTGGTATTGTAGTCACCTTATTCCATGCTTCAAATACACTTACATTGCTAAACAAAATGCCTGAACAAGGATGCATTGCTTTTAAAGCCCAGGGTTCATAAACAGATGCAATAAAGAAAACGAAAGACTCCTGTAACAGATGAAGAGTTCAGCAAGACACATAGAACAAAGACTGTGGTCTCTCAAAGCATTAATGTTATGACAGTAGAACTACTTCTGAATTGTGTTTGCATCTCTCTGTTACTCCTGTTTTTTATTTTACTAAATTAAAAGGGTGCTTTGGGGTTTTGGATATGCTACAACATCATGGATACATGTGCGATCTGGATACAATAAGGCATCATGGCCCAGCATTTCAAGAAAGGGGAGCATGTGGGAATCCTTGGTTAATGTTTATAGTCTTCCTCCAGCAGGTAAAACTTTGGGCAAGTCAAGTGGTCTCAAGAGTTTTGAATTGGCTTCACTAAATTTCGTTTGTATTCAGCTAACACTTTGTTTGATTTTCTGGGTCATTAAGGTTTCAGATGAAATCTGAGTTTCCCAGACTTGGATCTAGTCAGCACAAACACCACTGTAGTCACTAGAGAGAAACAGCAGCACATCCAGAGGGTGACACACACCATAGAGAAGCAGACCTGTCCCATAGAGAAGCAGACCTGTCTCCTTAGACCGCTTCTCTCCACCTACTGATTACAGAGGAAATCCAGCATGATTCAATTCTTGATACAGAGACCTTAGCTAAATTGCTGATAGTAAGTAGGGTGAATACCAGTGTAAATGTTTTTACCTCTGAAGTCCCAGTGTCAGAGGGACTCAGCTTTCATTTAATGGCAAGTGGAAAAATCTTCTTAGAAGAGCTAAGCACTCTAAGAAATTAGAAAAAAACTGACCAGTGTACCACTGTAGGTACTGGAAATCTATCCAATTGTCTCTTCCCCAAATACTTCTCAATCTTTCTTTGACAAATCCAGACAGAGAAAATTAAATCTGTCTCTCAGGAAGCCAATGGGAGTTTTGCAATTATCTTCAATGAAGTCAGAATTTCATTTATGAAATAGAAATAGGAGATGAAAACCAAGGTATAAGAAATAGGTTTTGAGAAGCACTTTCAATAATGTAGTTTACATGCTTGACATAGACAGTGAAAGGCTGGTCTGAGCACAGGGTGTCTATCAGAAGAGACACTGCGGTATGAAGCAGAAGACAGAATCATAGAATGGTTTGGGTTGGAAAGGACATTAAAGATCACCAAGTTCCAAGCCCCTGCCATGGCCAGGGACACTTTCCACTGGACCAGGTTGCTCAAAGGTCCATCCAAGCCAATCTTGAACACTTCCAGGGATGGGGCATCCACAGCTTCTCTGGGCAACCAGTTGTAGAGAGAGCAGAGGTGAACAGACGGAACACTGGCAGAAAAAAAGAGGAGCAGGGCTTTGAAGTCACGAGACCGCTCCAGACTGACACTCAAATACTAGGATCAGAAACTGTCTTCTCATAGTGTAAATTCTGCCTTAGTTACCAAAAAATAAAAGCAAATCAATTTTCCATGACTTGATTATCATCATAAAAGTCAAATTTCTTAATCCAAATTTCCTTCTTTCTGTATCCAGAGCAGAATGAACAATCCACGAACAACACAATGGATACCAAATTGTAAGGAGTCAGGTCCGAGTCCATTGTCTTACATTATTACCTGATCTCTGGAAAACAGCTAAATAGCAAGAACAGTTTCTCTTAGGAAGCATATATCATGTTATGAGTTATCTTCTTTGAATCATGCAGAAAATATCCTGGGAGTATATTTTTCTTGGTACCACCAGGTGATCCAGCTATGGTTTCACAGTATTTTCCTAAAGCAGCAGTTCAGTTCTGTTAGCATCGATTAGCCTGGTATTAACTCAGTATTAACCTGGTATTAAATCAGAATTCTCATACACTTCATTTAAAGATCACAGTGTTTAAATTTTTTGTACAGCTGAACTCTTCTTGCCTTCATAACCATTAGAAACCGTGTGTCATCTCCTCCTTCAGTGACAGTCAAGATTGCAAAGCCAACAGAGCAATGTCAAGTTATATCAGGCAGCGGTCATGCAGCTGAAAGCATTGCCACAAAAAACATGAGCAGTAGGAGAAATCTAGTTAACTTCACTTGCTTATTCTAGATCTAAATAAGTGATCTTAATGACTAGGGATCGTGAGAACTTCAAAATTCTACGTGCTCCTCTTCAAATGGCCATGGAAAAATAATATAACTCTGATATGGGTTTTGCCTTTTTTTTTTTTAAATGAGCATTGCTGCCTAAAGGCGTTGTTGTAAAATTAATTCCTTGATAGGCCACTAGGTGGACAATGGTAGCAAATCACCAGTAATTCTTATCAGAGAGGCTTATTGTGCATATATATTCAAAAATACTATCCATCTTCCATTTTAATTTAAAAATTCCATAAGAAAAGGTTATGCTATATTTCTATAAATGGCTGATATGATCTTCTTCCAACTGAATGAAATCTACCTTATGCTGATATCATGAGATTAGAGTCCAACCAATGCCTTAAAGCAAGAAGCTGTTTAAAAGTCCTGATTAAAGCATATTGGGTAACGATTAATTTCATACCCTGCATGTGTTCAGAGCCATAGCTGAGTTCCTTAAGTCCTCCATTTGTGTGTGGAATTACCCCCTTCCTTCTAGGCTAAAGCAATATCACCGTAATATTTAATTTCATCTCATGATATTTTTGGTAGCCAGACACGGCAGAGAGAACAAAGCACTGTTTCCATTCGCTGCTACCTTCCATTTGCAGCATGATGTTAACCAAAGTACAACTGATGGTGTCCAGAATCCTCTGATACAAATTTCAAGAAGTATTTTAAACTGTTAAGAACTCCTCCAATACGTCATCCCTGTATTTTTGGCTGTCGGCTGGTACAGAGTAAGATGTAGTGGGCGTTGTTCCAAAAAGTTTGGTAATCACTGGTCAGGGTTATCACAATTCTTGTACACTATGAGAGTTCTCCACCAAATACCTGCCCAAATTTGGTTTCCTCACCAAATGAGTAGTTATTCTTAGTATGCTAAGAACGTTTCTCTCTGTAGTTGGGCATAACTGTGAAAAATTAAAATTTACTCAACCTATTTGGCATGAAGTAGTTTTCCTGTGCCTACAGATTACTACCATACGTTCTGAATCAGACTGTCACAACAGCCAATGACAGGTGCTTCAGTTATCCTTAAAGATATGCCTATACTTTCTGCATTTTTTTCTCTGCAAAGGGATGAACAACCTACATTCATTGGTCCTGGTCAAGAAACAAGGAAATCTGCATACCTTTTTTTTTTTTTTTTGCAACATTTATTAATCCAAAACAATAATGGAAAATACTTGTAGCTAAAAATCTGTTTTGGAAGTGTCTTCGCATTCTTTTGACCTAATGCTATGAATACAAGACTCAAAAGCCAGAAAGAATAAAGACTTATCTACCTTAATTATAAGCTTTTTACTTAACTGGGAAAAGATTTCTGGGGTGCAAGTTCAACCACTGGTAAAATTACATCTTTACAAGCAGTCTTGCTTCTGTGACTGGGGGTGCGGGTGTGCGCATGCAAAAGTAGTTTTCAGCTCATCTATGTCTGCTCATCCATGAACACCCTGCACCAGCCTCGCCACCTTTTACAGCAGCCAAAAAGTTGCACTGGGAGCTACTGATCCACAGCGTAAGGACGTAGAACAGAACCTTTGGGCAAGCCTCCATAGAGAAACAGTCTCAGCATCTGAGATTTAGGGCCAAACAGCATTTTCTGGCTCCTGAGCCTGGCTGCATGTGAGCTACTGACATCTGGACTCCTTGTCATCCCAAGATTCCGATGTGTAACAGTGTCACAGGGAAAACAAGCACAAGACAATGTGACACTGCTAAGCTCAACTTATTAAGCGGAGCAAGCAAGGGATAGGCTTTGGCTGGAAAAGCTTTACACTCACATACACGCACAAACCAAAACCCACTCCAGTCACCACCTGAGCAGGTTGGCTCAGCCCTGCCTGGAGGAAACACAGCATCCACCGCAGATTCACCATCAGGCTCTGGTCAGCGTTCGGCACCAACAAGTGTCAGCTTTGCCTTGTGTCCTCCTCCTTCTACCCAGTGCCAGATGCCTGCACAGCAATGTTTCCCTGATCTCAATTACTGGAGGGTTTTATAGCCAAGGATTTGGCAGAAGCTGCCCATCAAATCAGTACCCAGCAATACCACTGCCCATCTTTCCAGCAGTTTCAAATAATATACTTATATACATATATATGTGTGTATATATATATATATGAGCCCATGCCAGGGCTCAATACACTCAGTTCTTGTTTGCCTTTTCTTGTCAGCTGTTACTCATCACACTCAACTGTGGATCCAGGCATGGCCGTGAAGGTACAGCAGCACCCAACCTAGCCCCTTTCTCCTCTTCTTCTTCCCTCTGACAGTCCCTCCTCCTCACAGAGGAATCATTCAGAGAAGCAAACCAGAAAATCTGAACAAAGGTGTTCCTGCAAAATGCTCAGGGCAGAGCTCAGTTCCTTGTGTCTAGATAAACCTTAATCATCCAGACTCACTCAGAGTGCCTGTGCAAACAATCAAACACCAGATGCTCTACCTATCCCTACAGCAAGTGCCTATGTGAACCCAACCAGACAACTGCCGAGAAAGCTTTCCTGATCTGGCCCTGCTTTGAGTGGGGACTGGACCAGATGCCCTCCAGACGTCCTCTCCAATCTAGAAAGTCCTTTCCAAACTGTTTTTCTAGGATCCTCTGACACGATCTCCTTTCAACACAAGCTGTTTGCTCTTGACTTTACCACTTAAATCCTTTCGATAAGAAAACTCTGAGGCAACTCTGAGGCATGTGCCAAGAAGACAGACAAATTCTCGGCTGGAAGGGGCATCAGGAGAGCTTTTCAACCTCTCCCTCAAAGTACAGGGTAGAAGCCAGGTTTTGGAGAATGTTTTCAGGGCACCTATTCATTGTAATAACTGAAGGTGTCGTAGAGAAGAAAAATACTGGTTGTTGCTACTGGCCTAACGACCCTTTTTCTCTTTAGGGTTGCATTCAGGAACTGTAACATGTTGATTCAATGCTGCAACACATTGAAAAAAATCTGTGTTGATGTAACGTAAAAACAATCCATTGATCATCCTGACACCCAACAAATAACTTTTCCTTTTTAATTTGGAAATGATGGCTGTTGCATGTGTTACTAAATCATGCTATTGCTATTCTACAGACAGTCTTTATTGTTCAGCTTTAGGTTTTGGGGTTTTTTTCTTTTCCATTGGCACATATTTCCAGCTTTCTCCTTCTAGGTGCCATTGTGACATTTCCTTTACAGGGGAATGTGGGTAGACCCAGACGAGCTACTTAGAGTATATAGTTCACACATTTGTTATTATCTACAGCTCACATGGTAAGTAAGAAAAAGCCCTTTCCCCAGAAACTAGCCAGAATTAAAACAGCACGACCTAAAGCAACTACCCATTCAGAGCTGGGAATCCTGCTGGGATAAGAAACCAGTACCTACAGATTTCAGCTCAGTAGACTACCTTTCAGCTGACTGTGCTGCTTTTCCTCATCAAACACCAGTGAGATGTTACATTGAATGAAGTACTTCACAATTTTCCCTTCTTGCAAACGATCCATGCGCAGAGATTTTTTCTGTTAATTAGTAATATGTTGGGATTTTTTTGAGATGAAAAAAATTACTCCTACAAATATAAATCAGACCATAGATTCCCTGAGAAATACTTGCTGTACCACTTTACTAGACATTCACCATTTATGCTTATTAAAGCTATGCAGCTGCCACGTTATGTAATTTACACATCTTACTCAGCAAAACACAACTATTTCCCATGGGATATTCAGCTCAGTGGCCTGAACCAGAGCTCCTTTCCATCTCTGATTACCAGGTTTCCTTCCCATATGGAAGAAAGCACCAAGGCAAAAGTCCAGCTTACGCATCTGAACCAGGAGTTCACGTTCACAACTCCAGTTTAGACAGTCACATCCTTTTTACCAGCATTAAATACAACTTCTAAGTCACATCCCTGCAACAACCACAGACTAGTCACCATTTTAAAAATAAATATTTGCCTAGAGTTGCCAGTGCAACTGTATGAGTAGCATTAACATCACTGAAGACATTCAATTGGCTTCTAATTAGAAATGTGATTTAATGTTTTTACCACCCTTTTTTGTTTCCTTTTTAAAACATCCATATGTTTGACATTTTGTTCGTAGGAATATTCAGAGAAATGAATTCTGGGTCCAAGACTGAGATACATTAAGCAGATTAAATTTTTTGTTTCAAGTGTAAGGTACTTTTAAAGGTTTGTTCGTTGACTCAAAGAACTAAAACAGTAATGTACATTCATAACATTACAAGTCACACAGCTTCATTATTGATCACGAATACTAAGTACCCGACTAAATGAGCTGGTAGAAAAAACAGGACTTTTCCCAGAAAAATGCTAACAAAAATGAAAAACAATGAAAAAGATCTATCAGCATTTTAATAAGGAACTGTTTCTGTTCCTCACCACCATACCCATCCCCCAAAAAGGAAGCCTAAAATTAAAAAGTATTTCAGAAGAAACAAATTCTTTCACTTCAGCTACATTGCTAACTGGGAGACCCAGAGGAACTGTAGTTCCAGTATTTCACATTATTAGTCTCCCTCACAGACTTACCTGCTAGGTTGCACTACGTTTCCAATGGTGCAACATAATCTTTTGCATCACGAGAGAAGCCAGGTACATCATGGAAGCCTGTGGTCAGAGCACATCAAGAATAATTTAATGGAGCTTCAGAGCCCAAACTTATAATTTAAGAAAAGGCAAGCATGATTCCCATGATGCACTGTAACAGAATTTTTGAATGAAATATCTTATTATCAACCAAATATGGGCAGATATAACCACTTGTATTTTTTAATTAAAAGAATAGACCCAAATTAAATATAAATTAAATATTTGTCAAAAAAGACATAGCAGTATTGACTATACAAAAAAAACAACAACAGTCAGCCCAACTGAGCAAATGGATGTAAATAAAAATAGCTACATTGGTTAGGGAAATTATTTATCTATTTAAATTTTCATTTGGGATGCTATAGTATTTCTATTTCTGTTGGCAAGGCTGGATTTCACAGCAGTACATTGCCCCGGCAGTACAGAGGCAGAGAAAGACGTTATACCTTGGCTTCCCCTGACACCACGTGCAGTGAGTGACACACAGACCAACTGTTTAAGTAAATATTATTTAGAAACCCTTGAAATGTAGAAACGAGTTAAACATAAGCGGGGAACTTGATTAAATGGAATACTTACCTACTTGAAAAGGGTCTTTTTCTCTCACACTCCCACAAACAATTTCATTGATTTCTGTAAGATTAATTGCACGCATCTGAGTAGCAAGAACCTTAGACAGACAGCCTTTGAGCAAACAAAATAGCTGTCTAAACTGCAGGTTTGCATTCAAAGCCAGTTACATCTCTGCTTGCCTTCTACCATGAATATTATTGTTTCTTCTGAAGGTTTACTGCATTTGAAATCTGTTTGAATATTGTTCTTACCAGTTCTTGAATGGTTCTTATAATGGATTACCAAATTATTAATTCAAAGCTTTGTCATGTCAGCCAAAGAAAATAGCACATTCCATAATTATGCATTTTGCAGAGGCTTAGTAAATTTGCGGCCTGCAAATACAGCACATATTGCTGAAATGTTGGTGATTTTCAAAAGTAAGGCAGCTATTAGTATTTCTCACAATAAGGTAACCTTTGAGTGGAAGGGGGCACTTGATACTTTATTCCAGTTTTAATTAAAAGTGACTTTAAATAGTTAAAAAATAAAATTAAAAGATATGATGGGATAATTCAGGTTGGAAGGCACCCTGG
Source organism: Falco naumanni (assembly GCF_017639655.2). Taxonomy (NCBI): domain Eukaryota; kingdom Metazoa; phylum Chordata; class Aves; order Falconiformes; family Falconidae; genus Falco; species Falco naumanni. Next base: position 20,069,544 of record NC_054065.1, read on the forward strand.
ACAAAAACATTAACTGCTGGAGGATTTCAATTTTTGTTTGCAGCTGCAATGAATATTAAAAGAAAAGCCTTATTTTTCCTAGTTCATGTCTTTAAAATTCTGATTTTCTTGCAATAAGATATGAGACAGATACATAAAAGCTTTCAAAAAAAATGAATCAATGCAAAACGTTGGGAGCATCGCCCGCATGTGCAACTCAGCACTTTGCTAGGACCAGCCATTCTTTGCTTGCCAAACACACTCTGCTGAACAAAAGATGTCTTTAAATAAGGCCCCTGTAATCTAGTGGAGAGATAATGCTGTTGTTATTCAGTAATAAATAGCCTCCCTCACATTGTCAACAAACACAGCAAACACCAGACACTCATTTTCAAAGGGGAGAAATACTCCTACTGTGACAGAGCCATTACCATGCCTTTATTGTCATTATGTGAAATAATTGATTTGGACACAATACTAACATGTGGGGGGGACACAGAAGATCTCCAGCACTGAAACGAACCAGTCCTTGCCCTACAGTAACAGCAGTCATTCATGCTTCTAACTTTCTGATAGAAGACGGTTCCCAGGGGTTGGAACAGAAACATTTATCGGTACTTACCAATAATAAACATTATCAGTTCGGCTTCAAAAACTTACCTCCAAAGTACTTATTGAGTATTGATTTTCAGAGACTTAAAAATGCTTAGCCATTTTAATGTAGCCAATAACAAAGGAAATAAGAAGTTTGTTACACTAAGACGAAGATAATCACACAGAGTAATCATTACTAAATAAAAATTCTGCAACTTAATGTGTGGATTTGTTCTTATGCATTTAATACTACGATGGGTCTTTACAGACTGCGAAAGAAGTAATTTCTGCAAAAGTCTTTGCCCCATGGACCTTATAGTCTTGATCAACCAACTTAATGATATTCCTTGTATATCTAAAGATGGGCATAAGATATTCAGATATCAGAATCAAACCATATGAAATTAAGTGCTTCCATCCACTTGCAGGCTTGTGGTATTTCCATGGACTATGTTTAGAACCACACAATTTCTCTGGATTAAAAACTTAGAAAAGTAGAAAATTTGATGGGATTGTTTCCTTTAATATTTTTACCTCATTAGCTTTTTGTCTACTTTTATCTTTTGAGGAGAATTAGCAATAAAGAAGATGAGATTTTGCATATTGTGACACCTGTATTTCTAAGGACATGCTTGAGCTCAAGCTCGTCAACTCCTGGCTAATACTGTGTCCTGGAAAAGCAATTTTATGTAATGTAAAAATATCTAGTTATACTTTTATCAACAAAATATTAATCCTAGGTGCAAGGTACTCATATTAAAGACATTTTTTCTTTAAATTTTAAAAAAAGATTTTTACTATTTTCCTAAGTTTAAGACAACCCTGAATTAATTTTATGAATTTTACTTTTTTTTTTTTTTTTTTTTTTTTTTTTTTTTTTTTTTTTTTTACAGTTTGGTTTGGTTTTGGAAGCCCATTTTTCATATTTGTCATACAGAATTCTTCTGAAATCAAGAAATAAATGGGGTTGGTTTCACACAGCTAGGAAAATGGGTGAACACATCTAGGAGAACTTGGCCTGATCCCTACCCCTTCCCTCCAGCTTTCCCATGCAAAGCATAGGAAGCGAAGTGGACAAGAAGATGCCAAGCAACTTGGCAATCACTGTGTGTCGCACCCTTGAAGTTATACTGTGTGCCCTTACACATCTATGAGCAAAGGACAGTCTCTTGCTGAAGGTGATTTCCAGAGTACCTATTAATTAATTCCTTTCTGTACTATCATCTCAGATACTGTCAAGGAAAGATCATATTTTTTCCTGACGTGGATTGTACACAACCTGTGTGCATCTTTGTTGCTTTCTTCTTGGACTTTTGTTGTACTATTTTCTAAAAAATGAAATAAGCTTCAAATTTAATTTAAAAATAGCAATCCAAATGAATTGCAGCAAATTCAATGGCAGTGACAACTGTAGCATGCAGTCTTGAGTAAAGTAATCCAACTTTACATATTTACCCTAATGTTCTTTTTCTGCTACTGAGATGTCATTGAAAAATGTCCCTTTAGACACTGCATTTAATGTATCATATAATGGATTAATTACTGTTTTATAATTTTATTTCATTTATATCCTCAAGTTTTAAGCAACAGTCAAGTAAGAATACACTGAAAAAAAACTAAGTAGCAATTCATCCAATGGCTTTTACTACACATTTCCTTAATTAGTTTGGGATCCATGTGACCTAGAAGTTAGTTGCTGGAAAATACTGAAAGAAGTTCATGGAAATCTTTCACTTTAATTCATTGTAAGCACTGGTACTTACACATCAGGATTGTTATACCTGCATGGAATAGTCTGTAATGTACACAGCCTGACATCTTCATTTTAAAAACCCATTTGAAAACAAGTGGGAAGCAGATGCTGTTCTCCCTCATATGAGACCGGCAAAATTTCACTGGAATTCAGAATAATCTGGCATAAAGGCACAGTCAAACTTCATGCAGAACTCTTGAGCTGCTGCCAAAGTCAGCTGTAGCTGGAAGGCACAGCAGCTCTTTCCCAGAGGCAGCTCTCTGGGGCTGCACAGATGTGTCACCGGCAGATGGGCTACGGCGTGAGCAGCTGCTCCATCCACCACGAACGGGCAGTACGAAATTTCCTGACTAGACTTCCCTCTGACAGCCGAGGCAGAGGAGTTGCTCTCTGGAACACACACCTGCATTGGCAAGAATGTGGCTCTCCTCTTTCCTTGCCCTGTGAAGGTCCACAGAAGCCACTAGGAACTGATTATTCTGACCTAACAAGTAACACAGGTTAAACACACTAAACACATCACTGCTCCAACCCTACCAAAAAATAAGAAAACCTCTATAATAAATGAGAAATGTATTTAAATTTCCCACATACTCAAGTACTAAAATATTTTATAACCAACCTTTGGTGATTACCACATCAAGCTTGTCTCTCCACAGCACATCTCCATTACGCTATTCCTAAAAGAGAGGGCAAACAGCATGACCTGTTCTCGGTTTCTCTTTGTCTTGGTGAAATCCCTAATCATTTTTGTCATTACACACAAAAGTAATTTCAGGTGACTGCTTTCCATTTGCTAAGAAATGTCACAAGAACTGTCCCCAGACCCTACCTGCCCTGTCACTTCAGGTATGACATATCAACAATGCTCAGCTATGGACCTCTTCTAGAACTCACCAAAGAACCATGGATATGGACATCAGCCAGCTACTGCGGGCAGCCAGTGCTGTTACAGAAGAGCACATCCCACAGCAGGGAAGCTGATGGCCAAAATATAGTACTTGATCTAATCATGATTTTTGTTTGTTTCTTTCTTTCCTTCTTTTTTACATATTACCCTGCAAAGCAAAGAGGGGTGTGTTGCAGAAATCAGAACCCCAAGGGGGAGTGCCATCATTATCATGATGACACTGCAGCATTAGAGCAAATGCTGCCTTTACAGCAAAGCCAAGACCTGGACAAAGATTTTTCATTCCTCTTGATCACAGCTGCTGACTGAGCATCTAGAAACTGTCTAAAAGCTAATAAGTTTCCTAAACAGTGAAGCAGAATAAACAGCTGCACTGGGACTGTTTAGCCTACAGAAGAGAAGGCTCAGAGTAGATCTTACCAATGTATATATAAATACCTGAAGAGATGGTGTAAAGACAGAACCAGGCTCTTTTCAGTGGTGCACAGTTACAGGACAAGAGGCAATGGGCACAAACTGAAACACAGGAGGTTTTCCCTATGAACATCAGGAAAACCCTTTTTACTGTGAGGGCGACTGAGCACTGGCACAGGTTGCCCGGAGAGGTTGTTGAGTCTCCCTCCCTGGAGACACTCAAAAGCCGTCTGGCCATTGCACTGGGCAATTGGCTCTAGGTGGCCCTGCTCCAGCAGAGGGTTGGTCGAGATGACCTCCACAGGCCCCTTCCACACTCAACCCTTCTGCGATCCTGTGATAAATGCTCATATAAAATGCTAATATAGAGTACTAATACAAATCATAGCTATTTTACTGATTGGAATACTATAACTTTATGTCAAATCAACTTCTGTTTGTTTGTCCTAATAGGTATTTCTGTCTTGTTCAGATATTAGATTACTGATGCAGTCTGGGCTGATACAATACTCGATGTCTTCAGTACAGTATAGATATCGCCCTCTCTTCCCTAACACAGGGAATCCTGATGAACTGTCCCCTCTAGGGAAAGGAGTAGTTCATCTAAGCTGTCCCTTGGAATTACACCACAGCATCCCATCTACTCTCCAGTTAGAAACTCCAACCACAGTCAGTCTGTATTGACAATGGACCTGGAAGCACTTCCCAGCATTAAGAGTTTATTACTTACCACTCTCTTGTGCCATACCTAAGCGTCAAAAAGAGGTAAAACAGAATCAACCACAAAAGGCATTCCTACTAACCCTCATGCTGTCAGAGAGATATAAAAATTATGTTGCTAATATGAACACTTAGATCTAAAGAGAAGCCTTGACAAGCATCTGGCAATCCTTTCCTATGAATACAGACATAATGCCCAAAGCTACATTTTTGCACAAGACATAACCAATCATGGCCATTTATTCCCCATCTCATCCAGGAAAGTCAGTGGTTTCACGGAGATGAAAGTATCATTCGTATTTGAACCTCATCGAAATTCTGATTTTGAAACTTCACAAGAGCCTATTGAGAACAAGTTTGTATTCCATCCATTGCAAATTCTCCACTGTAACGAGATAGCATTACAATGGGATCTTATATCCATCTGTTTTTTAGTCCTCAAGTATTTTTCTGCCATGCAGCCTATGCTGTGACGATGACATTTTTAATGGCATGCTTGTGCATTCTTCAGGATGGCTGGCATTGCAAATGCCCGGTTTCTTTCTGCTCATCCAAGGAGACAGAACATTTCAGGAACCATGACTTTCACAACACTACACCAACTTCATGTCAAATTGAAACGGATTGCTAAAAATAATTACTTTCAAGGAGCTGGAGGTTCAGTCCCCTTCCTGTTCCCTGCAAACAGAGCTCCCGTGTTTCCTTTCCCGAGAGCGTGACAGTCAGCCCATGGCACCGCACACTGCATCGCACAGTGAGCGCTGCGCTGTGCCTCAGACACGGCCAGTGCCTCCTTCACCACACCTTTAGAAGTGAGACTTCCCTGGTACGCTTTTGGGAAAGAGTTTGTCCTAAAGGCAAAACAGCAAGAGGGATACAGAGAGATCCTAATGTTCCTTTCTTGACGTTGTTTGCACAGCATCACAACTGCTAATGATGAAACAGACCCCAGCAAGATGTTTTACCCGTCTTTCTCAAAAGCCTCATTTACCCTCTACCAAAACTTTCCTAAGTGGCTGCAGGAGTACCTATAATCCAGTTTTGAAGGGAGCAAAGATCGCTACCTGCAGCTACGCTAGCTATTTTAAGTAACACTTGCCATCTCTTAGTGGTGAGAGCATATCTTGAGTAAGCACTTGGGAAGGGAAGACAAAAGTCGCTTCCAGCTGGCATCCCCACCTCTGAAAGCTCTGAACAGAAGAAAGCAGTTCCAGGCATTATGATTTCTGGATGAGGTGAAAAATGAAGTGAGCCTCTTCAAAGAGCCGTCCCTTCATAAAGAGGACTATGTGCACAACTGCTAAAAGGGAAGACCATAAAGAGAACACTCACCCTTAGAAACACACTTATAATGGTAGCTGCATAAGTAAACTTACTAAGATACTGCTTTTTTAATAGAAAATGTAAGAAAATACAAATCTGAATATGATTCAAATACAAGGAAAAATGTTTCTGAATCGTACTCTCTGGATTTTTAGATAACTTTAGTAGGAACATGAAATCCCAGAGAAAAAAAAACACCTGGCTCCAATTTTTTTCTACAGGAAGCAATAAACCAGGGAACTTGAATTTAACACCTTGCAATTGTTTGCTTTTATGGAAATATTGGGACATGTTCACGTTTTCAGCTATTCCTGTCAAAAGGAACCTAAACAAAGTTGCACAGCTATATGCACCAGTCCCTCATGACTGTCTGCTACAGTATGGAAATGCTGGATGAAAAAAATTAAAATAAAGTTTGGAGTAAAGGACAGCCCAGAAAGGTGCCAATTACTTACAGGCAATAATTCTGAAGACAAAACATTTTATGATGGAGATCTTACATTTCATTTTTATCATTAAAAAACCAACTCTGCTTTCTGATTCAGTAAGCTACTTCAAGGTAACTTGCTATAATAGGAGAAATGCATTAAAATACAGATTTAATCTAGCAAATAGTCAGAAGAAAAAACACAGTTGGTCTATGTATTTAAGTAGAAATAGAAAACACAACCCAGATGAGAAAGTCAGTCAGCAAATTCTTGGTCTCATCTTCAGCTGATGAATAGGAAACATATTAACACTGAAATCAAAAGAGATTTACAGCTGCTGAGAATCAGCTGCAGATCCGACACGATAGACAAGTCTGATGGTATAAAATGGAGTCAGAGCTCTGTGCTGATAAATCTACAGAGACAAGAGCTGTTTTAAGCAGCAAAATCCAGATTGATCGTAACTAGTCTCTGACAAAGGATCCAGGGTTTGGATCATTTAAAATGGGACTGGAGCATAATCTATTGAAACCTGGTAGCCACTTATATATAGATTTTTGGTTTATAAACAGTAGCCTTTTAAGGTAGAAGTATTCTTAGTAGAAAACCTTGAGTATGGATACATTACTGTGGGTTCTAGAGAAGCCTCATTCCCAGGTGACAACCCAGAGTGAGTCCTTTTAGTCTACTTGTCATTGGCAAGTTCCTTAAGGGTATGAGGAACCACATGTCCCTGATCTCCACTGCAATCACGCGGAGTTTTTGCCTCGACCAAATTCTACACCCTACACATGAGCTGTGTTTGTTGGGAACAGTTTGGGGGACACACTTATACATGCATTAAATGACCATTTGACCTCCAAATACAAGCAAACCAAAGCAGGTGTCTGAGCGGTCCTTACACATCTTTCTCTGGCAGGTGATTATTTCCAACATCTCTCTCCTGTTTTTCATGTCCAGATCAGAAACTGCCCTTAATGCCTGTGGCATAGCACTTTAAGGGTTGCATGACTTAATAGTAAAAATGATGACATGAGGAAAACAAGACCTTGCATGAGGATAATTTCTAGTTGCCCTGTTGCCAATTGCTGTAATGTAAAGTTCAAGAAAAACAGTCATCGCTGCCTCACCTCTACTGCAGGGTGTCTCCTGCTGCAGGAACAACTCAGCTGTTGATGCAGCAGATACTGAATCATAGCTATTAGTTCAAAATATTTAGAACAAGCACTAAGGTCAGATTACTGTCATATGCTGGGTTTTAAGTAGTGATGGTTCAGCAGCAAGTATTCAGAATAGTAAATATGCTCTCTAAAACAAACTGCTTAGGCCATCTCAGGATACACTTGTGCCTGCTAATGAAGAAGTATCTTAAAGCATGTACTGAAGTGCTTTAGATGAGACTAGAGATCGATAAATCTGACATCTCCTGCTAGGCTTGCAGGCTGGGAAGACACTATAAGGCACAATTCCACTGCTGGGTTACAGAATTGCTGGCGGCAAAGACTAAACAGAACAATGAGCAACATGTATATTTGAACAGGATTCGTTGTCTGTTTCTATTTTCTGTTATCTCACTGAGCTAAGGTGATTACCTTCAGGAATAACACATACAGACTAAAAAAAAAAATATTGGTCACATTAACAACCACACACAAATAGGGAAGGGATTAACATAATCTAATCCAATTATTCCTGCAAGCACAGTATGCAATAGATCTATCTGAAAAAGACAGCAGTTAGAATTTTCCATGAAGGGTGCTGTTCAGTATAACCACAACCAAACGTTAGTCTGCTTTTCAGTTGGTCTTCGTTTTCCTGTTCAAAGTCATTATATAAACCCTGCCTATTCAACTAACCAAGCCTCCTAAGACTGGCTGTTTCATTTTTATAAGATCAACAGGCTTCTGAGTATTCTTGGGAGCTGCTCTCAGGAGTTAATTACAGGGTGAGGAAATGGGAACATGCAGGTGTCCGGCCTTCAGCAGACTCTGGCACAAAGAAGTATTCACTTATGATGAAAAAAACACAGTTGAAGATTTGAGGCCCCTGGACTTTGGAAAGGGAAGGGGAAGGAAGGGAACCAGAAATGCAGATAACCCATTTGTTCAGGCAGGCAGTCTGTCTTCTTTCGTGAGCCATCAACAAATAACGAACATCTGGTAAGACAGGAGTTCAGTGAGCTCAGCCTATTCCTTAATTTCACAAGTGGTACACCAGTAGTGCATAGACAGATGATTAGGTCAGGGAATAGGACTAATTGCTGCTTTTTCCACAGAATGAAATGACAGAAAAATGACAACATTTTGACAGAATTGTACTGTGCCTCTCGGGATACCGCTCTCAAGGCCATTTCAGTTGCTCTGGTAGGAAGCTTGGGGTGCTGCTGTTCCGACTTCCCCATTCGGTGGCATCAGACTAGTACCTCTCCTCTTCATCCATTGCCTTTAAGAATTATTTGTTCCCATTTTAACATTTTGTACGGGACTGCCATAAGCACTCAAGCACAGGCCGCCACCCCAGCACTAAAAGTGGCTGTGAGAACTGTGAGCTCTGTGGTGTTAAACTCTGCCTGGCCTCACACCACAATTCATGCTGGGATGCCATATGTCCCTCCTCATCCCATGTGACATGATGGCCCAAGCTGCTTCACCCATTTGTTAGATTTTGTCTTTTAAAGAAACCCTTGGAGGGGGTGGGGACCAATGAATGTTTGCAGCGGACTTAAGTCTTCAAACGTTACAAAACTACAGCTGAAGAAGAAAGGAGTTACACCAAATCTAGGGGCTTTTAAATCCACCCTTGAAAGAATACACATTCCTGCTGGCAAATAGAAACTCCATTTAAAAATCCCATCAAAAATTACAATTTTGATGCAAAGGCAGAATGGCAAAGCTCTTGAACTATATCCCAAATGATAAAGCCAAATTTCCTTTAAGATACTGAAATCCTGTATTGCCAGTGAAGCACAAATGGGAAGTATTTCTTTGCCAGTATTAAAACACCTAAGAATTAAATGCTGCGTTTTTAGACATTACACAAAGAAACAGAGAACCACTGAAGCTGAGCTTTCTAAGAGACTGCACCACCAAATTCTCTTTGCTCTGTGTGCTTCAGGTAAGCAAACCAATTCCAGCAGTGCTAGCAGCAACATGCTTAACCCTTACATTGGTGGCACTTTCTGTGCTGCATACCAGAAAGCAGTAACTCCACCTGAACTTTGGTAAGATTGGAATGGAAACCATGCCTTAGCAATGTAGGAGACTGCAAGTCTTTTGATATGTGTGTGTGTGGGGGGGGGGAGTAAGGTTGAAGACTGGTAATTTTCTGTTCTTATAAATCACTTCACTGCTGCTCTCTTCAACAACATACTTCCACTTAAGGGAAAATAAGCAGTTTCTGCCTGCTTTCAAGCCTCTGACAAAGAACACATTTGTGTGTGCTTTTGTAATCAATTTACCCATGAAAGTTCAGATCAGACACAACATCTGGTTTGCAGCAAGTTTTTTCTTTCCAAAAGAAAAACTGAATTAATATCTTATGAATCATTCAACAGTACTGATATTACAATCTGAGCTGAAATAAACATCATAAAACTACCGTACAGTAAACACAACACCAATAAGAGTAGGGGATCGAACTTCAAAATTTTTTAAAAATTATTTTCATGAATGTTTGGTGCATTCAGTTTCCTGCCATATCCTTCTTTCTAGCCCAGTTTATTTTCCACTTGGTATCTCACTTCTAGAGTGTATCAAGTGGCTAGAAAGGGATAACTTGCTCTGCCTAAATAGGTTACCTCACACTGCATAGTCTTTACTTAGCACAGTTCAAGGAAAGAGAAAGGTGTTTTGCATGGAGAAGGTAATTCCCACCAGAGGATTCCCCTGAAACAAGCCTTTACTAAATCTGTTCCCTAGATAATACAGCATACAACTCTAACACGTGCAAGCTGATGAACGGTTTTCAAACCCCGGTGGGCGATGGAGTCACTCACCATAATGTAGTTTTTGTCACTTATCATCTGGACAATATATTCTGAAAATTCATGTGATGTGTGCCTTTGGTGACAGGTTTGCAGTTTGTGCTGCACTAGAGACCAGATGTCTGGGCAGTGAGTCAGTGAACAATAGGTCAAGTTCAAAAGCTTTATCCAAATACAGACATTAAGCATTAAAATTTGCAGCTATTGATCTGAATTATTTCAGATTAGAGCTAGGTCACATAGAAACACAGTATCAGAGCAAGGAGCAAGTCTTAAGTTTGCCAGAGCACATGGGCTCTGTTGTTGAGACCAATGATGTCCATTCCATGAGTCCTCCCTACCCTGTTGGAACTGAGAAAGAAAAATCCCCCAAATACGCTTTTTTTCTTTCCTCAGTCCTATAAAAAGTTGATGCTCCAGGTGTAGTTTTACCAGCTTTGGCTTTCATTTCAGGGCTTAAAATAATACTGTCTTGTCTGCCTAAGCAGCCCATTTCATAAAATAATGGCAGCAAGAAAATCAACAGGTCCTCAAGCCCAAAGTTTAAAAAAATCTTGATGATGTCCCCTTCCTTTGCCTTCTAATTCCCAAAAGAATCATTCACTTGGTGAACAACTCATAAGCTTTTTTTAAAAAAATCTAATGGTAGGTTTTTATCTCCTCCAAGATTAAAACCCCTCAGAAGCCAGGAGTGCGTATGGGAGCAGGAGATCTTTCCACCATCATGGGAGCTCTTGTAGCAGGAGGCAGACCCATGAATGGTGATGGATGCATGAGAATAAGTAATGCTCCCCAGCAGCAGCTCTACATCTCATTATAATGAGGAGTGGGAGATGGCTAGAAAAGGGCAGAAGTTACTGCCAGAGGGACTTTGCAACACAGGTGCAAACAAAACCTATTGCAAACAGCAGTATGAAGTTCATTAGCAGTGGTAATAATGGATGGGCCTCTCCCACAGTATGTCGTGGACACATTCTGCATGAAGCAATGCTAACAGGAAAAGTAACAGCACACTGAACTTCTCATAAATGCACTCTACTCTGATCCAGGCACACAGGAAAGAAATTCATCTCCAACCGTATTCCAAGTCTGGGAAAGATCTAGAGAAGATCTGCCAAGATACATTTAGCTGAAAGCTAGGGGCTTGGTGGAACAGGCAGTACCAGCTTCCAGCAATGACTCCACTTTATATTTGCATGAGTACACAAACATGTATTTGCATCTGGAAAAAAACAGGTGTTGATTGTTGATTTTTATATTTTTAACCTGCTTGTAAATAGATACATTTAGCTTTTGTGCAGTTAATTTCTCGCATTTATTTTAAGTGCAAGTGTTTAAGTGAAGAAAAATTAAAAAGGATGTATGTCACTTGAAGCTTCTTTTACTGAAAATGAGCAGGACTTAAGCTCTGATGTGCTTGTTTTCTTTTGACAGTGAAAACATGCCAACACTTACACTGCTAAGTGCCATAATGAACTGGCCTTCTATTTATTTTTAAAATTACTATCATGCACACTAGATGGTGCTCAAGTTAAAAAATGAATTGCAACTTTGATAAACTTTTTGGGAGACTAGCAAAATACAAAACACACGTTCTTCCTTTGCAGTACTTATAACAAGAAATCAGGCAAAACTGCCTGTTTACGTGAGTCTCCTCCTGACTGCCGATCAACATACATTTTACTAAAGTTGTATTTCACTGGCTTTGTTCATAATCACTACTGATTTTTAGTTGCATATTTATGAAATTTTTGCAGTCACTTCTAGCATCCTGCATTATTAACAGCTGAATCAATTACATGAATGTAAGCACACAGCTACAAACAACATGGAAATACATTTCACCAGCCATCAGAAATTCAGTATCTGTGTTCATGACAATACTGCCTAGTGGAAACATTTGAAAATAGATTTCTTTCTTCCTCAGTGATCATATTGGATTAACCTATTAGTTTATGGAAAACTTACTTGACATTTCAAACAGATAAACTGTACCAAGCATGTCACTGACCTTTATCCTAGCTGTAGTCTGAGTTTTGAGCAAATCATGGTCTTTTCAAGCAGCACAGACAGAAAGGACTAAGCATCAGAGTCTGACACTAATAGGCATCCAGTCCTGGCTGAAGACTGATAGACCCTCCTGAACTGGCAGTGATTGAACACAAGTGGTCACGATCAGACACAGATGAGGACACAAAACTGATGAGGAGCAGACACTGACAGCAGCGCTGGATTGGTCACATGCAGAGATAAATGCAGACATTAAATTAGTCAAAACTATACAGATGCTTGAATCTGGGTGATACTGCATTGATTAATTTAAGATCTTTTCTACTTTTTCACCTTAGTAGCTCCTCATCAAAAGTTATTTATTTCTGCAAGGATAACAGTTCCTAAGTTAAATCCAGAGGCTAACCTGGGCTGTAGACAGATGGCCTTTTCCAGATCTAGCTGTGCAGCTGAGGATGCTACTGACCTGAACAATTTGTCTTCCATGGTGATCAGAGGTTCTTCTCTACTCCCCTCCCACCTTGTTAATGGATTCACATGAATCCTCTTCCTTTCATTTTAGAAAATACCATGCAGTTAACCCTAGTTTTCAGGCTAACTTTGAAGCAGAAAAGAGCAGAATCCATGCTATTCTCTCTGCTGGGAGAGGGCAGACACCCCACCACCCCACCACCCCCACCCCCCGCAGAGGATTAGTAGCAAGTAGCTGTTTCAGTGTGACATCTTCAGTCAGCATGGCTGTTTGCAAAGCGAACACCAACCCCACAGCCTTAGTCCAGTACAGCTACCAGTTCCAGTTTTGGAGAAATGATGACAAATTATTCCAGAGCTGCAAATCAATGGTCTAGGGAAAAGGAGGTAGGAAGCAAATCTAATTGAATTTTACAGTACTTCACAAATCCCCCTAAATATTTGCACAAAACCTGAAAGTGATCTTGATTCTTTTTATCCAACACCTGCTGCTCTGTCACTGTTCAGCATTAAAAAACAAATGACTCCAATCTGCTGGAAATAACAAAAGGCAAGAGAGTGTCAAGTGCTGTTTGCACAAAGAGAGCTGTGCAATAAAGTAGTTCATAAAATCATGAGCAAAGTTCACCTTTATCCTGTACAAATAACATTTCAACTTCCCTCTGTGTGTATAATGAAAAAAGCAATGTTTCATCACATACAACCATCCTGTACCTTTCAGTGTATTACCCTATCTTTTTTTTTTTTTTTTTTTGCCATGAAGTGAAAAGCATTTAAAAAGTTGTGAACAGAAACACCATAGATTTAAACGTGGGGAGACCATTAGCAGCTGGTAACCCTCACCAACCCCTTGATTCGGAGAAGAATGCATCTTTTTCTTCCTCACATCAGACAACAGCACACTTTGTAGAAACTAGTGACATTCTCTCCTGTGCTAGAAATCCTGCATCTACTACCAGATCTTGAATCTCTCTCTTTTTTATCACAGACACTGCCACAAAGCTATAAATCTAAAAAGTATTTTTTAATAATTACAGGAGGATATTAGCCCTAACCTAAAGAGCTTACAGCTTAGCCTGCAATCCTACTTCAGGATTCTTTGTTGCCTTCAAGAGGATTTGCACAGATGCAGGAGTTTGACCAGAAGGCCATTTCTAGAGGCGTTATGCAACTTTACAAAGATTAATTCTACAGTTATTACAGTGAACATGAGATTTTTTTCAGAACACGCCCAGACAGGATAAACTGATCCGGTCAGGAAGTAATTTCTCTGCCTATGCAACTCCACAGTCTTATATACTGTCACCAGATTTGAACATCCAGAGAACGGATGGTTAAATGGGAGGTTTTGGAATAGCCTTTGGTTCTCTCCAAGGCACAAGAGAGAACTAATTGCAGAGTAAAGCCCCCTCTTTCACTGAGGATTTTACCCATAAGGAAACAGAGGGTCAGAGTACACTGTTGCAGACAGCACTTTGCTGGGTTGTCAGGCTGAGTGTCTTTGTCTTTGGTTATGTGCACCAATGAGTTTACACACTGGGTTTAGAACAGTATACGTAGGTTGGCCCAGATGGGCAGAAGGCTGAAATCAAATCAGCAAAATGAAAAGAGCTAGTGAATCAGATTTTCTCAAATTAACTGCTATTTAAAAATAATAAGCAACTGCAATTGATTCTCATTAGTGCATCAAGGGAAGATGGAGAAAATCCAGAGCTAGGCAGTCACTTCATTTATATTCTTCCACTGAAATCTTTCAAATTTAATCCACACAAGCAGTAAACAGGAGAAAGCTACTCAGCATTCAAGTGGGAGGTCTAATTACAGGCTGGCAAGGCATGTGCAATAGGAACAGTCGAGCCAAACTCCTCTAAGCCTTAAGGAAGGGTAGAAAAGCCAGAAATGTTGAGATTGCAACACTGCAGCAAGCTCCAGTCTTTGGAAGGCACAGTACAAAACCACTGGCTCCAAATACCCGAGAAAGTGGGAAGGTTTAAAATATTAATCTGGACTTGAATTCTGACGATTTGGCCATTATGCTATCCAGGCTTATCGAGCTGTAAGCCCACTTCAAATGCTCACTGACCTCACCCCTATAGGTAGAAATTTGTGGGTTTGACAACTGTGTCATATTTCAAGTAAGATCTGAGCATATCAGATGGAACTTTATCAGTAAAGGAAAGACCAGCAGAAAGGAAGGTGAAAAGGAGGCAGTAATGGAATAAAAATGACCTTAAACCGGAAAATGAAGAAGGGCTGAGGGAGCAAAAACTTCTAGATGCTTATAGCATCTTAAGTATAATCTTCCTTGACATCAGTCTGAAAAGTGAGTTAAAGTTCATAGAGATTAGAGTTCAAGGAAGCAAAGCAAACATAACACGGCAGGATTAGGGTGCCCGAGTGTTGGTGAAGCAGCTTAGAAGGGGAGTGGATCCAAATATGCCATTAAATGAGAGGGCTGTCAGTGTGTTCGTTATCCAGCAGCAGAACGGGAGCATCTCCAGAGGGCTCAGCCACTCTGAACCGTTTCCAAACTGCAGCAGTGCCATGGAGCCTGCTTTAGCCACAGAACAAGACTGTGGTGCTACGGGTGACAGCAGCACCAGCCAGACAGGCTGTCCCCATACTTACAATTTCAGAATGCTCTAGAGGTGTCGGAGTGGTTTGTAGTGCCCAGTACACAGCCTGCACAAACGGACAGTCAGCAGTGATCCAGCCTTTCCTTCTCCCAGGCATTCAGCAGCGACTGAACCAAACCCAAACACAGTGGGAAGGGGAGCCACGTCCAGCTCTCCTTCCTTCCAAACATGTACAAGAAGAGGAGAGCAAGGAGAGACCATAAAAGAGAAAATATTTAACCGTGCCTTAACTGTACACTTACAAATTGCAGGATGGAGTCTAGTCCACTTGAAAAGGCCAATAAATCCTGTGCTTACTAACAGGGAAAATAAACAATGGGGCAGGATTAACATCAGGCCCCTGCAAGCAGAACATGCCACATAACCACCTTATGGATTTTGGACTAAATGCATACCCTAAGGATCAAAGGCATTTAGTGTAACTTTTCTTAGATTCACTGTCTAAAAAGAGATTAAAATTCTAATAAAAATCTAGATTGAAAGAAATAAACCAAATATGAAGCCATTCATCAATATTGTAGCCTATAAATTTTCACTGCATCTGCCCCAGTAACTTACCTTATTGAAAAGGTAAAGTACGAGTAGTTTGTTCTTCCAATATGTGACTACTGGGCAGAGCAAACGTCACAAACGAAAGAGTTTGATTAATATAATACCAGCAAATGCAGTGTCCAGAGAACTGGAACAGAAAGGACTGCTCAAAAGGATGAGTGATCCCTCAGTAATGGACAGTTGTACCCAGCTAACAAAATAAAATCATGTTCAGTGTCCTATTCTGCTATATCCTGCTAAATTAAGGTTGGGCACTCTTTACTTCTTAGCTTCACAGAAATTCTTGTGAAATTTCTTTTTTTACTATTATTATACAGAATGTTCTTTTATGTGCCTAAGCAGAAGAAACTAGGAAAAGAGCCAGTTTCATTCCAAAGGTTATATGAACCACTTCCTCCACATTAATGAAACTATTGATTGAGATTACTGCAGAGCAAATCTCCAAAGCAATAACACAGCTAGCAAGCAGGGGGAAAAAAACCCTACAAACAAATCAAGGAGTCATGATACTCCTCCAGGCTCACTGGGCTTTGGCTCTAGGGATGAAATTCTGGAGCTGTGAATTGCTAACTCGGTAGGAAGAGAATCAAGCCCCAAAATCAGACCCTAATCCTTTTCCTCCCATTCTATTGCCCAAAGCAGTACAAACTAAGATTTATTTCCTGCAGGAGATTTTGTTCCTTACAAGACTATTAAGACACTTAAAGCCAAATGTCCTCATCACATAATACCTGTGCCAATTCTAGTACTTAAGGAACATCCCAGCTACACAAAGCAGACTTTGATTTGAGCATGTATCTTACAAACCACTGGCCACAGACAGTGCTTTGACCTGGTATCTAAGTTTTATCATCAATTAAATTAATAAAGAGTTTTAATTTCCATAAAGATCCCTCTGTTTAGCTTATAAGGAACACACAATATATATACACAAATAATGTATATTTGAAAAACCTTTGGTCTTGACACATTGGTAACAAGTGGCTGTAACTTAACAGGGTCCTAAAGCCCATGTAGATCTTTTATGTTAAGTTGAAATGGTAACAGCCACTCATCTGCTCATCTCCTATTGTATGAAACAGCTGTAAGCGCGTCTGCCTTCATGGGAAAGTGTCATGGTGTCACACTAATCTCCCAGAAAATGCATTCTGCATTTACAGTGTTTCATGAAAGTTTTGCATATGGTCTGCAGGGATCAAACCAGAACTTGGCTCCTAGTAAAGTGCCCTCTCCAGTAATTTGTTTTCAAGTAGACAGCACAGCCTTTTTATTTTTAAATCTTTTTTTTTTTCCTTTTTTCTGACTGCTAGTGCAAAGCAAAGAAAAACACTTTATGTCCTTTCATTGCTGAGGCTTTGTATGTGTTATCAATACCTTTACAGTGAACTAAAGAATTGAGAAACTAAAGTGGGCTCTCAAATATGTATTTCAGTTAGACAAGGGAAAGGCTTTACAGTGGTATGTTGGAACTGAGGTGTATCTTGGACCTCCTCCTTTTTTGACTGAGATTCCTTGTGAGCCTGATTAAAGATGCCTCCTTCCTCAGTTCCCCCAGCAAAGGACTGCTTCCAGAGAGCATCCCCTCCTTGATACCAATGCAACTCACCCAGAAGGACCAGTAAATTTAACTCATCCTGCCAAGTAAGTCTAAACACCACAGAAGAACTTGAGTTTTGCTACTTGGAATCTGCACAGGTCTCTTTAGGGAAAAGTAAGGGGGTGGGAAGAAAAAGATAATCCATTCTAATGCACACACTTGAAACAAAAACTAGTGTGTGGACCAAGAAGCATGGATCCACACAAATTCTGCCTTCCCCAAGACATATGAGGGAAATTAGGAGATAGAAACAGTTGCACTGAACAAACCTGTGAAGCAGCAGCCGTTACTTCTGTTCAGAAGCCCTTTGTATGATTCTCCTTCTGTGCAAAAAACATCCAGCTTATTTGGGGAAATTACTTCAGATGTTAGTAAGGAAGAGGATTCCGATTACGTCCCATATTCACATAGAGGCCACCAGTTCTAGGTGCTACCAAATTAAGAACATTTGGTTTTGATATTAATACCAACCCACAAAGTTTAGATGGGCCAGTGCACTGGAGACTGCAATGCACTGTAACTTCTAGTATTTTTTTGTGGCCTTTGAGTCCTTTCACCTAGATTTCAGTTCAATCCTAAGTAGTTTTCTAGTGTTCCACTGCAATGACCAATACCTCATGTCTGTCTGTCCATGGCTTTTGAGTCTTCTTTCCTCATCCCCATTTCATCTACTTGTGCCTTTAACTATACTGCAGTTTCAAAAGTTCGTAATTTTTCAGTCTTTTGATTATTCAATAGCTACTGTAAAACAGGATGACAGTGTCAATGCAGAAATGTAGTTTCCTGCAAAAAGGGCCGAGTCACAAAGTTTGTACACAAAGACACTTTAATGCAAATCAAATAGTACTATGTTCCATTCTAAGGTGCTCCACATTCTTGAACACTCAACATTGAGCTTCCCAGTTTTACCATTCCATTGAGAAATTCACGTTTAGTCTAAACAATAGAATTTTTAAGACAGGTCTTTAATGCTTCTCTTTTTTATTTAATCAGTACTGTATTTCAATACCAGCTGTTAAACTTTATAAGTAACAGGAGCATATTCTGCAAATTTGCTGATCATTGTATAGTACAACCTCGAAACTCTTATCCAAAACCCATGTATTCCAAAATTACATTTCCTCCCTCAACATGCAACTTTTGAATAAAAAAGTCCTGACTTAGTCCAAAAAATCCCACTGTGCAAGTTATATAAACTCAGATCTCTTGACACCCACTCTGGCTTATGAAGACACAGGTTTATATAAAGGACCTTCAAAAGAAAATGAAAAATTAGTATTATTTTGCTGATATTTCCAGAGGATTCTAACACTTCCATTACTATAGCAGTACACATATATGAAGACACTGTGTCCACTATATCATACTACGCAATATATAGTATTTCTGAAGGACTATAATTGTTCTCTGCAAAAGGCTGTGGCTTGTTATGCTGTGAATATATCAGAAACTACTATGCAGCCATTCCATTTTATTTAAGCCTTCATACTTAGGAAAGTACCTGTGTTGAAATTATATTTATTAAAAAAAAAAAATCTTACTTTAGATTAATAAAAAGTGCATGTTCCAGTTCACCATTTACTGCTTGTTTGTTTCTCTTTTCAGTTTCAATACCCAGTTTTTCATAACATGCTGGGAAGTTTGGACTGCAGAAATGAAGGCTATATTTGCCCTTAATCAAAACACCAGTTTAAAAGATACTGGTTTATATCACCAACACATTTCAAGCAGTCTCAAGTATCTCAAAATCTCCTTTTTCCATCCTACAGAAACAAAACTTTCATTGCTAATTAGGGGCCTTTAAAATTAATCTGAAAACAATATACAAATTATTTCAAGAGAGCAGAATAGCTGTATAATTGAAATCAGCAACACAGACATTTTAAACATTAAAATAATCTGCCTACTATTTATATGAGACCTCTGGACACAAAAAGATGGTGCATTTTGCATGTTTTTCTAGCCCTGTATTTGCAAGAGGAGAGGCTGATTTTCAGACAAATTTCTTATTTAGCTATCAGGAAAACAAATCATATTGCAAATGCAGTGCTGATGCTGCCTAGATTCTCTTGCTCACATCCACGCTAAGTACCAAACTTCTTGTCCTTGCTTCTGAGGTTTATATTTATACTCTTTGTCATTGTTGATGATCTATGTTAGCTAGTTATAAAATAATTATCTTGGGAAGCTTAATAAAAACAGTACTGAGCTCTGATTTGCTGTGGATATACTCTCACGGTTTATATAGGAATGTGTCATCTTTGCTTACAGCCAGTGGAAAAATCTTTTAACTTGACAGAAAGCATGGTATTACATATTGTGGTAAGGAGTGTCACAATTTCTACAAAAGATTAAATCTTTACGCCCAAACCCAGCAGGAACATGTCTTCAGCTAATCTTCCATCATCACTTCCAGTCGACATTCACAGGTAAATCCTGTATCCATCTCTGGAGAACATCTTGCAGGAAAGGTAACATGGAGAGAGAGCAGGTAAAGACAAAGGTGCGATACATGGCATGCAGTTTCTCTGCACTGTGTGCGTTTTAGGGGAGGGAAAGTCTCTGTGCAGCTGCATGCAAAACAGTTTAAAGACAGCGCAGAAGTTATTCCAGCGACCAGTCTCCGTGCCTTACCGCCCCAAGGGTTGACGCTGCAACCTGTGAAACGGCTGCCAGGCAGGGGCACAGCATTACTTCCAGCGTATTCAGATGAAGCACCTCACCTTGAAGCTGCAAAGGATTCTTCCTTACCTTAGCTATTTGATGCAAAAGATAATGGTATCAGGCAGCTGGCTGCGTTAACAGGGCCATGTTACCAGTCTCTCTCCTCAGAGGGAAAGAAGAAAAAAATGACTTCACATCAGACTATTACGGATACTAATACTTTTGTCAAAAGCTGAAACACAGAGAGATTTTACAAAATACTGGCTAGACACTGTAGCACACTGACTAAAAGAAATGATCTGAGTACAAGCTTAATAAGGCATGGTAAAAAATCCACCACCTTACAGCTAATGACACTTTGAAAATGAGTCTGCCGTGTGCGATTTCACTGATGCCTGAGGGAGACAAACCTCCTTCTGTTCACGGTTTTCATACTTTCAGTCAAACAGATTGCTGAATAATCATGTTTTCTTTATTTTAATGGGTGAAGAAGCAATTATAGAAAAGGTGTTCCCATATGTCATAGTTAATAAAGGCAATTCTTACTAATAAGAATAGGTTGTCTCCACTCAGTTATCTGATGAAAAGCCCTCCTGGTGTGAGGAAAAAGCAGATCCTGTGGCTAGAAGAGACTCCTAGGGCTGCACACTTCATCAGCTACTGGAAAGAACTGTAAGCAGATGAATCCCAGGTCTTCTCCAATTGACTTCAAATCAGTGACATTCACTAGGGTGCTCAGGGTACTAGAAGCACTTCATGTCATAATCTCTCCTTCACATTCACCCTTTTCATACTGGTGAAGAACACTGAACAAGACCTGGATCCATCGCTCCAGAAAATCATCAGTAAGTCCCTTCAGGAGGTCAAGTCGCTTTCTTCTTTGAAGAAGCATCTGAGTCACTGTCTCAAGAGCTCAAATTCCTACATGGAGAGTATGGCTAGTTACAGACCAAGATCACAGATGCTCTTTCAGGCTGAAACCATAAATCGCATGGGGAGGGAAATAATTTTGGGGGAATCACTCAGAGGTATGAGATACCACTTAGATCTTTGTCTGATGACAGAGCTGAGGGCACATCCACAGCTGGATGAAAACCTGACATCTATATGACACCGTTAGAGCTACCTAATAAAGAGACGGGGGGGAAAAAAAAAGTCTTGAAGCTCATCTCGGCTGACTATGACGTGTTCAGTGTCTGACTACCTCTTACACAGCCATACGGAAACCAAACCTACTGAAGGACACAACTTGCCTCAGATAATCAACATGTCCCAACGAGGTTTACACAGCAGTGCTACACACTGGTTGCCTCTTGATTTCAAAGTGGGACAGAGATTGTTCACCTGTAAGTACCTGAGTAGAAAAAAGACCTGCCTCTGTTGCCATTCCCACTTTCAGGGAGATGGACAGTTTCCTACAAGTAGTTTCAAAAGGCACATCATCTCTCCAGGGTAAGTATCCACCTGTAGCCTTACAATTATGGACTTCAAAGCATTCTGCAAGACACCTTTTTACCCAGATGTATCAAAATGTAGAAATTATTTTGTGGAGAGAAATTTCTATTAGGAAATACTCTATTTCTTCATGTTTTCCTAGGAATGGCGTTCTGCTGGTTTTCACTGTTCAGAATAGGCTTCAAGAAATGCAAAAAATACCCCAAAAAATCGGTCGATGCTTGCAAATATACAGACAATGGGACCAGTTCCTACACATGCAACTAGTCCAGCTGGATGTTCACTGCCACACATAATACTTTCCAGGATGTTACCCAAAGCTAATACGGCCAGCTTTTTGAACACTGGCCACTAATTATGGGCACTTCCTAATTCACTGTAAGTTTCAGAACTGCTCAACTACTTCTTGTCCTCATTTCAGGGTCTCGATGCTCAACAGTTCACAAAAACAAATCCGAAGTGACTCAAGCCAATACTGGAAAATATGAACACCCAACATTTGCAGCTGTTTTTCAAAATGCAAGCCCCTTAAGGCTAAATCCCACTTTAAAGACACTGCAATAGTTTTGAAAGCTGTGTATTTTTGTATCAAGCCACTAGAAGGCATAGACAAGTAAAGGTGGGTGGACTCTGCATCTACACCCCTTCAGTGCGGTCAGTGCAAACACCCCCTCCCTGACCAGCCAACGCTGATGACTGGGAATGGAGGGAATAGCAGGACAATCTGGGATAAGCCTGCACAGTGAACCAGAAGTAGCCCTTGCAGAGATGAGGGAGAACAAGGGCTGCTGTTGGATCCTGCCCAGAACACAGAACCCAGCCACAATCTGTCCGTACAGCATTTTTGTCTTGAAGATGTGGAAGGTCCTGTTGTATTCACAATTATACACGATTCTGACATGATTATGGTGCTGATGCTGTTATATCTTCAGTGCATGATAGTTCCTGGCTGTGTTCGTGCCTGCCTATTGTTCATGAGAGACTTTGCCTTTGCAATGATCGGAGAACAAGGTGTTCTGGAAGCTCTTTTCAGCTGTGATCTGGTGAACTTCTTACGGATTTTTCTGTAAGGAGGGAAGGAGGAAAGGAGGGAAAGAAGAAAGAGACAACAGAAGAGATAAATCTCAGTCTTTAACAGAAGACTGCTCAAGAGCCAATAACAAACATAACAAATACTCTTACCAGAGCAGGAAGGCTAGTTCATGGAAAAGTGACTTGCAGTCAACAAGAGTGAACCCTGTCCATCAACTGATGACTCACAGTTGTCTCCAACTAGTAACTGATAATTGCTTAGTGAAAAGTGAGTTGGTGTTAGACAATATTTGGACAATAACATTAAATTACATAAAATCTTGGGCCAGAATGCTCAAATGGTGCACTCTCACATTTCATATCAATACAGGAATGAAGAACCACAGAGGAAAGTACCTCACTAGCACCCAAGTACATGTGTTGCCTCTCTAAAAGTGATGGACTGGGAGCAATCGTTATTTGCACTGTATCAACCCTGCGGCTAATGCATGACCCGAATCTCTGTGTTTTTGGTATGAGTGCTTTTCAGATTCAGTAAATTCACTTTAATTTTAGACTCTTAGATGACAGGTGAAACATTAATTACAGGTGGCCACGCTGTTTGTATTGTAATCTTATACATCCAAGGATAGATAACTCTGAAGCAAAAAGCTTTGTTATGTTCCAACTAGACTGTCTCTCCACTATTATTAATCAATAACCACGATGCTGAGTGTATCCAGGGTAGAGTATCAGAAAACACAGAAATGAGACACACAGAGTATGTCAACAACCACCTTCATTGGCAGAGTCCTGAATATTAGACGTTACTGGAAAATTACCTACTTTCTGAATTCACTCAAGTCCAGAATCCCAGCTTTTGTTTAGGTAGTTTTATAAATTACAGAGATTTTGAGCTTATGGAAATGAATTAAAGCAAACAGGGGCCTCTAACACGAAATGATACCAGGCTTTCTAATTCAAACTTTTCCAGTTGAAAATATGACCTGACTACAAACCAGAGGGTGCTGATGTGCCTACCTGCATCAGGGATCTGAGATGGTAACTCAAGAAGTGATTTGCCCCTTTCATCTTAGTGGACTGTTAACTCTGAAACTGAAAAATGGCGGCACGTGACACTGAAAATACAGGATCCACTTAAAATAAATTCTATTGAATACTAAAATAATAATTTGCATGTTACGTTTCAAACACATATTTAGTTACTGGTTGAATATTCCCCAGGAATGCGAGCTCCAGACAAGTTACCGGGACACAGAAGAGAACATAATTGAAAGCAAAACAAAAAGTCAAAAATCAGGAGAATATACTGTGCTCTTAGAGGTTAAAGGGAGCCTGAAAAAACATTTATTTTGGTTAATGTATTTAAAAGGTGCAGAGAAGCGTTCATTTTAGCTGCCTGAAAGATGGATGTCATGGGCATCTCATGGCCTGGAATACCAAATTGGGATTTAACATCATTCAGTAATATGTAGAACAAAAGAAAAGGAATCACCAGAAAGTTAATTTGAGGTTTTTCACGTAATCCCACACAGACGCAAACTTACTGTTTGAGTACTGTCTCTACATAGTCATCTTAAATTAGGCCTAAGAAGATATTCAACTGATTGACAAGTTATTGCAGACCTTCCAGAATGGTAAGACCATAGAAATGTAACCTGAGGCCGGTAGAAACGTGTATTTCTAAAATAATGAGACAACTAGGTTTATAAATTCATGCGAATAGACAACAGCCATCACCCACACTGATTATTAATAGGGATAATTCCAGCAAAAGCTTACAGAACCGGATCCCTTTTGATATATTAATTTGTAAAATGTTGTATTTATTTAGAGAACAGATGTGGTCAATAATCACTTGAGAAGCCCATGGTTTACAAAAATATTAGATAATTGGTTGCCCTTCTGAATTTTCAATATGGCAACTTCATGAACTGCCAAGGGGTTCCTACTAATGAAAGCAATTTGCAGCTGACACTAAATGTAAGGATAGTAAAGTATTTGTGATTAAAATTTGTGATTATTTTCTAAGGACAGCAAAGTCAAAAGATGTAGTTATTCTCATTAAATTCTGGTTCAAAACTAGCATGAAAAAAGGCAGCACAAAAAAAGGGGAAGTCATCACATGATTACATCAAGCAAACCACAGAAAGAGTCAGCTCCTCAGTCTAAATGAAAGCAGCTTTATATAGACTGTCAGATGAACCAATCTGGTATGCACTCTAAAAAGACAATCCAGTAGTTCTATTTAAACAGGATTGTGAAAATGCTTCCAGAAATTAGCTTTCTGGGATATAGCCTTTCAGAAATAAAACTGGAAGAATGAAACTTTCCACTGACTTCATTAAATGTAATATTTAAACAACCATTTCACTAAAAGCCAGAGCTGTTCTTTTTACTGCAAAAAATACAGAGGGTGAGGGAACTGATTCTTTGCAATTAAGAATTTAGCACCTAAACACAGTCAACCTTTTTGAGAGGCACTGATCAGCTTTTATAATTCTGTAGAGGTTTATTTTTAATACTTAAATATGCAGGTTGTAATAGTAGCTGATGAAAGGCAGGAAATTCAAAGATAAGCTTGTCGTCACCCTTTCACTTCAGGCACTTCTCCTCCCTCCCCCAACAATACTGTGAATTAAGGGCAGAGGCACCTTTAATGTTCAATTTCCTGCCCCTTTTTCAGTTAATACCAGCCATATGTTTTCATTACATAAAGCTTTTATTTGGTGATGGCAAGAAAATGGCTTTAACATCTGTAGCATTGGTAACATCCTTTGCAGTTGTTATGAAAGAGTAATTGCCATTTTCCCCTGCTTTCCCCTTTGACTTTTGCACTAGTCCTCGAAGTATGATGTGTTACAGACTTGACGAGAAATGTGAATTAAAAAGTATTTTAAAGCCTTCGCACTGTATTTCTAGCCCTCCTGAGACCTAAGGCATGAGAATGAATCAGACTTTTAATAGGTGATCGGTATATAAAGCCCACTGTGCTCATTTTTATGTCAAATGTGATGCACTACTGCTAATGTAGGCACAAGACAAATTCTTCATATCTGCATGATACTTCAATTATTAACTGCAGATAAAGGTACGCAAGACCCCTGGCACCTATTCAGGGAAATATGGAAATGTACACATGTACCACACACTATTAAGACCTACCTTCTATTGCAAGTTTCATACACATATCGGAACCTACTGGGTGGAAATAATAGTTAGGCTGTATGTGGTATTTATGGCATGCTTAAATTTAATCAGCCAAACCATTTCAATTAACCTACCCTTTCTCAGGATCTACGCGAATTCCATGTAACTAACCATCTGGTGAAGTTAAGCGCAATCCTATATAATCTGTTATGTCCAGATTTCTCAGGAATAGGATAACTGGTAACCAAATTCCTCAGTTCCAAAACCTGACTCAAAGTTCCCTGCTTTAATTATGCCACACATTAAAATTGCAGGGATTTTTAAACTTGAATAAAATAAAGGTGATCTTCAGTTGATGTTAGTCAAGAATCTGGTTTTCAAGCCTTTTCTGACAGGAGTTAAAGGCATTACTTGCTTTAGCTCTGTTGATATCAGGCATGTCTGTCTGTTTCTGCTTCTATATATAAACTGTTGTGCATCAGTCTTGCTTCCTCTGCATTAGTCTCAGAGTTGTGATGACTACAGTAGTGACTTTGGTCTATTCACTCAAACCAACAGTACTTAAAAAGTAACACTAAATAAATTCAACTTATTGCAGAAGTTTTTACTGTAAGAGAAATTAATTGCATGTAAAGGCCTACTGACATTGCAGCAGATGACAAACCTTGTTTTGAAAGAAACAAACATTTTCCTATGAAGGGGGATTGCCCCCAACACACAAACACACTTTTGAGAGGTCCACAACCCTTCTTCAATACCGAGGTCCAGAAGTGCTTTTGATGCTCTGTTTCCACTAAAAATACATTAAGGGCATAGTATTACGTTTCATGCTTTACATAAATTAGTTTTATATTTTTGCCTGAGTCTTTCTTAGACTGATGCCATTTGAGCAACACCCTCATACGCTAAGACCTAGTGATGCAGAATCGTATTATTACCAGCTGTTGCTGGTAGCGCAAGAAATATGCACAGGTCAGCAGCTGGCATAAGAGAACCCATTCCCTGGACAATCGTAGCTGAAATTCCACCTAATCTCTAGATTGGGGTGAAGTATTCTGGTATGACTTGCCAATTGTAAACAGCAACTTAAATGTGCCAGGCACACAAAATACTGCCAACCCTGGAAGGAGGTGGAATTTTAGACATTAATTACAGCAAGGCAGGATTTGGCATTCTGGCACGTTTCACATTAAACTTGCAGTCAGTGTAACCATTGAGACACTCAGAGAGAAAAACCAAACAAAAAAAATAAAGTCTTCTAGGTAAAGATCTGTCAAGTTTCTGCTGTTCCAGGGCAATGTAAATTTTGTGCAATGTAAATTTTCAGTGTAAGCTCAAGGCCAGTTAGCAAAAAAAAAAAAACAACCCTATTTAAAAATAACCGTAATTCCTTGGGGGTTATGAGACCCAATTGTCACTCATTCCTCTGAAGGCTCCTTGTACCCAGAGTTACACTGTAACTATTCAGTGGATTAAATACAAGAGGGGGCACTATCTTAGGAGGCCAATAGGCTTTCTATTAATGCAAGCACACTTTTACACGAAGTAAAAGACCAAAATGTATGCAATGCTGTCTGCTCAAAGAGAATTTAACTGGGATGAAGCTGTAGGCACAGATTCTTAGAAACTTGACAGGTTACAGAGAGACTGAATGACTCATAGCACTTGCTACATTTCTAACTATGTGGAAATGAGAAGCATTTTATTTAACTATTTGACTTGCTGGTTTAGACTTTTTAAAAAAAAAAAATTCCCCCTCAGCATCTTAAGGGTAAAGCTTACCCATATTAAAGTTGCCACCTAACCTCAAAATGACAGAAACTAAGAGAAATAAATTTGGAAGGCAGAAGTAGGTTGACACTGATACACCTTTTAAAAATAAGCTCCTTTGTGACATGTTTGTTTATAAAACAAATTGGAAGTGTTTTCCAGGCTACTGGAAAGCAGTTGCCATGAGCCACTTAGTTGCATTATAAAACTCATACAGATGGCAGAGTGGTACAACCTTTATAAAAGTAAACAGGTGCTGCTATAGGCATGCCAACCTCATTTAAAT
Source organism: Falco naumanni (assembly GCF_017639655.2). Lineage (NCBI taxonomy): Eukaryota > Metazoa > Chordata > Aves > Falconiformes > Falconidae > Falco > Falco naumanni. Next base: position 20,097,270 of record NC_054065.1, read on the forward strand.
GTTTTAAGAGCTTGTCTTATTTTTCTACTCATAGCAAGGAAATGTTTTCCTTTGCTGGTGTTTATCTTCCAATTTGGTATCAATATTTATGGAGCAAAACTGTTCTCCATGAACCATAACTTATAGACACACTAGTTACAAATTACAGTGTCAGATCTTCCTAAGATCTTAACACAGCATTTTCAAGCATTGCACCACCTTGAAGGCTTCTCTGATGTTCAGAGCAATAGCCTATAGCTACTATGTGTATATATAGATATATATATATATACACACACACAGCAAAAAATGATGGGTTTTTGAGTGTTGACTGGGAGGAAAAATCCACATCTAGCATTTAAAGCACAGACTTCGATGACTGTGTCATACCTGACCTGTTGCATGGCACAAGCCACCGCTCTGCCTCTTTCTACCTGCTGCTGCTTTCAAATCTACTTGGATCAAAACCTCCTCAGAGCAGAAAATATCTCTTTGTGTGCATTTTTAGAGTGCACAACTAGAACAACAGGAACCTTACCCATTACTGAAATGACTTACATCTAGTTTTACTGCAAACGACTGGCATGGCTTTTGGAAAAATATCACCTTGTTTGACAGATTTTTCCATGCTTTCATTTGCCCTTAAAATATTAATGAAAAATACCATTTTTAAGTGGTTTAGGATGCTAGGAGAGAAAGAATTAGAGTGCAAAGTCTTATTCTCAGCATTGCTATTGATTTTTCAGTTGAATGCTAGAACTGAGAAAAACTTTTAAGCCCTAAGAAACATTATACATAGATGCTGTCATACAGCAGTCATGACACGATGACTAAATATAAATCTTTACAATCAGCAGTGAAATTACCCTCCCGGTTCATTTGTGAGCTTGATACTTACCACCAAAGGAGACTAAAGTTACCCACGGCAGATGGCCAGGACAAAAACGATTACACATCAGTTTTGGTGCAGCACTGGCTTCTCAGAGAAGCCAGCAGCACAGAAGCCCTGACAGACTGATTTGCCATAGGCACAGTTTAAACCCCCCCACCCCCGATTAGTTGGTAGGAATGAGGACAACGAGGAGCTCAACACGGAATAAGCAGCCCAGGAGCTGCCCTATGGCTTGGGTGGAGCTTTGTTAAGGCAGCAGGGACAGTATCTCCCCTGTCACACCACACCGCAGTGACAGGCAGGTGCATGCACAGAGCCACCGTCCTCAGTTTTCCCCTTGAAGACACGATGATGCCTGTCTTCGGATCCATGATGCTTCACCACAGTGGCCAGCTTTGTAGAGCGGATTAGAACTGGTAAATCCTAGCAAAGGTAGCTCCACGGAATTGGGTAAAAAGTAAATTATTCATATTCCTTAAAACAAAGCAATGGCTCAGGCTTCAACAGACTTGCAACGTGAGCTATGGGACAGCTGCTCTGCACCTTATCGAAAAATCATTAGCCTCTCCTTAGTTACCATCCACTTCAGAGGCTGTAAGGCACGAAGCCTGCTCTGTTAAAGAGTTGCTTAACCTCCCTGTGCAGCCACACACAAGATCACTGCAGATGTGTCAATACGTAGGCACCCTGGGAATTCAAGGAGGCAGAAAGCCTTCTACAGCTCACCGGCACACACACCAGAAGGTCTCAAAGCAGCTCCTTTATTCTTCCTAACTACGTCCGCAGGGTGTGGGTGAATTCCCACACTACAAAACTTTACACTCTGCCAACAGGAATTTTCATTACCATCGAGTAATTCTGCAGAAGGATGGCACTCTGTATATTGATTAAACATCACTCGCTATTAGATGAAAACATTACCCACGTGGCAGCACATATTTGTTCCTGAGACAGGCAAGAAATCAGAGAAGATGCATCAGAGCTGGCTAAGAGTGGAATGCAATGCTGCTTTCACCAACTCCACAAACATTTGGTACATGAATTCATAACTCCAGTGTTATCCCAGACATTAAGATGACAAAAATTTTCAGAATACACAACTTCTGTTTCTGGCCTTGGGCTACAAGCATTAAGTGCCATTTCCCCAGCAACATTAAATACTGTGTTGAGTATTTTCAAAAATATTATCTTAATTAAATATGCTTATTTCAGTCCAAGATAACAGAAAACTTTCTATTGCATACTTCATAGGAGGTAAAAAAAGATTGTTTACTTCTTTTGCTGTTCCTACCTCTGACATGCTTTAAACACCCCATCTTAATGACTTTGTGTTTTATTTATTAGGAGAACTGTTTCAACACGAAAACTTTGTATGGGTTCTTATTAGTATTTTTCTTTCTTTCTTTCTTTCTTTCCCTACCTTGTTTGATTACTTCAGGGTAGGTTTCATCTGAGGTTTTTGACCTAGACACTGTGTGTTTACAGGATTGGAGCTTGTAATACTACCTGAGGCTCAAAAAAATTGACAGTATTTTTCCTCTTTATCAATTATGCATATACTTTTCCTGGAATAATGTATGTATCAACAGAGTATATTTGGAGGAGCTTCTTGGCATTCTGGAGACTTGCTATTGAGCAAGGGCTGAAAATCAAAACTAATCGGTCTTACCAGAAACAGTTGGAGAGCAAAAGTTCCCTCACAAAACTGTCCCCTGGGGTTCTGCTCCACACCATCAGTCTCTGGCATAACCAGCCCTGACTCTACACATGCAGCTCCAATGCAGAATACGGATTAGAAATCTGTACTGTGGCACCACCAGAGGAAAGCTTTGTCACAATGATTTGATGCTAATCTCTCAGGTCAGCTTCATTTCAAAGACCAGATTTTTAATTCTTTCTTTTTAATATTCATGTAACCAAAGGCCTACTTGAGTTCATTTTCTGCCACCCATACTTGCTCTCCGGTCTTACGGCGAGCACTTTTCACACCAGTATCTCATACTGCTTGCTGGACTGCTTAATTAAAAACTGCAAAGCATCTGTAACAGGAGGTATACATCAACATTTTTCAAGTTTACAGACGAAAAGGTGGAGCTACTCAGAGGTTAACTTACTTGTCTGGTGTCTCACATCAAGCAACAGAGGAATTTATAGTGCAGATCCACACTTTTTCCACTAGAACAACACTTCTGTTATATTTTGTCAGGTAAATGTTTTAGCCTCTATCCATTGCACACATAAGGAAGACAGCCAGCCAGGTTTCCTTAGATGTTTGACAAGAACTGATGGTTATCTCTATGATTGGCTTTCACAGTTACAGTCATTATGTTCTCTTCAGTACTTTACATTTAAAATGCCTATGCAGTTACTTATGCAAGCTTTTCCTCAAAAAGAGACCAATTAACATCTGTTTTTCCACAGCCTTACTTACATTAATGCCAAAGGGGCATGCATTTGAAAGATCTTAATGAGTTAAAAGCCCTTAAACTATCAGAGGAAAATAGTAAGAATAAATGATTAAATACATACAACTGTAATACAGACTAGCTCAGTATTAAGTCCTCTATCTATAATTTGAAATGAAGAACCCAATACTTATAAATGAAAGCTAGCGGGCAGTTCTGTGCGCATTTTAAGAGTGTGAGGATCACTGACATATTTTTTAACATATTCACCACAGTACAGTTTTATCATCTTCTTTGTGATTTATCTGTAGCAACAGTGTGTTTACCACAGCGAATATGATAAACCACTGTGGTTTAGGCATAGGAATGGTGAGAGTAAACTAATTTTAGCTCTGAACTAGTGTTACTCTAGCTTTGCTATAGGTAACAATTGTATATTTATCCTTTATTTGATGCTTAAATATGCAGAAGACTATGTTGGTCTGGTAAGTTAGCATTGTTATTGTTATTTTGTACGTTTCCCAAGGCTTCAAAAGAGAAATTGGCTTCCCATACAATGATGTTTCTTTATAGAAGAAGGTTGTTCAAAACCAATTTGGTTTTACCTCCCACAATAGAACACAACAAAACATTACAAGATGACACATTCCCACTGAGGATGTGGATTTAGGAAAAAGCTGAGCAGCGAGCTAACAAAAAGCTAAGCCCTAAGACCTTCAGTTAAAACATCCTATAAAGAGGATTGAGTTCAGCTACATCAAATCCTCTGCACAAACACAACAGACGGCTTCTGAAGGAAAGCCTTCTGAAATGGCCAACCACACTGCAAAAAATTCAAAGTTTGCCAAGAACCATAAGAAAACAGGTTAAAAGAACTGCATGACGCATAAAGTTACTGACTACAAGAGGTACTGTCTGACGGACTGCACTCAGTGGGAGTCAGCCATGCATCTAAGAGCTTTGCTGAATTGTCTCTAGGTCTAACAAAGTGAATGAGGTTTTTGGAAAAGTTCCGCCAACATCTGTGTCTAAGATAATCCTTAATTGCTTATTATCATCCCTGTGTTTCATTTAAGTTCCCCCCCCAAGTTTCCTAAGACAGTAAAATTTTGCAAAAAGCCTCATTTCAGAAATTGTCTTTCCCTTTCCCAAGATACAGTGCTCTGGCTACTTCTGCAGCTACTGTCTAAATGTGAAACGACTTCCATCAAAGGGAGTGGGGAAGACTGAAAGCGGATGAGTAACACCTTTTAAATGCGCCGCTGCTCTTTAGCTGAGTCATCTCAATTAACCCCATTCAAGCTCCTACCCAAGATGGAATTGCAAAACATACTTTGGTATCTAAGCCACCATAGAGAGGCAGCACATCTGAATTGCTGCTCACAGCAGGGTAGGATCAGACAGGATCATTTTACAAGATCCAACGGTGTGACTTTTCAGGCAGCAGTAACTAGGTCATTTACAGCCATCTGTTCTTAGCCTCAGTCTCCCTGCAGTCATCACTGAAGCTGTACGCTAATTAATTTTCACCTGCTAATCAGTGGAGACACCTCTGAAACTAACAAATCATCTGGTTTCAGTCAACAGCTTCTGGACTCCTGTGGGTGCCACTTCTGTGAGGTTTTATTAGCAAAAAATGTGGGAAGTTTTCTCTGAAAGATCCCCTGTAAGGCTTCTGACCTGCTCTGGGTACAACACCCCGGTGAACAAATAAAGTACCTTCATCTATTTCTTCAGGCAAAGAACAGAGGGCACATGGACAACTGCCTCCAAATCTTCAACAAAGCATTTAAGCACCTTGTTAATTTTGATATGAGCAGTCAGACATCTAAATCCTTGGAGATAGGGACTTAAAAGACCTGCTTGAGGTCTCACGGGAAGTCAGTGAGGGAGCAGGGAACCAAATCACATTTTTGTAAGCACTCCAACCACTGCAACATCTTTCCCTTACCATGTAGCTTTAAACAGGGCAAGTAGATTTCTACAATGTCACTAAAACTTCATCTTAAACTGTAAGAAGATGAATACATAGCTCCAAACCAGAATGTATTTAATTTGTTCTGAAGACTGACAAAACAAAACTCTTTAATGCTGTATGCTCTTCAAACCCACCAGCTCTAACTAATGGCACAACTTACACTGAATATTGAGTTTTCTTACGTACATGTTTTCCAGGTATATATCTATTATTCCTTTTATAAGTGAAAAAAATAGAATAATTCACATTCTTCAAAGGAGTTGATTTAACTTCATGGAATGATCCTGCTTTTAAAAACAAACTTTTGCATTATCACGGTAGTGTTACTTTGACTTAGTAGGTAGTGTAAAAGGAGCCAGAGGAAAAAAATCATGTGGAGTGAAAGAACGTATCTGTAGACCCATGCAAGCTGCTCAACGAGAAACAAGTGGCAAGAGATCATGATCTAGTTTCTATACCGCTGGCTGCGATTCTGTATCACAGCACCTCAGCTACAGCTCACAGAAGTGTGATTTATAAGGTGTGAACAGTGTGCAGCATTCATGAATAGTCCACACTAAATAAGGTCAAAATAACAGCTCACAGAAACTGTTATTCACTCTCATCAGTGTATAATGACTTTGAACAGTAGCTAGCCAAGTAGGACAGCTCCTAAATTGTAGCAAGGACAGTTCCTCCCCAAATTCCCCATAGGTGGTATTTTCACAGTGACTGGATATGGTTGTCAGCTCACCTGTGCTCAGTTGTAACCAATCAGTAAGATGTTTTCAATCCTATCAGCCAGGATTAGACATAATTCTAAGGGATACATCCTGTAATTCCTGCTTTTCAAGATGTATGACAACTATATAATACAGCAGAAGTAAAGGAACCAGAAAATTACATCTGTAGAGGCTGATTTTTTGATTAGAGGGTAGTAGCTGGTGCATCATTCTGAGCCTGCAGCTGATGCTTCCAAGGGTGCAGCCAAACATCTTCATGCAGTCAGTTACGGGGCTGAGGTCTAACAGCCACAGTGCCATGCAGGTAAGAAACGAAAGTGCACTGTGCCCTGGATCCAAGCATGGTGATGTTCAAAACCAGGATCCCCATTCAAATCAAACTGCCTCATCTGCATGAAAAGCAGAGGTCATCCCTGAGCGTATATTAAACCCACTTTTTTTGGTGCACAGCTGGGGACAACTGAAAAAAGAAAGAATAAACATACCTATGAAGAATCCTGTGATACAAATTGCACACGTGAAGAGGACGAAGGAGCAGTTAGCACCAGAACTTTGATGTAGGCCTGCAGCTATGCACCGTGTATCAGACCCCAGGTGCTGAAGACCCACCCCTCTGCTTTTCCCTTTTCTCCCAGCAACGTGTTACATGTCGCAACTCAAACACGGTGCCTGACCTTGTCTAAGCATTGATTAAAACACACGTGGGAGGGAGAGGGTCAAGGGCAGGTCATTCCTAAGTCTTAATACTGGATTTGGTTCACGCAGGTTTTCAGTTTGCTTTCAGAGGTACAGGTGAGGGTTTGCAGTGACAAAGCTGCAAGGCAGAGTGCTGGCAGCGTGTGCAGGCGCACGAAGGGCTGTGAGTGCTAGCGTGACTCCCCCACCTCTGCAAGGGAACCAGACCACTGGTGGCAAGACAAGACTCAACATTTTGCTGAAGGTGGTTGTCAGCCTCATGTTCTCTTCTTTCTCAACATGCAACTTTTGCTTTTTAAGCTTTGTGTGTGTGCTATGAGACATGCATAAACAAAAATGAGTGGTATCAGGTAATTATCACAGCGACTGTGATATCCTTACATAGCACCTCAACAAATCAAGGGAAGCTTTTCCTTTTGGAGACAGAACATGAAGTGAAGAATATGAAAATTGCCTACATAATGCTGCCACAGGGATGCCTCTCAAATCATTTTATCAGCAAAAAGGAAGCAATGTCTGCTGCTAACAGCTACAGATTACGTTCTAATTTTAGCAGTTGCAGTTAACTCATTCCCAATGGAGTTGCACTTACCGTGAGAAGGTTTCTAACTGCTTCAGCACTGAAAGGAAACAAGCATCGAGTCATTCAACTGCAGTTCTATATGCAAATATGCTTTTTGGCCCATGAAGGGAAAGCATATGGAATCTGCTGCTATAACCCATTCAGCCAAACATTTCCACACATTTCTTATAATGCAAATGCTGAAAAAAATTTTTCATTTTCCACACAGTGTTCTAGCTGTCCCTATACAAGTATGATGATTAGCATGCACGTGCGTTCTGTTACCGACAGAGCATGTGTATAGGAACTGTATGCACACTGCATACCTAGAACAGGTAAGAAAAGTTTTAATCAACAGATTCATTTCCCTTGACATCCAATGGCTGTATTACTAATTTCATTCACAGATCATGATTATGTCTTGTATAACTCAACAGATATTAAGGTGATATTACAAATTTACTAAAATGAACTGTCCCATTTTTTCAATTATTATTTAACTCCCAGAATGGAAATTCAGTATAAAGAATTCATTTCACACAATATAGTAATTCTCTGCATTAACCTCTAACAGGGCCTATAATAGAATCCTCATCACAGCTAGTCAACAGAAGGGAAATAAAACCTAAAAGGCTTCCTTGTAGCAAAGGTGATTTAGTACACTGTCCTGAATAAAATTCTTTTATAGTTACGAGACTTTTGGTGGATCTGAAAGCATGTGCTTAGTGCTAGGAGAATCCTAGCAGCTAATATCTAAGTATATTAAAAAGAAATAAGGAGCATCCCTTGGTGAGCAGTGATAAATGTAAGTCTCTTTAAAGAGTGATTTTTCAATGAATTGTGTAAACAGATTGCACTTTAGAATAGTATCTTGAGCAAGTTCTTTCGTAGTAGGGAATGAAAATTCCTTTTTCATTCAGAAAGGGTAAGAATAAAGAAACATACAAACAAGTTAAATCCAGCAAAGGTCAACCCAAAACTAGGATGTAATGTCAAGGTAAGTGTTCTTGAACTGTCACCTGGTTTTCTGCCTATCCCTGCTGTAAGCCTGTGACTGAACAGAGGCATGGAAACCCCAAGTGAGCTGGACTCACACAGGCATCACGAAGGTTTCTGAACAGAGAATGCAGCTCTCCACAGATGAGATAGCAAAACTGGGGACCTCTGTATTTATTGGCAAAATGCACTGAGCATGCTGATATATTCAGGAAGGGGATCTACATATATAGATATAGATCAACCCATTTTTTCAATTATTATTTATCTCCCAGAATGGAAATTCAGTATAAAGAATTCATTTCACACAATATAGTGATTTTATGCATTAACCTCTAACGGGGCCTATAATAGAATATATATATAGTAGTTCTTTCATGGCACTAATACGTAAGGCAGACGCAAACTCACTCTTTCCCTTCCTCAAACTGTCCAGGGGCTGTAAGACCTGGGGCTCAGCACAGTGCTAATGTGCAGTCCAGGTTTGCAGAGGCCTTTGGGCTTGGAGAGAGGGGCATACAAAGGGAATTATGCTGGCATTTTCCCCCAGTGGCATAGATACTGACACGGAATAGGGGAGGAAACTGCATCCAAAAGCTACAACTTAAAAAAAAAAAAAAAAGCTGAAATGAGGATGCACATTACAACAGATATACAGCAATTCCTGTTCTCCTCTGAAGGGCTAAAATATATTGAACTTCAGATGTAAACACCAGTCTTTCTGTTTCAATGACACATATGCTCACACTAAATTTTAAGCATACCTGCAGGCACTGTTGAACTGTGGCCTGAATGAAGAGTGAAGGGCATTGCCCTAAAATTCTAGGGTAACTCCAAGGGTTCCCTTGGAAAGCTTAGATGATGTATAATTCCCACAGTTCTTTTCACTGCTCTGAATATATAGCTCCCTACTCATCCATTGCTACAAGTATTTCAAATCTGTGAGCAATGAGATTACACAACAGTTAACTTTTCAGAAATATGATTGCTGCTTAAATTCAGAGGCGGAAGGATGATAACTTCTTTTAAACTACCTTCTTAAATGGAGCTATAAGTGTAAATACATATATTCATCTCATCTATTGATGGATAATAAAATTTACAATGCTCAAGTGCATCTTTGACTTGGTTAGCATGAAAAAGACTGGCACCTTGTTTTGTTTAGCAGCAATGTTACACTTTTTTCTCAGATTATATGACAATAGTTGGTTGATATTATTTTTTTTAGCTAAATATCTGAGAAAATTTACCCTCTAGACTCCCTACTTAATGTTCTATAGAAATATGTATCTTAAACATTAATTCACTACACACAAAAAAAAATGTTTTAGGATAGAAAAATAAAAATTGTTATGGACTGCTGCAAACAAAACATTATACTGACCAATATTTTCCCTTTTACAGGCTGTAGTTGTACTGAAAGATGTTTTTCCTTTTGCTGTAATTAGAATATGTATTTTTAATGAACAAATGCACATGATAAAGCAGACTGGATCCTGATGCAACTTGAAACAAGTGCCCTAAAGAATGAGTGGTTACCTTGACTCAAAAGGGGAGATTATTTCTGACCTGAGCATTCAGAAAATATTTAAACACCTAATGGCTGCAAACTGGCAACTGATTTTTTTTTTTTTTTCCATTTTATGGCAGTACTGGCTTTTTCACAAACATCTCCTCCCTAGATATTGCTTTCCATTGCAATTATGTGGCATTCAAGTCTGTCACGGCCATGCTCAGCTACATGAACTCCTGTCACCAGACAGGCTGCCTGTCAGGGACTAGTGTCTATTCCCTCTTCCTCCGAAGAGCAGAGCTTTAATTGTCATCTTGGGCATCAGTGCATTCCTAGCAGCAGAACCAGGCAGTGCTTTCCACTTCGAGCTGTAAAGGCTGGAGGCAAGTGAGAGCCCAGAGAGAACAAGATACACCATCTCCACCGTCTCTTCTAAATAATCATGGAGTACAGGTGGAGGGAATCAAAGGATCAAAGGAACAAGAAAAGAGAAAGCACGCCTGAGGTAGGGAAGGAATCAGTGGGGATGGGGACAGGGGAAAAAAATAATTAAAAAAAAAAAAAAAAAAAAAAAAAGGAAAAGCCCTGTGAGAGAGAAGGAACAGATTTCATGTGAAACAGAGTTTCAAAAGATAAAAAGTTGCTGTCTCCCACCACTTAGCCTTTTGAAGATTAGCATTAGTGAGGCACTAATACTCCTTGTGTGCTGCTATCACAGAAGGAAGGTGCATGCGGTAAGTACTGGCATCGAACTTTTGGGGTTAGCCCTCGTCAGGCAGGGCACGGCTGCACCGGGGACGCACCCCACGCCAGCCCTGAGCACTCCCTGCTGTGCTGCTTCAGCATGGCCACAGCGATGCAGCACCCCATGTCCAGGCACCTCTGGTTTAGGGAGTACCAATGAGGCCCAACTGCTCTATGTTCCCCACACCAGGAGATTTGAAACGTTACTCTCTACACGTTTCACGATTTGGAATAGTGCAGCAGATGTCCTGAGGATGAAGCCCCTTGTCTACCCACCACCGTGGGTGCCAGAGGGAGACGGTGCAAGTTCTGCTTTGCTGCCTGGCCCAGGTACGGTGCCCGCAGCCACGGGAGTGGGGAGGGGGATTTCCTAGGATGGGAATAGGCTGGGCTATCACAGATGAGTGATAGCAAAGGCAGGACTTATCTCACCATACTTCAATCACCTAGAATTTAAACATCTAGTCCAGGTCAGTTGCCTGGGCTACCTCTGAGATCAGCAGGGAGAGACAAACACTGTCAGTGCAGGACTCATCTCATCCTTTGACAGGCACTTCTCTATAATAACTGGAAAAAAAAAATGAAAATTCAAAAGGTTACCAGTCTCACTTTGAGGGTATAATCACTAGGGATTAGTCTGATAATACTAAGCTCTTTGCATCAAGCAACTCTCAGAATAGTGAATGCTATTGATTTGGGCTAGATATTAGAAGCCCAAGAGCCCATCATCCTCCTACCACTCTCTCGGAATTGTTGCATTCCTTATACACAAGAAAACCGAAGTGCCATAGCTAATTGATCTTGAATTGTCACTGACTTCCCTAGCTGAATCTACCACAAATGGGACTAAATATGCACATTTTCCTTGGTTAGCTCTGTATTTACATATGCTCTTTTTCTTCCTTCATTTTATTATTTACATTTTTGTTCAACTACCAGTTTTTCTAGGCTTGTGAAATAATCACAGAAGTGAGGAGCAGTCTGATGTTACTTGCCGTAACAATTCCCTTGCTTAAGCAAGATTTTAAAGGTTTCTAAACCTTCTAAGGCTCAGCAACCACAGCTTACAAAATTAGACTGTAATTTCTTGTCTTAGCCTGAATTAAATCAGGGAATGACCAGACCTTAACAGGGGAAGAAAAGAACAGAGAAGCCCCCAGAAAACTAGTGACTTTTCCGTGACATCAAGCTCTACTGGGAAAAGCAAAAGCTTGTTAAATTTTATCAATTACTCTGTAAATGAAAGACTGGAGAAGATGATAATCTCAGCTGCTTTTAAAGGAAATCAATTTCTAGCCTGGAAAAGATGCTATCTGCTATGTATTTATGCTTTGCTATGTATTTCTCAAGTTCTGAAAATTTTAGAGTATAACCTACATTGTGGATGCATCTACATTTTGCTGAATGATCAGAGGTGCCTTAAATTTCATTGTATATGAACTACAATTAGCAACATCGAAAAGTTCGAATCTTTTCTGTAAAGAAGTAGCCCTGACTGAGTAACTTCTACTAGTGAAATACTGATAATATCAGTATGCCAGAGTGCAAAGCTGGGTGTATGTTTTCATGTAACATTGCTCTTCACTGTAACACAACCTCAAGCAATAAGGTCAAAAACTGTTAATCAAATAGTAGATCAATAACATGTATGCAGTGAAGCCTCGTTCCCTGCTTAGATTTCATTTCTCTTACCTGGTCTCTTCTGTAGCTATAAAGAAACCATCATCTGAAGCATCAAGCCAATTTTGCCTCTGTCTCTTGATCACTGGAATGGTGCTTGTCTTAATGGCACTTGCACTGGCTTGCAAGGCCTTACCATTAGTCATATGAACATGGGGAGCAGCATGCTGAAATCATAATAAAAGGGAAAGATGTTTGCCTGAGAAGAATCATAATCCTGTTAACTAATTCTGCTGTAAAGGGCAGCCTACGCACAGCACCCTTCTCAAAAACCAGCTAGTCTTCCTCAGCCAGTACCTGCAGTCAGGTAACACCCTGTGTGCACTGACATGTTTTATCCACAGGTCTTAGAGCTCTTTAGAAGCTAAATTAATTATCGCTAATGCCATTTTATACAAAGAGAAATTGAGGCATGAGTCAACGCCATGAACAAAGCAGTTCCACAACAGAAACCAGTTGATTTTAGCAGAGAATTCCCGTTTTCTGAGCAAAAAGCCAACATTCCAACCAATCCGATATAAGACTTTTTTTTCATTCAAGTATGGCATTAATCTAAGTTTAAAAAAATCCATACTTCTCACTTGATAGGCCCTTACTCTGCCTGTCTTTCTTTTAAAATAAATGCCACCAAGTAAGACAAGTGGTTTGGTCCTGCTGCTAACCTAAATGGAAGCAGGATAACAAAGGTTTGTATCACCTTGCTGGTGTCATGGTTCTTAGGTTTACTCACCAGTCATTATATACTAGAGCTGACTGCAATATGTCTGCATTCATTTTAACACAGATGACATTAAACATAAAATGATACAATAATTTTCCACTAAACCTTGTGCAACAAGAGCAAGTACACAAATCTAACCAGAGAAGCTGTCTTTTGATACATGAAAAGGAGAGAGTGAAAATAATGTTTTCCGTATTGTCTATAGGTAACATTTTGCAAGAATATCCCACGACAAACATATCAGTCTTGGAAATTCAAGCCTTGTTTCCCACAAAATTGATTATCAGCAGGACTAACAAACAACATTATTTGATTAAACAGGTATCATAGAAGACATTATACAAAGATGAAAGTTTGCTTACTTTCTCTCACATGGATTCAACACCATGTTTTCTTAGGAAGAAGTACTACTGTTTTCTTGGCGAAATAATACCAGTATTCCACATTACTGCTGGCATTTTTGTAATACTTCTAAAACGTGCACAAAGCTGCACACTCGTGGGAGTACCCTCTAATCAGGGGACCAGTTCCACAGTCACTGAGTAAGGAAGGGGCTGGTAGCATCCACAGAGACTAGCAGAACAGAATACAAAACTAATCTCTTAAATCACACCATTAAAACATAACAGCCAAAAATAATAAACAAGGTTTGTCATTTCTTCTGCACAATTCTTACACTCGTATTCAATTCATTATATTCACATTATGCCAAAACTTTCAACATGCCCCAATCCACACTATTTGCTACCTCCAGAAGCACAAACTTTATGCATTTGGCAAAATATTCCAGTGTTCATTATTTTAGTGCAAATAACTGAATAATCTCCTGTATGGTTCCTCAAGATCTGATGTAACAACCCCAAACAACAACAAAAAGCAACAAGACATCAATTTTGAGTGAGTCACATATAACTCTTTCTTCAAGACTAATAGGATTTATGGTGAATTTAGCTGTTGCTGCACATGGGGCTGTAAATCTGTCTTTGTATTCCCTCTAAATATTTGCCTATTTTTTTCTGTTTTTTCATTCCATCTCTAAACTGCAGTTTAGTTTCGACATATTTTTTTATATGGGCTTTGGTGGGGAGGAAGAACTAAAGGACATGCTACTAGAAGTAATTCAGCCATTATTTAGAATAAATTCAGGATAAAATACATAGTTTGGATTAAATCAGAAATTCGTAAAGGTATTTCACTGATGATCTCTTAGTGTACTAAGTGGATAGTGCTCAAAAAGCGAGTAAGAATTCAGGCACGGAAAACACTGCCATACTTGAGATCTTACATTAATTATTTTTATCTGGCAATTGCCAGTGGCATGCATTATAAAGGAACATTCAAGGGCCCAAATGGCAATATTTTGCTGTGCTTCCCCAGTCAGAAATGGGTTTAAGTTATCAAATATAATCTTTTATATGTTTTCCAGGCTCCTTTCTAATACACCATTGAATATTTCCTTTACTCAAGGCAACACACACAGGCAAAAAATGTTCAGGACACGTACAAGGTACAAAAAAAATGTATTTCCTAGGGCATAAACTCTGAAGAACAGTTAAGCCTGATGGAAAAAGTATGTGTTTTTTCATAATACTCTTTCACCCAGCAGAGAGAGATGTCATTACTAGTTCTGAACTTCTGTTTTGTCTACTTTTATTAGACCCTAAGTCTTATTCCAGGCAAGAGATAATATTAGAGAAAATGGTGCAACGGTTACAATATAATCTCTTTTCTGTTACATGGCTGGAATTTTTTATTTCCCTTGTCCCCTGGTCCTTTCAAAATATTTCAAGAAATTAATTACATTTCACTTAAGGGCAAGAGAAAATAAGATCATTGTTCTCCAGTCTGCGCTAGCACACTATCTTTAATTTTTAGTTAACCAAAACAATTGAAGTTCTTGAGTAGAAAATCAGTTCATTAGCTCCTCTCACAAAAGTATTTACTGCTGTGTATAAAAATGAGCATTCAGTGCCACTGTCATACTAACATCAACACCAAGAGCAAAATGAGCCTTCACACACGGTACTTCTGAAATGCCTTTTTTTTTTTTATTATTATGATGATTTTAATTTTTCCCCCTCTAGCAGTTACACTAGAAAGGTTATGAAAGCCTCAGGAATACCACCTGTACTACCACAGAAACTCTATTCATTCAAGAACGCTGCATGCAGAAAGCTCCAATGATTTCACCCTAACATTACCACATGCCGTTAGCAGCTGGCATTTTGATTTTGACATGTACATCACCAATAAGCCGTGTTGTGATTTTGCAACAAAACCACCGGTATTACGAGTCCGCACACCAGGGCCAGATCACAGAGCAGCACCTGAGTAGCAGGACTTTACCCAGAGTTTGCTAACTGCATGCTGGGCAAACCCTCCTCTGTGCCCAGTGACTCCTTTCCACCAAGTTTTCCCTCATCTCAGTCCGGGTATGATCACTGAGATCTCTTGCACATCCAGGACAAAATCTTTCCATGCCCAAAAGATGTAACGAGAAAACCTATCTTTGAATGCACTTAAAAAACCTCGCAAGGCTAAGGAAGCTCCGGCTCAGGCAATGTTACATCCAATAAAGAACACAAAATACAAAAAAAGTCAGCAGAGAGTTATCTCTGGGAAGAGTTTCACTTGCTGAACAGAAGGTCTCCATGCTGCAGACAGACACATCCTCAGCGAGCCCTGGGACCAAAAGCAATCTTTTCAAGGTCTTCAACAAGGAGGAGTTTATGCAAGAACCATTTGTTATAATGTCTTCTCAGCTCCACCTGTCCCCTGCTACAACATTTCTCTGGGGGAACCGTTCTTGGGTGCTTCTCTCACAGACCGGTGCACAGCTTCATTTTTGAGAGCTGCTTGCGAGTGCTGCTCATCAAACTCCCCTGGCAGGGGCACGGATTGCCCAGCTGCATACACAAACATTCCTTTCCCAGTGGGCCACTGAGACACCTCCAGTGTTCAGTGAATGCAATTGTCCCTTTCACGAAGAAAGAAGTGGCATAAGAACTGTGTTTCCCTCTGTCAAACTTTCTGGAAGCAGCAGCACAAAGTTACTAATGCAATGAGTTGCTTAACTGTAAATCCAGGCCTCTCAACACAAGGTGCACTAGCAAAAGGCTTTGCTGCGCCTGGAGTTACCCGTGTAGCATCACTCTACACATGACAGGTGCTGTAGTGGCAGCCACCGGCCCAGCAAAGTTTGGATACTATTTCAAAGACACCTACAAAGATACTCCACGCACACCTTATATTAAAGGGGCAACTTAATACAGCATTTTTATTATGGAGGGTAAATCTCCTATCCTCACTAGCTCCAGAGGAACTTCAAGCACAAGGGTATTAAGATGCACGTCAGAAAGCCAACTTGTACCAATTCAAAACCCAGACTCAGATCCCAAATCACACTCGAGGTTTCTGTCTATAAGTTTCTCAGCATTTACTGGCATATAAGTGGCCAGCCATTTCTTCATTAAAAGCCACTGAAGATTCTGAAGACATCCAGCTTTAAAATAAATACATAACATCAACAGGCACTATAATGTCAAAAGTAATGGTGAATGTTTATGCTGTGGCTGAAAGAACATTTAATTGGATTGTCATAAAATTCTAAATGAACTTGAATTTATGATTGCTAACGTTTTGCCCCATCCTTTCAAAGAACAAAAAATTGGCTTAAATTAGCATTTTAATTTTTTTTGTCACATCTTTAAACAAAAAATCAAGTCAAATCAAGCACAGCAAAAGCAGCTCACTACACTGAGAGAAAGAAAATTACTAGATGAAATCAGACATGCTGAGATGACTGTAATAATCCATATTAACTGGCTCAATATATTTTCTATTGATCTAACCATTCAGGATACAGTGTAAAACAAGTGTAGAATTATGTCAAGCTTAAATTGGGTATCGACCCTGTTTTGCCATGCCTGAAGTGGTTTTCTTTGCAAAGGCATTAGCGTTATACTTCTAATATGCATCAAGGTTTGGGGCTGGTTTAGTTTACTTACCCATAGAGATTTCAGATGAATGCAAAAATTAAAAAACACAGTCTTCACACAGCTTGGAGTCGCAAACGTTAATTCTAGCATGCAGGCATGCATTCATTTTAGGTATGGAATTTAATTTAAGAAACATGAAGGCTATTAAAAAAAAGATTTTCAAACTACAGATCACAATCAAGGAATCAACCAAATAGTCAACACAAATATTACTTTAGAATCTCCTGATTGGCTATCAAGCCTTTCACAAAACACCTAGAATAGATGTAATGCTGAAAATCCAAGTCAGTAATTTTTCTGTGAAAGGGAAAACCAAAAGAACACCCAGCTCCTCACTCCCAATACTTTCCCAAAGCATCTGGGCTAAAACACTACAGTGTTCGTAGCCTCTGTATTTCATGGAAGTTACAAAAAAGCTATGTAACTTCTGAATAAACCATGTCTCTAATAGCAGCACTTTGATGTATTTATTTATATAAATCAGTAAATTAGTAATGAAACACTAACTTAGGCATCTATCCACAGAATAAAAGGGAATTAATTTTCTAGTTAAAACACAGAAGGCCCCCTCCTTCTCCCTCCCCTTATGCAGACCCTTAAATTTTTTTCTGGCCTTTTATTTTTACAAAAAGAATCTGAAATGAAAACTAGGGAGGCATCACTGTATTTCAATACAGAAGAAGATTTCTTGTAATGCTCTTTAGAGAAACTGCATTTCTTTTTCCTTAGCAAAGTACGTCTATTCCTTGCTCATTGGCTTCAATTTTAACATAAATCTGAATCTTCAGAGAACAGATCAGATTTAATGCCTTACTTATGTTATTTCACCACCTATAAATACAACTTAAAAGGAGTTCAAATACTTCAGCTTGGTAAGACAGAAGCCTTTTTAGTTCAAAGCATCCGAGGCAGTATACAGATTTGCTGTTATTCCTCTCACATTCTCATTGACTGAAGATCATGCTTTAACTTTTTATCTGTTACAATATAATAACATAATAACAAATAACCATAATCAGTCAGAAAAAGGGGACTTTATTTCAGGGTAATTATTTATTGCAGTAGTGATTCAAAAATGGATCTCAACACCATTACTTTACTATGTCTGTATCGAACAGATAATCTCATATTGTTTCTAATGCAAGGAGCAGCACATTTTCTGGCTTTACTGACATATTCTACCTACTCATTGGAGAGTAAGAAATTTTCCATTACGCATTACTCATTCCGTTACACAGTTATGCTTTAATTGCAGAGAAGAGTGGACATATTGTTATAACCTTTTCACACTAAACAATATTTATTTTTACTTGTACTTTTATTTAATTAAGTGCAATAGGCAATTCCTACACACTGACTGCAGACCATTAGCTTGTGTTGTCAGCAGAGAGGTCGGGAGAGGTTCACAACACAGGAACCTCAAAAACTCAAGTTATTTTGGAACTTTTCTCTTTAAAGATTGGCCATGTTTTGGTGCAAGGAGAAATTTATATAGGCAAAATCCCTGTTTCTTTGGGTCAGTTTTTAGAGCAGTTTTGATGCATTAATGGAAAAGAGAGACTGACAAAATGTGATACCTTCAGAGTAAAACTGATAGGAAAAAAAAAAGGGAAACAAAGAGTGACTTTTTTACCAGCTTCAGCATTAACCTCTACCTCTTTTTGAAATCAATGCAGAATTGGAAAAATATTGAAAAAATTTTCAATCCCTTCCAGAATTTTATAGCAGAGGAATACACCCGAATAACTGAGCATCTTATTTTGAAATGGGTCTATCTAAACAAACAACTATATCACATCCAGTAGAAAACAGAAATGTCTTTTTCCAGACATATCTCTACTATTTTGAAATTTTGTGATCTCTAGTCCTTACCTATTTATTATCCAGCTGCACTGGATTATTAATGACTATTTATGATAAAGGCAACGAACTGTATTTATCCTTTGTCCCCTGATGACTCAAGTATCTGTGTGGGAATGTATACATCCCACAAATGCTATACACTCAGAAGAGGTAATAAACTTGAAGTGACATCCTGAAAACTGTAGGAATGAAAACAGGCAAGCTCACATCAAGTTTTGTTGCATTTTATTCTAAAATTTCAAAACTTGCCTCAAAAATTGGTCTTTTTCCAGAAGTGGATAACCCTCTCCCCAGATTTCTACAGGACAGGCATGAAACATTCCCAGTCAGAGATAAGTTTTCTTTAGGTGAATTTTTGTTCAGTCCTTCTCTGACTTATGAGGAGTTTGAAACAGAAAGAGACTGATAAAATTTCTCACCTATAAAAACCCAAGATAGACACGAAGTCCGCAACATTTTTATACATAAAACTTTTAAATCTCACTTCTGAAGACGTATCTACCCATTTAAAAATTTCTCTATTTCTGGAACCCAAACAAATCAGACTCAAGGTAAAGTCAGAAAGCAGACTCAGAGGAAGCGATGCAAGAAATCACTCAGCTATTGTTTTGAATTTTAAACATGCTCTAACATGTGATATATATAGAATACAAGAGATTTTATCATCATTAATTTGACAATCAAAAACCACTTAAACATGTAACACAAAGAATCGTAACTGGATTTTTCACCTATTCAAACTGACAGCACTGGTACCTCCCATTTTTTGCCAAGATTTCCCATGAAATGCTGTAGCAGGCTAACTCATTTTATCTGTACAGTGTTACTGGACTTTAT
This sequence comes from Falco naumanni, assembly GCF_017639655.2. Lineage (NCBI taxonomy): Eukaryota > Metazoa > Chordata > Aves > Falconiformes > Falconidae > Falco > Falco naumanni. The sequence goes on from NC_054065.1 coordinate 20,116,856, forward strand.
AAAACAACATGCCAGTGGCTTAGGATACTACCATATCCACTTTGTTTTCAAAAGGAAAAGTCATATCTATAGATAGATTGATACCTGTAATCTTCTCCATACTTACCATTATTGTTCTTGTTGTATGGCTGGACGATTCTGGAAAACAAAAGTAATACAGCATGTTAGAGTACTGTCTTAACCCAGAAAAGCCCTGTTCTCTGATCTCATCCCGACGGCTAAGATGCTACTGTTCAGCTACAACAATGAACATATCAGAAATGCAGATTGGAAAGATTTCTCATGAAACGAGCTTGAGAATCATCACTGGTCCTGAAAATACATGGCACACTATAGTGTGCTGTTAACTGCACTCATTCTCTTTGCCTAATTAACCTCTTCTGCAAGCAACTACAAAAATGGAACTAATTCATAACTCATGTTTCAAAAAGTGGGTTTTTTTCAGTGTGCTTTTAACATATGACATCGTTGAACATAGAGGATTAGCTCTGCAGAAAAAATTGCAAACTGTGTCAGCATAGTTCCATTACTAATTCCATCTGAAAAAGCTTATAAAACCAGACAATCACTTTTCTGTGAATTTTGAGATGGATTCTCAGTTTGAAATTGATAAGGTATACTGCATAGTGTAACATCCAGAAATTTTAATTATTCTTTCCTATATGATAAATCAGGAGTCAGTCAACTGAACTCACAGTTATATTTATATAAAAATGATGAGGAATCACTATTAGGCCAATAGCTAACATAGACTTCACTTTGTTCTTCAAATTAAATTGCTTTTTTCTTCCCCTAAGGAAAGAGATCTCGCCCTCTTTGGCTTTAAAATGCTACAGTTGTCACATTGCAGCCACATTTTTTTTCGAAAAAGTATAACTTCAGCAACTAAACATCCTCCTAATTAGTTAAAAAAAACTGAAGGAAAATTCACTGCTGATCTATAAGATGCAAGATGATGCTACCAGCGATCTCACAGACTTGCTCAAAAATTTGGGTAAGATATCACATTGGTGATAAGAGCACAGATTCCTTTTGGAAGAGACATTTAACAACACTACATGGCATTCTGGGTAAAATGTATGCAATTCTGCACGAACTGACTCAGCAGAATCTCAATTCTGCAAGTGAGATAGTCGTACAATTACAGTGGCTTAATTATTCTTGCCCTGGTTCCAAATTGCAGTTCTTATGGGGGTCCCAACTGGCACCACTTACACAAAGAATTCTCCAGGGGTTTAGTTATTGTTAAAAATAGTATTAAAGAGATTAAAAGGACACGAGAAAGAACAGCTGCACATCTCTTTCTGAAAAAACGATAATTACATGCTCAAATGGGTGTTTCTCTTTTACTTTGAACAGTCACCTCCACCAGTCTGAACACATAGTTCAGTCACTGATACAAACACAAACCATTTTAAACATCTTAAACTGTTTAGAAACTTTAATCCAGTATTCAGCAGCAATCCCTGTATCTAGTTTACATTTGTACAAGTCTTCATTCTTAATCGACTCAAATTTAAAAAATAATGTATCTCTCTCAATACAGCTGTCAATAACTTCCCATTGATAAAGGTTCTGTGATGTGAAAACCCACCTAAAGCTACTGATATTTCAGTTGTGACCTCCCCTCCCAGCCCCTTTTTCCTCTCTTATTTTTTTTGCACAAGAATTATCATGCATAAAAATACATTTAGGCCATCAGTCCTCCAGGCAAGTTTTAAACTGGTAGTATAAAAATTAAATGCTGTGACAGTCTACTGTTTCCTGATAACTGAATATATTTGGCACTGTTATAAAGTAAGAGAAGATAACAGTAGAGTGAAGAACTCTAAACCCTGTTCAATTCTTATCTTCACAGTAAGGCTATTTTTGTTATTACAAGTGTATTTATTTTTTTGACATCCCAGTGAAATAACATCTCAGGATCTGAATGTTCCTGAGAAAACACAGAGGCTGCATTCACGGAGGTATAACCACCTGAATAACTCCTGACACAAGGACTCACACCGTTCATAAGCCCAACTACCCAGAAAGAAAACAAGCCAAACTATCCTCAGTCCCGAGGAATCCTCAATTTAAGCAGAATTATCAGATTAAACAAAAAGGATGAGGCTTCCTCTCTCTTGAAATATAGAGAAGATGCATTACACAGCACTTCCAGTCACCTCCAAAAAGATCCAAGTGAAAACCAAAAATCCATACTTTTTCTACTCACACATTACCATAACAAAAGCTTCGCTCTTACCCAGAGGTGCTATGCTTTTGGCGTAGTTTTACATGCCAAATCTACAAAAACTATGCTTAGCCACAGTTGTCCCCAAATACTCAGTCACCCTCTCAGTTCCACAGACAACAGAGAAAGAATATCTCCCTAAAGGGAACTGAGGAACAGCTGAATGTACCTGGAGGCTGTTAAGCAGCGTATTTTTGAAGAATACTTCACAGACATCCTTAATGCAATGCACTCTGTTAACTCCAGGATATTGATAATCTATTAATAAAACCGAGCAAAGAAGTGAAGAAAGATCTGTTATATTTGTAGAGTAATATCCCTGTGCTATATCATACAATAAAAAAAATCTGGTTTTTGCACATCATTTTCTTAGCTTTTACTGCTGTAGACACTGAATTATTATCAAAGTTGCCAAACACCTTTTAGAAAGACTCAAGCATAAATAGAGCGCTGGGAAAAGAACTGTTTAATAAGTAGACAGTCAAAAAAATTCTAGCAGACAACACTAATTAAGGTGCCATTGCTACATAGTTTAAACTCTTACATACTCTGATACCCAAATATTCAGATTTCAGGACTGAGACGACAGCGGTTTCTTTCAGAAAATAATTACACCCTGATTTGGCAGGACTCTGACCAATGTTTATGCATGAACATGCACCAGCAAATTCTGTGGAAAACTTTGCTTTCAATTAGGGCAACTAAGGAAGAAAGCCTTTGCTTCCAATTAAAAAGGCACTCATGCAGCACTCAGAGGCACGTTTTACAAAAGGTCTGCACGCCAATGCAACCTCCAGTGCAGCTCGAGCACAACAGAGCTTCTTTAAAAAACACAAATGCCTTGGTGTTCAACACAACAGAAACCAACGCATGGATTTTCAGTTTTATCTGCCAGGTTTTAGAATGCCTAAGGGAATTTAAATAATTGGGATCAAACAACACTGAAACTGCCATCAGTGGACAGGGTTTATAAATGAATTCTTACAGCAAATGATTTTGTGCAAGGCAATAATCTGCACTTGTACTTCTTCAGTAGAAAGGAAACTCCAGGATACAGAATGGTTCTCCCCTGATGGCCGATGAAGTGAATTACTCCACTTTAAGCAGAAATGTCAGACAAAATCACTAGCAGGGCGTTTTGGTAATGTGATGCAAGTAAATCACAGAGCAACTTCAGTACCGAGAAGATGTTTAGAAGCTTATTATTGTGGAGAATTTGGCAGAAATAAAGGCAGAAACTCCCTAAGATGCTCATATGCTCTTTCCACAACATATCTGAACTCAAACAGAAATAAGTTGCGAAGAGAAATTCCCTCACATCAGAAGTTGCTTTACCAAACTTAATGACCAATCAAGTGTTTCTCCCTTTTTACAGGCACCAGGAGACTATAAAAGTTTCCACTGTAAAACCATTTAAGACTAAATCAGAACAAGTCCACTGCTAAAGGATGGTGCCAGCCGCAGAATTATTACAAGTTTACACATTGTTCCCTAGCAACATGTTATTTTTTTTTTCCTTAACAGTTCTTCAAGCCAGGATAGAAATCACATCCTTAATAACGCTCCGGTCCTTTTCCAGCTGTTCACTTATGTTTATATACGGTATCCTTTAGTTCTGCTGATAGGAAACTTAGTTCTCTGATCTTCATCTTTCCCTTTTATATTAATGGGGTCACCAGCAATACCAGTGGGTGAAAGGTGCCCTTTGTCTAAACCTTCCAGAATAAATATGCTTGAAGATAATGTCATTTAAGCATATGAAAAAGTCAGACAGGCAACAGCAGCAGTGTTTAATCCTAGTAACACTCCGAGATTATTACAGTGCATAAGACTACAGGAAAGAACTTTTTCACCCAGACTAGACCACCTTATGAAATAAGCTGAGAAAGTGAGACAGTTTCATTATTTCTTCTCCACTTGGGTTATGAACATTTTAAGTAACCAAACGTAATTGTTTTTTTCCTACCAGTTTGCAGCAATGGAACAAGTACCATTAAGTGTTACTTCAAAAGTATTATTGTTACAACAACAAAAAAATAATCTTATAATCACACAAAAAATGAGCTCGACTTAATTTGAGGAAGACCTTTAGTTTACCGAGACAGAAATTTGTAACACTGGAGAAACAATATACAGACAAGAAAAGCAAAATCCACAAAAACATTCAAAATTATCACAAAGCATTATCCCCAGGTGCAGGGTCTTTGCAGTTAACTGCCTAAGCATTTTCTGAATGTGTCTTTCCTACTGCATTATGTACTAAAATTATTAAGAACTATTGCTCTGCAATCACAGCTTACAAAAAATAATCAGCCTACTTGACAGTAATCATACACAGAAGCACTTTAAGTATGAACTGCAGATCTTGAATCCAGAACACGTAATTCATGAGGTAATACGCTGCTAACCCTGTTATCCAGCAGACAGGACTCTCTTTCTGCAACTTTAATTCTTTAAAATAATACTAGGGGAAAGTAGTGATTCCAGGAATTAGGTTCTGGTTATCTGCATTGCGTTTTTAACGTTAACTTAATTACAGTGTTGTTCTTATTGTTTGCTGGTTTATGAGCTGATTTATTCTGCCAATTAGAAAAGCCAGTGTTAATGCAATTTCATGCCTGTACATTACCTGTATATAAAAAAAAAAAAAACACTGATTCAGCAGCAGGAATGGGGTAGTTCAGCATCAAGTGCCTTTTCCTCCACCTCTGATTCCACACAGCTTGCTCCTTCTAACCCCTGCTGTTGCCCGAGTTATCAGAAGCACGTGTTACACCCTGAACGCAGAGATACAGTGCTTATCTTCTCCTAAGCATTCATTCCCTCAGCACAACAAAATGAGCGATGTATGGCACACTCAAAGTGCTGCATCAAAGCATGAATGCAATTCTAGTTTTGTGCTTTTTGTGAAACAAATGCAGGCAAAGAAGCTTCACAAATCCAAAGGCACATTTTTGAAAGAAAGGAAATAAACAAAAAAAAAATATCCCCTATTAAGTTCCTAGTGTAGGTACACCCTTGGAAATAACTCACATTTCACAATATACAGTAAACCTGAGAACAACAGATGAATGGAAATTGTCTTTTGACTTTGGCAAACAAAAGCAATCGCCGTCCATATTTAAAAAACGCACAACACAGTGCTATGCTACGCTAATGCTTAGGAATAGTTCCTCCTCAGAGGAAATTCAAGGAAACACTGGTGTGCAGGAATGCTTCTGCTCCTCCCAAGACCCCCTGCGACCAAATTCAACATAAAGAAGTCACACTGCTTACATTTACCGACTGAACAAATACTCTGCAGTTTGAGCAGTTTTCAGACACAGAATGGAAGACTGTTCCTTTATTTGTAATCAAAGAACCTCAAATGCTTGGGAGATAATTGTAAAGTGAATTCATTGCAGGCAAATGATGACTGAACATTTATCACTGCAAGACAATATATCGTTTTCTCAACTTAAAGAAATTTGGGGGAGGGGGGAAAGATTTCTGTTTTTCAGACAAAAATACTTTCTTCCTAGTCGATTATTTTGCATGTTAAGTCACAATGTCATTTGCATTGCTGGGGCTGGAGGAATGAAGACTATAGTGGGGACGGGGGAGTCATCAACTCATTGTAAAGGAACTGAAGGAAAAACATTGTTTTATAATAAAAACTTCTAAATAGGAAAAAAAAAAAAAGGCTTGAGACATGCAAATATGAAATGTATGAGATGTAGTAGCTTAGTTCTACAAATGACTGACAATGTCAGCAGTAACACCCTGGGGTAATTACAGCCTGTGTCATTTTCCAGGTACATTATTTGGCTCTGGAAGTTGTCACTAGTTCATCATCTCCAGTATTGTCATTTGTACCTCTGCAAAACCAAGTGAATATACTAACCACAAAAATGCAAGCTTTAGAACATTGTAGTTTTCTACCAATTATTTAAAATGATTGCTTCCAACAGGACAGTGAAAATAGAAACTGGCTACTCTTGTATAAGCTGCAAAAATCAAAGGTAAAAAGGTTGTCTGAGGGTCAAAGATGGCTTCAATGACTTTGTGTAGGAAGTCATGACAAGGCTCTTACCATAAAGCATTTCATAAATAAACACTCCAAATAACGTATATTGGGAAATAACCAGGAGTCATAAACACCCTTTTCATAGTCCTTTGCTTCTCCAGTAAATGACAGTTCACACAGCATTGTTTTTTCCAGCGAGATCTGCTTTCCATGCTCACATTTCCATCAGTATGAGCACACACATTTCAGTAAGAGGTCTGTAGCCAAGTATTTCTAAATATTTGTTGGTTACACCAAGGGCCAAAGCTAGAATGCACATGTCCAAAGTAAATTTCAGAGAAAAAAAGTTATTGTGGAACAATATATAACTTTTGTTTCTCACTACTGTGAAGAGTGGGTATACACAATTCAGCATTAATCACACTTTGTGTTCCAGCACAGAAGAAATGGCTGAAGTGAATTTACAGAATGGCTTGTTTATCACATCTCATTTCTTCTCCTTCAGTTGAGAATCACTGGTAGGTAAGGTTTATATCAATTCAGGTAGGTTTACAGTTTATTAATATGTAAAGGAAAATTTAAGATCTTATTTTTTGAAGTAATGGAGTGCCAGATGTTTTTTGGTATGCATTTCATGCTGCTAGCCTGCCACCACAGTACAACGTCTCCATCTCTACCAAAAAATAGTATTGTGATAACGATCAGACACCTTTGAGAAAAATCAACTCTCTGCTATGAAATTCCGTCCTACAGTGAAAACACCTTCTCTGTAATGTACTTTCATACAGGGTTACGTGAAGCTAATTATGATGAAGCACATCTTAGAACTGTTTTCTGTTTCAAGAAAATTTGGGGCAGGAAAGGCTCCGGTCTCCCTGCTTGTCAGTTTGGCTGCTTATATTTTTCATGTGTTTGTCAAAGGAGAGCCTCATCTTCCCCATGGAAAAAGAGGAGTGAAATACAAGCCCTTCTTCCTTGCTTACCTCCTCGATAGCCAATACTATTAGTCATAAGCAGAGACAGAAGGACTGACCAAAATAGCATCTAAAAGAGAAGAGACTTTTTTTTTAGGTCATTCTCCCTTTGCCAATTGCTCATGTCACCTTCTCATCTTGCTGTGCCAGAATGTGCAGGTTCCTGGGAAAACAGACCCCAAAACTGCTGTCTCTTTCTTAGATACAGCTACAAACTTCAGTACATTCAGGAACAGAAATTTGACTGTTGAAAGAATCCTCTTGAAGGCATCAGGACATCTCAGCCTGAAATACAGCATTAAAGGTCTGGGCAGGGGAAGAGAGGAGGAGGATCAGGGCTGTTGATCAGAGTCTCCTCAGCCATGAACAAGTCACAAAAATGGTATCAACGGACACAGACTGACTTGTATAACTCACTACCAAAGTTAGTATCTTGGAAATCCTGTGGATATTCTGATTCTGATGCAGGTAACAGTAAGGAAATGCCTGCCAGCTACCTGAGATTATATGCATGTAAAATACCTCCACCTGACGTTTCTTAATATTACAAGAAAAATTATCATTACTCACCCTGCCAAAACAATAGCCTGATGTGAAACTTGACTACTTGGATGCTCACAGTTAAGCAGCTTGTGGGTGAAAGTAATTGCTCGGAATAATTCCAGACACTAATTTAAAGATCAGATTCAAAACATCCACAAAGCACTTTACAGTCACACCTGAATCTTCCCATCATCAACTCCAGTCATAAAATTGGATACACGTAATGTTCTGCAACACTGTGATTTTCTGAAGATGGAATTTTCCCATTTGCAAGAGACTGCCTTCACTGCTGAGAACCACTTAAATATTTTGCATTGACTTTATTCTCAGCAGCAATAGAAATACTGCATCTCAGAGCAGTTACAAGCACCAGCATGCGTATGACATGAAAACTCCCCAAAGTACTGTGATTTTTTTTTTCCAGAATGGAAAAAAGCTTTCTGGCATTTTTCACATGCGATTTGCTGTTGTTTGAAAATAAAAGGGAAAACACTTTTCTAAGACCATCCAGAAAAACTCTTCCTCCTACAATAAAGGACACAAACAACAAGATCTTCTGCCTATCTAGTCACAATACACAGTGCTTAAGCAGTGCAATTTTACTTATGTCTGTGCCTTATATATGGGTTCACGCATACAACTACATCTCCCACTCACCAGTGACCGACAGCAGATCGGTTAATAGCAAGATCCCAGGGCACAAACCCACCATTTATGAAGAGATGAATGAGCTCCCTCATTCTTGATAAAGATTGAGCAATAGTAGTCAGAAATGACAGACTCCCTCACCTCTACTGGTTGCACCAGACTCTTGCTGGAGGTGCATCCATGGAAAAATTAAAAGGAAACTTGTGCCACATTGGGCAAAATCAAGACTCAAACCAACATAAGACTCCTGTAAGAAATGCTAATAATGTTGTTCTTTATTTACTCTTAAAAGCATTAAACCAAATATGAATGATGTTTCTCATAACCTTCCCCCACTCCTCCACACAGGCAGAAAGAATTACCATTTCCATATTACGCTGCCTTATTTCTGAGCCAATAATTATTAATCTGTTAATAACCAATTCTGTCAAAATACAGCACTCAACTCACCTGGCCAGTAAGACTGACTTCAAATATGCATATCTAAATAGATATTTGCACAAGCCTCAGTGACATTTACTTCAATACTGTAAATTATGTGTACCTCAAGTAAACATATTTATATTGTTTCTTCACAACAAATTTCTAACAATGCTGGAAAAAAGCAAACCTGAACATGCAGACATTTATATGTCAATAACACTAAGATTATGAAAATAACACGAGATAAGACTAAATATAAGCCCACTGTGCTCCTTTTTGTTTGCTAATTTCATTAAAGCATGCATCGAAAGACAGAATATATCATCATCTCCATAGCAGGCTTTCTGGATACTGTTAATTGTTACAATGCAATAAACCCTGCAAAAATCAATAACGTTTTTGGAACCAAAAAAGCTTTTTAGTGTATTTATGGAAACAAAAACTCTGGAGGTTGAAAAAAACCTTTCATTACACAAATAGTGCACCGTGGTCAGTGCAATTACACAGAAACCACCATTTCCCTAGTTTATCTGGTCACTGAGGTTTTGCTGTATACTGAAGAGAAACTGGATAAATTATGGCAAAAAAAAAAAGTGTATTTTGTATTTTACCAATAAGCAGAGAAGGAGTTAAATGGCAAATGTTAATCCTTTTTAAGTTGAAAGCAACCGAGGACCTGTCCTGTTGAGTATTATTATACTGGTTTGTTGCTCTTTCTTTGCATTTTATTTACACTTTGCAGGCTTTTAATTAAAAAGAGTGGCTAGGATAAGAACTGAAATAGCCATTTTTTAAAGACCAAAATAGCCACTTTTACGCAAACAAAATACAGATTTCAGTTATTTAGGATATAGCCTTCCAGTAAGTTACTTTTTCACAGAAAACAAGTAAGCAGAAGTAGTAACCTAAAGCAATGACTTACAGTTCTCAATACTAATTTTTCCAGTTAGATGTTATTCTGTGCAAACTGGCTCAACACAACGGACTGACTGGTAAGAACAAATCTCTTTGGCCAATGACTGGTTTTACACAAGTTTTACTTTGAAGAGAACGTCTGTACTAAGTAGAAGAAAAATTTTAAAGACTTCCAAGCATGCCTCCTTATAGGGACATAACGAGGGACAAAGTTTATCTTGAACTTATTGCTACAGCCTTCTCTACAGCAGAAACGTAACATCATCTTTATTTCCAGGTGAGAGTCATTCATCACTCAAAGCTCATATGGACAGCACTGGCGGCAGGGGGAAGCAGCCTTCATTCACATTCCCATGCAGCAACTACCAGACCATCCCTGCAGAATTTCACACTCAAGGATCACAGTGGAAATTCAGCATTTAAAACTACAGCTACTAATGTCATCGTCTTTTCTTCCAAGTCCAAGTCACGCGGTTGTCACCTTGGTCCACCGATAGCTTGTGTTGCTACGCATGTTGCTTGCCTATTGTGTAACGGTGGGCTGCACACTGAGCAGAGGCCCAAGCAAGCCTCTTCTGTGTATACTAAATAACCACTTTTGTTGAAATATGTAGTGATTTCTATCTAGGTATTATAAAAAGTACTGTAGGCATTTTCACTGGAAGATACAAATAGCATTGGCGATGACAGAAAAACACGATCATTATGGGAAGATGATGGAAAACGGATCAAGTTTTTCTTCCTGTATTTGGAATACTATTTCTAGTAGCTCATCTAAAAGGAAAGTCCCTCTCATTTCTACCTTGACCTATTCTGTGAAGCATGAAGAGTCACCTCTTGTGCATATCATGTTCTGAACAGTCTTGTTTCGGAGCCTAACTTCTTTCAACTTTCTAATCTCAACAACCTTATTCAATTACAGAACAAATAAGCCAATGGCTTACAGAAGTTACATCTCACAGAAAGAGAGCTCAGGAATGGATACATTTGTTTTCAGTGCAAACAAATTCTATCCTGCTGGATTCTTCTCTTATTTGGACAAGAGATTAAACTGTTCACAGTTCCAGGTGATTAAAAAAAAATAAAATCAGTAACATACAGTCACTTTCCCGAATAAAAAATAAAGAATATTTGAGAAAAGTTAGTCTTACCCACAGATTTCTATCTTTTTTTTTTTTGCACAGCCTCATACCTGCTCTCCATTTGCACCATACTGAAATGAAGTGGACATCACCTGTGGTGCTGCTCAGTGTACACAAAAAGCCTCTCCTGCACCTCTGTGACACCCCTTCTGCCTCCTCCTCTGCAAGTGATAGTCGCTTTCTAAGGAGCTCCTACCTTCCACCAGCCCTTGTTGCCAGGGCTACCTCTTGTTTTAACTGACTCTGTGACATTGGTCTTGGAAGGCAAGATGACAGAAGCTATTTTCCCTCTACTATCAATCTCACTGTTCAGAATCCAGACTAAGCCATGTTTAGAATTCACATATTAGCAAAGAGACTGGCTGTAAACAGGTCCAGTATGTATCAAGTAATTTCGTCCAGAATAATTCAAAAGGTCTTGTATATCTCTGCAAAGTATTTCTTCAAATAAAAATGCAATGCAATAAGCAAAAAAACCCCCAGAGGTTCCATCTCTACCTTCATCAAATTTGTTTTATTCTCTTCTTGTCCTTTTATATCAAGATTCGTAAGAAAAATGGTAAAAGGGGTTTTGTAAGAAACGGCATTAATATATCCAAGTTCAGTGAATAAGCACCACCGTTCACCGCATTAAGACTCAATGCTATAAACATGCTACCCACACCTTACACACCTGCTGGTCTGCACCCCCTTATTTAACATCATCTCAGGTCCACAGAAAGTTTTGTAATTCAGAGACTTAAAGAATATTTCTTTATATTCCTTCACATACCATCAAGACCGTTATGATGGCTGTAGTTTCTTTTCCCCAAAATACTTAATGAAGAGTGATTGGAGGGTGCAAGCAGTCGTTTTGCACTTGGACTTTGAAGGCTTGGTGTTGACCTGATTACATTGGGTTTCACTGCGGGGTGAATCTCTGTTTGAGACGAGAGAAAGAGAAAGAGAGACAGAAATTATACATACTTGATCTAAAAAATAGTCTATTCAACATATTTAATTTACATTTCAAGTGGAAGGAAAGAAAGTTTATTCTGCATGAGTGTCTTTACAGGACCTTGAATAACAATTCAAACTCAAGTCTTATTACCTACAGTTCCTCCAAGCAGGAAAAATGTATTTCACTTTAGATTGCCCAAGTTCAATACTATGGTGTAGGTGTGTAAGGATTTCAGAGGTTGAAGGGTAATACAAATCAACCTGAAACAGTTCTGCATTTACATTTTCCTGCCCTTCTGAGGCCTGTATTGGAGCGATACACCTACAGATTTTTTTGCAAGCAAATAAAAGCATTTTACTACAGTGAAATCACCTCAGTACCTCAAGCTACTCATTATTTTCTGTCACAACAACAAGCTTTAGAGGATCTTCCCAAACACGAGACAGCAGATGCAGCCCAGCCACAGCAGGGCTCTGAAGCTATTGACCGTACCGGGTCCCCCAGGTACCGCCAGAGCCCCACAGACACCGCTGGGGAGCTTCAGCCATCCCGGAGCTCCCAATGCGGTTCTCGGAGCATGATTATTTTGGATAAGGAGGAAGCAGGTCAGGTAAGAGGCAGGGAGATGCATCTGGCCAGCACGCTTCAGGGTGGCAGCGGCTGTGTTTGCCAAAAGCTGACACAGCCGTATGGAAATCTCGCAGTCACCTGCCAGATAACAGCGGCAGAAGGAAGCCCCAGCGGAGTCCGCTTGTCCTTCATCAGGAGTTTGCTGAACCAATTAACCTATTCCCACCACACACTCGGGTTCAAAATGCCACCGCTGCGCACATCCTCAGACAGCCCCAGATGTGCGAGGGACACCAGCGTGCCCGGGGGCAGGTCCCCGTCCTGCTGACGCCGGCACCGAGTACCAGCTGCCGGCACCACCAGCCACCTGGCCTGCCCACCCAGCGGAGGGGCCTGGGGGTGGGCGGGCTGGCAGGTGGCATCAGGAGAGTCAGCTGCCCCCCGGGAGCGAGATCGGAAGGCAAAAATGAAGTACTTCCCCATCTGTAGCCCAGGTTTGCACCGCCTGAAGCGCGCTTCTTTCTGCTCTTCTGTTTATAAAGCAGAGAAGCTGGGAATACGCAGTACCTGAAGTAAGGCCAGGCATCCACGGGTGAGGCCCGCCAGCCTCTGCCGCTCTCAGCTATCATGCAGGAGAAACAGAGACCATCGCACCAAGTCAAAGCCCGCTGCAACAGCAGATTCTTCCCCCTTCAGAAATGCCAAGGAAGCACGATGCCACGCGCCCACCCGCCCAGCTCCATGCCCTGGCTCCCATGGAAAGCCCCCCCTGCAGCCGGCAGGCACCCAGCCCACCCGCCCCGGCCAGCGACCGGCAGCGGCTGCAGGCAGCTGGCCCTGCGCCGCGAGATCACGGTGTGCTGGCCACGATAACCTCTCAAAGGCAGACCCATAAAGTTGGGACAGCCAAACAGTTTCATCAGTACCCTACCAGGTAGAAAAGAGCACGATGGCCACAATGACTTGGCCACGCTGTACCGGGAACAGCGTGCCAGGAGGAGACACCACCAACAACCTTCACATTTCAAAAGACTTCACTTTGTTAACTACTGGTTTACTCAGAGCTTCCAATCACACTCTTAAAGCATGAACACCCTCTTCCAAGACACTTCAAGAGGGTCAGATAAGAAAGAGTAAAGCAGGGTAATGCACAGGCAGGTGTTAGGATAGCACAGAGCCAGGGTACAGGGAATTGCTTCAGGGCACTCCTGTAGATTTGGGGGGGGGTGTAAAGGCTAGTTTGATGTCACCAATCTTTGCACCATTTACTTAGACAAGAGCTTTCTACTGCCATTCACTGCAGGACTCACCCATTTTTCATATAAAAGAGTTTAGGAACACCAAGTATCCAGCACATTTCAGGGCATGTCCCATTTGTCATGCTGTAGAGAGCAAGCATCTATTTTGCTTTTTAACTAAAATGGGAACAGAGGCACGCTTAATGTTATGAACTTTACTGACTGCTAAAGCAAAACTTTTGACCGAAACAAGAAGGTTTGTGCTGTCTGCTGAAGACAACTGGAATTTGGATTCTAAAAATGCTCATTTGGCAATCTTTTCCAATTCTCTGAAGGAAACGCTTAAATTTTAGGGTGAACACCACTAAAAGATTATTTCCCACAGAGCTCCAGCAGCAACCACAATAATTCCAGCAGCTGCATTCAACATATGAGAACTCATAAATTCCTTCTGTCTACAGTGTATAGGAGATATAATTTTGTATTTTCAGGGTAAGCAA